>NC_090447.1:1465036085-1465645387 GCF_031143425.1 Pleurodeles waltl
ACCTAAACCTCAGAATCAGTACAACACCCTAAAAAACAGACAGTGTGGTTGGCCAAACCACAGAAGGCAAGTACGGCTTAAAGCGAAGTGCTTTGAAGAATTTAACCACAAACAAAGTATAGCAAGGCAGCAAAATTAGCCTCTTTGTATAGCCCAATTACTACAATATTTGGAGGGCTGCGATTGTTAGTAGGTGTTGAGTTTGCAATATCATTAATGCTTTACCTTAAACTACAAAGGAGCTTTTAGTCGTACCTTTCATGGAGACGCTAAGCTTTTCTTTCGTCTGCCCCCCCCCAGCCTAGGTTTGAGCCCTTGTTCCTGGGCCATTTAATTGTCTAAATCGTTTTTCATAAAAACAAGTTCCCAAACTAATGTACTTCACAAGTGGTCCAGAAAACCTCCTAGTAACTTTGGCTCCTCAGTGTTACATATCCCAGGGGTACTGGTAACATCAGAAGACCAGACCCACAGAGGATTAAAAGTGGGAACCTGAGGGTGTCCTTAGAAATGGGAAATTACTATGGAATTGGCAATTCCCGTCTGATCCCCACCAACGTCCCTGTAGTTTCTAATTTCTCTCAGGATTTTCACATGGAAATGTTAGCTGCTTTCATCAGCGGGAAATCTCTGTGTGAAAATAATCAGATCCACTGTACTCTGATGTGACCGGTTCCTGGTGTTGCAGCTCCATCAGAATTCAAAAGGTAACTCGTAATTAGGGTTTTTGGAATTTTATTTGTGTCCCTAGTAGTTAATTGAGTAATACTCTGAAGAGAATAAGATTTCTGTGCCATTAAATGACGTCATACTGTTACATCCTTTGGGACTCTACTAAGCGATAAAATCTTAAATAATCACCCTTTATGCCAATTACATATAACTCTAATTTAAAATCTTTTTCAGTCTAGACATGCAACGCCTCAAGCACTACCTGCACCTCATCATGGCATGCATCTCTAGCAGTTACCTGAAGATGAACCCCACTAAAACTGAATTCCTGCTATTCACCAAAAACAACAAACAACAACTAATCTAAATCTGTCTCATCGACACAAACCTGGAGAGATTTGAACCCCAGCTTTCACCCAATACGACGTCACTTGGGTTCACCCTGGATGGCTCCTCAAGGAGCACATTGGCAAGAAAACCAATAAGGCCTTCTACCAGCTCGCTCCATTAAAGAAAGTGAAATCATTGAGCCCAGAAACTATGTTCACAAATACTGTGTGCGCATGCCTGCACTGTTATATCTGGACGCTGGCAACACAATTACTCCATAGCTTCTAAGACTCCACAGTGACCCCCTTAAGTTCATTTCTATGTAAAACAGCACCTAAAGCCTGAAGAACACCTAAAGCCTAAGCAGATACTATCACCTTGATGGAACTTCACCGGCTCCCCATGCCGGCCCACACTAGCTTTAAAACTAGCTGCACCATCTGCAAAGGCCACCACGACCAGCACTGCTGCCTAACTGCCTGGAAAGCTCACCCCTTCTGGTAGCTCTCAACACATGAGCTACCAGGACAACTTCAGACAAAAGATGAAACAGTGCAAACAAGAGAAAGACAAGGCAAAAGTAATTCTTTATCTACTCATGCAGGATCTGGAATGACAACCCCAAGGACCACTCTAACCCTAATTCATTTTAGTAAAGAACTGAAGGCACACCTCTGTAAAGAACACTACATTAAAAGACAATAACATCCCACTTCCACTCTCTGAACCCAGCTATCTCTCCAATCATTTTTATCTTTGCCTTTCACCCTGTACAGTGCTTCACTGCCTTTCAGCTAAGTTTCGCTGTTGAAATGCCACATGCATGCACACATTTACTGACGAGTGAGGTAAAGGAGGAAGACTTTTTACCCTTAATTTCAGTATATAATTATAAAATGTGAGACCAAATATGGGGTCCAACCAACCGAAGGAACATTGATCTGGCTGAAGGACCTAAGTAGGAGCAGCTCAAAACTCCAGTCACAGGTGCCTGGAATTGCAGAACAAAAGCCTTTGTGGTGAGTGATGGCCATGAAAGAAGATAACTAGAAATAGCTTTGGTGGCCCTTTCCTTGAAAGGACTGGTCTTCATTAAGGGTCAGAAGGCATGGTTTCCTCAAGGAAATACTGATGTATTTCTTAAAAGTTTATTCAACTAGACGACAGAGATGATCCACCATGGGGGTAGTTTGGAGGACAGGATGTCCCAAAGCACAGTGACTAGGAAGCAAAGTTGCTGTTCTGCGTTGCTTGAAAGGGAGGCAGAAGAAATGTGCCATATCTACAAAGATATGGTGCATTTCTGCTTTCTCCTAGTGCCTGGCACACTGTGTGCTGCCTAACGCCAATGCAGACAACATTTCACCATGGTGCCAGGGGTCTGAGTTACAGGCAGGATTGAAGAATACCTTCCTGCACAGATACAATCCTTAGAAGAAGGATCCTCTTTCTAGAAAGAAAAAAATAAAAGGAGAAATAAAGACTAAGTAAATCTGGGATTGAATCAAAATCCATGGATGGGTGTATTAGAAATCCAATGCTCCACCCATGAAATACGCCTTAACACAAAAAAAATGCAAGGCAGTCCTATGCAAGGCGGCTTTCTGTGGCTTAATAAATGCTAAAAAGTATTTTGCTCCGGGATTGCACCACAAAAGTGACGCAATCCCTTTGCAAAACCTTAGTAAATTTGGGCCAATGTGTTTTCTGTTGAGAACAGGTACTGTCTAGCTTTATTGAAATATGAGAAGGTGAACGGTTCGGTATTTGAACAAAATATCGGAACAAATATTGTGATACAAAAATATTGTGTCAAAAGTATTGAGATGTCAAAAATATTGTTGACAGGAATATCAAAGATAAAAATATTGTGCTGTGTTTTAAATATCATTGTAAAAATATAATTTTAGAAAATATTGTAATATCCTTTGTAAGTTTTGATTAGTATGCAGTTCATTGCAGTGTTTTATTCTATATGTTTATTATTTGTTATTTACGTTTTAGTAAGATAATTTGTTAGTTATTAAATTATTGTTTAATCAGTCCAAGCCATGAGCCATAAAGTGCAATCATACAGTCTTGCAAAAAATTACCTCTTTGAGGCTGTAGACAGACCGTATATACAACTGTCTTCCCACCAATGTGCTTCAGAAGTGCATTAGTGCTAAGAAATTGAACCCAGCATTAGGCACAAAGAGAGGTGCTTAGTTCAACTTACAGGCTATTCATTGGGTAAGCGAAACGGTTGCAATATTGGAACCATGAGAGTTTCACAGTAATGGCGAAATTACGGAACAACATGCAAAACATTCCATAACCCTGGTATGCAACTGACTTTCTAATAAAGTGCTTCGAGAGTGCAGTAGATCCACGGAGCTGCACCAAACCTTGGGCGCAGGAAACAATACTTTTGCACAACATGCAGGCAATTCATGGGGTTTAAAAGACAGTTGCACTAAAATAACGCACCAATAATAATTCCACAATCAGAAACAAGGTTCAGAAAGTAGGGTGCTGAACATTCCTTAAGCATCCTGCGTTAAAAGTGCAGTTTACAGTGCAGACCCTTCTAACCTCCCGTCATGGCAGGGCGCCCCTTCATATTTTTCCTCAGTGCCATATGAAGAGAGCCATAGTAGAGCAAACCAAGAGACCGTCAAGTTGTGGCAAAAAGTGCAGCACAGGTCTGCGTTGTCTATAATTATAACAGTTAAGAAGTGGAACAATAAAACGTATCCTAGGGACGTAGTAAAACAAACAAAAGAACACGATGTGCAGGGTGGTTTGGGCAGATGTTCCGACACATGGGCAAAGGCCTAACTCCTTCGGGGAGTGACACTTTCATGCATAGCCCAACATAGGAGGCAAGTAGGTAAAACCAAACATCGTACGAACAAAGCGGCGCTGCTTATTCTGAATGGTAGGCAGATAGGGTTGCAGACCTATGTGCATAGAGACTGAATAATAGGCGGTGACTGAAACTGCTTTTATTGGTCGCAAATCTTTTTGCCACAACATTCGCTAAAAATGTCTGCTCCACCTTTGACCCACTGCAGTCCACACAAAAATTGGGTGAGGCAAACAGATCAGGGAGTCAGTTTAACATACGAGATCCAAGGTAAGTCAAGAGCTACATCTAATTTCAGACAATCCTCCAAGACTCTTTGATTTAGGCTTGCAATCTCCCTTGTCCAAATAGAGTGCCACAACAAAAGAGGGCTTAGCTTAATTTTGTCCATAATATAAGGAATTCCTATCTCATCATGACACATGGCATTAGGACACCTACTTGGGACTGATCAAAGTTTTGTGATGAAGGCATTTTCAGCTAGCCGAATCTCATGGGTGTCCACCATACCCCAAATACCTGCCCCATAAGTGGCTATACCCGCAGGCCTTGCAGAATATATTGGTCAACAACTACTTGTTTCAAACTTAAGGACATATTTTTGCGCTGTTTGTGCATCATGTTTTTGGATGCAAAAATGGTGCAAACTTAACTCCATATTTATATTTTGACGCTGGACCCATCTAGCGTCAAAATATTGGAGTTGTCATTTTTTGGATGTGTGAACACACCTTGCGTCAATGAGATGCAAGGTAGGCGTTGCCATCCAAAAAAGCACTATCCCCATAGCAGCATATTTATTTATTTATGATGCACGGGTGGGAGGCGGGCCCAAATAATGGAGTTAGGCTTGATTAGCGCCATTATTTAACGCCTGGGTCAGACCAGGCGTTAGGGGACCTGTGGACACACATTGCGCTAAACGCAATGTAACGGGCCCACAGGTGCCCCCCGCAAGCCCCGGGAACACCCACACCCACACCAGAGGGACATCAAAGGATGGGGGAACCCCATCCCAGGTAAGAAGGGTAAGTATAGGTAAGTATTTGTTTAAAAAAATGTAATGGCCATTAAGGGCCCTGATATAGGGCCCCATGCATGGCACTGGGTGCAATGACAATGCCCAAGGGACACTGGTACCCGGTGCTGGCCATTGGGGTGGTGGACATGACTCCTATCATCTATAAGACAGGAGTCATGTGTTATGGATGGTTGTGCGTAAGGAAATGACGCTAGGCTGGTTAGCATCATTTTTTGCCTCTATCCAGCCTAGCATCATTGTCTGACGCTCAACATCCATCTCTTCTACCGCTACCCCCACCTGGCTAGCGTCTTTAATTTTGAAGCTAGCCCAAGCTTATCGCCGGCTTGCGCCATTCCTTAAGCCGGCACTAAACTTTTTGGTGCAAAACTGCATTGCCACAGTTTGGAATCAAAAAGTATAAATATGCCCCCTAGTTTCTTGCTAAAGTTTTGCAAAGTCAGGATTGTCTTAACTAACATGGCCACTCTATTTGACACCACCAGCTTCCACGAGTATTTGGCGTCACAGCGAATGCCCAAATAGGGAAAGGACGGGGTGTCTCACACAAAATATGACCCATTACTTTATTAGTAGAATCGAGTAGAGATATAGGTCTATAAGGAGCGACTTATGCCCCTTTTTGTAAATTGACAAGATGGTTGACTTTTTCCATGAAGCCGGGGGCACACCCTTCAATGGCATTAAAAACAGTCATGAGCAAGGGAGCCCATAGAGCCTGACAGTCTACAAAAACGTACACAGGTACCCAATCAGGGCCGGGTGTTTTTCCACTGCTATGTTCACCCAGCTCCCTTTGCACCTTCAATAAGCCAAAAACTAGAGGGGGGACGTCTCCACCTTGCTCAGTAATGGGAGTGGCTCCTGTAGACCCTACATCACTTGAATAAATTGTGGGAAAATAATCAACCCACCGTGTTTCCTGTATATGCACATCCGTGGAGGGGTCTGTGGCTTCCCTGAAGTAAGGGGCATTAAGTACCTTCCAGAACCCAGAGCTATCCTTCTCCATACTGGCTTCCCTGAATTGCTCTTAGGCCCTCTCCTTTATCACCTTTATTCTAACCGCTCATACCTCTTTATAGAATGCACATAGACTTTTAATAAGTTCCCTATCCCTCTGGGCAGTGCGCAGTGCCAGTTGCAGTTTTGCCAGGGCTCAGGTGCATGCTGAGTTGAACCAACCCCTGAAGGGTGAATTAGCGTTGCTGGGATTGCGTGCCAATACTTGCCTATTATGGGCTAAGATGTCCAGGAAGGCCGGCATAACCTGTAGTGGGACCATATACGAATCTAAGCAAACACAGACCTCTGCCTGCGTGTGATTAAGAACTCCGGGGAGGAAGTTTACTTTGTCTACCTTGTCCCATCTAATGGACAGAGGCTTGCTCACCCCCTCCAGCAACAGCCTACAGGCCAGTTTCACATGATTACTGAAACCCAAAAATATAATCTCAAAATTGTCTAATGTAGAGCCTACTGCCTCTGAAACTGAGATGTAATCAACTATGGAGGTACAGTCAGCACCTTTGGGGCACAACCACTAGATGGCTCAGTCACCTCATTCACCGTGGCAAGGTTGAGTTTCACCAAAAGACTGTTTAGAGCATTGCCATACTCATTATGCTCATAGTGCACCAAAGTGTCCTCCTCGTCTGTTTACAAACTGGTTTGTCCATCTTTAGGCAGTGATGAGCATTAAAATCACCCACCCAAAGCAACTTCATAGCCGTATGATGATTGTTTCCAATGACGTATGGCAGCCTCAAGTTCAACCACTACCTATGAGGGATTACCATCAAAGTGGCTGTTATAATAGTTAACAATTAACAGGTCTCAATCCCTGGTTACGTCACACACTAGACAGTGAAAATAAGGGGAATTACTAATAAACTTGAGATCACCACCCCAGAGAAAGTGTTTATGATCAATGTAAGCAGGTCACCTTTTGCTTTGCAAGCATTTGAAGGTACAGCTGGAGAATGAAATTTAAAGAACCTGTCCAAATAACTTGGCCCAGTTTCCCAAGTGTCTTGTAAACAAGTTACCTGGCACCTGACCCCTGATGAAATCCAATCTGGATCTCCAAGCTTTTTCCTCAAGCCTGCAATATTCCTGGTTAAGACCTTGGCTGGAGTAAGAGTATTAACAATTGTCTGTGCATCAGCCGACCCAAAGCTCTGTGCACCCTCCCTGCTAATAGATTCTTCAAATTTTGAAGGAGTAACCAGTCAGTCACATGGCTCCATCCCTTTCACAAGGGGCCGTACGTGTTACTAAGCGTCACCCTAGTTGGGCCTTGCATACTGTCCAGAGCATTATAAACCCCCTAGAAATTGCTCTTCCTACACAAGGGGTGGGGAGGGAAGATTCAAGGGAAGAACAGATATCTGAGAAAACCTTGCAGAAGATGGGGGGACCTTAAAGGGTTTGAGACAAGTCTAGAAATGTTAAAGTTGACCACTATGCAATCACCTGAGAGTGTTTTGGGGAAGATCCACACCCAATCCACCCTCCTTGCCATCCGAATGTGTTCATATAGGAGATACCCATAACCACTGAATTTTGTTAGCCTGTGAAGAACTTTTAGAATCAACTGGCCTGTGGTCTCGGTCTGTCCCAAATTAGGTTTGGGGGCATTCGCTAAAATGAACACGTATGGGGATGTTACTGGGGGAAGATGTAACACTTCATTGTCCCTCACTGGGGTTCACTTTCGCTTCCCTCTAGATTCCATCCCCATTCTTGAGGCAGGCACCCATGCCCCTTCCATTTGCTTTGCCTGATGGAATCACTGACACAGTTCGGGGTTAGGACAGAATGGGGACTGTAGCCATCTAGCCTGAGTAGGCAGAATACAGCTAATCTCTTTCACACCGGCTGTAAATCCCCTCCCCTTCGGGCACAACCAGTGGTTACTATAGGTTGGGTAGATTTTAGGCCAAAGACTGAGCTGCTCAAACTACTAGGGTTCAGGATAGAGTGGGTAGAAACTGGGGTGACCTCTGGGGCAGAGCTAAACTTAGCCATTCTAAGTAATTTAGATATCTTTTCCTCTATGGACTCGAGGCAGTCATGCAGTGGTCTAACATATGCTCTGACCATACATTCTAACCTGACACATATTTCAACTACATTAGAGGGAGTCAAGGGTGCTAGAGCAATATCATTTTAGCTTTAGCGCCCTTACATTATTGTGTCACCTTCTTGCACAGGGGGCCACCCTTCTTTCTTTTTACTCGCAGTTCAGTGTAAAGTGAACTATCAGCAGAGGGTATACAAGTGCTGTCCAACCTTAATGTGGAAGTACGCAAATGGGGAGCATCTGTAGATCCATTAGGTCCTGGGGGATCAGCCAAACAGTCTGTAATGAGTGAAACCCCCTTACCTCCTCAAGGCAGAGGCGTCTTTCAGTGAGTTCAATCTGCCTCGAGAGAACTCCTGCTGCACACACCAGGGAGGAGTCATTGGTGGCTATTGTGTCCTCTCCTGTGGTGGAAGAAGCAATCTTCCTTTGCCACAAATTTCCAGTAGCGAAGGAGGGTGCCCCACAGTAGTTAGAATACAAGGGAAAAAACACATGGCCAATGGAAGGGGCCCAGTCTATTCGAGCACTGATGGGCCCTCTCTTGGCCCAGTCTTTAGGCAGGCATTCGCCCAGGCATGTGTGTCATGTGTTCCAGGCTGCAGGGCTCTCAGAATAGTGTGTCTTCTCGTGTTGCTACCCTGTGGGAGACTGGGGCATGTAGTCCCACCTTAGCAACACAAAAGGATGATGGACGGAGTGCTGAACAATGCAAACACTCACCCCCAGTGGGTTTAATCCATCGTTCTTTTGCTCCCCATGCCACCCCAGTTTGGACCCACCCATATGCAAATCAGTCTTGACCCTGTTCCTCATGGGAACAGTCCAGCCCGAACTGCCATGCCAGGTCCTCCCTGGACCGGAAACAAGCATCCTGGGACCGGTTTCAGGGAATCACTCTTCATCAGCCAGGCTAGCTTGAATCCAGTGGCACAGTGAGCAAGGGAACCACACCTGGGCATACCCTTCCCACTTAGGGCAACCTTAACAACACAAAAGAATGATGGACGGAGTGCTGAACAATGCAAACACTTACCCCCAGTCACAGATCTGGGTTCTTTTTTGTGTTGCGGATGTAGACCCACTCCAGACTGGCTCTCAGGATCACATCAGGCAGGGAAACCACTTCTCGCACCTCGCACTGCAGGGATCTCAGAGCACTTTAATAGTATGTGTCCTCGTGTTGCAGTCCCACCCCAGGCCGGCTCTCACAATAACAGCAGGCAAGGAAACCACTCCTTACACCCCCCCCCCCTCTGCAGGGCTCTCAGTGCGCTTTACTAGCGTATTTCCTCGTGTTGCTGCACCATGGGAGTCTGGGGGATGCAGTTCCACCCCAGACCGGCTCTCATGATCACAACAGGCAAGTTTTATAGTGCATCTTCTCATGTTGCTGCCCCATGGGAGTCTGGGGGACATCTGGAGGATGTAGTCCCACCACAGACCAGCTCTGAGGATCACAGCAGGTAGGGAAACCACTCCTCACACCACAAAGCAATCATATTTTCTTTTTATTGAAATATAAAAAAATATTTAAAATATATAAATATATTACAAAAATAAAATAAAAGTACAATGGGACAATGGTCACAGGAGGCAGGGAAAAAACTTCTTGTGCACCTCCACTGCGGGTTCTTAGTGTGCTTTATTAGCCCATCTCCTCATGTTGCTCCCCCATGGGAGTCTGGGCAATATAGTCCCACCCCAGACCGGCTCTCAGGATCACAGAGGGCAGGGAAACCACTTCTCGCACCCAATGCTGTGGGGCTTTCAGTGTGCTGTAAGGGCTTTAATACCATGTTTCCTGGTGTTGCAATCCCACCTCAGACTGGCTCACAGGATCACAGTGGGCAGGGAAACCTTTTCTTGCACACCCACTCTGTGGGGCTCTCAGTGCACTTTAATAGCATGTCTCCTCATGTTGTTGCCCCTTGAGAGTCTGGGGGACATAGTCACACCACAGACCTGCTCTGAAGATCACAGCTGGCAGGGAAAACACTTCTCGTTCCCCATGCTGCAGAGCTCACAGTGCAATTTAATAGCATGTCTCCTCGTGTTGCTGCCCCAAGGGATCCTGGGGGATGTCTTGTGGATGTAGTACCACCCCAGACCGGCTCTCAGGATCACAGCGGGGCAGGGGAACCACTTCTTGTACCCCAAACAATCATATTGTTTTTTGTTTTTTTTATTTGAAATATAAAAAATATTTAAATTCTAAAAATATTTAAAAAAAGATAAAAGTACAGTGGTCACAGCAGGCAGGGAAAACACTTTTCTCACTCCCCCACTGTGGGGCTCTCAATGTGCTTTAATAGCGTATCTCCTTGTGTTGCTACCTCAAGGGAGTCTGGGAGACATAGTTCCACCCCTGACTGGCTCTTAGAATCACAGATGTCAAGTAAACTACTTCTTGCACCCTGTACTGTGGGGCTCTCAGTGCGCTTTAATAGGACATCTCCTTGTATTGCAGTCCCACTGCAGTCTGGCTCTCAGGATCGCAGTGGGCAGGGAAACCATTTCTCACACCCCTGCTCTGCGGGGCTCTTAGTGCACTTTAATAGCGCGTTCCCTCATATTGCTGCCCTGTTAGGGTCTGGGGGACGTAGTCCCACCCCAGACCGTCTCTCAAGATGACAACAGGCAGGGAAACCACTTCTTGCACCTCCACTCAGAGAGGCTCTCAGTGCAATTTAATAGTGTGTTTCCTCGTGTTGCTGCCCCACAGGAGTCTGAGGGACATAGTCCCACCCCAGACCAGCTCTCAGGATCACAGTGAGCAGGAAAACCACTTTTCGCACCCCCAATCATATCATTTTTTATTTTTTTAAATTATCATTTAAAAAATATTTAAATTATAAAAATAAAAGTTTTACATTTTATAATTTTATAAAGAATGTAAACAATACAAAATATTTTATTTTTGTTCATTATAATTTTATTTTAAAAATATAGTTTTATTTTAACATTTAAGAATTGGTTTTATATTTTTTTATTTGCTAATTTGGATAAAAAAATATTATTTCATGTGTTAAAGTTAGGAATGGTAGTAAATATAAAAAAAAAGTATTACTTATAGTAATAGAAATAAATATAATATAAATATAATATTTTTATATGTTAATGTTTGATATTAATATTTAGGTTTACAGTTTTAGTTAGTGTGTTTTTAGATTGCATATTAGTTTATTTTATAGTTGAAAAATTGCCTGTGAGTATGGAGCATTGATTGTGTATATAACATTTTTAATTTGTATTACCTTGTATAAAATGTTTTAGATTGCAGTGGGAAAGTATATTTCACCTCTTTAAAGTCCAACAGCTTTTTATATAACTAGACTCAGATTTGATTTGGAATACTAAATGTCACCCCTTTAGTGGCTAACAGCTTCCCCTACTATGGTTAGATTGAAGTGGGAATGGTAAATGTCACTTCTTACACTTCTGTGGAACACCTTCCCCCAATAAAACCAGATTGTAGTGGGAATAGTACATTTCACCCTTTTAGTGTCCAACACTTTCCCCCCAATATCATTAGATTGGAGTGAGAATAGTAAATGGCACCTCTTTAGTGTCCAACACCTTTCACCGATATAGTTAGATTGCATAGATTTGTATAGATTGGAGTGGGCGTAGTGGCTGTTATCCTTTTAGTGTCCAACACCTTCTACAAATTGGTATAGGTTGGAGTGGGAATAGTACACAACACCTTTTTTGTGTACAACACTTTGTCCGAATTGGTTTAGATAGGAGTGGGAATCGTAAGTGTCATCATTTTAGTGTCCAACACTGTCCCCAAATTGGCTTAGATTGGAGTGGGAATAGTATTTTTTACCACTTTAGTGTCCAACAACTCCTTCATATTGGTATAGTTTTGAGTTCGAATAGCAAATGTTACCCTTTTACTATCCAATACCTTTGTCAAATTGGTATATATTGGAGTGCCCAACACAATTCCCGATTTTATTTAGATTGGAGTGGGAATAGTAAATATCACCTTTGTTAGTGTCCAACATTTTTCCAAAAATTGTTTATTTTGGACTGTGATCACTTAATTTTATAATTCTAGACTGAAATTCTTTATTTTTATTTTATTTGTATGTAGTAGAAATAGCGTGTGTTATTTCCTTTGTGGTGTGGTGTTTAGAAATATAACTAAAAAATAGTTTTATGTTTGTAAGCAGTAATATCATTAATTACATTTTTTGTAGAACAAAGACGTAAACCATTCTTCTAATTTATTTACCTTTTCAAAGTTTATTTAATGTATATTTTTACATTTGTAAACATATATATTAGAACTTAAAAATAAAAGTTATATAGTAAAATAAATAAAACATTTTCATGATTTTTATTATTCAATAAAAAGTGTAAGTTATTTGTAAATACTATTGTATGTTGTCCATTTTTCAGTTTTTTACATTGTTTAACACTTTTTAACGTTTCTTAATTTGCTTTATATACACCTTTTCAAAATCATTTAAATGTAAGTTTTTTCAATACATATTAAATAATTGTATATATTTTATACTAATACTTAATTTATACTTTAAAATGTTTTAACTTTTTTACAACATTTTGACATGTTTTACATGTTTGATAATTTTCTACATTTCTAATATAGCTTTCAACATTTTTACATTATTTTACATTAATTTCTATGGGGCTACAGTGTTTTTTAAAATTTTAGTTTCATTTTTAGGCCATTTCTTTTACCTCTTTAAGCTATCTACTTGTGTTTTTTTAGTCTTTTTTTCTGGTGCTGGGTAATAGTAAAGTGCTGCTGTTCGTTGGAGGAAGGGTTGTGTGTTGAGGGGGGTTAAGGGAAGGTTTGGAAAGTAGTTATAGTGTTGTTTGTGGGTTTGTTGTATATTCAGATGTATTAATAGTATTCGTGTTCACTAGTTTGTAGTTTTGGAGTTTTTTGTACACTGCTTAGTATCATATCCTTATGTCAAATTATGTTACTTATATTTTGATGATTGAGGGCCTGATTACGAGTTTGGTGGTTGGACTGCCAGACCGCCATGTTGGTGTTCCCAAAAAGACTGCTGCGCCGGCGGTTCCCAGACCGCAGTATTATGATTTATAAAGGCAGGACTGCCGTCTGCCAAGCAAAAAAAACAGACCATCAGCAGAGCGGTGGCTTGGATCTAGGCGGTCCGACCTCCAGTGGTGTCAGCGCTGGGCCAACCAGAGAGCCTATTACAAACACACAGTCGCCTTGGTGGTCTCCTCTCGATGGTCAGCCAGTGGCAGTCGACCACTGCAGTCCGCGTTCAGCAAAGTAACAGACAAGTGCACATTGGGTGAATTAAAAAACAACACAGCTGACACACGTTGCCCAAGTGGACACACCTGCAAAGGACACACCCCTCCACAGACTACAATCCTTTGCATTTTCACTGTAGCACAGCAATATACAGACCACACATCATTCCTTACATTTTTTTTTACATAAGGCAGCCCTTTTTTTCCCCAATCCCATTTTACACCTTTCACACACATCGTCTATTTTTTTCACCATATTCAGCTGTCGGTTTACTTAGTCACTGTCACATCCTATAATTTTCAGTCATGTCACGGCCCAAAAACCCATGATTTTCAAAGGATGAGTTGACAGTCATGGTAGATGAAATCATTAGAGTAGAGCCACAATTGTTTGGAGCCCAAGTCCAGCACACTCCTCTCAGTAGGAAAATGGAAATGTGGGGCATTGATAGTCGATAGAGTGAAGGCACCACCCTGCGCACAAAGGAGGACATTAGGAAGAGATCTGAGGGGCAAGATGCATTGCCTGGTCTCCAGGCACCAGCCGGAGTCCAAGCAGACTGGCGGTGGCCCTCCCAGTACTCCGTTAAGACTATTTTTCTGGGAGGAGAAGGTGTTGGCCATCCTGAAAGCTTGACAGGAATACCTGGAGGAGTGGAGTCTGGTAAGTGAAACACAAAAACTGTCCCAAAAATGCAATGTCATGCATGTTCACAGCTCAGCTTTTGCCGCTGTCCTGTTCATGTACCTCACCAACATTCAATACCCAGAGTATCTGAGATTTATCACCGTCAAAGTGTATAATTGGATCCATCAGCAAAGCTACCAAGGCCCATCCATTCCATATGTCCAACTGGTGCCTTTTCCTCTCACAATATCAAAAATACATTACAGGATTCATGATTTGTCCCAAGATGGAAATGTATGCTCAAACCTAAATGCAGCCTGCATACAGATATGTAATACCAGACATTTGTCAAGTGTTGGGGAGTAGAGAGAGTGAGCTGACTGAAACTCCCAGGAGGCCCTGTTTGTCTACTCCAAACACCAGCCCAGTGTCCACTTGGCCCAACACATCTGTTAGTGAACTACCTCATGAGGTGTACGCACCTCAGAGGATACCATTTGTATAATGTGTGTAGTAGAGGGAGTGACTGGACTGCAACTCCCAGTAGGCCATGTTTCTCTAACTCCAAACACCAGCCCAATGTTCACTTGTCCAAAACTCTCAATTTAAGTGTGCTCATCTGGGAGGATACGATTTGTGCCGTCGGTATAGTAGAGGGAGTGATCTGACTGCAACTCCCAAGAGGCCCTAAACACCAGCCCAGTGTTCACTTGTACAAATACCCTTGCTTGTTAAATCTCAATTGACGTTTACTCACCTAGGTGTGACAAAGATACAGATCATGCTCAACTTAGAGAGATGTCTGTCTACCTAGCTCCATCATGACATGCTAACCGAAGATGAAATTATTGAGCACAAGAATGACACCTTACCCAGTGTGTACAACAAGTATTCCTAAGGCCTCAAGATGCATCACCAGATTGGTATTGGCAGCTGACACATTGACACAGCACTGTGAACATGATGACTCCAGTCACATATACAACAAAGTCCTGAGTTTGCCTGCATCCCACTGAACTAGGCCTCCAAATGGTCAAAGGCATATATTGCCTCTCCACTGTGTTGGCTGCACTGGTGGTAAATGTAATTTTCAGGCCATCTTCCAAAGTGCAACTGATCTGTACATCTCATCAATGTCCTGAGTCAAATCGGTTTGGCATGCTTCACACATGTCATGTCAAATCACCCAATACCATGGATACTTGGAACAAAAAGATTACCTACAACTTAACGTTGTCCAAGGCCTCTGCTTACTGTAACAAAAAACCATTGGGGGTCGATGTCACAATTCAAACAGTAGCAAAGTATGTTTTTCATCAACAGTTGGATCTGCCGCTGGGCACAGGGAGGCCACAGAACAGACTACCACTATCCCACTGGATGAGGTCCTCAGTGACAACAACAGTCCTGGACTTGTGGACCTGGAGGAAGGTTCTGGCACATCTAGGCAACCCGGTCAGATGGAAACAGTGAGTGTCACTGTGCCCATAATGTCACCTCCCAGCCCTATTGTTTCTACATCACAGGAAACCATTTGTCCCCCAATCTGTGTACCTAGCACAGTTTCCAAAAGCTTGTGCCCGAGTCCTGGATCCTGAGATGGAGCTCAATACTTCAGACACTGAGTTTCCAGGACCCATTTTGAGAGGACATCATGTGCCAAGGGTACAGGCTCGTGGGGGTAGAGTGTGTTGGAGGGATGCTGTGGGCCAGCGGGGTGAGGCCACTGGGACTGCTCTCAGCCAGGACACCATCAGCCACGTCTTGGAGGTCTATTAGCAGTCTTAAGGCGTGATGGGACAGTTATTGACCAAACTCCAGGAAATGAAGCAGCTACAGAGGGACATGCATAGGGACATGAACAGATGGAGGTCCACAGTTCCATCCTGGACTCCCTAACAGGGGCGCTGAGAGATATACACCCAACCCTGATCAGGGCTTTTCAAAACCAACCTTCCCCATCCTTTGGCTCATCAACAGCAGGCCTATCAGCATTGGCACCAGCTGCAGGAAAGAAGGCCCTGCCAGAGGAACAACCAGCCACAGACACCCCTGCTCCTGTAGCAGCTGATCCCCCCAACAAGCGGGGACATCCAGCAAAGAATCTGGAAGGCAAGGCACCCACCACTGCCGGGAATAACGCTCTTCCTTAACATCTTCCTTTGTGTGTTACACATTCACTCTGTGGCCTGATCCTGAACCACCTTCCATTTCCAATGGGAGGAGTACTCTGTACTTTGGACTTCCAATGGTGTGACATCTACTCCAGTGATTGTATTCACCATGACTGACCCCTTCACAATTCTTTTATTTTGTTGGTTCATGTCACATATATTTTCTGTTAGTAGTAGCTTCACAATAAAATCACCCATCACTGACTCATTGTCTGCTGATTTTGATTTTATATTTAGCCATGTAGATATGTCAGACCATGTGAACCATACGATGATGATCATGGGTACTTGTTCAAGAAGGGATATGTTGCATGTACACAGTTTCCGGCTCAGGATTACAACCATCCCACACAAACACATACATACAAGTGTCTGGTCAAACTAAAAAATATTATTACAGTGTTCAGCACATAGGCTGTCAATATGTCTGATCTATTGGAAATCATAAATAATTGGCTCATACTGAGTAAATGAACATATTTACAAGTACCGACCGCCAGACAGTGGAAGCAAGGGATTTGCAAGAGATTGGTCTGTAGAATAAGCAGACATTGACGTGGTTGGTGTCACAAGCTTGAGCCTTATCACATACCACACCAAAGTAATCCAATAACACATAACCCAAGAGTCAGACAGATGGCATTAGAACAGTTTCTGATCACAGGGTCATTATAATCCAGTGCTCATGCATCTGGTGGTATGACACAAACATATGTCAGTATTTTGGCACAGGCACTGTGGCCTACAATGATGAAACACATCTAAAGCTATATACAGGTCAGACAAAAAAAGAGTTTAGCCAATGTGAATAGAAACTGACTTTGTCATGACCTAGGACTACATATTTTATGACCCCATGATGACACACATGATGCATCAGGCCCACCGCAGGAAGCAAAAAAAGTCCAATGGGTACTTCTGAACTTCAATCCAAACACTGTGCAAGCTGTCTTGGCACAGGTATTCTACACCCAAACTATGTGACCTACATTACCTTGAATAATCCATGCCCACTTTGTACGTCAGAACATCATCACATAACTGCCAATGTCACAACACTGAAATGCCCATATGAATATGTCATGGTGAAGGTACCCGTACAAAGAACAAAACAAGGAGTATGGTCTTGAAAGCATACATATGACATAAGTCACATAGCAAGCATCTGAAAAACAAAGTACATTGCAATAAATCTGACACAAACCTAGCAACATCATCAAGGTGGGGATGTGTCACAAACTATCTCATCAATCATCCTTTGGCTGATTTCTGCAAAGTATCAGCTCCCTAACTGTTTCAAAAACACAAAACTCCACGCATTCTCAAAACTACTGTACAGTCACAGTAATGACATCACATGACATACTTACACTCATGAGAAGTAGATGTGGATGAGACCTTCTTGCAAGTCAGCTCCTTCCTCTTCACTACTGTCATCTTTAGTTGGCACTTCAGGAATCTCACCTGGTGGCAAAGCAGGCTTCCCCACCTCTGGGATATACAGGATATTCCTCCGCAGGACAATGTTGTGGAGCAAGCAGCTTGCCCCAGCGATCTGACACACTTTTCTGGGTGAGTAGAGGAGAGCTCCTCCAGTCCTGTTCAGACAGCGAAATCTGGCCTTCAGGAGCCCAAAAGCCCGCTCCACTGCCAGCCGTGTTCATCCATGGGTCTCATTGAAGCGAACTTCCCCTGACGTAGTTGGATTCTTCAGCGGTGTCAATAACCAAAGACGGTCTGGATATGCTGAGTCCCCTGTTAAGGAATGGGACATAAGTGCAACAATGAGTTACTGATGTGACTTACCAACCAGACAGGCCCTCTCTGGTTGCAGTCGGGACATCAGCCGGGGTATGGTGCTTTTCCACATTATAAAGGAATTATGGGCTTCCTTGTAAATGAGCACATACGTTTGAAATGTAGAGATCTGCCAAACAGTCAACTTGCACATTGATGGAATGGAAGTTTTTTTCTGTTGCAATAGACCTGTTCAGTGGCCTACGGTGGCACTTAGCAAATGTCTGTGCTATAAATGGCCCCACCACATGTAGGATGCAGGCAAAACCATAGAAGTCAGCCTTCACATTGGGGGAACCTGACATAGCTATCAATGTGTTTTAACATTGCTGAGAGGAAACCTCTCAGCACCAGACTGAACATAGGTTGGGGCATACCACCATGTAGGGCCACTGTAAGTTGGAAGGACCCTGTGGCCAGGAAATGCAATATTACCATGACTTGAATAGTGGGTGGTATGCAGAATGGATTACTGTTAGCTCGCATCAGATCTGGTTCAAACTGATGGCATAAATCCACTACTGTTTGCCTATCCAGACGGTAGAACTGGATGATGTGGCATCCTCCATGGTCTGAAGGTCTGGCAATGGATGGTAGACTTGAGATTGTCACATTCTCCCTCTCTTAGGATACTTATGTGTGAAAAGACATGATTTGAAACAGTAGTCACTGTGTCCACAGCAACATACGTGATGCATGCCAACAATGTCATGTGACAAAGCATTTCTAACTGGAAATACATTACACCCAGTACACATCACAGCTGGCAACTACACAAGGTTGAAATGTGTCCCCCATGGTTGTGAACACATGTCCACAACATGGATTCGGGTGGCACCCAACTATCTAGTACCCAGTTGCTCCTCGAAATGTGACAGTCTTTTCCAACCATCAAAAATACCCTCAGCGGCGCTGGACTGGGCACAGCCATCATATGCCATCTGTGCCATGAAACACACTACACTTGAGGGTGTATAGACAGACCTACACAACAACACAGATTGAGGATGCTGGTGATGATCCTAAACATTTATTGTTGTTGTGACTCATTTAGCATGGCCATATACAGTATTTCAAAATGTCAAAATGGAGGATACCTGACCTACTCCACTAGACACCAGGAACTGCCCGCGTCTGCCGGCGGAAGTCTTTCTGCGCAGTGAGCGGTACCAACTGTAGCCTGTGTCAGTCGCGGCCCAATGGCTGTGTCCACTGTCGGAGATGATCATGTATGTGGCGTATGTGTATGCCACTTTGTGCATAATCAGTCATTTGACTCCTGACACTGCTGTCAGCAACACCTCCACCACTTCAGCTGCTGCGTGCCACCTCTGGGAGCAACCATGCCACATTCAGCATCTGAAAGGGCCCCTGCCTCCTCTCCAGAGGAGCTGGAGAGACTTGTGACTGAGGTCCTTCCCCTGTATGGTCAGCGCTATGTCTCACCAGAGGAGCAGGTAAGTACCTCATAAGCACAATTGACTCTGTTCAACACCATCTTTTCCCTCCCCACAGACTACAAAGTGCCACTGTGTGCCAGTTAGAGTTCTTGTGTGCCTATTGTTGCAGTTTGTGTGGCATCAATGGGATTTACATGGTGCAGGTATTGGGGAGCAGTACTATGGGGGTCATTCTGACTTTGGCGGGCGGCGGACGCCGCCCGCCAAAGTAACCCCGTCGAAAGACCGCAGGGGTCATTTCGACTTTCCCGCTGGGCTGGCGAGCGACCGCCAAAAGGGCGCCCGCCGGCCCAGCGGGAAAGACCCTGCAACAATGAAGCCGGCTCCGAATGGAGCCGGCGGAGTTGCAGGGGTGCGACGGGTGCAGTTGCACCCGTCGCGATTTTCACTCTCTGCAAAGCAGAGAGTGAAAATCTTTATGGGGCCCTGTTAGGGGGGCCCTGCACTGCCCATGCCAGTGGCATGGGCAGTGCAGGGGCCCCCAGGGGACCCACGACACCCGTTCCCGCCATCCTGTTTCTGGCGGTGTAAACCGCCAGAAACAGGCTGGCGGGAAGGGGGTCGGAATCCCCATGGCGGCGCTGCAAGCAGCGCCGCCATGGAGGATTCTCTGGGCCAGGGGAAATCCGTCGGGAAACCGCCGGATCCCCTTTTCTGACCGCGGCTTTACCGCCGCAGTCAGAATGGCCCTGGAAGCACCGCCAGCCTGTTGGCGGTGCTTCCGTGTCCCTCCACCCTGGCGGTTCATGACCGCCAGGGTTGGAATGAGGGCCTATATGTTGTGTTCATTCACATTGTGTTGTGTGATGATTTTCGAGGCCCTAGATTCTCCTTGTGTGGGATGCACATAACTAGGCAAGGAGACTTTACTGCCATACAATGACCTTTCTTTGTTTATGATGGTTGTAAATATTAGACAACATGTATGTGCATGACAGCTTGAGATGTGAATGCACCTTGTCTGAGTCATTTGAGGATCTTGTAAGCAATGTAAATTGTGCCACAGACTCACTGTGCCCTTCAGGTTGCCACACAAGCCACATTGCTGATGGCCACATGATGTACTGTCATGCATAGAAGTGATGGAATGCGAGTGTCATGTAGGTTCTATATGCTCAGCCTGCAGAGACAAGTCCTGTCAAATGTATCTCCCAGTATGGGACATAGTTCAGGCTGTGGCAGAGTCACTGTGGCTATGGACTGTGACACTGTGTCCACTCCCTGTAGACCTGCAGATCCTGTCTTGTGGCCAATATGAGGCTTTGGTGGCAAAATCTTCCCTGAATGCCTCAGGCCATTGACTAGATTAGGAATGGATACTGAGGTAAATTCCCAGACTAGCCCACATGTGCATTTTACATCATTGTCAATGTGTGTCTTTGACTCATGACATGTCCCTTACTCCCATGGCTCTGTTGTCACCTTCACATAAGTCATATGTGTCCTCTGCAGGCGTATTGCAAAAATGATAAATCCATGGTGCAGACAGTGTAGATTCCTGAGAGGCCATGACATGTGACTGAGTAGCTTTGTTACATAGCAATATTTGTACAAAACATGCTTTTGGATGTTGGATGTTATCTCTGTAGATTAGAAACTTATGTTCAAAGGTGTGTTATGTGGTACAAGTACATACCACAGAAATCCACCCTGAAGTCGCATGAGTCTGCCAGCCTTTTTATTGTCACTCAAGTATAAGGGCGAAGTCTGTACTATGGTAGTTGCCTGTAGGGACTGTGTGCATTGAGTCAGTGTTGCAGAATGTAAATGTGTTTGTCCAGTCAGGCATAAGGAGTTTACCCTTCAGAAGCCACGTCGGTGTGAAGCGTTTCATTGTTGCTGGAGCATGGACTACCTGATGTCAGTCGGCTTCCCTTGTCATTGTAGGACATGAACAGGGTAGTGGGTTAGCCTTCAAATGACTCCAAAAGTGTGCAGTCATGTACCTATAGTTATCGGCATGTTTGCTTTACACTTGCGGTGTGTTGACAAATGTCCCATTTTGTGCTTGGTATTTCTGATGTGTGTGTGACACAACCATTTGTGCAAAAACTTGTGTTTGTAATCATTTGATTTGTCTCATGCATCCATACAGGTCAATGCCCATCAGAAGAAGGAGATTTGGAGAGCCATTGCCCGGAAGGTGTGGACCCTGGGCGTCCATAGCTGGTGGAGCTTCCACTGTCTGAATAGGTGGGAGGCCCTGAGATGCTGTGCATGTAAAATCGTGGAGGTCCAGCTGGGGCTGTCCTCCCAACGTGGTTGGGTCGCACATCGGGGCACAGCTCTCTAATGGCCAGCATTCTGGAGATGGCCTACCCAGAGCTTGATGAACATTTGAGGGGAGCACAGCATGCACAAGAGGGTGAGGTGAGTACAGGGCATATTTCTGCCTGTCATAGCCAAGTTAATGTGTTAGGTTCTGACATCTCCCCCGGACTATTGGGGACGAGCCATGTGTGAAACACAAGATGAGTAACTGTGTAGGTATGGAACTTGGTGCATACTGATATGCCTTGCCTATTACCCCAGGGACCTAGGACACAACTGAATACACTCCACAAAATAATTCTCTCCAGGGACAACACATGGCTAGGACACAACTGAATACACTCCACAAAATAATTCTCTCCAGAGACAACACATGGCTATGTACATTGATCAATCAAGTAATGTATGTTGTTGTAGACGATCTACATTCCGCACAACAGACCACTACTCCTCAGTGTATAGCCAAGTTAATGTGTTAGGTTCTGACATCTCCCCCGGACTATTGGGGACGAGCCATGTGTGAAACACAAGATGAGTAACTGTGTAGGTATGGAACTTGGTGCATACTGATATGCCTTGCCTATTACCCCAGGGACCTAGGACACAACTGAATACACTCCACAAAATAATTCTCTCCAGGGACAACACATGGCTAGGACACAACTGAATACACTCCACAAAATAATTCTCTCCAGAGACAACACATGGCTATGTACATTGATCAATCAAGTAATGTATGTTGTTGTAGACGATCTACATTCCGCACAACAGACCACTACTCCTCAGTGTATAGCCCAAAGAAAAACAAGTGATGGATCACTGTCCTCAGCCATGTGTCTAGTCAAGTGAGTAAGTTGGCATCTGCCCCCCTAGAGGCCACTTGCCTTCAGTGTGTGATGAGTGCTGGTGCCTCACTACTGTCTATCATGTGAACTTGGCCATCATACATGTGACAAAGCATACATAGGGCCTGATTACAACTTTGGAGGAGGTGTTAATCCGTCCCAAAAGTGACTGTAAAGTGATGGATATACCACCAGCCGTATTACGAGTCCATAGGATATAATGGACTCGTAAGACGGCTGGTGGTATATCCGTCACTTTACTGTCACTTTTGGGACGGATTAACACCTCCTCCAAAGTTGTAATCAGGCCCATAGTTCTTTGGTTGCAGCTACTGATCAATACTTTTCCTTGGAAAGTGGGGAATGTCCATCGACATGATTTTATGTGCCATCACTGTTGCCAACATTCCTATGCCTACATGTTTGATAAATTGTGTACACTGATGTTTCATGTGTGGTCTGCCTGTGTTCATTGGATGTTTTTTGTTTTCCATCACATATATGTGCATGCCAACCTATGTTTGGAATTGGACATATGTAATGGGGTTACATGATTCATTGTGTTGTGGATTTTAGAAACATATCTACCTGACAATTTGCACATTTTGTCTACAGTGCGCATTTTCATGCCAAATGTGTAGTATATCTGAGCAACATTGGTACTACCTCCATGAGTCAAGTAGGACAATGTAGAATGTTTGGAATTGGACATATGTAATGGGGTTACATTTCATGTGGTGCAATAGACAGGAGTGTGTCACCAATGATTGTTGGCTCATACATACCTTCACCCATCATTGCATGTCAATTGGCATGTTCAACTACAATAGCAATGAGGGACATGGCAGGTAGGACTACCGTTTCTACCTACAATGTGCATTTCCATGCCATTGATGGGACATCATGTAGCAATGTGATCTGCACATTTAAAATGAGGAAGGTTTGTTACCTGACTGTTGGCATATATCATGGAGTGACATACAGTTATGTGGGAATCATATGTGGTTGGGTACAACCATTCATCCATGGACATCTGGGTTTGCAGGACCAAAATGGAGACAGTGATGTAGCTTCCGATTGGACAACATGTTGAAGGCCGTCTACAAGTACTCGAGAATCCCTGGGCCTCTCCAACATAGAAAGGACTAATGCTTTCTACTGATGCAATCAGAGTATGTCATTATAAGAGGTACCATACAGTAGAGGTGATTTCCCTGGGGTTAGCTGATTCATTGTGTTGTGGATTTTAGAAATATATCTCCCTGACAATTTGCACATTTAGTCTACAGTGTGCATTTTCATGCCAAATGTGTAGTATATCTGAGCAACATTAGTACTACCTTCATGACTCAATTAGGACAATGTACACATGGGGAAGTGTGCATTGTTGATATGTTTCCAGTGTGACATGAGTATGTCCATGTAACCTTCTTTAGGTTACTGTACTACTGTCAGTAACATGGCCGTATTTTGGAGCATCAATCAATCAATCATAGCATTTGTAAAGCGCACTACTCATCCGTGAGGGTCTCAAGGCGCTGAGGAGGGGGGGGCTTTGAAGTGTCTTCTGAAGGTTAGCAGGTTCTGTGTCTGTCGCAGGTGGATAGGAAGAGTGTTCCACGTCTTGGCGGCGAGGTGGGATAACAATCTGCCGCCGGCGGTTGTTCTGTGGTTGCGTGGAACGGTGGTGAGGGCACGGTCAGCGGAGTGAAGCTAATGGGTCGAGGTGTAGAAGGGGATTCGTCTGTTGAGGTATTCTGGTCTGGTGTTGTGCAGTGCTTTGTGAGCATGGGTGAGGGGCTTGAATGTGATTCGCTTGTTGACGGGGAGCCAGTGCAGGTCCCTCAGGTGGGCTGTGATGTGGCTGTGGCGGGGATGTCCAGGATGAGGTGGGTGAAGGCGTTCTGTATGCGCTGCAGTTTTTTCTGGAGCTTGGCCACGGGCCCTGCGTAGAGGTTGTTGCCGTAGTCCAGTCTGCTGCTTACGAGGGCTTGGGTGACCGTCCTTCTGGTTCTGGTGGGGATCCATTTTTAGATCTTTTGAAGCATGCGGAGGGTGTTGAAGCAGGAGGAAGAGAAGGCGTTGACTTGCTGGGTCATTGATAGCGATGAGTCCAGGATGAACCCCAGGTTGCATGCATGGTCGATGAGTGTCGGTGCAGTTCCCAGTGTGGCAGGCCACCAGGAGTTGTCCTAGGTGGAGGGGGTGGTGCAGAGGATGAGGACCTCAGTTTTGTCAGAATTCGGTTTCAGGCAGCTACTCTTCATCCATTCGGTGATGGCCTTCATTCCTTCATGGAGGTTGGTTTTGGCGGTGGCCGGGTCCTTGATGAAGGAGAGGATCAGCTGGGTGTCATCGGCGTATGAGACGATGCTGAGGTTGTGTGTTTGGACGATGTTTGCGAGTGGAGCCATGTAAACGTTAAAGAGGGTGGGGCTGAGAGATGATACCTGGGGTATGCCGCAGATGATCTTGGTGACTTCAGAGCGGAATAGAGGGAGGCGGACTCTCTGGGTTCTGCCATTGAGGAAGGAGGTGATCCACTCCAAGGCTCTGTCGCAGATCATTTCTTATCTGTCGAGCATCATTTCTTAGGGTATTGTGTGGTATTGTGTATGTGACAAAAAGATGTATGCAATACCTTGTGTGTAATCTGTGGGAATGAACTTGGCATTGGCCTACTATTGTATGACAACAGGTAACTGAGGTATGCTCCATGAATCAAAGCATTGAAGGTGATGAGGTCTCCTACTTGTTCAATAGTTATTGTGTCACACATCTTCACCCAGGCAATTGGAGTTGTCTGAGAATCTGATTTGCCTGTAGAAAACTGTGGACAATGCATGTGGCATGCATGCAAATGGTGTGGTACATGTAGGAGCCACTTTGATGTAGTTTGCTGCTGGGGGCTACTTGAACTCATGGTGATGTTTGCTAATCACAACTGTTGTTCAAGTGTGATCAGGAACATGTGGTTTTCTCTTTGTATTTGCAGCATCATCCCAGGCAAGCAAAGGAGACAGGGTGGAACCAAGTGGGGAAGCATCTGGCCACGCTACCTCCAGTCATGACACCACTGACACGGAGGGACCAAGTGGAGTGGCCAGAGGGTGAGGGCAGTGCCACATAGGATACAGCATGAACCTCGTCATCTTCAGATTCTTCCTCCGGTGGCCATTGCCTAGTGGTGGCGGACCCATCAGAACCAGTTCTATCGCCACCCTCCCTGTTGCTCCCCACCCAGGGCCGTGCCCACTCACCTAAGAGGGTGAGCATTTCCTTCACCTCAGGCACCTGACCCCCAGCCCCTGTTACCCCTGCTGCCCTGAGTGAAAAGGCTATTGACCTTCTGAGCACTATATCTGTGGGGCAGACTGCCATTGTGAATGCCATCCAGGGGTTGACAAGCCAACTTCAGCAGACAAATGCATTTCTGGAAGGCATTCATAGTGACATGTCTGGCCTACAGGTATTGTTGGGATTGTACTGTGTTTTGTGGGAGGGGTTTCTCATTTACTTTTCTGACTTTTGTCTACGAAAGTGTCTTATGGGTACTGAGAATATCTGTTTTTTTTTTTTTAAAGGAAATCAGTTTTAGTTTACAATAAACCAATGCTTTTTCCTTTTTTGGGTTTTCTGGAGCATATCTATTTTTTAACATGTTTTTATGGTTCATAGATACTTTGGACTGCTTTGAGGGATCTTTATTGGATTTGTTTTATTTTTGCATTTTTTGGGCTTTTTGAATATTTGCCCGTTTTTGGTGGATTACTATTTTTGACAACAGGAATACAGAGGAAGATCTGCAGTTACTCAAAAGTAAAGGCCTGATTACGATTTTGGCAGTCAGACAAGCCGACCGCCAGAGCCGTGGGGAGGAGGCTGCCATCATACCAGCAGCCTACCTCTCAGTTGTATTACAATGTTTCCAACTGGCTTACCTGCCAAAACATCATATTATGATGTTTCTGCCGGTCAGACTGGCGGAAAGCTGAGACAAATACCATGACACAACAGCACCCTCAGAAGGTGCACTGTCTGCGCAGCATAGCCCTGCCATAGAATGCATTACAATACTATCTGGTACATTTCCAATATATGCTCTCTGATGATGCACTTTCTTGGCTGTAGATGTAGCCCATGTAATTTAGTAACTGCTTTCCTTTCTGTGAAGTTATGTATTTTGCTGCCTCTGTCATTATATCTGAAGTAGTGTAATAGCATGAATTTATACAATATTTTAAAGTTTGTACGTTTGTTATTCACATACAAAATTATGCAACTACTTCTATTCTGTATAATTACATGTATGCTCTCTTTACATGTTTCAGACTATTTTGTCGTTTTTCTGTTGGGGGTGTTCTAATGTGGACCAGGTGCTTTCTTTACTGTTGGATGAAAAGAAAAGTGTTTTTCATTTTAAATGTTAACTTGCTGGTAGTTTATAGAGGTTGAGGTCATTATGTTTATTTTTACTCACTATTTGGGTAATTTTATAGTTTTTTACAAATTTATGTATACTTACTTTCTTATATCTTTTCCTGGTTTCTGATAGTTATTTCTTTCTGGCAGTTTATCACTTTTCCAAGTCTCAGGGCCTGATAACGAGTCTGGCAGTCCTGTGACTGCCATATGGGTGGTGGCGGTCCGACCATCAATGGTCTGCCGGAACAGTTTAGCCGTCGTACCCACAGACAGGCCAGTGAAGCCTGTGTTTCCACCGGACCCATTACAAGTTTGTACACCGCCAATGTGACTGTGGCAGTCCAACCACCATGTAGAACCATGTAGAAGCTGGGAGAAAGGGACAGTGTAAAGGGAGACACTCACCTGCAGGCATTCTCACAAGTCCGGAGCCACCATGGAGCCCTTCGCAAACGTCATGCCACCGATCCTGCTCATCCAGCGACAACAAAATCAACATCGACGTGGGCGACACCAGTCGTAAGTACACACACCTACCTGTATCATTAACCCTTAAAAACTACAGGTGGCACCAGCAAACACATCATTGGGAGGAGACGCCACGGGCAGCAGGCTCACGTTTTATACAATGCACGCTCACTGACACACAGCAACATGGACACCTATACACTCACAACACACACACTTTGGCCAGCACACACACACACTGCAAGGCAAAACCACACAAATACACATGGCCACACAACTCACACACAGCAACAAAAACACACCTACAGCACATATACAAATGCAACAAACACTCACATCCAACACTGGCCAGGGACTGTCCCCACATACAACACACACCTCAACCTCCGTGGCACGGAACACAGACAACACCACTAGTAAACAACCCTGAAGTTGATACACACAACACACACATCACACCACAGTGGAAGCACAATGCCATGCACAAAACACAGAGAGACAAATACACCAGGAACTACTTCAGAACCATAACTACATATTTGGGATGGGGCCAACTGGGACACCCAGGGAAGGAGACTGCCCTGGGACATATCACATTTCCACCAGGACCCTCAATCAACATGTCCACAGGTAATGGCCCTACTGGGTCACAGGGACAAACAACACTAAAAACATTTGTCATGCACATTTAAGCAATGGGGAAGGGCAAGTCAACAATGTGCCACAACTCCTACTGCATGGCACAGACCTCTACAGAAACCAGCTGCATGAGACACACTCCTAAATAGACACATGCACGGGCAAATGCAAACACAGCTAGCACAACTGAACACACCCCATGTCTGCACATACAAAATTCAAAATGATACACATCACATCAGTACAGAAGCCACATCTTGGGGACAAGTCCAACAGCATGCATGCCCACATTGCTCAACACAATGAGAAATACATAACAGAACAAACACTACACAATGTCACAATATTAACATTGCAGTTACACACACCACACATAACCTCGTTGTTAGAAATGAGGTCTTTGGTTGGCATAGATATGATTTTGTAAATTTAAGAAGAGTCTTAATCCATAGAACTCAATGGATGCGTTGCTTTTACATAAAAGACCACGTATGCATTAAAAATAAAACTGCACAGGCAAGCGTGAGTCGGAAAAATAATCGATGCGTTGATTCCTGAATCCCAAGTGATGCCGTGTGTCGATTCTTCTCTAGTTGGGTAGGCGATGCATCGTTTCTCTCTCCCACAGAAGAGCGATGTGTAGATTTCCGGATGGGCAGCCACAGGTCCATGCAGGGTCGCTGTGGTTTTGATGCCAGGTGATGATGCGTGCAAAATCCTGATGCACAATGGCAAAGAGCCGCACCACATGGGTGATGCATCAATTTCGGCAGCCACAATCGGATGTTGCATTGATTTTCCAGCTATGATGCTGGTGCTGTGTCAATTATTTTCCCGCTGGGCTCCGGTGCATGGATTTCAGCCTTCGTTCCACCAGCTTCTCCTTTCAAGGGCTTAGGGACTGGATAGGGTACCACTTGGCAGGGTAGGAGTCTCAACAAGAGAGTCCAGGTGCTGGCATTGAAAGTTTTTGATGCCCTGATACTTCAAAACAGGGGGCAAGCTCAGTCCCAGCCCTTGGTGAAACTTCACAAGCAGGAAAACACAATAAGTCCACTTTTTGTCCTCTCTAGGGTAGAAGCAGCAACTTCAGGCCAACCCAGCAAAGCACACTCACAGGCAAAGGGACTGTACTCCTCCTCCACTCCTTTAGCTCTTCTCTTTGGCAGAGTTTCCTCTTGATCCAGAAGTAATCTAAAAATCTGGGGTTTTGGGTCCACTACTCATACTCATTTCTGCCTTTGAAGTAGGCAAACCTCGAAGGAAACTCTCTGTTGTTCACAAGATATTGCCCAGTTCTGGCCCCAGACACACACCAGGGGGTTGGAGACTGCATTTTGTGAGGACAGGCCACCCCTTCAGGTGTAAGTGTCCACTCCTCCCTCCCCTAGACTCATCAGGATATGCAGGACACTCCTCAGCTACCTTCGTGTCACTGTCTAGAGGGAATTCACAAACAGCCCTACTGTCAGTCTGACCCAGAAATGGATTCCACAGGCAGGCAGAGGAACAGAATGGTGAAGCAAGAAAATGACAATTTTCTAAAAGTGGCATTTTCAAACTGTCTATATTCTAGCCAACTTTACCAAATGTTTTTGAAATGTATATATTTATTTTTGAAATTGTGAGTTCAGAGACCCCAAACTCCAGAACTCTATCTGCTCCCAATGGGAAACTGCATTTTAAAGAAATGTAAAGACAATTCCCATGATAACCTATCGGAGAGATAGGCCTTGCAATACTGAAAAACGAATTTGGCAGTATTTCGCTATCAGATCATGTAAAACACATCAGTACATGTCCTTCCTTTTAAATACACTGCACCCTGCCCATGGGGCTACCTAGAGCCTACCGAAGGGGTGACTTACATGTAGTAAAATGGAAGGTTTGGGCCTGGCAAGTGTGTACACTTGCCAGGTCGAATTGGCAGTTCACAACTGCACACGCAGACACAGCAGTGGCAGGTCTAAGCCATGTTTACGGGGCTACTCATGTGGGTGGCAAAATCAGTGATGCATGCCCACTAGTAGCATTTGATTTACAGGCCCTGGGCACCTCTAGTGCACTCTCCTAGGGACTTACTAGTAAATCAAATATGCTAATCTTGGAAAAGCCAATTAGAGATACAAATTACACAGAGAGCACTTGCACTTTAGCACTGGTCAGCACTGGTCAAGTGCCTAGAGTACCAAAATCAGCAAAAACGAAGTCCATCACACAGTCAAAAATACAGGAAGCAGAGACAAAAAGACAGGGGAAACCACACCAAGGATGTCAGGTCTAACACTCCTCTTGGGAACACCAGCACTGTACACAAACTCACATACTGCAAACAACACCACATGGAGCAGTAAGCAGGCTCAAACACACACCATGGCAGGCACACTACTAAAGCCACTCAGGACCTGTATAAAGCTAGGAAAGGAAGTGCAGGACAAAAGTGTACCCCAAAATAAATAACTGTTTGGGTTTATTAAGTGTAAAAACTCAGACAATCCAAGGCCAATAGCAAGTCCTCAGATTTTGCCTAAATGCATAGTGTTGTGCCCTTACTTGACTCCTGACTGCCATGTAACCTCCACAGGAAGGGGCATCAAGAGGGCAGGCAGGCACCTCAGGGATTATCCAGGAGTCCTGGGGGTGGGTTGGACTTGGGCTTGGGCTTGGGAAAGGGGGTCTTTTTCTTGGGAGGGGTGGTCTTCTTCTTGGAGGGGTGGGCTTCTTTTTGGAGGGGTATTGCTTGCGGGGGCAGGGAAGGCCTTTGAGGTGGAAGGGACGCCTTTGACAGGACAGAGGACCTTTTAGGTGTGGAACAGCAGGTAGGACAGGGGTAAGGCCAAAGTCAAACAGGAAAAACTTCTTGGACACACGGGGTGGTCATCAGAAGGGGGATAGGATTTGGAGGTTAAGGGAATGGTCGTATGACATGTAGGTGTAGATGTCATGGGTGCATGCTTGTGGGAGGAATGCTTGTGTGTGGTGGGTGTCTGTTTTGTGTGGGTGAGGGTGTTTATGTGACTTGGACTTGTGGGAGTGGAGGTGCTGGGGGATACCTTGTGGGTGGGTGGCTGTCTGTTGGGATTGTGACTGCAGGTATGGTGGATGTGCAGGATGTAGGTTTGTCTGCAGTTGTGTCTGTGGTTGCAACGATTGAGATGGATGTCTGAAGGTCTGCTGGGTGATGTCTGCTGATAGGATGGGGGTGGTGGATGTATTAGTGACTGTTGATGTTGTGCCAATAGGTATGCTTGATGTCATGTGCGTGACGCTGGGGATGTAAGGGGAAGTTGGGAATGTTGCTGTGTCTGTGGGTGGATGTTGTCTGTGTTCATGCCGGTGTGTCTCGTGGTGCTTGTTTTTGTGTGCGGTACCTTTGTCTGTTGAGGTGGATGCTTGAGAGTCTGTTTGTGTGCTTTGGGTAGGTCTGGCAAGGGGGGATTTAGACTGGGAAGAGGAAGATGGAAGGGGGACCGGAGGGTGGGGGGTGACTGGCTGCCTTCAGTGTGGAGGACAGAGTCTGAAAGGATCTCTGTAGGCCAGCAATTTGCACCATGAATGCACTTCAGGAAATCGTTTGTCTGTTGGAGTTGTGTCTCCAGTCCCTGGATGGCAATCACAATGGCTGACTGACCCACAGAGATCTTCCTCAGGAGATCAATAACCTCCTCACTGAGGGCAGCAGGGGTAACAGGGGCTGGGGCAGAGATGCCTGCGGCAAAGGAGACTCCCACCCTCTTGGGTGAGTGGGCATATCCAACTGTGGAGGAATCAACAGGGAGAGCAGTGATGGAATGGGGTGGCGGATATGGATGGTACTGGGGGGGTCCCCGATGGGTCCGCCACCACTAGGGTGTGGCCACTGAAGGAGGAATCCTAAGATGATGGCATGGTCCCAGTCTCCCCCGTGGCACTCCCTTCGCCCTCGAGGCCACTGGGTCCCTCTGTGTCAGTTGTATCTTGACCCTGAGTCACATGGCCTGATGCTGCCCTTTGCCTGCCTGTGCTGATGCTGCATATACAAAGAGGAATAGAGTCATAACAAGTACATGACAGATAATACCATCATGTCAACTAGCCCCCAGCAAAACCTTCAAATAAGTGCCACATTCATGTGCTATCACATATGCAAGCATGCCATCTGGACTTATCAAAGATACCCACCAGAAAATCTGGATCTCAGATAACTAAAACTGAATGGATGAAGTCCAGGAACCACAAAAACATACCTGCAACTAGGTGACCTCTTCATCCTCCAAGATTTGCCACATGCAGAAGACCCCAGTCAACTTGTAGCCAACAATGGTATCCCACTGTAAACACACAAGCAAATGCACTCATCTAACTTGTACTTACATGATGTACCAACAATTAGAGATGATGACAATGAAAACCAACTAACTCAGATTCATATCCACAATATCCTGGAGTAGGTGACATGGAAATACCCATGTTACAATGGACATATACCAACAATGTTCAGCTCAATAAGTTACACCTGTCCCAACTGAGTCATGGAGGTAGTGGCAAGGGCATCCAGATAGGCCTCACATGTGGCATGAAAAGGGCAAACAATGAGGTCAGGTCTAATATGTGAGGGAGAGATGTCTCGAGAAAACACGATGAATCAGTAAGCCACAGGATAGCCATCACTAATGTCTGACACCAATCACAATGACATCACTGGAGTGTGTCTATACTAAACATCTGTTTCTTACATGTTGGAGAGTTGCATGTTGGAGAGTCGAAGAACCTTCAGTGACCAAAATAAGGACCCCAACCCTTTGTCAAATGTGAAGCCACATCACTACCCACATCTTAGAAATGGCAAGCCTATCATCTGTCTGTGGATGAATTCCTGAACCCAAACACATGTGATGTCAACATTGCTGCAAGTCACTCCATGATGCATGCATACAGTCAGGGCACAATTCCCAATCACTACACAGGTGCAGTGCACTAATCAAAATGATGCTACATCAAGTGCATAGGAAACACAGAGTTGTTCCACAATCTTGGTCTAACTGCCATGTTCTTCATTGTAACTGCAGTCCTATATGCCAAATGACATACTTTGACCCAAGAAGGTGTCAGTCAGACAATAACAAAAGGTGGCACATGCCTGTCTGTGCCACAACATGAGATGGACCACCTTTGTAATTTTACCAATCCATTAACTGTTTTCCATTTACTTATGTATGTGTGATTACATGCATTTTCCCATCAACACATGTAGAACATGCATGACATTGAAGAAAGGAATGATTCCCTAAGAGAAAAAGACACATGCTGATATAGGCACTATGTTATGTTGGCTGCAGTCAGTGACATAATTCTTGTCAATGGACATTCCCCCACTTACCAAGGGAAAGTAGTTTACTACACCTGCAGACCTTTAGCCACGGAAGCCATGTCACATATATGCTGGGCACTAACTTATCACAAACTGCAATGAGGCACCAACATCAATCATACACTGAAGATCACTTGCTTCCGGGTGCCAGATGTCTGCATACAGGTATGCCCAGACACATGGCAAAGGACAGTGATCCCTCACCCACTTACCTTTTGTCTGTGACATTCAGGGGAAGTGACCAGTCGGTCAGAAATCACACCCATCCCAATTACAAATAGTACATGGTTGTTCATTGCACACAACCATTTGTTGACCCTGCAGAGGAAGTGGCTTGGGGATTCACCACAGATTTTTACTAGGTACTAGGTTCAGAAGGCAAGGTACCTCAGTTTGATACACATCACATGTCAACACAACCAATCTCCCATCAACTGTGTGACATGTGGCTCAGCCCTCATTGAGCAGTGGAGCAGTCTGTACCGCACTCACCTGACAATGGAACAGGTAGGAATTTGTTGTGTACTCACCCCCTTGTGGCTGCTGTGCTGCCCTCAAACGCCTATTGAGCTCCAGTTAGGCAACCACCAGAATGTGGGCCATTAGGGGGTAATGGTCCGACGGTACCCTGCCAACGATGGGAGGGCAGCATCAGCTGGGTCTCCACGATCTTCTGGGCCCAGTGTCTCAGGTCCTCCCACCTCTTCCAACAGTGGGCGCTCCACCAGCTGTGGACGTCCAGGGTCCGCACCTTCTTGGTGATATCTCTCCAAATCCCCTTCTAATGGATGTTAACCTGCATGGATGCAAAAGACAAGACAGGAAATCATGTAAAAAATGTCCCAAATAAAATGGCAGAGTCACATACATGTCTGTACACTAATCTAAGCACATCAAGTATTGCCCAGACTGGCCAGGTGTGGCACATACCAGTCACTGAGTGCAGGAACATGACAACAAACACATCCTAATCAGCTTAGCAACCAATGGCTCTTCTCAGGCCCTCCACTGACCAGGTAGGCCAACTGACATCTTAAGAGTGAGCTCAGAAGCACAATGGGACACATGACAACTCTGTGGCTTCTGAGAGGTGGATTCCATAGGCACAAAGGTTTCAATTCACTCACACTCTGTGAGGATGATTATCCACCATCATTTACTCTAGGATAGTGCCAGGGCACAAGACCCAACCCCACATATGGGTAATAATCATGGGACTGGCTTAGTGGGTACAGGAGGTTCCTAAACTGTCCATGTATGGACATGTGGAGTTACAAATGCATACTCATTCCACCTCAGGGGGTGGGGTAATGTATCATCTACCTGTGACACAGGGCATACTTCTGGAGATATGTTTCCATCCTACTGTGATGGCATCCCACAAGCAAAGGCATGCTTTGTCCATTGTTGGCCATGTAACACAACAATTGGGCCAGATATCATGGCTTCACAGGATTCATCACACTCTCTTAACTGTGATACTGACATGTATACTATAAGCCTGCACAGGATAAATTTGACCTGTGTAATGATGACAACAGGGCTGTGTCCGGGGTCAGTGATGCCGAGTGCATATTGATCACAGAGCTTTGACTCTCCATCCAATTCTATCTACGTACTCCTCAATAAAAGAACCTCAGGAAGCTGCCTCTTAGCACAGAGACCAGAGTGCTCGACATGACAAGATGTTCTGCGAGACAGGTAATGGACACAGTGTCACAGTTGCATAGTCAAAGTGACTCAACTCAATCCTAGACTTGGACTCATGCAGTGAGATACAATTGACAGACACTGGTCTATGCAGGCTGAGAAGTCAGAACCTGCATAAAAAACAATTCCATGCATGACAGAACATGGCGGTCATGTCCACCACATACGCGGTCATCACGTCCGGCGGACATAGCCATTGGCTTGTGACTATAACTGGCAACAATGTTGGCCGATGGCAGTTTCCGCCTTGGTAGCATCCACCTACCGCCATGATGACTTCCACCAGCGGTCGAGTGCGGTTCACAGTGTCCAGTGGAGTAGGTTAGGCAGCCATATGTGGTTTATGGCTAAACAAAATGCGTCATAAGCACAAAAATGTTGTTAATGCTAGTGGTGAGTGATGGTCTTGTCCTGGCATGTACGTCTTTTGACTTTCACACCCTTTTGGGCATACCCTATGCACATATGCCTACTTGCTCTGGGTCACAGACCCGCCCCTGCAAAAAAATAATAATAATTGTGACATCAACTCACAGTCCAAGTGGCAAGTTTTATGCACAAATAGTTACTGTCTGGGATGACGATGTGTAGACAGTTGTGGAAATGCAAGGGGGAAACATGCTACTTCTGTGTGATTGACAGTGGTGATGTGCACTGTGTATCATATCCTCTGACATGCCTTGTCACAGTTTGTGAATTACATGCATATATGTATGTTGCAAGGAACAAATTGAATGATGCCTATTGTCTTTTTTTGTCCCACATAGGTACTCAGGGAGGGGAAGGATCAGGCATCCTCCTGTGTACTGTCCACTGTAGACCTTTAGGCCATGGAAGACAGACACACCATCCAGATCTACCACCTGAATAGGCAAACAATCGTTGATCTCTGTTGTCAGTTGAACCGGATCTGATGCCTACCATTAATCATCCAAATAGTATTCCACCCATCACACAAGTCATGGCAGTGTTGCACTTCCTGACCACAGGGTCCTTCCAGAGTACAGTGGCACTATCTGCTGGGATGTCCCAGCCTATGCTCAGTATAGTATTGAATGATGTATTCTCAGCAATGCTGAAACTCTTGGGCAGCTACATCCAATTTCCTCAATGTGAGGATTTTGCCCATGTGAAGGCTGACTTTCATAGTTTGGCACACATCCCACATGTGGTGGGAGCCATGGTTGGTGCACATGTAGCCTTGGTCCACTGCATGGCAAAGGACAAGTCTATGGCAACAAGAAGAATTTCCATTTCATCAATGTCAAGGTTGTTTGTTTGGTGGACCTCTACATTTCACAGGTCTTTGTCCGTTATCCGGGTTCAGTCCATGATGCATCATACAGAACAGCGCAATTCCATTGCTAATGTCATGACTGTACCCAGAGAGGGCCTGGCTGGTTGGTAAGCTACATATGTCATGTAATTTTTCTAAGGTAATGTCTGTTGCTATGCAATTGATTGGAGGGACTCATAGTTGCACACATGTCTCATTCCCTTACAGGGGACTCTGCATACCCACACCGTCCATGGCTGTTGACACCGGTGAGGAACCTAACTACGCCAGGGGAAGCCACTTCAACCATGCCCATGGAAGAACACAGCATGTCGTGGAGCTGGCTTTACGGCTCCTGAAAGCCAGATTTCGCTGTCTGGACAATACAGGCGGGGCCCTCCTCTAGCCACCCGAAAACGTTTGTAAGATCATTGTTGCCTGCTGCATGCTCCACAACATTGCCCTCAGAAGGACCATCCCATATATACCCAATGAGGGGGAGCTAGCAGTGCCACCGGGTGAGCCCCCTGATATGCCCAGTGAGGGTGACAGTGATAAAGAGGAAGTTGAAGACTTAACGGCAGATCTCATCAATCACTACTTCTCTTGAGTGTAAGTATGTCGTGATGTGATTTCTGTGACTGTCTGGGGAAGTGTACAGGTCAGGATGTGCTGAGTGGGATTATTTCCCACTAATGACAGGGCATCCCACGCTATGCAGTATACAACCAAGCTTTGCTGCCTAAGTCAGACTAGGACATGTAACTACCTTTATGAACTACCTTGTTTGTGTCAGTTTCATTGCAATGTGAGTGGGTCTACAGTACTTTTTGATGTGGTGTGAGTCATATGTATGAATTTTCTTGCCTTAACTACCTGTATATTCAAATTTTTTACCCAGATCTCTTCATCGTGCCTTCTTCATGTGGGCATTTCAGATTTGTGCCATTGGCAGGCAGCTGTAGTTGTTCTGACATGTGAAGTGGACATGGATTCATCCAGTTGGTCACAGGTTTAGGGTGTATGGGTCCTGTGCCAAAAGAGCCTGGATAGTGGGTAGGGGGAGATCTGAAGTGCACAGTACACTTGTGAGGTGTGGTATGATGGGCCAATTGTTTCATGTGTGTGACCATGTGGCCTTGCTACATGTCACCCAGAGTAATCTATGCACTCTCCCTTCACATTGTATGTACAGTGATCCTTTATTATCATTTTGTGGCTGTTAATGTGATTCCACAAGGCAGGCCACAGTGCCTGTCCCACAACACTGACACAGGTTAGCATCATACCACCAGATGCTTGGTCATTGTAATAGGATGGACCTAGAATCAGGAAATAATGTACTGCCCTCTGGCTCTGCCCTGGTGTGTGTAGAGTTGGCAGACCTGGTTTGGTATGTGATAAAGCTCAAGCTGGTGACAACATCCACTAATCTGTTGGCCTACTCTATGGGACAAGGTCTGACAAAGCACATTTGACTGTAGCCTGGGGGACGGTCTCTTTGGGATATCTGGCCTGATTCAATGTGGTTCAGACGTTATTGGCTATGGCAGTCCAGACCTTTTAACAGCCTATGTGCTGTACAGTGCAAAAAAATGGTGTGACCAGACCCTTGTGACATTGTGTTGTTCGTCATCCTCAGCATGAAACTACCTGAGACCTCTCTCTCTTTTCATTACCATTGTAGGTCTTCGTTGTGTGCATTACATGCGTTTAACTTTCGACATTTCAAAATTGTTTCAAAAATGAGATAGCAGGCAGCGTTTTGTGATAGGTGTGTTTATTTACATATGTACATGGAACAATTGTGAAACTCTTTTTAAAAAGTACGGTGAAGTGATCAGTCATGGTGGATGCAATAAATAGAGAAGATGCCACAACATTTTGAAGTCCAAAGTCCAGTGTCATACTACCATGGCAAATGGAAAGTGGTAAAAGGCCAGTCAACAGAGTAAATCTGTGGCACACAAAGGAGTTCTATCATGAAGAGGACACTTCCTGGCAGTGGTTAGTGTCTTGCCATCCACACCGCCTGAAGTCTTGGGTAAACGTCCCAGTTTTGACTTGTAATAGGTTCAGTGGTTGGTTTAAGGGCTGGAGGTCGGACCGCCTATTTCCTGCCCTCATGAATCCTGATGGTGTCAGTGTTTTTGCTAGCTTTTATCGATGCTGGCTGTGTGACGCGCAATACGGCATTCTGTGTGACTGCCAACATGGCGGTCTTTTAGCGGCCGACAGTATGGCGGTCTGGCGGTGCGACCGCCAAACTTGTAATGAGGCCCTTAGTGTTTTCTTTTAGGGCGTCTATGTAAAGAGATAGAAGTTGGAGAGTGCCTTATTAATTATGTGTTATTTTACAATTTTACTTTTATTAACAAGTATGTTTTAGTATCATTATGTTTGGTATTTTATGTTTATTAACTATTAAGTTTTAGTTTAATTATACGTTTTACTTACTTCTTTAGGTAGTTGTTGAGGTGTATGTATTTCTTCTTAGATGGTCTGGCCAGACAATCTGGCAGTTTTCTCATCTTGCAGCGTTTGTTGTTTTTGAAGTATTTAATTGTTTAAATTAGTGTGTCCTTTATATTGTTGGTTTAATTGTTTGTCTGATTTTATCGGTTAAAGTTGTTTATACTTTGATTTTATTAATTGGTTTAGTTTTAGTTTGAATTTTTTTATTAGGTGTGTCCTTCTGTGGTCAACGCTGGCTTAGGTTTTATTTATAATGCAATATATATTGTCTGACAGTTTTGAATGTCAATTTATTGATATGTATTGATTTAATTATTATTTAGGTTGTTTTTTTAAGAGCTTGTTGGTAATGATAATACTTCTTTGAGTTGTGCCATCGGGCCTCTGTTTCTTACTTTAATTTCTCATTTTGATTCATAACAGGCATCGCATTAGTTGATTTTACATGCAATGTATGCAGTACATATGATTGACGTTTTTCATCTGTATGCCATTATGGTCGCAGCCTTGAAAAAGTCATTTATGAAGAAACACTTGTCGGCTGTTGTTTTTCCTGAATATGAGAAATATGTTGGCCTATTTACATCACGCCCATTTGTCTTACTGGGCTATGGAATGTCTTTCCTGTTCTTGCACAAAAAAATAAACTGACTTATCTACGAATCTACGATGTGCCGTGGTTTTTCCTTTCTCTACTTCTTTGAGTTGTGTTGTTATGATTTTAGTGATATAACTTATTTTGGTGAATGGCAAATATTTTGGTGATGTAATATATTTATATTTTATTTAAACATGTGTATAAAATATTTTAGGTTTATTTCTAATAATTGTTTTATGTAAACGTGATTCTTAAATATTTAATAGGAATAATTAAATTAATTAGAATTTGTATTATTGCAGTTGATGTGTGAATCAATATGTTGGCCATTTTGTATGTTTATTTCATGGTGACAATATTTCTGTTTCCTATATATTTTTTTAACAACAGTATTTGTGATTTCAATATTTGTTATTTTACAAGTTAAGTATAGGAAGTCTGTATTTTTCATCGATATTTATTTTCCCATATATTTGCATTTTGTTATTGTATGCATCAATATTATATCAGTGATCCGGACTTTTCACCTACAAATGGTTGCCATAGAGCTAAGATCAACCAAAGGGAAAATGCACTTCATGGCGATTTATTCCCCCAAAGGTTTCTAGCTAGCTTTGAAGTTGAGTAGATAAGTGGATTAAGTCAGATGTTCCCTGGACAGGAAATAAGCTGGCCCCAGATTTAGTGCTCACCTTTTCACTCTAGGAGCTCTGCACACATGTTTACATGAAAGGAAAGGCTCAAGGCTGAACCTTTCCCGTGTCCCTTTTCAGGAGTAAGGACTACCTGCCCTGCAGCAGATAGGAAGGATGGCTGAGGACATGTAGTCCTTACTCTTAGGACTGCGTTCCCATAGCTGCTGAGCATAGGAAGGCCAGATCTCTCCACCCCAGGACCAGGTTAGCATGACTCCCTTGCCATGACATCATAGATGGAGAACCGCCCAAGACCAGAAGCTTAGAATCGCTGCTCAGCTTGACATTCTAGCTCTCATCCTCATCAATGACAGATGATGCGCTATCACCCCATCTTTCCCATGCCCAAAGCTCATGAGGAATCAGTATGTCTGCACCTTGCATTGAAGCATTATTTCTTTAAGTAACCTTATGACCACACATGGCTTGTGTGCTCTGATCTTAATGCACTGCATCGTTTCTTCAAGGGTTGAGTATGCAAGGCCTATGTGTTGCCGTCCTTATATGGACGGCTTCCCATCTAGGAGTTGCAACACAAAGGCCATGCACACTCCTAGGCTGCATGCCTACCAACATGACCAGGATTGTGGCTTTAAACAACTCAGGGTCCTTTAGCCACCTTCACTGATGTTGCAACCACTATCTGACAGTGTGGTCCCTATGTGAGTCCCCTACTCCCCCTGCAACAAAGAGCAAGAGGCTGTCAGGTACCAAACTGTGATAACTTGAGTACTTGCAAGGTGGCAATATGCTTGATTATTGCTTAGGAGTTCTCTCCCTGAATACAAACCACGTTCATGTGCATCTATCTACACCCCAGTTTCCGTTACTTGGGATACGGAGTAGAATCATATTGCTGATGCCATAAATCTATTAATATTAATAGCCATATTTACTTCATAATAATGAAAGTCTTATTTCTTTGTCGAAACCAGTATCACTGCTTGAAGGATCACTTTATTGCACGTGATGCATGTGCAGCTTGAGTTAACCTTCAAACCACACACCACCCTTCAAGAGTAAGCCATAACTCTTCAGTCTCGCTGCCACATCAAAGTCTGAAAGGGAGGTATTTGGCATTTCAGACAGCTTGCAATATCTGTTTCTGGTTTTCCAGGAACATCCTCAGTATTTTATGCAAAAGTTGTCTAACTGCCCTTCAGTTGTGCAGGTCCAGGACAACTGGTGTGATAGGACAAAAGTGTCCATCATACTTCAATGTAATGCAGTGTCCAGCATACTACATTTGGCCTCTGAAGGACTTATTGTCCATGATACTTCATTGAAGGCAGATGAGATTAACCATCCTTTGTACTCCAGTCGTCCCCGGGAATGTCCATCATACTCCTTCACATCCCATTGAACCCAGAAGGGGCGCGGATGACACCAAATTGCAAGACAGCCCTGATGGAACTAAAATGTTCTTCTACTCCAATTGATTGTCATTAACAACAAAATATGAGTGTGCTATAACAATAATGACATTTACACTTCAGTACCAACATAGTGGGATACCACTAGCTAGAATATGAATCAAATGTAATACTAGTGACTTTCAAACTTTAATGCAGGCTTGATATAATGCCATAGTCTTTCATAACCCATAGCAAACCCAGTAAGATTTAACAGCATTCCTTGCGCTGTTATGTGTACGGTTGTCACACTATAAGCCTGTTGAGGCAACAGTACCCTTAATAGACTTTCTGGGAATGAACTTCAAACCTTATTAATCAGCACTTCCATGAATACCCATAGAAAACTTGATATGGCTTTACATTCATGGCTTACAAAAGCCTTACGGGCTGCCATTCCATTTCATTCCACAGTGGCGATCAGGAGTGTAGTAAAACCCCCACTTTACTGATGAGTGAAAGGATGGATGCTAGGGCGTCATGAACCCCCAACTTTAGTAGCTACAGTGGAGCCGAAGTTCTTGGTGGGCCTCTTCTGTCTGTAGCTTCATAGTCAAATGTGAATGAGTGAAGGCTGGATGGATGGATGGATAGATAGATGTGTGAGTGAGAGGGTGGATGGATGGGTGAGTGAAAGGATAGATATGTGAAAGAATTGATGGATGAGAGAAGGGGAGGGGGGATGGATGCATGGATAAAATGGTAGAAGAATGGATGAGTGAAAGAATGGATGGATGAGTTAAAGGGAGGATGGGTGGATGAATGGAAAAAAGGCTAGATGGATTGATGAGTGAAAGGGGATGGATGGATGGATGAGTGAAAGGGTGACTGGATGGATGATAAGAGTAAGGATGGATGGATGAGTGAAGGAATGGATGGATGTGTGAAAGGGAGGTTGGATGAACACGTGGGTAAAAGGGTGGAGGGATGGATGGATGAGTGAAAGAATGCATGGATGAGTGAAAGGGACGGTTGATGGATGGATGAAAGGGTGCATGAGCGAGGCAATGGATGAATGACTGAAAGGATGGATGATGGATGACCAAAAAGATAAATGGATGATGGATGGATGGATGAATAGGTTTGGTGGAGATGTTTGGGGATGATATGGAATGGTGAAAGACTGAATGATGGATGAAAGAATAAATGACAACGAAATGGTGGATAGAGGGAGATGGATGGAAGGATTGGAAGGATTGAGAGGAGGAATAGATAGATTCTTGGATGGGGGAAACGAGAGCTCTTCTGTGAAGGGTAGTGATGACTTGCTTCGTTTGCTTGGTGCCATAAGAGCTTTGGTTTGAAGTGGCGTGATGGAAATTCATGGAGTTGCCATCATTTGTGGAACTTTCACCGAAGTATGCCCCAGTGAAGGAGTTACCGTTGCACTGCTGCAATTTAGCAGCAATAATTCCTCCAGCAGGTGGTCCTACATTATGACAACCGTAATTCCTTCTGTCTGAGAATTCTCGCGTGGAAATTACATCTATAGGAAAAATTATGTGCTTCCTGCTTTTCGGAGGATTGTGTGTTACCCCCTTCTTTAAATCTGGACCTTATTCAGCCAAGGAGTCTTCAGTGCTCATCTCAACCAGCCTCTCCTGTTTCTTTTGATTGACAGTCATTCGGTTCCCTTTCATTTCTTGGCAGCTTTATTGTGTGTGCCTCTGCTGCTTGTAATTTGCAGTGGGTAGCTTCTGTTTTGTGTAATCCTGCACAGATGCCATTGAAAATATGTTATTCAAATGAAATAATCACAGTACAGCCGCTCTTTTAATTACAAGATCCCACAAAGTAGCTGTATAGTAGAGTAGACACTATTGTGCTTTGCAGAGACCAGATACTGTAATTTATGCATCATATCCCAAGCCTCTCTGCAAAGTCTGAAAACACAAGGCCATGCAACGCCTACTGCTTCCCATCCAGTGCGACCGATTCACAGAGGCCGGCTGCAAAAAGGGAGAATTCTACCCCTGCGGAATAATTCGTCCTCTTTTTCTTACATATATCAACTCAATTCAATCCAGAGTTTAACTAATGACCGATTAGTCCCCTAAAAGCTGTGTAGTGAGTCTATTTGGGAACCATCAAAGAATCCCATGAGTTTTCCTGGAAAACATGGCAGTCGTAGAATTTCAGAAGTACTCCAAATTTGCATTAAAATGTGGAAAGTTTGCATGAGTAAATGATGACGAACGTTTAATTACACGTGTAACTTTAACTATTCTCCACGGGGAAACATCTACTCTGTGTAAGTCTCCCCTGCTAGTGACTGTCTCATCTTTTTCCTCTCCTAGTAAACCGCTCTCTTGCTTCCACTTGAATTATTTTTGCAAGTTTCCAGTGAGGGAAATGAGGTCGTGGAATTTACTGTTTCAAATTCTTATTTGCTCCATTTAAGTCCCCATAAGTAATCGGGCCTGTATTGTATCATGGGCATCTACCACTAATTCTAATCCCCCACACTGGTTCTTAGTCAAACTTCCAGTTTCCAAAGCAGGAAGTGTTTAGGACCTGTGGGGCTTGCTAAGAAAGGGAAGTGAATGGCATTGGGATCATGCACCGAGCAAATTAAGGACATCAAATATGTAGATGTTTAAAAATATTTTATGGTAATTACTGTTCCTTTTTTATGGGCGAGCACAAAGTGCTCAGTCCATTCAGTAATCTCTCTTTGGGCTTGAAACCACGCACATGCCACGTCAGTCACTTACATTGGTTTGTGGGCTTGCCTTTTAAAATCCGCTTGCTTTCATTTGTGAAAGGCATGCATACGTCATGCCTTTTCTGGTGTTTAGCCAACCTACACAGCACCGGTAAAGTACCAAAAACATACGAGGCTCCACGTTTTCAGCCTGGAGTCCGGACTACTTTATCTGTTTATTTTACACGCAGCGCGATCGCTCTGCTTTTTTTTTTGCTTTACAATGCTGATAGCTAATAGCTCTAACTCGAGCAAATGCGAGACCCGTTGCACTGAAAATGCTTGTTGTATTGAGCTCACACTATATTGGGGCAAGAGCAGAAAGGCAGACATTTAAACAGCAAAGTGTTGAAATAGGAATGTAGAAATATTTATAAAATTATAGGGGCATATTCATACTTGTTTTGCGCCAAATTTGTGTAATTTTTTTTGCGCAAATTCAGGGAAAAACTAACTCCATATTTATACTTTGGTGCTAGACCCGTCTAGCGCCAAATTTATGGAGTCAAAGTCATTTTTTGGACGTGGAAACCTACTTTGCGTCAATGAGATGCAAAGTAGGCATTCCCATGCAAAAAATGACTCTATAACTTTAGCGCCATATTTATCCCCCGTGCTAAAATCACGCACTGGAGGGATGAGGGATCAAAAAATGGTGCAAAGCTTCCTTTGCACAATTTTTTAACGCCTGGGTCAGGGTAGGCATTACCTGTGGGCCTATTTCGATGGTGTTCCACCATGGAATAAGCCCAAAGTGCCCTCCCAGGGCCCAGGGAAACCCCCACCCACACCAGAGGGACAGCGAAGGATGGGGAACCCTATCCGAGGTAATTATAGGTAAGTACAGGTAAGTATTTTTTTTTAAAGTGCCATTGGGGGTCCTAAATGGGGCTTTCTACATGGCACTGGGTTCATGCCCAGGGGACCCTGGTCCCCTGTGCTGGCCATTGGGGTGGTGGGAATGACTCCTGTCTTTTCAAAGACAGGAGTCATGTGGTATGGATGGTTTTGCACCAGAAAATGACTTTAGGCAGGTAAGAGTCATTGTTTTTTACTCTAACCTGCCTGACGTCATTTTTTGGTGCAAAACCCCCTTCTTCCATACCACCAGCCCCACCCAACCAACGTAATTGTTTTTTACAGTATACCCTTTGCACCGGCTTGCATCATTCCACAAATATGGTGCCCGGGTGGTGCACAGAAATGGTGCATGCCGGTGCTAATCTTTTTGGTGCAAAACTGCGTTAGTGCAGTTTTGCACCAAAAAGTATAAATCAGGGCCATAATGTGCAAGTGAGGAACAGAAAGGGCCACTGGAGTTGTGCAGCAGGGGAGTAACATATTATGTGGAAGGTTTAACTAAATCATGCGGCAATAAAGGCAAATTGGGAAACCTAATGCAGCACATGTTGTGATAGTATTACTTCATAATTTTTTCATGTTTACTACAGTTAACACTGTCTGGGCAAATATTTCACCTCGCTAGTACCCGCATAATATCAATATAAAGTATAAGAAATAGAATGGTGACCAGTCAACCTCTGCATTGAGCCCTTCACTGTACGGCAACACACATGCAGCTGAGATTTTAGTAACTTTTGATCCATTCAACCTAGAAATATTTTTTGTTGAAAAGTGTAGTCTATGCAGAAGAAGAAGTATTTATTATGTGGTAAACATGGCAAATCTATAATTATGTGGAAAGTGCTACAGCCGCAGAATTCCATAATTCCAGTAGCACTGAGGGCCTCATTTACGAGGGCTGTGGCTCAGGGCGGCGCAGTAAGTGCCTTGCTGTGCCGCCCTGTGCCACCTGAAAAGGACAGAAATGCCTAAATTGCTGCCATGCGCCAACGCAGGCATCCTTGCACCATGGTGTAAGGGTGCCTGTGTTGTGGGGATGATTGTTTTTATGCAGGAAGGGACACCTTCCTGCACAAAAACAATCATAAGAGGTGTTTTCCTTTTTCCATGTGTGCTTGAAAAATGGGTAGAAAAAAAGATATTTCTCCTCATTGCGTTACTCTTACGCCACCCCTGTAAATCTGGGAATGCGTCAGATTCCTTCAGGTTCCATGGGTGTTGCATGAGAACACCCCAAGCAGCACCCACAGAACGCCCCTTTCGTGCATTGTTATACATGAAAAAGGTCCATATTTACAGGGCCATGGAAAGCCACGCAAGGTGGCTTTGCGTGGCCTTGTACATTTGGGACAGCACACTGTGCTACTGGAGCTTCAAAAAAAGAAACTGACATTCTGGTGGCGCAGTGTGCTGATGGGGCGTTGTAAATGAGGCCCCGAGTTTAGCAATGTCTGGTACTACTGCAGCTTTCAAGTGAAGTCATATAATTGAAAATCCTCAGTACATGGTCTTGAAGTTAGCATCCTCTTCGGATAGCATCTTAGGCTAAACTCGGTATCAGCCTCAGCAGGCTCCTGCTCCAAGCAGTGCTGTATGATTGCGCAGAGACCGGTTTATACGGTTACCTCTTTCATATAAATTCTGCTCTCTACCATAAAATTGCCGAGCACTTTGCAAATGAATAGAGCATTTTTCCTGTCATTTTCTGTCACCTTGACTTTCCCTTCAGGGAGTAGACAGGTCGCTCAGGCGTCTGTGAGCCTGCCTGCCTGGCCCCTGGCTCTCTCCTGTGCCCCTGCCTGTCAGAGGGGTGGAGGCCTTACCTGTCTTTTCATCTCTCACATCTTTTGTTCTGCTGCTCTGGAGAAGTCCTCGTGCATCCATCCCCTTTGGTATTTGCTACCTCTGCTACTTGTCTCCTTTGATTTCTTCCTTCTTGCTATAGGGGTGTGTTAGACTTTTCATCCTTGGCGTGGTCTCCCTTAACTTTTTGCCTCTGTTCCCCAGGTTGTTGATGTGTGCTGGACTCTGATTTTGCTGTTTTTATTACTCTGGGCACTTTACCACTGCTAACCAGTGCTAAAGTGCAAGTGCTCCTGTTTAAAATGTGTACGTAATTGGTTCTCCATGATTGGCATATTTGTTTTACTGTTAAGTCCCTAGTAAAGTGCACTAGAGGTGCCCAGGGCCTGTAAATCAAATGTTACTAGTGGGCCTGCAGCACTGGTTGTGCCACCCACATAAGTAACGCTGTAATCATGTCTCAGACCTGCCACTGCAGTGTCTGTGTCTGTACTTTTACACTATAAATTCGACTTGGCAATGTACCCACTTTCCAGGCCTAAACCTTCCCTTTTCTTACATGTAAGGCACCCCTAAGGTAGGCCCTAGGAAGCCCCAAGGGCAGGGTGCAGTGTATGGATAAGGTAGGACATATAGTAATGTGGTTTATATGTCCTGACAGTGAAATACTGCCAACTTCGTTTTTCACTGTTGCAAGGCCTGTCTCTCTCATAAGATAATATGGGGGCTACCTTTAAATATGATTAAAGTGTAGATTCCCCTAGAGAGTAGATGGACATGTGGAGTTTGGGGTCCCTGAACTCACAATTTAAAAATGCATCTTTTAATAAAGTTGATTTTGAGATTGTACGTTTGAAAATGCCACTTTTAGAAAGTGAGCCTTTTCTTGCTTAAACCATTCTGTGACTCTGCCTTGTTTGTGGATTCCCTGTCTGGGTCAGTTTGACAGTTGGGTTGTTTTTCACCTCGCACTAGACAGTGACACAAAGGGAGCTGGGGTGTAACCTGCATTTCCTGATTAGCCATCTCTGCTAGGAGGGATGGGTGGATGGTCATTCTCATCTGAAAGGACTGTGCCTGCCTCTGACAATGCAGGCTCCAACCCCCTGGTGTGTGTCTGAGGCCTTCCCTGGGCAAGGCAGGATTTCACAAGTAGGTGTGAGTCCCCTTTGAAGAAAGGTGACTTCAAAGACTAAAATGGGTATAAGAAGGGCACCCAAATCTACAGACTTGAGAAACACTTCTGGAACCAAGAGGAACCTCTGCCTGGAGAAGAGCTGATAGCTGAGGAAGAAGTGCTGCCCTGCCTGTGACTGTGCTTTGTGGAGCTTTCCTGCAGTGCTGCTTCTGCCAGGGTAAGAGGGCAAAGACTGGACTTTGTGTGCCTTCCATCTTGTGAAGGAATCTCCAAGGGCTTGAGTTAGAGCTTGCCTCCTGTTGTTTGAAGTCTCAGGGACAGCAAAGACTTCTCTCTGCCAGCACCTAGAGTCTCTGGAGAGACTCCTGCTCTGACAAGTGGTGCCCTATCCAGTTCCTGGGACCTTGAAAGGAAAGCTGGTGGAAATCCAAGGAAATCGACTTCGGACGACTCCGGACCGACGCCGCTGCTGAATCCGGTAACGCCGCCTACACCCGATGCTGTGACCTTCGCTGGAACGCGACGCTCTTCGCAGCCCCGACGCAGCAGCAGCCCTGCTGAAGTCCACGACTCCGTGGAAGTCGCCGCACCACATCGTGACCGACGCCGCTCGAAGTGCACGGATTCAACGTTTCGCACAGACGCCGCGATCCCCGACTTCGCACATCGGCTTGTTTTCACTCTTCACCAAAGGTACTGTACTTGGGGGGTCTACACGACTCCGTGTCCGGCGCCACTGGTGTCGGCTTGTTGGGAACGACTCCATCACGACACCGTGTTAACATCTCATCGAAGCATTTTTGTTTCTAAGCGCTATTTTTGAGTTTAATCTTTAAAAATTCATAACTTGACTTGTGTATGTCGGATTTTTGTCGTTTTGGTCTTGTTTTGTTTAGATTAATATTTCCTATTTGTCTAAACCGGTGTCGTGTCATTTTGTAGTGTTTTCCTTAAGTTACTGTGTGTGTTGGTACAAATACTTTACACCTATCACTCTGAAGTTAAGCCTACTGCTCTGCCAAGCTACCAAGGGGGTAAGCAGGGGTTAGCTGAGGGTGATTCTCTTTTACGCTGACTAGAGTGAGGGTCCTTGCTTGAACAGGGGGTAACCTGACTGTCAACCAAAGACCCCATTTCTAACAGGGTGTGTCAGGGAAGGTCAGTTTCCACTCTCTCTAAACGGCGCGCAGAAGTGTGGTTTAACTGTTGTCTCAGGTGGTGGACCCACCTTTCTCTAAGATATTTCGAAGGTCAAAACTGAATTTTTCTAACGAGGATGGTGCCTTTGTTATGAAATACAGATAGGACAAAATATCACTCTGGTGCGCATTACTGAGTTTCAAGTAACATAGCAGAAGTGTGTGCCAGGATGAAAAAATGAGTATAACACATATGTCGTTATACATGACAAAAATTGAAAGGGCATTTTTCATCCTACATGTACTTAGATAACTTAACAAGAAAGGACATTTTTAAATGTTGTGCCTAACAAATTGTGGACATCTCATTTTTTGAAAGTCTAAATAGTTCAAGCCATAAACTTCTGCAACTAAATAAATGAATCCGTCAAGCACGGCTGTTACCAGGACTGAAAAATTACAAATTCGCTGATAGCCCCCGGACAAGTAGACACCTTTGATCAGTGCTGGTCTCTCTAAGAAGATTAAATATGGAAACCGAATTTCTTAACATTGAATTCCAGTCGGTATAAAGTGTAAAACACCTGAACCAAATCCCAAAAAATGAATTTCTCATAACTGACTTGGTTTAATGTAGAAGGAGGTGGGTGTGCTCACTTTTAATCCAAAGCACAGAATGAACAATGTTAAGCAGCCAGGAGCCTAAAAATGGACCAGGAAGATGGACTGCATTAAGTGAGCTCTTGGTTATGGAAAATGGCGGTGACAGGTCTTACTTAATACGTGAAGTCTTTCGAGTGTAAGCAGACCTGTCCCACTACCTCTCTCTATATAACTAAGTGATACATTTTATGCGGAGTTTTGTGCTAAATAGAGTGGAAAAAAGGACCCAGGTGGGTAGAGTTAAAATAGGAGAGCAGCCGAGGCTATTTGCTCTAGGGCCCCCCTCCTTTCAGGGCCCCCACTGCCACTTCTAAATCTATTTATATTACAAAGTTTACAATTATGGCCTATTTTCTAATTAAGGTAGGTAGTCTTAGCCACCACTAGTATTCACTGTAAAACCAGAGAAGGGCCCTACATCATCTTTGTGATCTTAGTCCCAGAAAATCTTCTGACAAGCCTGGGACGGACAGTTACTAGGTGCACACACATATCTTCATTTCCTTTGATGTTTGAGTTGTGTGAGAGAACATAGGGCCAGATTTACAAGTCCCTAGCACCGCCAAAGTGGCACTTTGTGCGCAGTTTTCTGTGTCAGAGGGGCGTGCAATGGATGGTGCAGTGGGCTTTCCACTGCAACACCCATTGCTTTTGACTCTGCCCCAGATTTACAAGAAGGCATAAATCTTTGCCAGGGCCAAAAATTAACGCCACCCCAGGGGTGGCGCTAGTTTGGCACAACGGGAAGGAATACTTGTATTCCTCCTCGTTTTTTTGCTTTTTCTATGTGTGCTACATTCTGCAGCACACATAGAAGAAGCAAAATGCCATTATTGATTGTTTATTTATTGCCATTATTGATTGTTTATGTGCAGGATGGGACACCTTCCTGCACATAAACAATCACATCTCTCAACACAGACACTCTTGCACTATGGTGCAAGGATCCTTGGGTTGGCACAGGCTGCCTAATTTAATGCCAGTGCAGAGGGAAACGCAGGGGTGCACCATATTCTTGTAAATATGGCGCATCCTTGCATTTCAAAACTGGCGCAGTGCTGCTAATTCTGGCACAGCACCATGCTGTGCCATTTTCTTGTAAATCTGGACCATAGATCGTAAAATAGGTCCCTCCTGGAGTGCCTGGAACTCTTTTAATCCAGACTTCCAAAATGTTTAGCTTTATCCAGAGATATTTCATGACACTGGGTCTTGATCACTTAAGTAGCTACATCCTCATCTCATCTCTTGTTTTGCTTGACCTGTGACTCCCCAGAGATATGATCAGTTGTACATTGATGTGTGAAGGAGACAAGACAGTAGATTGCACGCAGGTCATTTAAGGGTCAAGGTGTGCCACAGAGTTATAATTATACATGGTGCAGATAGAAATTATTTGCAGTTGTGCTGGTGGCTACTGTTTCAAGTAAGAACCACATGCAAGCGTTTTCTTTAATTATTGCTTTTGTTTCATTCTCAGAATAATTATTTATTTTATGTGCGAGCTTTCTCCTCTATGTTACTTTAGAGCAGTTTTCAAAAGGTAAGCTGCTTAGATCAATAGAGGGGGGTGTTCAAATCTGATTGGTGAGGTAAAACCTTGGCCCAAATTTAAGAAGGCCTAGCGCCACATTAGTATCATTTTTTAATGCTAATGTAGCGCTAGGCTTGAAAAATCGCCGCGCCATATTTACAAATTGGCGGAATGCATGCATTGTGCCACTTTGCAGCCCTTTGTGTCACATTATACATGTGCCATGCATAAGGCTAAGTGGCGTTCCGGGACAAGGAGGCCTGCAAAAATAGAGCAATGAAATCTACAAGATTTCACTGCGCCTTTTTTTGCCATCATAAAAGGATGCACCCATTGGAATGAAGGGGCTTCCTTGCACTTTGTTCCACCAGTGTCACAACTGTTGACCCTAGTGGGGCAAAGCGCCACAGTAGCGTCAGAAATGTTGACACTATTGTTCCTAATACTGCCATGGTTCACCGTATCTTAAATACAGCACACACATGGTGGCATTAGGGGGACACCGGGGAGTGCAATTTGAGCCCTTCTCTTTAGCCAGGATCCCTTTGCTGCATGTACTCGGTAGTAGGCAAGCTTGAAAGGTTTGCTTTTCGGTAATTTTCAGGCCGATGTGCTTGAGTGACTAAGCACAGGGCCAGATTCCTACAGTGCTCACCCAAGGCAAAGGGAAGCATTCCTTAGGATTGATCAGTTCTTGAACACAAAAGGTTTTGGTCAGAATGGTGGATTGTATTTAACATCACAGGAGCTTTTCATTATTAATGTTATATTGTATTTAACATCACAGGGAGCTGTTTGCTTTGGCACTGATGCCATCATTGCTCGATGCACTGTACATTTGTGGCTAAATTTAGCAGTTCATGCAGCTCAGATGATTTCGCACCCCGTTGTCAGTAAATCTGCAGTCTTTCCAACCCCAATGTTCATGTTATCAATAAATGTTGGCTCAGCAACCCACCTCTAAAAGAGGTGCACAACAGGGGTACAGAGGCACGTGGTAAATGTGGTCATTACCCCACCAAACCCCGGCAAAGTGCACTGTGAGATCACCGTGTACCTGACTGTAAAGTATACGCTTTGTAGTTCGTGTATGTTGAAAACTGTGCTATAAAATGCATCACTTCAACGTTTTTATCGTGCATTGCTTGCGGGAGAATAACCCCACATTGTGTTGCAGGGGGCTGGACTGCACGTGCTCCCTTGCACTTTTTATAGAGCTGTATGACATCATTTGCCAGGGCCGCCTTTGTTTCCCAATCTGTCCTTGAAACAGCCTGACAGTTCTGAATGCAAAACGCATGCTTCAGCCTCGGGAGAACAATGGCAGGTGTCACAATGCAGTTTGTCAGGAACCATTCGTTTTTATCATGTGCATTTATCCTCTCAAGCTGCCACTAGCAATCCCACTAAACACAATAGATATTACAGATTGTCAGCCAAGCTCACTACTACCAATTGATTCTGATTACCAACAAGAACTAACAAATCAAATGGGTCTAATTTCTTTGAGTGCATGCATCATGTAATATATGCGTGGATGTGCTAGTGAAGAGTGCATAATGTGTGGCTTGGGATGTGTTTATACGGCTGTTTGTGTGTGTGTTTTTGGTGAATGATACGCATGTGTGTGGTTCCACCTATAAGTGGATATACGATTTGAATTTTGTATAAATGAGTGTCCATGTTACTATCTTATCACTCAGTGTCATTTCTGTTAGTCCCTTAACCCATAATTGCTAAGCACACATCTTAATTTTTCCATCCAGCCATGGATCTAGGAAACCCTCCACACACACACACACACACACACACACACACACATACCCTCACGACCCAACTCTCCCCTCCACCTTGCCCAGACCTTTTATCTGGGGGCAAGTACTAGTAACAGTTATAGAGCAGTATCATGTGGTTGGTTGTGGTTGTTTGTGGTGTGAGGTTCCTGGGCCACCGGTATTACTGCACTCCGTTTCAAAAGCCAATTACTTTTTTGATACTCTTGACTCTTCAAAGATTGCTAAGTCTTGAAGTCCAGACGTCCTCCGGGAGGAAGTAGTACTTTATGGCACTGTAATCACAGAGACCTATACTTATAAAAATGAATATCTCTCTCCTTTTTGTAGATACCTCCACGCACGACAAAGGGCAAGGACGTAGATGGTCACATCAATGAGAACAGAACCCTGCTCTGGCATGATGTGAATGTGGGCTGTCACCACCTTCTTGTGCATTCGTCCTGTCAGAGAGTACAACTGATACAGCAGCTAGACACCCAGTCATGCACACACAAACCCAACATGCATGTAAACCCATAAACCTAGACGTGGAGGGTGGTGGATTTCAGGGACATAATACAGCAGACATACATCTAAACATATACACACAAACACAGCATTCATGTCAACCCAGCAACCTAGACTGAGAAGAGAAGAGAAAATACATTCGGTAATATGGTGCTGAGTGGGACTTATATGAGTGGGCCAGTACAGTTAAAAGGGCATGTGCATCAGCTGTCAGGTTCTATAGCCTCCTGAGTGGATAATGGTCTCCTTCCGCTCCAGGCAGGATACACTCTGTGTGTAACATCTTTGCATCAGAGCCACATGCTTACGTTACGGAGAAGAGGCAGCACATTTAGGCCAAGATTCACAAAGCTTTTGCATAGGGTTCGCGTTACTTTTTTTAACGCATACCCAATGCAAAAGGTTTTGGGAGATTTACAAACCAACACAAAATAGAATTTGCGTTGGTTTGTATGGAAATGTAAAGCAAACCAGTGCAAAGCGCTGCTTTGGATTACTTTGCGTCAAGGGAGCATTACATGGGTCCCATGCAACCACCCATGCTTTTTGACGCAAAGCCCTATCTACTAACATTAATAGGCAGGGTTTGTGCCAAAAATTAATGCTGCTGGAAAGCAGGTGTTAAACGGAGACATTTTTTCATTTCCCTTTTCTTTTCCAACTTTGCATGTGTGCTGTAGTGTACAGCACACATACAAAGTAGGAAACGTTTTTTGACTTCTCCAGGCATAGTATTTTGTACAGGAAAGAAACCCTTTCAGTGCAAAACCTATGCTAGACTCACACACACACACACCCTTGCATTGTGGCTCAGAGGTGTGTGCATGGCTCTTGGCAGCACAAATCTGCACCGGGGCTAGGGAGAGAGTGCCATATCTCTGCAAATATGGTGCCTTCCGGCTCTTTCCTTATCACACAACACAGCGCAGCATCTTTGAGTTCTGCGCTGCATGATGCCTTTGTGAATCTGGCCCTCAGCACCTTTAAGTGGGCTAGCAGAAGTCAACGTTACTGGAGAAAATCCACAAGGAAGCCAGTTAAATAAAAAAAATTGGCAGGAAGTTACACCTTTCCAAACAAAGTGAGATTTTCTGTTCCCTGCAAAACAACGCTGAATCACTGTCGTGTGTCTCATGTCTAATGTTGCTGTACTGTAAGCTGGCAGGATGTCCAAATGAGTTAGGGCCTGATTACAACTTTGGAGGAGGTGTTAATCTGTCCCAAATGTGACGGCTATCCCACCAGCCGTATTACGAGTTCCGTAGGATATAATGGACTCGTAATACGGCTGGTGGTATATCCGTCACATTTGGGACGGATTAACACCTTCCTCCAAAGTTGTAATCAGGCCCTTAATCTTTTGCCATTGACATCTGCATTTTCAGACTCCTGGCACGGTGAAATCATACTTCCATTCTACGTTTTGTAAGACACTTGAAGATGTATATTTAGATAAAGCTTTATATTTGAGGAAGGAGATGTGGCCAATAGGCAGTGGCCGTATTAGTTGAGGGGGTAAATACCAGTCGTGGCTAGTAGCGCTTATAAGGGGCGGGGCAGTTGCGACACGAGGGGGGGAGGTGGGGAGAGGATTGAGCAGGGGGATACATTAAATTATTAAAAGTGTTTCAAAAAATGTACCTTCTCTGCCACCACACTGCTCCTCTTGCTTCCGTTGCTGCAGGCAGGCACGGGCTCCCAGCCTGCCCTGCGGCCAATCCTGACACTGCTCAGAGCAGCATCAGGATTGGCTGGGAGTGCCCAGCCAGGGCGCTCCCAGGCAGACTGGGAGCCTGTGCAGGCTCGCTCCAGCCCGGAATCTGTGTTGCTGGGCTGGAAAGAGACTACTGCGATGTGTGTTTGGCAGGCCCAAGACGGGCGGCCAAACACACATGCGCTCCGAGGGGTAGTGCTGTGCACTCCCCCTCTACTATTCACCCCCATGGCCCTGCCCCTTTCAGAACGAAAGGATAATAAACAGAGTTTATTATCCTTTCGTTCTGAAAGGTTTGCAGCTTCTGCTACTGGTGGGGGGGGCAACATTCCTCCGCCCTAACGGAGGAGCCGCCTCTGGTAAGCACCTACCTCATATGATAATCACAATCCTTGTCAGGGTGAACTCTCAAAGTCAGTTAATAAGCCTGAGCTCTACCCCCTGGTAGTTATGGCACAGAGCAGACAGGATAAACTTAGGGCAATGTGTAAAGTATTTATGCAGTACTAAAACAGTAATAAAGTCACAACGCAAAACAATAACAATACCAAAACAAAAAAGAACACTTGACAAACAAAATGACATAAAAATTCAATAAGGGTAACCAGAATTTTTAAGTTGTTAGCTAGAACTAGCCCCAAAAAGCACAAAATGCCAATGATAGTCAATGGTAGAATTAGAACAGGACTTAGGCGAAATTTGGCATGAACCATGATTGAGTGTGGGCTGGAAGCACTGACCAGGTTCGTCCTGGTCAAGGATCTTACCTTTATATTTTAATCCTTTAGGTCCCCTTCCACAAGAGGAATACACTTCTAAAGCCCCTTGGGACTGCAGGGGAGGGACTTCAAGACTCACAGGCTGTCAGGCAAATGCTATGTCACGTTCCAGTCTAGATCCTGCTCAGCTAGGCAATTGCAGGAAAATGCCTCTTGTAGCTTGTTGTGTCCCTGTAGATTTAATAAGAGGTCAGCCTTATGGCCCTTGGAGTCCACTTCTTTGTCCTGGGTACAAGAGTGAGAGCAAGTTCAGTCTTCTACTTTTCTCAGGTCTTAGAATGTAGGTTCAGTCTTCTTATGTACTTCCATAGGTCCAAGAGTATGTATGTATGTATGGAGTATTTGATAAAGCGCATTTCGACCGGAGGTATCAAAGCACTAAGAAGGCAAAACAAGAATTCTGCGGTCGCTCTTAATTAAGACTGGAATGGCCAAGTTTTGAGTTGTTTGCAAAAAGGCAGAAGGAAGGTAATATTCCTAATTTTAAAGGTGTCAGAGTCACCAGATCCTCGGGGTCTGTGCACGTTCCCAACACATCCACCACTGAACAGCTCCAAGACTCTGATAGATAAATCACAGAGACTGAGAGAGTTCAAGAGGGGAAGAGGGGATTAGGAAGGGAACAGCTGGGAAGGAGACCTGTAGTAAGAAAAAGGTTAGAACACACAATATGAAAATTATATCTCCTGAAATCAATACTAGACTATGATTCTAAGCCTAGTCACTCTGAAAACATGAACAATCTAAGAGTTAAGTTTAAAATGACTAAGTTTCAAGATGGCCGGATACCTGTAGGGGAATCAAGATGAATTAAATGAAAACTTTCTTATTCAAGTACTTTACTTTACATGAGAATCAGAAAAAACATTCAGACAAAATTTTAAACCAGTCATATAAATCCTGTTTTGAGAATGTATACTAGGACCATACAATATTGCATCTAGAAACTCTGGCCTTCTGTGTACTCTTAAAATGTTTCAACACAAATTGCACATATTACTGATATATAGATATATATAGTAAACACCATAAAAGGATCGTGCACCATGAATAACACAATATGGATTCAGGAAACAAATCACATAACTTGTCAACTCAAATATTACATAATAAATATCTTAGAATAGTGACATACAATAAACAACATGAAATAAACTCGAGGAGAGAATCGTGCGTCTTGCCGATTCGAGTGTCACCATGTAAAATACCAAGAAATGGTAGCACGCAATGAATATCAAAGTCAAATCATCAGTAATCGAATCGCGCGTCTTGCTGATTCGTAAAACACAATGTAAATGTCAAGAAATAACAGCTCACAATAAATAACAAGATCAAAGTACAATGAAACGAATCGCGCTTCTTTTGCCGATTCTTAAGCCACCATGTAAATGTCAAGAAATGGTAGCACGCAATGAACAACAAAGTTAAATCTCATGAAACGAGTTGTGCGTCTTGCCAATTCGTAAAACATCATGTAAATGTCAAGAAATAGTAGCACACAATGGACAACAATGTTTAAACACCATAAAACGAATCGCGCGTCTTGCCGATTCTTAAGCCACCATGCCAATGTCAAGAAATGGTAGCACGCAATGAATAACAAAGTCAAACCTTTATGAAACAAATTGTGCAGCTTGCCTATTTGTAAACTACCATATAAATGTCAAGAAATGGTAGCACAAGTAATCTGTTACTCATTTAAGAATTAAACCAAGAATATGAAAATTCTCAATAACGGTGTCGGAACAGTCCAACCACCGTCTTACCGCCTGGAACAATGATCACCAATGAAGGATGAAGGGCAGAAGACTGTAAGATTCAAATAGGCCGCCGGGACAGGAGCTCAGGAAGAAGCTGCTGCTCTGCACCGGGACCTCTGAATAGTGAGCACTGGGAGTTGGGCTGGCTCTTTTTAATAGAGTCTTGGCCAAGCCCCAGAACCACGCCCAGGCATGTTGCAGGGAAAGTCTCTGGAAGGCCCTGGAAAGGGGCCACACCCTAACACACTTTGAAAACCTGCAGCAATACATTGCAAAGGAACAGTATTTGTAAGCATATTAAAAATAAGTTTTCAGGATTGAACTCTGCAATGCAAAAGGTCATACCACAACATATCAGCACAATGCATAAATTACGTTGTTTTGAGAGTGCTGGGTTTTTGCATTTTTGTCGCCAATAGAGCGCGTACTGCTCTGGTGTTGACAGTACTCCCCTCTCCCAGACGCACTCTACGGCCTGGTTTGCTTGGATTAAGGCGATGAAAGCATCTCACAAGTACTGGAGCATGAACATCAGATGCGGAAACCCATAAGTTACTTTCAGGACCATAACCTTTCCATGAGATTAAGTACCACAGATTACGCCCTCTCAGTTTAGAATCCAACACTTTCTTGACTTCGTATTCTACTACCCCTTGTACTAGAACAGGAGCTGGATGAGGGTGGACCTTTTGGACTGCCTTTTTCAAGAGGGAAGTGTGGAACACTGGATGATTCCGTAAGGATCTGGGCAATTGTAGTTTATAGGTCACCGGATTGATTTGCTGAAGGACAGTATAAGGACCTATGAATTTGGGGTTAAACATGTGCTTCTTCTTGAAGTCTATATATTTTGTGGAAAGCCACACTTTGTCACCTGGTTGATATTGCAGTCCCTCACAATGTTTCTTGTCATAATGCCTTTTATATTTTTGTTTGGCTTTTTCTAAATGCTGTTGAATCAGTTTCTGGGTTTGATGTAAATGCTGAATGGTTTCTGACACAGCTGGAGTAGGAGAACTTTCTTGAGGAATTGTGATGGGCAAGGTGTCAGGATGATAGCCAAATAAACCAAAAAAGGGTGTAACGCCAAAAGAAGTGTGGAATCAGTTATTGTAAGCTAACTCAGCTAACCAGAGCATAGATGTCCAAGAATGAAGTGCCTTTTCAGCGTAGGCACGTAGGTATTGTTTCAAAGTCTGATTTAGTCTCTCCGTTTGACCATCTGTTTGAGGATGGTGACTAGTAGATAGCGTAGATGTCACTTGGAGTGTTTTACACCATGTCTTCCAGAAATTGGAGGAAAATTGTGACCCCCGATCGGAGAGGATAACCTTTGGCAGCCCATGATAACGAACCACTCTGTTCAATAAAATAGTTGCCAATTCACTAGAAGTGGGCAATTTTTTACAGGCGATGAAATGTCCATATTTCGTGAGACTATCTACTACCACCAGAATTACTGAATGCTGTTGACCACTGGCAGACCGGTAATAAAGTCTAAAGAAATGTGCTCCCATGGACGACTTGGGGGTGGAAGTGGATGTAACAACCCTTTTGGTTTTGAATGACTTGTTTTAATGCGAGCACAAACTTCACAGTTGTTTACCATTGCTTTTATATCTTTTGTTAGGGTAGGCCACCAAAAATAACATTGGATCAGTTCAAGAGTTTTAGGAGTACCTGGGTGACCTGCCGTAGGTATAACATGCAACCAATGAAACACTATCTTGCGAAGTTTGGTAGTGGGTACGAACAAACAAGCATCTTGAAAGGGTAAACCTTGCTTGATTGACCTTTTGGGATCTGCTTGGGCCCATGTGTGCCATTTTTCAACAGTGAAAGAGTTGCACATTTCTTCAAAGAAATCTTCAGTTTTTATGATACATAGAACCTTGTCAGGAGCAATGATAGCTCTGGAGGCTTGAAATGCAGGCAACGTGGTAGACTCTTGACGGGACAAGGAGTCAGCCTTGCGATTATCTTTACCAGGCCGGAAGGTTACTACAAAATCAAATTCGGCAAAAAAAAGCATCCAGCGTAATTGCCGAGGGGTCAAAAGTCTGGCGGAACTCATGAATTGAAGATTACGATAATCAGTATATACTGTGACAGTGTATTTGGCACCCAACAAATGATGTCTCCCTTCTTTAAAGGTGCCACGAATCGCCAGAAGCTCTTTTTCAGCAATGGCATAGTTCTGTTCGGCTTCGTTCAACTTCCAAGACATATAAGCTACAAGATGAAGTTGACCAGTGTCTTTATTTCGTTGTGATAAGACGGCTCCTGTTGCTACATCTGAAGCATCAGCTTCCACTTTGAAAGGTTGATTTGCATCAGGATGAGTCAAGACTGGGGCAGTGGAGAAAGCTTCCTTCAAAGTCGAGAAGGCTTGATCAGCTTCTGGGGACCATACAAACTTTTCTTTCTTTCTCAGTAGCTTAGTGATTGGAGCCACTGTTTGGGAGAAATGATTTATGAACCTCCGGTAAAAATTTGCGAACCCCAGGAAACATTGTACATCACGAACAGTCTTTGGGGTGGGCCAATCAGATACGGCTTTACTTTCTTTTCAGCCATCACCATAACTTGAGGGGTGAGAATAACCCCTAAAAACTCAACTGTGGTAACATGAAACTCACACTTGGTTAGTTTGCAATATAAATGGTGTTTTCGAAGGGCTGCAAGAATTTTCTTGACATGTTGGACATGTTCGTTTTCATTGTCTGAGTAGATCAAAATGTCATCGATGTAGACTATGGCAAATATGTTGAGGTACTCTCTAAGAACGTCATTCAAGAAAAATTGAAATGCTGCTGGAGCATTACACAGACCAAAAGGCATGACGGTGTATTCAAAAAGGCCATATCTTGTCTTGAACGCTGTTTTCCATTCGTCACCCTCTCTCATTCTGACATAATGATAAGCACCTCGAAGGTCAAGTTCGTGTAGATTTTTGCTCTCTTTACTTGTTCCAATAAGACCGGAATTAGGGGTAAATGATATTTATTCTTGATGGTGACTTTGTTCAAACCCCTATAGTCGATGCAAGTTCGAAGTTCTCCATTAGCTTTTGAAACAAAAAACAAAGGCGAAGCTGCAGGAGACTTAGAGGGGCGAATGAAGCCATTCTCCAAAAATGTATCTAGGTATTTTCGTAAATGTTGATTTTCATGTTCTGACTGGGCATATACACGACAGTTGGGAAGTATCGCACCTGGGGCTAGATCAATTGGACAGGCATAAGATCTATGAGAAGGTAGAGTCTCTGCTCCTTTCTCATCAAATACATCTTTGTAAGATGAATACTGTTTGGGCAGCTGAATTTCTTTCTCCGCAGCAGTAGCTATGTAAGAGTTGCAAACTTTTGGTACTTGAATCTTTTGAAGACATTGTTCATTACATAGCACAGATGAGAACACGATTTTTCGTTCTGCCCAATTGATCTCCGGGTTGTGATGAGTTAACCATGGCAAGCCGAGGATAATCCCATATTGGGGAGCATGGATCACGTCAAGTATGATTTTCTCTTTATGTTTCTTTTTTTTTATTCTTATCTTCACAAATCATCGACAAGGGGATAGCCTGAAGAGTTACCGGACCTCCAGTCAAGAGTTTTCCATCGACTGCCTGGATGATTTCTGGGGTCTTCTTTTCAATACATGGGATCCCCCATGCACGAACTAATTGGACATCAACAAAGTTCCCAGTAGCCCCAGAATCGACTAGAGCTTTTTTTAAATAGATATTTTTCTTGACCTGAACTCTTATTTCCAGTTTAAGATGTCTAGATTGTGAAGGGTCCACGGTGACACCCACGAGCAACCCTTCTCTGCATCTTGGGTGTTTTAGTTTTCCAACTCGACTGGTGCATTGGCTGCGACCTTCTGAACTGGACCTTGCTTGTTCTTTGGTTTGATTGGACAATCTTTGGCAAAATTACCTTTTCGCCCACAATAAAGACATTGTCCATTTTTTCTGCGTAGGTCCTTTTCATCTTTGGTCAAAGGTCTTCCGATGGTTCCAAATTCCATCGTTTCCGGCGTTCTTTCTTTCTGAGTTCTTGAGTCTCTGTTATCATGAACGCGCCATGAATATTTTTCAATCTTTTTGCGCGTTCCTTTACGTTCTGCTAAACGATGATCAAGTCTCAAGACAAGATTTATTAATTCTTGACAGTCTGTAGGTTGTGGGTCGATTTGCGCTAAGATATCTTTTAGTTCCTCTTTGAGTCCCTTGTAAAACAAGACCGCTTGTTTTTCTTCAGGCCAGGATGTCTCAGCAACCAGCCGGTTAAAGTTGGCTAAATACGACACTAGGTCTTGATTCCCTTGGCGTAAATCTAATAATTCACAATCTGCTGACTGTGTTACAGTTCTACGATCAAAAACTCTCTCAAATTCAAGAACAAAATTTCTCCAGTTGTACAACAAGGGACTATTTTTACACACAATAGGAATTGCCCAAGTAGCTGCATCCCCAGACAGATATCATAACAAGAAAGCTACTTTGGACTGGGCATCGGGGAAAGTATTTGGTCTGCAGGTGAAGTGTAGTTCCACTTGAACCAGGAAATATTGCGCTTTCAAAGGGTCACCTGAGAAACGTTCTGGGGGAGCTAAAGGAATTGCAGAAGGAACATTTAGGGAAATCGGATTACTTCCAGAAGCCTGAGAAGAAGTACCTGGCCAAGACACACCTGTGGGACTTTGTTCCTTCTTCTCTACCTTATTTTGCAACTGACTCACTCTCTCTGCTAAGCTAGTTGTCAATTCTTTGGATGATACCACCTCTGCTTGGAGCTGGGTGAGAGCCTTGACTAACTCTTCTAGCGTGGCCATTCTGAAAACATACACAAGCCAGGAGGATAATAATTTGTGGGCTCACTATTCTGTCAGAGTCACCAGATCCTTGGGGTCTGTGCACGTTCCCAACACGTCCACCACTGAACAGCTCCAAGACTCCATGTAAAATACCAACAAATGGTAGCACGCAATGAATATCAAAGTCAAATCACCATTAATCGAATTGTGCGTCTTGCCGTTTTGTAAAACACGATGTAAATGTCAAGAAATAACAGCTCACAATAAATAACAAGATCAAAGTACAATGAAACGAATCGCGCTTCTTTTGCCGATTCTTAAGCCACCATGTAAATGTCAAGAAATGGTAGCGCGCAATGAACAACAAAGTTAAATCCTCATGAAACGAGTTGCGCATCTTGCCAATTCATAAAACATCATGTAAATGTCAAGAAATAGTAGCGCGCAATGGACAACAATGTTTAAACACCATAAAACGAATCGCGCGTCTTGCCTATTCTTAAGCCACCATGCCAATGTCAAGAAATGGTAGCACGCAATGAATAACAAAGTCAAACCTTTATGAAAAAATCGCGCGTCTTGCCTATTTGTAAACTACCATATAAATGTCAAGAAATGGTAGCGCACAAGTAATCTGTTACTCATTTAAGAATTAAACCAAGAATATGAAAATTCTCATTAACGGTGTCGGAACAGTCCAACCACCGTCTTACCTCCTGGAACAATGATCACCAATGAAGGATGAAGGGCAGAAGACTGGAAGATCCAAATAGGCTGCTGGGACATGAGCTCAGAAAGAAGCTGCTGCTCTGCACCGGGACCTCTGAATAGTGAGCACTGGGAGTTGGGCTGGCTCTCTTTTATAGAGTCTTGGCCCAGCCCAGAACTACGCCCAGGCATGTTGCAGGGAAAGTCTCTGGAAGGCCCTGGAAAGGGGCCACACCTTAACACACTCTGAAAACCTGCAGCAATACATTGCAAAGAACAGTATTTGTAAGCATATTAAAAATAAGTTTTCAGGATTGAACTCTGCAATGCAAAAGGATAAACCACAACATATCAGCACAATGCATAAATTATGTTGTTTTGAGAGTGCTGTGTTTTTGCATTTTTGTTGCCAATAGAGCGCGTACTGCTCTGGTGTTGACAAAAGGGAAGGAAATTCCATAGTTTCACAGCTGCTGCTGAGAAAGCTCTGTACCCCCATTTCACTTTCTTTGTCCTAGGAGCGTAGACTAATCTAAGGTCAGCTGATCTGAGGATCCGCCCAGGCATGTTCCACTTAATTGATGGAAGAGGCGAGTGAGGACCATGTAAGTAAAGGGTCTTGTGAGCCAAGTACAATGTTTTAAATGTAATGCGCTTCCTAATTGTTAGCCAATGAAGTTCATTCAAACTATCTTTGGCAGATGCAAACTTGTCTAAACCCAGAACCAGACGCGCGCTTTGATTCTGAATAAGTTGTTACTTATTTAGTGATGCTTGATTGATTTTAAAATAAAGAGCATTACAGTAGTCCAGCCTGGATCCCATCAAGACTAGGACTACTGTTACTCTCAGGTCCCGAGGAATAAAAAGGAGGATTTTCTTAAGCATCTTAATAACCCAGATGCATGAATTGTTGATTTTATTAACCTGGGTATCGAAGGTTAAGGCAGAGTCACAGACAACTCCAAGACTTTAAACTGAGGCTGAGGGGACCGGTAATGTCCATCATGACTCAGGCCACCAGTTTGAATCCCAAATAGATGAACTGGCCACAAAGATAATGACCTCAGTTTTGTCTCTGTTCATCTTAAGCCAGTTACAGTCCATCCAGTTATTTTACTTCTATCATGCAAGGCTAAAATTGTTTAGCTATGTCCTGCGTCTTGTCTCGAAAGGAGACTATAATTTCTGTGTCATCTGCATAGGAGGACACCTGAAATCCAATGGAGCGCACCAGGTCCGCCAAAGGTGCGACATACAAATGAAACAAAGACGGGCTAAGAGAGGATCCCTGAGGAATTCCACAAAGGAGATGAAATGGATCCGAACTATAATCACCACATTTAATTAATAGTGATCTATCCTGGAAAAAAGATGTAAGTATATTTAAGGCTGGTCCTGTCAATCCAACCTGGGAAAGACAGTCAGTTAATCTGCAGCCAGGCCCTGAGGCCAACCCCCTAAAAGCACCCAGCCTTGATCCGTGCACATCCTTCATCAGTGCACAGGGAAGGTTACCCGCAAGACCTGGCCTGCAGGTAGACCCTGTGACCAACACCCTCTAAACACCCAAAACCACGATGTGCACACCGCTTTGGCCGTGCACTGTGGGAGTTCGCCACATCTTCTCTGGGTGTGAGTATAGGTGTGAGAGGATTATCTGGGGGTGAGAGTGGCTGCCAGATTGTCTGTCTGGGTGTGAGGGTGTGTACATCAGTGTTTTACTGGGTGCTCAGTGTGTGCGCAGGTCAGTGAGTGGGTGCATCAGGGTGTCAGGCGGTCTTAGTGGTTGTGTGAGTGGGTGCGTAACTGTCTGAGTGGGTCTGAGTGGGTGTGTGAGGGTATGACTAGGGCTGTGAGTGAGTGCAAGAGGGTATGAGTGGGTCTGTGAGTGGGTGCTTGAATGTCTGAGTGGGTCAGTGATTGGGTGTGTGAGTGTCTGAGTGGGACTGTGAGTGGATTCATATGTGTCTGAGTGGGTGTGTGAGTGGGAGAATTGATTGAAAGAGAGATAGAGAGAGCGAAAGAAAGTGAGAGGGAGAGATAGAGTTTTTTAGTCTTTTATGTCTGATATACTTCGAAAGAGTTATTTGCTTCCAATTTAAAATCACAAATGTATTTTTTTAAATATAATTATTGTTTTTTATTAACAAAAATAATTTGAAATGAGTCCAGCTGGTCTCGATCCCCTAAACCTCAGTGTGTATGTCTGCAACCTTCACACTGAGCTACGGTGTTGTTTTTTCAATTTTTTTTTTTTTAGCCCTTTTTTAGCCCTTTATGGGCTATCTTGGATTGGGAGTGAGCCCTTAAGGGCTCGCCTGTAGTCCCTCCTCATTTATTTAAAAAAAAAGAAATCTAACTAAAATGCCCTTTATGGGCTACCTGAGACTGCGAGGGAGCCCTTAAGGGCTCCCCTGCTGTCCCTCCATATATATATATATATATATATATATATATTTTTTTTAATGTTTAAATAAAATGCCTTGAGGCTCCCCCTGCCGTGCCAATGCTTCAGCAAGCACGGAGCTGCTTTGACAGCAGCTCTGTGCTTGCTTAAGCATTTAATGCAGAGGACAGAGATGAAAGTTCTGCAGTTTGACAGCAGGACCTACTTTAAAGGTACTGCTATCAAACAGAGTGTTTGCTTTGGCTTGGCTGCAGCACTGCAGCCAAGCCACAGCAAACAGCTATGTCCGGGGATGGACATAGTCGGAGCCAGCCCTGAGGTGGTCCCCGGGTCTAATGGGTGTCTGAAACGGACCCCCTTTCAATTGTTTTCTGTTTGCCCCGGGGGTTGATGGTCGGGCCCCCTGCATTTATCTATATAGAAGCCCTGGGTGGTGATGGTCCCCGGGGCTTGGGAGTCCCATAGGGACCCCATTTCATTTTTTAAAGATTTGCCCTGGGGGTGGTGGTCCCGGGCAGCGGTAGGGCATATGGCTCCCCCACAAATACAATGCATTTTGCCCCAGGGGGTGGTCCCCAGGGCGCAGGGGATCAAAGACCTCCCCGAATGATATTAACTCAACTCCCCGGGGAGGTGGTGGTCCTCGGGGAAGCAGGAGATAGCCAGACGATCCCCTTGGATATTACATGAAAGCCCTGATGAGGTGGCGGTCCCTGGGGCATTGAGAGGGGGCCAGGAGCCCCCGTTAATTTTTTTTTAAAAGCCTTCAGGACTTGGCCCACCCAGGGGCATTAGACTAACAAAGCACGTGAGACTGCGCTTCGCTTTTTAAAAATGTTATGAGCGGAGTGGCGGATCTACCTAGTCTCCACTCGTAAAATTTTGAAAAACTATTTTTAGCCCTGGGGGTTCCTTTGGTCAGGATGTTCATATCCTGGCCCTTTCTGTTTTTTTAACCTTTTTTTGGGGGACTCGGCTCAAGCTAATTTATTACAGTTTACTAAACCAGTACACTCCACTCCATGCTACACCAAAACAATCTATTGTATTTTACTACACACTATGTTACACCACTCTACTTGACTCTACCTCATTCTATTCTACTATACAACAAGCTACTCTACACAGGTCCGCTGTTTCACATACTTCTGTACTCTATGTAACTCCACTCTACAACTTTCTACTACACTGCATGCTACTGTCCGACATTATACTGCTGTCTATACCCCTATACTCCATTGTACAACACTATGCTATACTGTATGCCACTGTGCAGCAATCAACTCTACTCTGTTCAGCACTGTATGCAACTGTTTGTATGCCACTGCACCCTACTTTACTCCATTCTACTCTGACAACTGTTGGAGTGTGTCTTCTGAAAGCAATTTTAATATGAAAAGCTTGCAATATATTGTGTAACGAAGCTGCATAGAAAATGTGTTAACGTAGAAAATAATGCACACGTTTGAAATGTGCCAACGGGGAGTGGCTACCAATGTATACGAAGACTGAATTAAAGTTATAAATGCTGAATTAATTATGTACTAATGTTTTGAATTTATATTAGCATACCATAATTAGAGTCATGTATTAGGAGTTTGTTCATTAATCATTAGGCCTTAGTTTAGCGAGGGTCTGGGCCTAGCTGCCTGGTCTCATACTAAACTGTGTTTTTCTAACGTGCAATGTGCTGTTTTCCTGAAGGACACGAAACTGTGCTTTTCCAGAAGCTAGATGTGTGTGTAGCCGTAGTAAATTCTTTCTCATGAGACCCGACTTGCTCAAGTAGATATTCTTGCTGAATGCAACAGTGTAATTTGTAACAGGTGCAAGGCTGCCTGGAGTAGGAGAAAACAATAGAGCTACTGACTGGAGTGTAAAGTGTAACTTTTCTTACATGACATTCCAACCGATGAAGATTCAATAAAATGGGCCAATCAACGACATGAGAACTGTGGTTTGTGGAAAATTCTAGTGAAGTGCGTGAAGAATTATTGGACAGAGATAACGATGCACCAATTATTATCCAATGAGGAATTAGGAGTAAATTAGGCAGTACTGATTTAACTGCATGATCTGAGGAGAAATCGGATATTCCACTCCAAGCCATTCTTTGCCATTCTACTGAGCCATTTAGGCCATTTCCTTTGAGACTTTGCAGTTTGTTCGTCCTGATACTCTAAATCATCCTTTGCTTATTCCTTACCTGATCCTTACTTCTACTCCATATGACGGAATTTCTTGTTCCTTAGCTATGCCATACTGAGACTTTGTCCTGTCCTATCTTTGCTGATGATGAAAACGACTGATGTCCTGAGGACGAAGACTGACGCTGTTTGCTGATCCGTTGGATGGGTAACTATCTGATGAAAAATGTTTATTGTCTGTTTGCCTTTTCTTTCTAGGTACCAACTGCTCTTTTGATAGGGGCCATAGTTAGATGTTTTCCAAATTTGTGTTTGCCAAATTGTTTTGCATGAAGCCCAACATGCTGATGCTAATTCGAGTTAGTTAAGGTGTTTCACTAATATCTCACAAATAGACAAATGACTGAGTTCTTGCTTTGTTGAATCATGCACTACTGAGACTTTGCTAAGTTGCTTCTTATTGATGACATGTTAATACTGAATGAATATCCTCTATACATTGATGAATTGCGTTTTTCTAATTGCAAATCTGGAGAGTTACTAATGAGATGAATTGCTAATGAGATTCACAGAAATGACTTTAGATTGTAACTAATAGGGAAATAAATATCCTAACACTCAGCTAAGTTGGTGTGGTAATTCGTGACTAAAAGTCATGGTGTGTTCACTCTATTGACTCTCATTAAAGGTCATTGATTAGCTTGGTGATTAGTTATTGCGATTATTGTTGAGATATTGATCTATTAATTTGTGATGCCAAAAGACATCTCGTACTGGGAAGTCCCCGAACGTGGTCCAAAAGGTTAATTGACCTAGGCGTGTCTCCTTGTAAATTTACTTATCAAGGCTCTGACGCGCTATCAGTTTCTGGTAGCAGAGGACGGTTTGGCTCTTTGGGAAACGGAAGATTACGGTTGATAACAGTCTTGGTAGCAGTGCAGACAGTTTGGCCCTTGGGGGCCCCAGGACGAGGGACAACTGTTTGATAGGATTGATGGTTCAAAAGTTCTGGTAGAAATTGATGAGCGTAGTTTGGAAGTAAGCAAGGTGTATCAGAAAATTGGGTTTTGGGGAAATTTTTTATTTTTTTGAATGATGCAAATTGGAGAAAGTAGATTTTGCGCTTGCACAGCTTATGCATACCGCAGTTGAATTGTGAGGTTTGTGAGAATTTTAGGCCAGATGATGATGTTTTAGTAGGAGTGTGCGTACTCCGCAGTATGAGAGTAGGGAAGTCGGCGAACTTCATGTGAGTGTGGCACTTTGTGCTAAAAAATTGTCCACATGGTTGTTGATGATGTACGGACCCTGCATGGTCTAAGACTCCGGAGTATATTGATAAGTGTATGAGACACTTGGTTTATGTTGTAATTTGTGTGGTTTAATAGGTCGATAGTGAAATCGACGAGTCGAGTTTGAGTCAAAGTGAGTGAATGAAAACTTCGATGGAGATTTGGTGAGTTTTAAAGTGCACTAGCAACAACCCATTGACAAGTCGAAAGTAAAATTTGCGGGACAAATTTTGCTTGCGAGTACGGGATCTGAGAAGGAGAGAGTAGCGGCCGAGGCTAAGCAAAACTTCTGTAAAGTTCGGAAGCGATTGTGTTACCCTTTCCTGTAGTAAACCGGCAAATTTTTGTTTTTGTTGGTGCTCGCAATATATTGCATTAGTTTTGTGCGAATTGAGAGTGGGAAGACAAGCTGCAAGATTTTGTCAGCCACAGTGTGTGTGAGTGTGACATCATTGGAGCGGCGCTGGGATAGGTCGGTTAGTGAGAAGGGTCGTGCACGGACTGGCAGCAGTCCGTGAGAGGCAATTGGTTGAGAAGGCAGGCGAAGGGAGTTCTGGGAATTAAAGTCACTTCCTGATTCGATTGTGAACAAAATAAAAGACACAAAAATGACATTTTTCAAGGCTTTAAAGAGTGCTTCGAGGGGAGATGTATTTATTACTGTGAGTGTAGGGGAAGTTACACCGCCGGAGGATACACCAGCTTACGCTGTAATGGAGGAAAGGGGGGTCGCGCCATGTCTTTGGCTAAAGCAATGGTGCAAAGCGACAGAGAAAGAATGGTGTTTGGCATTTCTGGAGCACAGAACGTTCAATATAAGGATTTTGGAAAATTTGCGGAGGGTGCTAAACGAGCTAAAGCCACCTCCGAGGCCAGCACAGTTTGAGGCATTAGCAATTTGGGAACTGATGGCCATACGACAACAGCAACAGAAATTTGAGAGGAGAAAGAGGAAGGCAGAAAAGACAATAGCGGAGGCTAGTTGGGATAGTGCAGAGAGAGTTTGGAGGAGAGAAACAATAGACGGGGCTAGGCTGTTTCCAGCCATAGCTCAAGAAGGCGAAGACAAGGGGGGGAAAGCCACTTGTAAGACTGACAAAGGTCCTTTCAAAGACAAAGAGGCTAAGAAGCCCTAGTCTGATGACTCAGACGATGATGAGTTCCTTAATCAGTTACTGAACGACCGACCACCGCCATATGCGATAGATGACAATAGACCGAGTACTAGTACATGTCCTGTAAGTTCGACTCAAAATAAGGGGACAATGAATACGGTACAGGTTAGTCCAGTCTCCACACCAGTTCCGGTGCAGAGTAGTATTAGTGTGACCACTGCTCCAAGTATGCAACCTCAGCTGCAGCCACTGCAGGTTCAAAGACTTTACCCTGATTTCCCAATATTAGAGACTACAACGAATTTGATGGTGCCGTCAGAGCCGGCATATACGAGACCAAAGCTGATTCAGACTGATCCAACTACACCTTTACTGCCCTTGGTGCAGCAGCAGATGATTCCGAATTTCACTTCGGTCACAGGACCGCAGTCAGCCATGGCACCAGTAATAAACCAGAATATGGGAGTTAATGCTCCACAGGCTTTGGGAAGGAGGCAGATGCCAGCCCCTATATCCTTGCCCATTACGGTTGGTCCTCCAGTACCATTGTATGCCCAGGCGAAACCTAGTGTATGCGATCAGGGGATAATGACTCAAGAGATGACAAGAGGAGGGTTCGTAGGGAGCTCTCAAAGGATGTCTTCAGTGGAACCGACATTCGAGACATCTAGGTCCCTGTTAGACTTTAGCCCAATTTGGGCTCCCGCGGATGCTATGAGACAATCAGGTTTGGGACTGCTGACACCGCAGATCTCAAGTGTGAACATGCCTCAGATACCCATAGCACAGGCTGAGAATATCTCATTACAAGGTTTGACAGCCCAACAGCTGAATGACTAGTTAGATAAGTTGAATTAACCACAGTCTACTCCTGCAGCAGCAGGGAGGTAGGGAGGACAAGAGTACCTGAATTTTGCGAGGTTGGGAATGGAAGCAAATGAACCTGTTGAAGGAAGCATGGGAGTGAACAGGTTAGAGTCATACACGGAAGCAGAATTGAGATACTTGTGCCGAAAGAAGTGAGCAGAGTGCACCAGAGGCTGGCAAATTTGGCAGATAAATATAGAATAGACTTAGAAAATACCCAAACATTTGAAGAGGAGTTACAGGTTAGACTTTGAGCCTAGGGATTTTGAGCACATGCGGTCTACTGGGATGAAGGCACACCTTAAAGAGATACTGCAGAGTGCACAAGTTTGGGGAGCCTTAGAGAAGTGGGAAGGCAGATGGGCGAAGAAGAGAGATAAGAGAAAGAGCGACTGCATGGAGCCGCCAGCTAAAACCTCAGAGGATGCTGGTGTGGTAAAGATGTTACTGATGAGAGAAACAGCTGGAGGGGTTCTTGTCCATGTGCCGTGGACTAGAGGTGATATTCTGTCATTCACAAATGACTTTCCCAGGCTGAGGGAGAAGCCGATAGAGTGGTATCAGCAGACAGACAGGTTTGTGAAGCTTGCAAAATGTCTCTGGGAAAACCTGAATACTCTCTTTGAGATCATAGTCCCAGCTGATTTGTGGCTTGAGTGCAAGAGGAGTGTGGATTGGCCAACCGCGGAACCGACAAGGGATAGAGTCACAGGAGCACGTCTCCTGAGGTGATAAAGTACTACTATAAGGTGATTGAGTTCTTGAAGCAGAGGGTTTCGCCGAAGAATATTGATTGGCAAAAGTTTGATAGGACAGCACAGGAAGCCAAGGAATTGATACATGCTTATTATGAGAGGTTGTTGAAGGCGTTCAAGCACTACAGTGGTACAGAGGTTGTTGAAGCGAAGGACATGAATCACCTTGTGTTTAGGTTTGTTGAAGGGTTGAGACCTGAGATTAGTCAGATAATTAAGAATCACCCGATTTGCTGGCAAGCGAAGCCAATCGACGAGGTGTTGCAGTATGTGAAGTACTGTAGTGACAAGATTGAGTTAAAGCAGAGGAAGTTGAAGGAGAAAGCAATGGTGATGCAAATTAAGGCAGCTCAGTCAGGAATGCAGGGAGATTGTCTACAACAGATGGTGCAACAGCCGCAAGGAAACCAAATGTTTCAGGTGCAAGTGAGTGGCAGAGGTCGAGGAGGTTTTGTGAACAGAAGCACAGACTTGAACACTACAGTAGTTCAAAATGATGTGCAGGGGATGAAGAAGATGTTACCTTGTCATGCTTGCTGGGGTGTTGGACATTGGAAGCGGGAGTGCCCGATGATGGTGCAGGAGGGTGTTGTTCAACAAAGCAATGATGTCGGTGCATTTCAAAATGTGAAAGGACCGAGCCTGAGAGGTCCTAATGTGAACTTCCAAAATAATATGAATCAGATGCAGGGTTTTTCACCCAGGCAGTAGGTGCAGATGCCACGTATACAACCAATATAGGTGCAGCAAATGCAGCAGTAGGTTCCTATGGTACCTAGACAGCAAATGCAAGTGCCCTTAGTGCCGATGGAACAGCAACAGGTGATGCTTCCTCAACAGGTCACAGGTCAAAGAATGAGTCAAAATAACACAGTACAACAGTTCCCATTGTGTGGTGAGAATGGAATAAACGATGAATGGTCGATGGGAGTTCCGATAGTGAGGAGTGTAGGCTTGAAGCATCCTTAGAGGTAGATCAAAAAGGGCCCTATGTTCAGGGGAAGGTAATGGGTCACAAGGTTTCAGTCTTGGCTGATACAGGAGCTACACGCTCTACAGTCAGAAGGGCAGAGGTTCCGAAACTTCCCCTTTCGGGACGTACAGTCAAGGTAGTAGGAGTTGCAAACCAACTCCTGACAAACCCGATCACAGATCCGGTTCAGGTTGAGCTTGGCACTTTTCAGGGGTTGCACCGATTTGTGGTTTGCGATTCAAGTCCCGTGTCCCTACTGGGGAGAGACTTATTGTGCAAGACAAGGTGTTCAATCACCTGTTCCAAAGAGGGAATTGAGGTTCAGACAAACAGTGATGATGAAGGGGAAGAGGAGCAGGTTTCAGAGCCTGAAATGGAGACCACAGATGAGGAATATCGTCTGATTAACTTCTTCCTGATGTTCACAGTGGCTGATCTCCCAGCAGACTTGCGGGGAACAGTCCAAGAGAAGGTGTGGGACTTGACAGGGAAAGAAGTAGGACTGATAAAAGGAGTAGAACCAGTTAAAGTCAATGTAAAGCCAAATTCTGTGTTCCCCCAGGTACCGCAGTACCATATGGCGCAAGATGTCCTTATAAAGGTGGCGCAATTAATTGCAGACTTTGTGAAACAGGGAGTCTTGAAAGAAGTGATGAGCAGTCCATGTAATTCACCAATAATGGGACTGAGAAAGCCCTGTGGGAAGGTTCGAATTGTCCAAGATTTGAGAAAGCTCAATGACATAGTGGTGAAATGCTGCCCAGTGGTGCCAAATCCAGCTGTGATTATGTTCCAGGTTGCATGTGTTGCAGAGTGGTTCACAGTAATTGATCTGTCCCAAACGTTCTTTTCAGTGCCTCTTCACGAGGACCGTCAATTTCTCTTCAGTTTTAAATTCCTAGTCTGGGTCTACAGTTGGTGTCGAATTCCTCAAGGGTTTACAGAATCACATTTCATATTCAACCGATTACTGAAGAAGGCTGCGCTTGAAGCTTGATGCTGCTGCCGCGGAGGAGGAGGAGGGGTTGACCCAGGGCCAGGGAGCCCTTTAAATTCAACAACAGCGCTCCCGCTCGCGGGACGCACCCGGGGCGCGCCCGGGCAAAGCCCGGGTCAAGGGTGGGCCCGTCCTTGCCCGACATTGCTAGGAAGAGGCACGGCAGGGCCCCCCCCCGATATCCCTCTATATCCCCATATAGATTTTGGATTATCCACTCCATAGGCGCATGGCTGCCTGAAGATATTGTGGGGCAGCTGTGACTGGAGCTGGGCAGCAGGAGGAGGGCTGCCACAGGAGACTTTCATGCTCCCGCTCGTTGGGCCCCCCCCTCTGAGTTCTTCAGGAAGTCCCTGAGTAACCGGTACCAAGTAAGACTTGCTAACTGAGCGGTTTTTATCTATATACATTATTTATATACTTTACACTGCCATACTCTGTTTGTGTATTACTCTTGTCGGATTGGATTGGGCCAAATTTTGGCACTTTGCCCCTTTATCAATTGAAAGACGATGGGTAAAAGGAAGAACATCACACTTGGGGCTGAAGGAACACATGCTGCGCCTGTTCAACACATGCTGCGCCTGTTCAATCGTCCATAACTAGTTACTTATCTTCAGTTATTGGGGCCATTGAAACTGAAATTGTTCAAGTAGAAGAAAGGACTGGGGTGGCTAATAACTTGACACAAAGAGCCTTCTTAGAACCTACAACTTATACACAATCTGTAGACTCTTTAACTGCTCCCCATAACCCTGATTTGCTTCTGCCTGAAGATAATGCTAATGTCCTGCATTCCTTACAGTCCTCTAATGTAGCTAACATTGAACATTTAGCTGACATTCCCCCTCCCCCCAAAAAAAGGAAAGCTGGGGGACATCGCAAATGTACCAAGCTGTTAAAACAATCATCAAAGGCTAAGGAACTTATTTCTCCATCATTGGTCGCTCCGGCTGAACTTCCTTCTAAGACAAATTTATCATTTGGTGAATTTGGCCCAGATTGTAGGAATTCAAGAGATAATCATCTGACTAATTTGGACTTAATCCTCAAACCCCTTCTTGTGGCTTTAGAGGAAAGATTAACATCATTAATTAATTCTAAATTTGAGCAGTTACAAGAATCTGTTTTTATTTATTTTTTTCAGCAGTCTATTATAAAAACTGACAAAAATTCCACTTCTTCTATTCGGAAATTGGTGTCTGATCCCAAACCCTCACAGCAGGTTAATTGCTCATCGAATCATACTCAACTCTCGTCTCACTGTATATCTACTTGTGGCTCCCATGATGATTCATTAATTGATCCCATGCCCACTTTGACTGGTGGTGCCACCGCCTTATTGAAGCCTGATACAGTTTTCAAGCCTAGACCTCTTTTCAGTACAAAGGAGGTTTTACAGCTTCCACCGGATAGCTTGCCTTATGTTTTAGTTCTAGCTAATGTGCCCCCTCTTGATCATACCCAGAAGGAAGATACTCATGCTCTAATAAGGAAATGTGCACACTGGATGAGCCGAAAACTTAGATATCAAGATGATCTAAATAATAGAATAATTATGGCAAGAAGGGTGAAGTGGGTAGGTTTGTCTAAAAAGGTATACGAAGGTGATTGTATAGTGATCAATTTTGCAAATTCTCACTTCGTTAACTATTTGCTGGCGACTCTACCATCTTGTGAGAAAGGGGATGGTGGGATCAAAATTTATTCATTAAATTTCTTTTATGGGCCAACCACTCTATCACTTCCTTCTATGAAGGTTCCCCATGGACAAAGTATAGTTTTGCCAAAGGTACCTTTTTGTAACCCCACCGTCGATCCTGAGGGCAACCAAAATCAGTCCTTCCTTGATGTAATCGATTGACAAATGGGGGGGTTGGGGTTTCTAAATGATAGTATACAGGAAAACGAGTTGGCTGGAGGGCATACACTTTTGGAATCACCTACAGGACCTGATGAGCCAGTTAGAATACTATAGAATATAACAGATACGGCTATAATTAAGGGGCCTGGGATAATGTCCCAGCAAAGTAATGAACTTTTATCCTTAATTAGTTGGAACATTGCTGGTCTCCGTTCTAAAGCTGAAAATTTAGAATGGTTGGAGTTTGGATCCTCATTTGATATCATCTGTCTTCAAGAAACTTGGCATACAGCACCCTTTTATCTAGATGGCTACTATTCTGTATCCCAGCCAGCTCTTCCATCCAGAGCGGGCAGAGCAAATGGCGGGCTCCTGGTACTTGTGTCATTATTACTTCCAAAAATCAAGGTTTCTTTGATCTGATCCTCTGCTTTTTTCTTGGTGGTTTTATTATCAATGACCAGGTAGAAAGACATCTTACTTTAAAAATGTTATAGTAATATTCCGAGTACCGCCCTCCCAGGAAGCCTCGAAGAGCTTACAGATTTTTTAGACTCTGCTGGAAAACTCCAGGACAGGGAATTTGATATGATTTGGGTTGGAGATTTTAATGTTCAATTGTGCAATCATGAATTACCTCATCTGTGTGGTGCTTCCACAGAAGGCAGAGAGTTACTTACCCATTTTATCCACTCTAATTTAGGTAATGCCTTGAATACCCTTATCTATAAATTTGATCCCGCTTTTGCAAGGGATATGACAAATAGTCGGTCAAGAGAAATACCCACCTATACAGGGAGCACGAATGGCAGTACTATTGATTTTATCCTTATTTGTCCTTCACTTTCACGTTCAATGGTGGATTTTAAAATTAAACCTCATTGTGCCAGTGACCATAATCCCTTGAGCATAAAATTAGCTCTTAAAACTAGGGAAATTCTACCTAGAATAGTACATAAAGGTAAAGAGGTTTTTAAAAGAAATTCTGGCCCCTGCATGAGATGTGAGAGAGTAAACCCAAATACTTTTCATGAGGTCCTCATAATTCAAAATAAGGTCCACATTAATACTTGTTTGTCCCTGCATCCCACTTGCTACCATCTTATAACTGCTTTTGAGTCTTTAAGTTGTGCTATTTCTGAGGCACTGAAGTGTGCCCAACATTCCAAAGGCGCACAACCTCAACGGTGGTTCAATTCGGCCTGTACGGCTGCCCATAGAGATCTAAAGACAGCTATTAAAACTATTCTATTCAGCTGTGATTTAGTTAAACAGGCTAGGGACCGATACAAGTCAGTTCTTGAGGAAAGAAAGAATGAAATACGCGCTTGGGAAAATCTCATGGCAGCCACAGAATTGCGGGACCCCTCCCAATTTTGGAAGGTGGTTAATCATCCATATTTCTCAGGGCAGGCAAATAGGGAGGATGACTGTCTGATACCAGAAGGGGTCTGGGTAGAACATTTCTCAACTGTATTTCAGTCTGTAAATAACCCTAATTATGGTGTGGAGGTATGTGTCCTCCCATGCTCGCCCACTTCCATTCCAATCAAGAGTAGTATTTTTTTTTAGGCATATGAGATCAGTGCAGCAATAAATAAAATGAAAATAAGGAAAGCCCCCGCCCGATGGGGTTCCAGTGGACTTATTTAAATCTTTACCTGATCTGTGGGTTCCACTATTTACAATTGTTTTGAATAGTGCTATTCAAAGTGCTATCCCTTCCTCATAGTTAACGGCAATACTTGTCCCGATATTTAAAAAGGGTAATAGGCTTGACCCCTTTTGCTATAGACCCATCTCTCTCATTGACTCCACGGTTAAGATTCTGGGGAGCATCATTTTGACTCGGCTGGAGGAGTGGGTTGCAAGGACAAACCTTCTATCGCCAATTCAATATGGGTTTAGGTCTGGATTAGGCACAGTGGATCAGGCCCTAAACTTACATCTCATTCTTAGCAAATATGTTATTGCAAAAAGGGAATCTATCCACTTAGCCTTTATAGATCTGTCCAGTCCATTTGATATGGTGAACAGAGCTAAATTGTGGGAAATAATGGACACAATGGGGATCGAGCAAGATCTCTTGGATTTGATTAAACGCCTATATTCTGACCTTACTATTATAATTCAGTTTGGACAACATGACGAAAGATCCCATCCTCTTGCATCCAATCGGGGTGTTAGACAGGGCTGCACTTTGGCACCTTTTTATTTCTGCTGTATATAAATGGTTTGTATAGTTATTTATCCCAAAATGGCAAGGATTTCCCAAGGATGAATTTTATTATATGCCGACGACGCGATTTTAATTGCTCGCACAGCTAATGGCCTGCAGACCCTTTTGGATCTTTTTTTAACACACATGGATTTTATTGAGATGCCCGTGTGTGGAGGTTTGAGGTATGTGTTGGTGATTGTGTGTATCTTTAGTCACTGGATTGAAGCATACCCTACACGCAGGAATAACAGCCTCACAGTAGCAAAGCTGCTGCTTAGAGAATTGATACCACGTTTAGGGTTTGCAATCTCTTTAGAATCAGATAGGGGAAGTCACTTCAACAGCGAGGTGGTTAAGCTATTCTGTGCAGCATTGGATATTGAGCAGAAGTTGCATTGTAGTTACCGTCCTGAAGCATAAGGACTAGTGGAGCAGATGAATGGTACCCTGAAGTCGAGAATGGCAAAAATGTGTGCAGCCATGAATTTGAAATAGCCCAATGTGTTGCCTTTGTTGCTAATGTCAATGAGGAATACACCTAACAAGAAAAACAGGACTGTCGCCTCATGAGATTCTCATGGGCCGAGCTATGAGACTGCCCGCAGTGCCTGCGAATGCTCTTGTGAATATCACGGATGATATGCTGTTGGACTACTGCAAGGGTCTGGCTGACGTGGTCTGCTCTTTTTCTCACCAGGTGGAAGCTACCACCCTGCCACCGATAAATGATCCAGGACACAATCTGAAAGCTGGTGACTGGGTTGTCATCAAAAAACACGTGAGGAAGTCATGTTTGGAGCCACTGTGGAAGGGGCCATATCAAGTAATACTAACGACCACTACTGCTGTGAAGTGTGCGGCAATTCCGAATTGGATCCATGCCAGTCACACAAAAAAGGTGACGTGTCCAACTGATGAGGAAGTTGAGTTGTTGAAAGTACCAACAACAGAGAAGGAAGTCTCAGGGCCGGAGAGTGATCGAAGGGGAACTGAGACAGAAGGAGAGCCCGTTGAGGATGCTTGGTCACTCCAGTCAGAGATGAAGGAGAAGAGATCCAGAGGGGTGACGGTGAGCCTACCTCAACTGAGGCAACAGGAGAGCCTAATCAGAGGGAGGCTGTCCCAGAAGCAGACGATTATGGAAATGAACTAGAGCAAATGTCAGACCCAGAAGGCGAAGGAGTTGAGGTGGAAGAAAGTCAGAGTGTCCAAACTCCTCCTGAGCAGATTGCAGATCCATCAAGAGAGAACACCATAGAGCCAGAGGAGGGCGAAGGGTTGCCACAAGAAAGATCAAAGACCAGAGAGATACTGAAAGGAGACAAGTGGCCAGAATTGCAAGTGAAAAGGGGAGAAGTGGTTGTGGAAGATGCAATAGTAGAAGAAGTGGATACAACAAGGAGAGAAGATCTAAGTGAAGGAGAGTTGCAAGGTGGTCGCAAGTTGAAGAGAAAGAAAGTAGCAAACAGAAGGTACGAGGGTCCTGAATGGGCATATGCAACAGCAGCTGAATGGCAACAAGACTTCTTGCCATTTTGCTTTGATTGAGAAATTCCAGGTCAGTACTTTGGTATCTGAGTTTGGCCGAAGAGACTGAATTGGCATAATAGTTGTTTTAAAAAGAAAAGAAAATTGAGAAAAGAGACTGAGAATTTACCAAATGAGACTTTGAAAACCTGAATTGACTTTTGAAAAACGATTTTGACAAGCTGCTAACCTGAATTGACAAGGATCCTGGGAATGAAAGTGAGAGCTGTAAATAATTGCTTGTTTTGACTTTGCAGCGAGGAGAAAAAAAAAAGGAAAAAAAAATTCTAACCATCCTCTGTTGTTGTTTGAATTAACCTTCCTTCACTTTCTGATTCTTTACAGATCATGGCTAACACTAGAGAGGATAATAGAGGGAGTAGGCGTTGTAAGTATTTGGGTGTTGGTTTGGGTGTTGTGTGTATGATATTCATCATAGTTTTGATTGTGGGTATGCCACTAATAGATAAGAGTGGGACTAACAAAGCTACAATTTCTAAGCCTACCACTGCACTAACAGCTTGGGAGAGGTTTGAGTAGGATACTAAATATTTCAATGAGGGAACTAACGCAAAAGGGGAACTATCCACTAATGTTTTCTATTGCTTGCTGAGTGAGTATGTTGATACAGTGGATGCTAAGGATTGCTTTGTGTGCACATAGATTCCTGTTTTGGTGCAAGAGGGGGTTACCTATCATAGGGGGTCATTACAACCCTGGCAGACGGTGTTAAAACGGCAGTAAGACCGCAAACAGGGCGGCGGAAAAAGAAAGGGAATTATGACCGTGGCGGAAACCGCCAACATAGACAGCCACTTTAACACTCTGACCGCCACGGCGGTACAGACAAACAGCGCGGCAGTCACAGCCAACAGACAGGCGGAAGACAAAGTACCGCCCACAGTATTACAACAGGCCAATCCGCCACCTTTTCCGGGGCAGATACACCGTGGATAAAAACACGGCGGAAACAGCTTTTGCAATGGGAAAACGCTCACCTTAACACACCCCACGAGGAAGGAGAGCTCCATGGAGCCGGAACTCCAAATACTCCCTGCGCTTGTCTTCCTGCTCCTCTACGAACATCAGCAACGGCGGCGCCAAAGACAACGGTGAGTACTGCACCTACGACAGAGGGGAGGAGGGAGGCAAAAGTCACGGACACACACACGCAACACCCCCATCCCCAACCCGACCCTCACCCACTACAACACACACACCAATGCATTTCCACACATCACAGTAACAACCCCCAACCCCCCCCTGGAAGAATGCAAAGACAAAAGGAAATGAGTACAACCATTGTAATGTATCAAAATACAGTAAGCTCATATATACATAAATATATACACATTCCAAATATATACATCACGATTAGTAGTGCAGGTATGCACATTTCAATGTCCGTGGACCACTGGGCCCAAAATGCATGGCCGAGGCCCACACACGATACCTGTCCTGAAACGGAGAGAACACTGCAGGGGCATCAGATAGAAATACAACAGGCACCTCAGGGGGAAGGGAAGGGGGGGCACCTCAGCCAGATGACAGCACCACGCCAGATCCACGACGGGGCTCCATGCCCATTGATGTATCCTGGGGAGTGCAAAGCCACAGTCTCTCAAGTCTTTTCAGTGGGTGGTTTGCCCACTGTACCATCCTGTGGAGTGCAAAGCCACAGTCTCTCAAGTCTTTTCAGTGGGTGGTTTGCCCACTGTAACATCCTGGGGAGTGCAAAGCCACAGTCTCTCAAGTCTTTTCAGTGGGTGGGTTGCCCACTGTACCATCCTGGGGAGTGCAAAGCCACAGTCTCTCAAGTCTTTTCAGTGGGTGGTTTGCCCACTGTACCATCCTGGGGAGTGCAAGGCCACAGTCTCCCAATTCTTTTCAGTGGGTGGTTTGCCCACTGTACCATCCTGGGGAGTGCAAAGCCACAGTCTCTCAAGTGGATAACAGTCTCCACTGGTTCTGGAGGGGGACGTGACGGTCCCAGTTCTGTCACTGCCCCTGCCGCTCATGGGCAAACGATGCTTGAGTTGGGGGTGCTTGCCCTGTTCAGCGGTGCTTGCCCTGTTCAGCGGTGCTTGCCCTGTTCAGCGGTGCTGTCCATGGCAGTCTTTGCCCTGTTCAGCGGCCTTTGCCCTGTTCAGCGGTGCTTGCCCTGTTCAGCGGTGCTTGCCATGGCGGTCTTTGCCCTGTTCAGCGGTCTTTGCCCTGTTCAGCGGTGCTTGCCCTGTTCAGCGGTGCTTGCCATGGCGGTCTTTGCCCTGTTCAGCGGTGCTGTCCATGGCGATCTTTGCCCTGTTCAGCGGTCTTTGCCCTGTTCAGCGGTCTTTGACCTGTTCAGCGGTGCTTGCCATGTTCAGCTGTGCTGTCCATGACGGTCTTTGCACTGTTCAGCGGTGTGTGCCATGGCGGTCCCTCATTGCCCAGCGGGGCTGTGGCTGCCGGGGCCCTCCTGGGCACTGACTCTGGCGGTGGTCTCCTGACCAGTGACGATTGTGCTGTCCTCCTGGACACTGACTCTGGCGGTGGTCTCCTGACCAGTGACGATTGTTCTGCCCTCCTGGGCACTGACTCTGGCGGTGGTCAACTGACCAGTGATGATTGTGCTGCCCTCCTGGGCACTGACTCTGGTGGTGGTCTCCTGACCAGTGACGATTGTGCTGCCCTCCTGGGCACTGACTCTGGCGGTGGTCTCCTGACCAGTGACAATTGTGCTGCCCTCCTGGGCACTGTGACGATTGTGCTACTATCCTGGGCACTGACTCTGGCGGTGGTCTCCGGACCAGTGACGATGGGGCTGGCGGTTGCGTCCTGAGCAGCGGGGAGGATGGCGGCCTTCTCCGCCGTGCTGCTTTCCCAGACTTTGGAGACTTCTTCTGCCCCTTCACCACCTTGGGAGGAGTCACAGCTGACTCGACACTCCCCCCTGGACCCTTGTGGGCGGCTTTGCCGGCAGGTGTCTTCCCCCTCTCCCGTCTGGCACTGTCCAATTTCTGGTGCTTCACAGGGGGTGGACTGGCAGTGCTTTGGCTCTATGTCACACTGGCTGCCCTGGTGCCCGGTGCACTCCACATACCTCTAACAGGCACCACTGGTACTGGAATCGTTTTGGCTGAGGTGCTACTACGGGACCGATGAATTGGAGGGGGGGGTGATGGGACAGAGGTCAAGGTTGCTCAGGAAAAGTTTCTGATTAACACTGGGACGGGTAGCTGGAGGGGGTCTAGGAGTGAAGGAAGAGGAGGTGGTTGTAGGAGGTGTAACTTTTGATGATTTGGGTGCAGGTGCATGTTCTGGAGGCTGTCGTGAGGTGGATGGATGTTGGGTGTGTGTGTGCCCGCGTTTGCGTACTTTGGGAGGGGGCGTCACAGACACACTGGGAGAGGACACAGGGGACGTGTAAATGGTAGTGGGGGTGGTGAGTGCAGGTGAGCGGGGTGTGGTGCTGGGTGTTCTGGTGCGAGTCCTAGTGGCTGTAGTGGTAGTGCATGCAGGTGAGAGTGTAGATGACAATGGGAGGGAGGAGGGAGACGACGAGGAGGGGGACACAGTGGAGGCATTGGATGTTGCTGTGTCTGTATGTGGGTGATGCTTGTGTGAGTGCCTGTGGGATGTGTGGTGCCTATGTTTACCTGAGCTGCCCTTGTGTGTTGACGTGTGTGCAGGCTGGTCTGATGGTGTGCTTGGGATAGGCAGAGGTACAGGGGATTGGGCCTGGGTGGAGGAAGTTGGAGGGGGGAGGCTAGACACAGGGACAATGGCTGCCATCAGTGCTGATGCCAGAGATTGCAGGGTTCGATGATGGGCAGCCTGACCAGAATGAATGCCCTCCAGGAATGCATTAGTGTGTTGCAACTCCCTTTCTACACCCTGGATGGCATCCACAATGGTAGACTGCCCAACAGTGAGTGACCTGAGGAGGTCAATGGCCTCCTCACTGAGGGCAGCAGGGGTGACAGGGGCAGGGGCTGAGGTGCCTGGGGCGAAGGTGATGCTCACCCTCCTGGATGAGCGGGCACGGGACGAAGGCTGAGGGGCTGCTAGGAGGGCGGTGCTGGTAGGGGCGGTGGCGGCTGTACCTGTAGAAGTGGGGGGCACAGATGGTGCCGCCACCACAAGGGAGCTCCCATCGGAGGACGAGTCCGTGTCGCTGTTTGTTGATCCGGTGACCGCCGTGAAGCTCCCCTCGCCCTCCATCCCACTGGTGTATTCCGAGTCCATGGTGTGGCCCTCCATGGCCATGTGGGATGCAGCCCCCTCGTGCTCCGGTGCCCCTGTACCTCCGCCTGATGATGCTGATGCACAAAAGAACAGGGAGAGCACAAAAAGGGGTGGGGAAACAGAAGAAAGACAGGTTGAGTGCATGGCTTACCGCTACCGTTGGCGGACAATACAGACACAGCAGCCCCCTGCACTACGCCGTGCTCTTGGCTTCTACAGATGCAGTTCCTGGGATATGGCCTACATGGCTATGAGTGTCATCTGCCTACATAGATGACACAGGGGCATGTATACCTGTACTTGGCACTCTACATAGGTGAGGTGGAGTGGCACATGGCCTGCATTATGGAGGGGCCTAGCCTACGGAACTCGCCCTGGCCTAGGGACACCCACAGCCCTCCTCCCTCACCCAGACCCCTCTACTGCGCGCAAAGTCATGAGAATGTGAATGTACTCACCCCCTTGTGTCTGCTGTGATGCCCTCATGCGCCCATCCAACTCAGGGTAGGCCACCACCAGGATCCAGGACATCAGGGGGGTCATGTTGTGACGGGCACCCCTCCCACGTTGGGAGGCCATCCCCAGCTGAGCCTCCGCCGTCTTCTTGCTCCAGCGGCGAATGTCCTCCCATCTCTTCCGGCAGTGGGTGCTCCGTCTCTGGTGGACCCCCAGGGTCCGGACATCCTTGGCGATGGCACGCCAAATATCCTTCTTCTGGTGGGCGCTGACCTACATGACATGTACAGGGGAAGAACAGAAGTCATTACCAACTGCACCGTCGTAGTGAGTGGCCCACATCCCTGCCTTTGCCATGTGGCGCATGCATTCACACTACTTCATGCTCGCATAACTCTGCCCCCTTCCTACTTACATCCAGCCCTCTCCACCCAGGCATAGCCCATACAACTTGCACCCTATGTACTCACCTGTTGGTCTGGAGGACCGTAGAGTAGCGTGTACTGGGGGAGGACCCCGTCCACGAGCTTCTCCAACTCCTGTGCAGTGAAGGCAGGGACCCTTTCCCCAGACGCACGTGCCATTGTCTCTTCCAGACCGAGGTCACAGCAGCACTTGCAGTGAAGATCCTCTCCTGTCGAAGATCAGGTATCGAGTGATTGAACAGATGGAAAATGGCGGTGACGTCCGTGGCGGTGACGTCCGCGGCAGTGCGTATCATCACCGCCGGCGCAATTCATCATTGGCTCATGGGACCCATAGGGTCCAATGTTAACCAATGCAGCATTGCGCCGGGGTCTACGACCGCCTACCGCGACGGTGTAAAACGCCAGCGCAGTTACCTCACATCACATTGTCCCAGTATAGAGATCAGGCATCTGCCATTTCAGGGGCCCACATGGCTTCATTTACAACTGCGTCACACGTACCTAGGCCTGGACTCAATACACATACAGGAAGATTTTTGTATTTTGTGTTGTGTTCTGTGTATCTGTGGGTACATACCTCAGAATTGGTTGACTCTGTGGTCGCTGTTGTCCTTCCTAGGCACCGTCAGCTGGGACATGTGAGGAGATGGCGGAATCCTCCTGTGTACCGACCGCTGGTGGACCTGTTGACAATGGAGGAGCGACATTTAATCATCACCTACAGGTTTGACCGTGCCACAATCCAGGAACTGTGTACCCAGTTGGAGCCAGACCTGATGTCACCAATCCGCCATCCCACAGGAATCCCCCCTCAAGTGCAGGTGCTATCAGTGCTCCATTTCCTAGCAAGTGGGTCATTTCAAACAACAGTGGCCATGGCATCAGGGATGTCCCAGCCTATGTTTTCCAACGTGTTGTCCAAAGTGTTGTCTGCCCTGCTGAAACACGTGAGGAACTACATTGTTTTCCCTCAGGTGGAGGATTTGGCTGCAGTTAAAGGTGACTTCTATGCCCTGGGACATATTCCCAACATCATAGGTGCCAATGATGGGACCCATGTGGTTTTACACAGGAGTGAACAGGTGTACAGGAACCGGAAGAGTTATCATTCCATGAATGTACAGATTGTATGTTTGGCAGACCAGTACATCTCCCAGGTAAATGCTATGTTCCCTGGCTCTGTGCATGACGCCTACATCCTGTCATGGCTATTGACCCCAGTGAGGAATCCCAGGACCAGGGCAGAGGAACGCTACAATGAGGCCCATGGGTGGACTAGGACGGTGATCGAACACACCTTCGGCCTCCTGAAGGCCAGGTTCAGGTGCCTCCATATGACAGGTGGTTCCCTATTCTACTCACCAAGGAAGGTGTGCCAGATCATCATTGCCTGCTCTATGCTTCACAATCTTGCTTTGCAACGCCAGGTGCCTTTCTGCAGGAGGATGGTCCAGATGACGGTGTTGTGCCAGCTGTGGAGCCTGTGGACAGTGATGAGGAGGAAGCAGAGGAAGAAGACATTGATAACAGGGACTCTGTCATACAGCAATATTTCCAGTGACACACAGGTGAGAACAGTGTTTTTACTATTACATTTACTTTCACACTTCTACCTCTATCATGTCTGTCAATTTGAAGCAGTATTTGCTAACTGAGTGGTACATTTCCATTACGGTTTCACAGGTGTGGTTACCAACGTGTGTCATCTGCTTGCATCCTTCATAGGCTTGTGATGTGTGACATAGGTATGTTGACATTACATTTTCGAACTGATTTTGTCATTGTCATAGATAATACACATTTTCAAAATCACAGACTGACTCCAGATTGTTTTGTGGTTCAAGGGTGTTTATTGAAGTGCTAATTATTGGAGGGGGTAGCAAAATGGTGATGGGTGATGGTGGAGGAATGTCCATGGCAGAGTCCCGTCTATTAGTCTCACAGGTGCACTGCCCATATGGGCAAAGGAGCTGGAGCTGGGACAGTTCCAATCTGGACAGGGTAACAAAGTGGGACAGTGGGATGACAATCAGGGTGGTCTCATTTACTGGTGGGGGTCTTGCCATCTTGCTCTGTCCTGTTCCTGGATCTCAGGGACCGCTTGCGGGTGGTTCTCTGTCTGCAGGGGGTGGGGTGCTGGTGTGGTGGTCCTGTGGCGGGGCGTCCTGTCCACTAGCACCGGCGGAGGTGGTGGGCAGTTCATCGTCCAGGCTAGTGTCAGGGGCCCCTTGGAGTGCCACGGTTCCCTCATGGTCTTCTGTATGTCCTTCAGCACCCCTACGATGGTGCCCAGGGCGGAGCTGATGGTTCTGAGCTCCTCCCTGAACCCCAAATACTGTTCGTCCTGCATGCACTGGGTTTCCTGAAACTTGGCCAGGACCGTAGCCATCGTCTCCTGGGAGTGGTAGTATGCTCCCATGATGGAGGAGAGGGCCTCGTGGAGAGTGGGTTCCCTTGGCCTGTCCGCCCCCTGTCGCACAGCAGCCCTCCCAGTTCCCCTGTGTTCCTGTGCCTCCGTCCCCTGGACCGTGTGCCCACTACCACTGCCCCCAGGTCCCTGTTGTTGTTGGGGTGGTGGGTTATCCTGGGTTCCCTGTAGTGGTGGACACACAGCTGATTGACGTGCCCTGGGTACGGAGGTATGGGCCCGCTGGGTGGGTGTTGTGCTGGTGTTACCAGAGCGTGGAAGGTCAGTGTTGGGCTGTGCCTGTGCGAGGGGAACCGACTGTCCCGAGGCCCACGATGGTCCAGGCTGGTCATCGGGATCCAGTTGGCCAGAGCTGCTGTCATCACTGTGGGCCTCTTCTGTGGGTGGGGTAGAGATGTCTGGACCCTCCTGTCTGGTGACGTTGGGTAGTGGTCCTGCAGGGGTATAAAAGCATGATTATTGCATGTGTGTGTGTCATGGTGTGCAATGGGTGGGTGAGCGTGTACCCCAGTGCTAGCATTCCTGTGTGGTGGCTTGTGTGATGATGGTTAGGGGTTTTTATGGATATGTGCAGTGGGCATGCTTTAGTGATGGGTGTCCATGCTTTGTTGTGTCATGCAGGGCTTGGTGTTGGGATGGGTGGTTTGTGGTATTAGTACATTAGTGAGGAGTTGGAGTGATAGGGGAGGGGTGAGGGTGGGGGGGGTGATAGCATGCAGGTAGGGTGGGGGATATGATAGTTAAGATTTGACTTACCAGTGTCCATTCCTCCACCGACTCCTCCGAGGCCCACTGGATGCATAATGGTCAAGACCTGCTCCTCCCATGTTGTTAGTTGTGGGGGAGGAGGTAGGGGTCCGCCGCCAGTCCGCTGAATTGCGATGTTGTGCCTGGAGACCACTGAACGCACCTTCCCCCATAGGTCGTTCCACCTCTTCCTGATGTCCTCCCGATTTCTTGGGTGCTGTCCCACTGCGTTGACCCTGTCGACTATTCTTCGCCATAGCTCCATCTTCCTAGCTATAGAGGTGTGCTGCACCTGTGATCCAAATAGCTGTGGCTCTACCCGTACGATTTCCTCCACCATAACCCTGAGCTCCTCCTCCGAAAACCTGGGGTGTCTTTGGCGTGCCATGGGGTGGTGTAGGTGATTTGTGTGGGGTGTATGTGGTGATGAGTGTGGTGATGTATAGTGGTGTGTGCTGTTTTGTGCGTGGATGTTGTGTGGGTGATGGTGTTGTGTGCCTCTGTGTGGTGGGGCTGTCTATTGCTGTGCTCTCTCTCTGTCACCTTCGTCTCTAATTTTGGGTCGTAGGGGTTTGTGGGTGATGTGTGTGTGTGTTTTATATTGTATTGGGTGTGTGGGAGTGGTGTTTGTATGTGTATCAGGTGTGTGTATTTTAAATTCTCCAATGTGGCGGTGTTTTGGAGATGTGTGTGTATTTTGAGCGAGGCGGTGTGTACCACCAATGGAATACCGCGGTTGAAAGACCGCCGCGTGGATTTGTGGGTCGTAATAGCATGGGCGTGTTTCTGTAGGCGTGACGGTGGAGGTTTTGTTTTCGCCAGTTTATCACTGACCTTTGGTGTGGCGGACTAGTGTGGGTGTCTGAACTTCGGAGGATTCTGAGATGTGGGTCATAATAGCTGTGGCGGAATTCTGCGGCCGCGGCCGTCTATTGGCGGTCTTCTGCACGGCGGTAAGCGGCTTTTACCGCCAATGTTGTAATGACCCCCATAGTCTACCTTTAACATATGGGATAAGCTGTTGTCTGTTACTAACAAGAATCTATAACCAGGAAGAGATTCAGTATTTTTATTCAAACCATGATCTTGTGTTTTCTAATGTGCCTATCATAGAGGATTTGAGTAGTGTAGCTAAGTACTACAGTATACAGTTAGTTAAAGGATTCTTTGAGGCGACATTAACAATTAGTACATCTTATGCACACCGCAATAATTTGACATGTTTGCTTACACCTGTAGAGAAAAGCTTTTTAGATTACACGGAAGATAGAAGAAGGGCATTGAATGGTAAACTAGATAAAGGATTACAGCAACGGGTCTTTGCTAGTAGTTAGGGTTATAGTGCAATTAGAGAACAGAGGAAACTAGCTTTAGATGCACCACACATAGATAAGCTTTGCATATCTAGGCCGAAATCATACTATGACAATGTGTTTGTGGGAATGAGTGAATGTAAGCATGTGTTTTTGTTTCAGACTAAATGGACGTTCATGTTAAATGGACAGGATCCAGCAATCCCCGGGATCTATTATATATGTGGACTTAATGCTTATTCCCGTCTTCCAAAGGGATGGTATGGGACATGCTATTTGGGAATAGTTTTCCCAAAGATATATCAACTTGACGATTTGAAAAGGTTTCCAAAATTGTCTGAATTACATCGTACTAGACAAAAGAGAGAGACTGCTGCTGGTGTAGTAGGAGACATATTTGGGGCGATAATTCCTTCAGGTGGAGTTATCTTAAACTCCATAAAGATTCTAAAGTTGGCTAGTATTGTGGATAACATGCTGACAAATTTTACAGGGGCTTTTCTCCCGATGGATACTGAACTTGCTGCGGAGAGGGCTATGGCTCTTCAAAACAGGCTTGCTTTAGACATTCTTTTAGCAAAAAATTGCAGAGTCTGTAAGATGCTTAATGAGCGTCACTGCGGTGCTTACATACCAGACAATAGTAATGAGATTAGAAGTATGCTTACTAACTTAACTAGGAATAGTACAGATTTGAAGGAACTGAAATAACCAGGTGTTTGGGAAAAGGTTGGGAAAGGATTTGCTTCAGTGGGAAATTGGCTTAGTAACATTTGGCATGGGATATTGTCTAAAATAATATAGGGGATATTGATTGTTACAGCTTGCTTATTTGGATTATGGGTGGCATGTAAAATTAGTAAAAGAATAAAATTAAATATGGCGAAAAATAATAAGAGGAGGGAAGAAAAACAAAGGGAAAAATTATTCAGGGAAAGATCAAAGGGGAAGCCAATAAGGGAAGAGATTGAGATGAGGGAATTTTAGTGTGTAAAATTTGTGGGGAAGGTTTGTGTGATGACAAGAGTCATCAGAGGAGGGATTGTTGGAGTGTGTCTTTTGAAAGCAATATTAATGTGAAAAGCTTGCAATATATTGTGTAATGAAGCTGCATAGAAAATGTGTTAACGTAGAAAATAATGCACACATTTGAAATGTGCCCACGGGGAGTGGCTACCAATGTATATAAAGACTAAATGAAAGTTATAAATGCTGAATTAATGATGTACTAATGTTTTGAATTTATATTAGCACACCATATTTGTATTAGGAGTTTGTTCATTATGCATTAGGCCTTAGTTTAGCGAGGGTCTGTGCCTAGCTGCCTGGTCTCATATTAAACTGTATTTTTCTAATGTGCTGTTTTCCTGAAGGACACGAAACTGTACTTTTCCAGAAGCTAGATGTGTGTGTGTAGCCACAATAAAGTCTTTCTCATGAGACCCGACTTGCTCAAGGAGACATTCTTGCTGAATGCAACAGTGTAATTCGTAACAGGTGCAAGGCTGCCTGGAGTAAGAGAAAACAATAGAGCTACTGACTGGAGTGTAAAGTGTAACTTTTCTTACCTGACGTTCCAACCGATGAAGACGTCAATAACATGGGCCAATCAACGACATGAGAACTGTGGTCTGTGGAAAATTCTAGTGAAGTGCGTGAAGAATTATTGGACAGAGATAACGATGCACCAATTATTATCCAATGAGGAATCAGGAGTAAATTAGGCAGTACTGATATAACTGCATGATCTGAGGAGAAATCGGACATTCCACTCCAAGCCATTCTTTGCCGTTCTACTGAGCCATTTAGGCCATTTCCTTTGAGACTTTGCCATTTGTTCATCCTGATACTCTAAATCATCCTTTGCTTATTCCTTACCTGATCCTTACTTCTCCTCCATATGAAGGAAGTTCTTGTTCTTTAGCTATGCCATACTGAGACTTTGTCCTGTCCTATCTTTGCTGATGATGAAAACGACTGATGTCCTGAGGACGAAGACTGACGCTGTTTGCTGATCCGTTGGATGGGTAACTATCTGATGAAAAATTGTAATTGTCTGTTTGCCTTTTCATTCTAGGTACCAACTGCTCTTTTGATAGGGGCCATAGTTAGATGTTTTCCAAATTTGTGTTTGCCAAATATTTTTGCATGAAGCCCAACATGCTGATGCTAATTCGAGGTTAGTTAAGATTTTTCACTAATATCTGACAAATAGACAAATGACTGAGTTCTTGCTTTGTTGAATCATGCACTACTGAGACTTTGCTAATTTGCTTCTTACTGATGACGTGTTAATACTGAATGAATATCCTCTATACATTGATTAATTGCGTTTCTAATTGCAAATCTGAAGAGTTACTAATGAGATGAATTGCTAATGAGATTAACAGAAATTACTTTGGATTGTAACTAATAGGGAAATAAATATCCTAACACTTAACTAAGTTGGTGTGGTTATTCATGACTAAAAGGTCATGGTTGTTCACTTTATTGACTCTCATTTAAGGTTATTGATTAGCTTGATGATTAGTTATTGCGATTATTGTTGAGATATTGATCTATTAATTTGTGATGCCAAAAGACATCTCGTACTGGGACGTCCCCGAACGTGGTCCAAAAGGTTCATCGACCTAGGCGTGTCACAACTACTCCGCTCTACTCCACTGTGCACCACTCCACTCCACACCACTGTATGTTATGTACTCTACTGTATGCCAATACACTCCACCATACTCTACAACACTGTACTGTACTGTACACCACTCCATGCTACAGAAATCAACTAAGCTGTATGCCACTTTAGTGTACTATTGTCTATATCACTTTCCAGTGCTGTACAACACCCCACTACACTTTACTGTACAGCACGGTACTCCGATTTATGACACTTTACTCAACTCTACGCTATGCCACTCCTCTCTACTACACTCCACACCACTATAGTCTACGACATGCCACTTCACTCTATGACACTTTACTCCACTCTACAGTACCCCACTCTAGTGTACTCCACTCCACTATACTCACTCTACTACACTTTATCCCACTCTACACCACTGTATTATACTTCCCTCTACGCCACTCCACTGTTGTTACTTTCTCCTTCTATGCGTGATGTATTCTGCCTCACGCATAGATAGAGGAAAATGCTTTAAGGATTGTTTTGTACAGGTAGGTATTCCTTGCTGCGCAAAAACAATCCTACCCATAATGCAGGCGCCCTTCCACTATAGTGCAAGGTTGTCTGTGTTGGCGGTAGACTGCTCACAGTGCACTATGAAAGGAAGAGTAGAAATGCTCCACATCTTTGTAAATATGAAGAATTTCTGTTCTCTCATTATTACACCCCACACAACACAGCACTTTTGCCTGCTGTGCTGCGTTGTGTGAAAGATTAGTAAATATGACCCAAGATATATTCTGCTCAGATGAGGATTATGCGTAAGGCATTTTGACAAACAATGGAGGGCCATGCATAGGCCCTAGTTGGACATGCCTTATCAGTGGCTAATGCATAGATGTAAAGACGTTGACTTAAAATTCTGTAAGACGAGATGTTTAACATGAATATTTCATTAAGGTAAATAAAGATCAAACACGTTTCTCAAGCACCTAGATACCAGTATAAAAAGATCATAATATCTACTGAATCTGGGTGATTTCACTAATATGCTTCAAGTCCTGCACGAGGCGAAAGGCTACACCCATTAGCACTCAAGAAGTGATGAAAGGTTGGGTATAGATGTAGCATGCTGAATACCTTCAAGCATGAAAAACATAAAGTAAACTGTCAGATTTATTGGATGATGTCATCAGTAATGTAATCAATTATTTCATTTCAGGTGTCATCAGTGATGTCATGAATGATGTAATTTAACATGTCATGGTTTCTGCCAAGGCCCTGCAGTTAACCCACAAGAACCCATGTAGCTAATGGCATTCAGCCATGCACAATGGGGGATTGGTTGAAAGTCCTGTGCCCATTCCTGCCATGGGGGGGAATTCTCTGCTGTTCACAGCCTTCAGCAGTGTGCAGCCAAGCTTTGGCCCTAAACCCAACCCACTATAACCAGCCAACTCCCACTGGCATGGCCTATATACAACACAGTGCTAGTTGGCCACAGGATATGTTACCCCTGCCCATTGCACCCACCCTCCATTATCAGCTTGCTGCCACTGGCACTCCCCCCTACATTCCATTGTCCGTGTGCTGCCAAGTCTCTCACATTCCATCTGCTGTCAACTTCCGAGTCGTGCCCCCTCAGTCTACCATAAATTGTCAGCTTGCTGTCCTTTCTGCCTGCCTTCCATTGTCCACATGCTACCCCGTCTCTCCCACCTAACCTCCATTGCCATTGAGCTACCCCTTCCCCTCTTGCCTGCATTCACTTGCAGGGCAATCTGCCTCAACTCCCACTGCTTATCCTCTGATGTCCATGTGCTACCCAAACACCTGCCATCCATGTCCGCTTGCTGCCCTGCCCCTCCCACTTGCCCTTGGTTGTCCGTGTCCTACCCTTGCCCCTCCCACCTTTAATCAGAGGTCAACCTACTGTTCATGCCCCTCACACCTGCCCTCTGTTTGTGCTTACTCTAACCACACAGCTCGCCCTTAGCACTCTGTGCTGCCATGCCCCTCCTGCCTTCCCCATTGACAACTTGCTAGACCTGCTGCTCCCTCCTGACCTGATTTCCATAGGTTGCTCTTCCTGCTTATCCTCTACTGTCATTATGCTGCTCCTGCCCCTCCCTTGTGCCTTCATTGGTCAGCTTGTTGTCTCTGCCCCTCCTGTCTGCCCTCCTTTGTTCTTGTACTGCCCCTTCAGCCTACCCTCCATGATTAGCTTCCTGCTCCACCCCTTGCTGCTAATCTCTGCTATCCATGTGCTGCTCTTGCCCTTCGGCCAGCCCTCTGTCGTCAATCTCGGCTCCCACTTATTTATACGAAGAGCTGATCCCAGCACTTAAGAGGGCAGCATTAGTTCCATGAATCTCTTAAAGACTTTTTTTCAAAGTCACAAACATGCATTTACAATAACAAACATTGATGATTTCTGAAGACACACTACTGGTGGTGCAATCTCCCAAGGTTGCGAGCCATCATGGGTGAGAGGGCAGACCTTAGATGCCCTTCAAGTAGCCCAGGTCCATGCATGGTAACGTATAATAAGCCAGAAGAAAGTCTTGATATGTCCTTATGTATAGACCTTGATAAATCTGGAGTTAGTAGAACTTTTCAACTTGTCTACTGTAATAAACCGGCATGCTCATGCAGTAAGTACCATTAGCTACACCAATGGGTGAGCCACACTAAGGTGTTCATATTGTTAGTACCAACAGCAGCAGTAACAGTGCTAATGCTGCTCTACGTGAAACATGCACTGTAGGGCAGGAAGGACTCTGCACCGTGCCCCGGTGTCGCCCCGATCCCTGTTTCATTTCTGACCAACTCAAAAGGATAGTGCCACAGGTCTCCTCAGAAGTGCTGCACAATGATCCTCTGTTGCTCAACTCTGCTTGAGTTAGGGATCCATTCCATGTGCATCTCCTTCCAACCAGTGAGTGCTGTCATGCTCGCCAGTCCACATTTTATGGTTGGTGCCAGCAAAGTCAAAGCTAAAGTCAATGAGTGATTAGAAGACAAATTGGTTTGTGAGGGTTGAAGTAGACTTTTAACTCAGCTTTGTGAGAGTTGAAGTAGACGTTTAACTCAGTTTTATGTTTTGCTCTTTAAAGAGGTGTGTCTTCAGCTCTTTCCTAAATTGGAGCACGGTTGGGACAGTCCTGATGGATAAAGGGGTGGTATTGGCGATCCTAGGTCCATAAATGAATCCAGGTGATTTTCTAGTGCAGTGGTTGCCTTATGTTCTCCCCCTGATCAATATGCCTGTTCTTACATGGATAGGACACCACACCGTCTTTCTCAGTATGTCATTACCTGGTTAGTGTGCTCACAGATGGATGGACCTCTTCTGACTTGTAGCCCTAAGACAGTTGGTTGCCCTGATAGTGTTGAGCTTCCTGGTCCACATTCTTCACAGTCATGTTGCTGCCACTCTTCCTCATCCCTCTGTTCAGTCTAATGCCGGTCAGGGTGCAGGGTGTCTGGTCTGCGTTTTATCCACAAACATTGCAATGGGGCAATTCTTGAATAAAATCCAGCTGGTCTGCCTTGTCCTGCAAGAATCTGACACTTATGAAAAGAAAAGACACAGGACTTTGCCACTTGCTCATGCATGAGACAAATGTGTGTACTGAGAGCCTACCTCAATAAGAATAGACCACATCCACACCCACCTGACCCACCTGTAAGGAGCTGCACGATTAAAATCCTATAACCACTGCCCAACCTGACCCCAAAATCAGGTAAGTAGATCTCTTCCTGACTTATCTCCACCTCTCCTGCGAGAAGCCAAGATCGCACGTACCAGCCATCTGGCAGGAGAGTGAGTGATGAGTGAGTGCTGAGTACAAGAAACCCCAGGGTGGAACACTGTTGCAAAGGTTCTTGCAAGGACGTGCTCCCCTTTCCTGTAGTCAAACCATATCCCTGCTTCTTTACAGCTCAAATGTGGCCTTCTGATGTGCACTGCATACATGTGGCCCCAAGGTTGGTGCCCTTAACTGCTCCTAGCACAGTAATACACATGTGTCCGCCTTGTGTTTCTCTATAGCATCAATCACTGTGTCCCTCATCGCTTTCACCTAGGTGTACCTAGGCTCACACCACATCCCTCTGAGGTGCCATTAACTGTGGCTTCGCCTGTGCTGAGTGCAGCCACCCTGTGTCCCTGAACCTCCAGCACTTTGTTAAGCACTGAACAAACAATTTGTTGGAGTCCATGCACTACATGTCCTGGTGGTTAGAACATCCCACTGCGCGTGACCCTGAAAGGATGCCAGCCTCTAGCCTCCCCATTCTAATACAACATAGATTATATTCTAGAATGCTACTTATCAGAGAACACTGCAAGACCTGGATGCCCAACTATGCAGCTAAAGGGGACTGAGTCAGTGCTTAATTTGAAAATAAAAACGTGCCGGTGCTCAAAACCCTCCTATTAAACTTGTGGCTGCTAAATTAATGTACTGAAAGCGAAAACAGGTGGAGAATGCCAAAGGTGCTTGCACATCAACAAATGTTTAAACAAATGTCCATCAGTAGTAGTCCTGTTACTTGTGAAAATGTTAGTAATGGGTGCCAGGCTAGCCAAACACCTGCCACCTCAGGTGTAACAAGGCTCACCCACTGGAAAAGTGAGTGAAAACCTAAACCATAAGAACACAAAGGCCAGGGCACATCCAACGTAAAGCAAATTAAATGTAGGAGCACGGAATACTGAGGCAGCGTAATCCCAAAGCCATCTCGGGCTCCTCTAATTAATTTACAGGCACTCTCTGCCTCTTCAACTTCCTTTTGCAGCTTTCTGTTTTAACCCTTTGTGACGCTTGTTCGTTTTTCTCTTCCTTTGTCTTTCCTATATGGGTCTTTTGCTCGCAGGAAATGCTTGAGGCAGAAGTATAAGTGCACCGGAAACCACTGGCTCAAATTAAGCACTGGACTGAGTGCTTCCTGGGAACACGCAAAAAGAAACTACCAACCCAGCAGATGCAATAAACTAAACATAGGAATAACCATTTTTTCGTATAGTGTTTTTTCCACATCTTAGCTATTTGTAAGTGATCTAAGAGATGCTATTAGCGCCTAATAAAATGGTACTTAATTTATCTGCGTCTGAAGGACTTGCTGGGATTGAAACTCATGACTTGTAGATCACTGCATGTGTCAGCTGCAAGTGTTCAATCCACTGAGCCACTTTACCAGCCATATCAACAGCACTGTGCTGACATTGTGCTGGACACTGCCTTGCTCGTGCAGACCAGGCACTGCTGAGGCGACATCTGTATGCTGAGGCTTCACTCTGCCCCTTTCTAGTATTCATAGCAGTGTTCAGAGAGTGCCGAGGCATCAGTGCTGCATTCTAAAATACTGCTTAGAAGTCGTGTGACCTTTTTGCTATGTAATTTACCATAAAATAATAACAAAATCATACATATGCCTCAAACAATTGCTACTGAAAGAACAATATATGTATTGCATGGTGTGTATCTAGGGGCTTATTTAAGAGTAGCTTGCACAGCCGGTGTGTCACTTTTTGTGACGGACCGGAGGTATAGGCTGCAGTTCCCTATCTACAAGGCCATGCAAAGCCCCTTTGCATGGCTTTTCGTGGCCTTATAGATATGGAGTAAGGCAACACATAGCCACAAGCTGCGTTGCCTTACTTTGTGCCAAAAAGATGTTCCATGGGTGTTTCTCAGCAATATCCATGGATTTTGACGCATTCCCAGATTTACAGGATTTTGTAAACCTGGGAATGCATCAACATCTACGGCTCCCCAGGGGAGGCGTTTCCTCTTTCTATGTGTGCTGCATTTTACAGCACACATAGTAAGAGGAAATTGCCTCCAGTGATTGCTTTTGTGCAGGAAGCTGTCCCTACCCTTTCCCTTTGACACAGGGCAATGCAGCAAGAATCCCTGCGGTGCTGCCTTGCTCTAAAACCTTGTAAATGAGGCCCCAAGTGCTCTAGCCCATCCCACCCACCAAGAATGTGCCTTGACTGTACAGCCTCTGTTCTCCATAAAGGTATAACAAGCGTTTGCAATGCAATGGGTCTCCCAATTGCTGGAGTTAGAGCTATTAGCGTTGTAAACTCCTAACCGGACTCTTCTTGCCACATAAATTGTTAAAATGAAACTCAAAACAGTTTCACATAAGTGAGCCGATTCAAAGCACCACCACCAACATGACCGTGAAGGAGACACACAAAAGAAAAAAAGAAGTTCGCTCGCAGTCAAAAGTATAGACAAAAGTGCAATTAGCCATGTAACAGGGTCGATGGCCAAGGTGGTAACCAAACCGCCCCAAGGAGAGACAAAGGTAAAGTCTTTGATAACATGAACGTGCAATAGTGATGGGCGTGCGGTGGGCGTGGTTAAAATCGCATGTAGATAACACGTCGGAAAAGGAGCACTTGCGTGCTGCTATGCTCGACCTAAAAATTATGCACTTAGCAAGCGCACCCAACCAATCCTCATGGGTCATATAGTGCATTGATCTGCCCTAACGATCTGCCAGCCTCATGTATAATTTGGTACATAAAAATGTCACAAAAAAGCCGTCTGGCACTGCTGAAAACATGGGAAATACCCAAAAAAACGTTTTTTGATGCCCATTTGGCACCTTTTATTTCCACGGATTTGTGCTTGATTTTACCACTGGACCTAAGCTGGAGGTGCCAATCAGTGCTAAATCTTAAGAGAGAACTGTTCGTTTTCTCTGCTGCATATGAGTCTATTGGCGTACCTTTTCTCCGCAACCTCCTGCTGGTCACACTTTGTTACACATTGCTAGTTTCACATATTGCTAGTTCTTCCATGTTTGCCAATGTCCTTAAATATTTACTTCACTGAAAGGATGCCCATCACTACGCAGTAGCCCAGAGTAGGGATTCCTGCTGGCACACATGCAAAGAGCAGCATATGAAAGCACATTAACGGGGGAAGGTTAATGATTTCTTCGGAATGAAAGGAAAAACACTGTCTCTTTCATCGCCACCCCTGAGGTCCCCCTCCCCGCACTCTTTATTCCACCCCCCCCTACTCCCGAGGTCCCCACCACGCTTGTTTCCTTTGCCTCCTGACGAACCCCCTCACCCCCCCATACATTGCTTTTCCAAAGTAAGCATCCCATAAATATTGCATGTGATTCTGATACTTAGAGATGCTAAAAGTTTATTGCACTTATAAAATAAGTAGAAGGAAATGCTTTCAGGCCTATTTATGACTCTCTGAGGAGGTGCACGGTGTAATTTATATTTCCAATTTAAAAAACGTGGCCTCTCCCTTGCCATGTCTCCCTCACTCTCTTTCCTCATCTCGTTCTCTCTTTTGTCTTCCTCAGTTTCAGTCTCTCTTTTCTTGGCTTAGTGTGTGCCTCATAGTCTGTTTTCAGCAGTGCTTGATTTGTAAAAGAAGGGGTGCCGGTGCCCAAAGCTCTTGTCAGAAACCCGCATCTGATGGCGTTTGTTAATACACAGATTATGAAGTCTGTGAAAACTTTAAACCACCTTGTGTCTCTTCATCCTCCACCAGACCTTCCCTGCCTCTATATCTCACTCTTGCCGGTCCCTGCTTTCTCCCTTTATGATAGTTTTCCTGCCTTTCTGTTCCTCCATCTTTCCCTCCCCCCGTCTTTTTACTTAGTGTGTTTTTCCTTTACTATTTGTAGATGTCTGATGAGGAAAAATAAGTGGCAATCCTCAAAAAATAAGTGCTGGTACCCCCAGCCGGCAAATAACGGCTCAAATTAAGCATTGGTTTTCAGACTCCATTGGTGTGTCTCTCTCTCTCCCTCCTCTATCTTTGTTCACTCTTGTATTCTTCTACCTCGCCCCATTCTTTTTTTATTGTCTTATTTCTCTGCATCTGTCTTTGACTCTTGCTTCACTCCTTCACTTCTTCATTGTCCTTCCTCCTCCCCTTGTCGTTTCCTCTGCCTGTATTTTTTCTTACACTGTCTCACCTTCTCTTGATTTACCCTCATTCTTATTTTCAGGCCCACCTCTTCAACTCCCCCACTTTCTAACTTTTGATATCATATATCTCCCTTCATCTCGGCTCCCTTCATCTCTGTACCTCACACTCCCTTTATCTCCAGCTCCTTCTCTCTTTCCCTCCCATTCCTTGATCATTCTTCTCCTTCCGCTGGCTTGCACTTTCTCTGTCGTGCTTTGTCTGTCTCTTTTCTTCTCCTTTCTTTCTCCCTCCTGTCTCACTTGTTTTTTTCCATCTTGTTGGACCTGACATCCTTGGCGTAGTTCTCCGCCAACTTTTTGCCTTTCAGCCTCCTGGTTTGGCTGACTTCGTTATTGCTAGCCTTAGACTTTGTATGGTTTACCACTGCTACGCAGTGCCAAAGTGCTTGTTTAATCTCTTTTAAACATGGTAACATTGGCTTACACCCAATTGGCTTATTTAGTTTACTTCTAAGAACCTAGTAAAATGGTATTCCATGTACTCAAGGCCTGTAAATTAAATGCTACTAGTGGGCCTGCAGCACTCATTGTGCCACCTACTGCAGTAGCCCCTTTAAACATCTCAGGCTTGCCATTGCAGCCTGCGTGTCCAGTTTTAAACTTCCATTTTATCCTGTCAAGCTAGATCTCTTTCCAGGCCAAAACCTTCCTTTTTAATATGTATGTCACCCCTAGTGTAGGCCCTAAAGAGCCCAGAGAGCAGGGTGCAGTATATTTAACAAGCATTTGCAATGCAACGGGTCTCGCGTTTGCTCGTATTAGAGCTAATAGCATTGTAAAGTCCTAACCGGACTTTTCACTCGTAATGAAACCTATTGGCAAAAGTGCAATTATGTACGTAACCGGAAAAAGTGCAATTAACTGTGTAACAGGGGCGATATTATGCAAAGCACTCGACTTCTGCCAAGGGAGAATGCGCTGCGAAAATAGAGAAAAAGTAGTCCACGAACCAGATGGAAAACAGCGAGCCTCATATGTTTTCTGTACTTGGTCGATGAGCTTGAGGAGGGCTATCCACCGGAAAAGGCATGACGTATGCCTGCCTTCCACTAATTAAATCAAGCAGATTCTAACAGGCAAGCCCACGAACCAATGAAAGACACTGACGTGACGTGGATGGGGCTCCGAGCCCTTTTTAATTACTAAAGCGTCTCGCTAACGAAACGCATGCGCAAGTGCATGCGATGCAGACTCGACCCTAAAAAGCTGGACATGTACTTTTGAATTTTACATGTCCTAGTAAAGAAAAACTCCTAAATTCGTTTGTCACTATTGTGAGGCCTACCTCACCCATAGGTTAATTAACATACATTAGAATGCAGTACAGTAATTAAAGCTATTTGTGTTTTTTTACCTAATTCCTCTGGGATTTCAGGGATGGGGGTGTAAAGGAGCTTGTCTGTATTATCACATTTCAACCTCTGATCAAAGCACACAGTAGGACACACTGCAGAGAGCTTCATAGGTGGAGTCTAGGCGGCATCTTGGAGCTACACTACTAAACCACATAAATTCATTATTGCAGGTACAGCGGGTCGCATGTGGACTCTCTCAAAGATGGGCCTGCATACTACCTCATTTGTGGGATTAGTGGCCTCTAATAATCATTATCGAGGGAAAGGTGATGGACATAGCATTAGGGTTGCATTGAGGGGTTCCTGCAAAGGCCACCTTCCCTTTTACCAAGTCTAGGATGGTCGTCACAATCGGTGTAGTGCTTTGGTGAAGTAATATGAATGCCAGCAGGTGTAGTATTTACAAGGTGCAGTATTACCGCCTAATTCCAAGTTTCATACCTCAGGACATGGGAATATGTTGTAAAACTCTATATACTTCCTCCTGTTCTTTGTCATAAAAATCCAAATGTTGCCATTTCTCCGTGTACAAATTTCACTAGGTTTTTTCCACAACAAAGCGCTCTCTCCAAACACTCGTTGACTTTAAGCTTGTCTTTGGCCATGTACAGCTCTTCGCTACCTTTTGAATAGGTTTGCTCTATATAAATACCATATACATACATATGTACATACACATGCATACATAAAGACTATGTTACACTTACATCTTTAAAAGATATTGCCTGGACATGAGACACTATACACCACTTCCTGTCTGGTTTCGGAGATGCCCTGGAACCAAACTTTCTGACATAGACTGCACCTCTTCCACCCTCTTCAAATTACTGACAGTGCTACATTCAACTTCATCTGGTTTCTACTAGAATAACCCAATCCACGACAGTGCATAGAACACATTTTCAAAGCTACTGAGACATGCCATCGTCACATTACTAAATGTAGCACTTCTATAACTCACCTGCAGAGTGAGCACCGAATAGTAAAAGGTACATTTTAGAAAATTGCGAATTTCTCTAAGTTGCTTGAGGCTAATGATTGCCCTCAGAAATCACTAATTGCTTCTAGGACCAGGTAACAATTTTACATAAACAGGAAAATGCAGACGGTATCTAACACAGACCTGTGCTTCCCATGTAGCTGGGCCAATTTTCCTGTTTCCAACAATCACTTCGTACCAGGATTATCAGTTGCATAATATACACTATGGAGACACAATATCCGCACATTTCATCCCACAATTTACACACTGGTGCCCCGATGAAAGCTCTTAGTATATGATACCTAGGTACCCAGGGCATTGGGGTTACAGGGGATCCCTATCGGAAGCAGCAGTTATTCTATCACCCTTAGGGAGCCCATGCAAAGGGTTCTGTAGGCCTGCCATTGCAGTCTGCGTGAACCGGGTGCATGCACCCATTTTCACTACAGGTCACTGCACCCGGTCACCCCTATGGAAGGCCTTCTCAGCCCAGAGGGCAGGGTGCATGTATGTACCTGTGTGTGAGGGCACCCATGCACTAACAGCTGTACCCCCACAAACAGTTCTATTTTACTGGACTTTGTGAGTGCGGGGACGCCATTTTTTGCATGTACTACTTATGTCCAGCTACATAATGGTAACTCCGAACCTAGGCATGTTTGGTATCAAACATGTCGGAATCATACCCCAATACTTTTCCAAGTATTGGTTGTATGATTCCATTCACTCTGGGGGCTCCTTAGAGGACTCCCAGCATTGCTCCTACAGCCCATTGAGGTTTTCTAGGCAGCCCCAGCTGCTGCCACCTCTCAGACATGTTTCTGCCCTATCTGTTGCTTGAGCAGCTCAAGTCCAGGAAAGCAGAACAAAGGATTTCCCTTGAGAGAGGGGTGTTACACCCTCTCTCTTTAGAAATAGGTGTTACTGGACTCCCAAAGCCACTGGTATGCTTTGGAGGCCACATTTGGTGCCCTCCATGCATAAACCAGTCTACTCCAGTTCAGGGACCTCCAGTCCCTGCTCTGCCACAAAACTGGACAATGGAAAGGGTAGTGACCACTCCCTTATCCATCACCACCCCGGGGGTGGTGCCCAGAGCTTCTCCAGAGGGTCCCTGGGTTTTGCCATCTTGAATCCAAGGTTGGCAGGGAACTCTGGCATCATCTGAGTGGCCAGGTCAGGCAGGTGACGTCACAGCCCTCTCCTGTTAGGTGGTCACCCAGCTAGGTGACCAGTCCCCTTTTCTGGGCTATTCAGGGTCTCTCTTTTTGGTGGTTCCTAAGATTCAGCTTGCAAGATTCCAGCAGGATTCCTCTGCAACCTCAACTTCGACTTCTGACCAAAGAAACTGCATCTGGACTCTCCAGGAACCGACAATCTGCAACAATGATGAAGACTTCTCCTGCAACATTGTTTCCACAGCTCCTTCCAGCTTCTGCAACATTTCCCTGGTCATGCATCCTCTGAAGACAGCCCGTCTTCAGTCTGCACAGGAAAGAAGAAGGAATCTCCCTTGGAGTGAAGGAGTCACTCCTCTGCATCTGCAGGCACCAACAGCAATGACAACTGGCTGTGTGGATCCCCTCCTGAGCTGATCTCCTGCTGAGCTGCGTGGATCCTGCAACAGGGTTGGTGGTCAGAAGTGGTCCCCCCGGTCCTCTCTAACAGCTGTTGGGTGGAGGTAAGCCCTTGCCTCCCCACGTAGGACAGTACCCCCCTTGCACCGTGTCTTTTGCAGCTGCCAAGGCTTGTTGGCAGTCCCCCCAAGGGATTTTTAGGCATCGTGTAGCTCCAGCCCCCAGCACTCCTTCCTGAGACGCACAGCTCCCTGGGTGGCTCTCTTGCAGCGTGGGATCCCTTTTCGTAGTGCTGCGTGGGCTCCATTTGCACCTACTGTGTCCTCGTCCTGTGGGACTCCTGTGAGTGCTGCTTGTGCTTCTGTGGGCTCTCTGCCACGCTGAGGGCCCACTCAGACTCCCCCTCCTGGGTTGCCTTGATGGTCCCCGGCAGCACCTCTTTCCGCCAACTACGAGTTTTGCCTGTGCCAAGGATGGTTGGTGGAATCTGGACATCTCATTGTAGTCATCTCTGGGTTGTGCATTTCTCTTCTTTTCTTCTAAGTGGGTGATCTGGGGAAATTCTAGTAATTTACTCCTATCTTCCTAGTCGCTGTGGGGTATTGTGGTACTTACCTTTGTGCTATCCTCGTAGCCCCAGCGCCCCTCTACATACTCCATTTACCTAGATGGGGGTCCGACACTCGAATTCCATTTGTTTAGTATGTGGTTTGTGCTCCCCTAGGGTCACCATACTCTATTGTGTTTTACATTGCTTTGCACTGTTTTCTAACTTCTTATGGCTATTTCTGACAACAAGTGTATTTATCTTGTGTATTACTTACCTCCAAAGGGAGTATTGCATCTATAGTATTTTGGTGTTGTGTTACCATAATAAAGTACCTTTATTTTTGTAACACTGTGTGGTTTCTTTCATGTGTATAAGGGCTATGTGACTACAGTGGTATTGTATGAGCCTTGCATGTCTCCTAAATAAGCCTTGGCTGCTCATCCACAGCTACCTCTAGAGAACCTGGCTTCTAGACCCTGCCTACATTTCACTAATAGAGGATACCTGTACCCGATATAAGGTGTAAGTATCTTAGGTACCCACTTCACACCAGGCCAGCTTCCTATAGTGAGATCAATCTGTGAGCCAGAAGCAATAATATCGTAGGACCCACATCAATATATACAACTCAACTGACTGTGCATTTAGACTGTGAATGGTGTGTGGTAGGGACCTTACTGCTACTTGCACCATTAGACATTGTACAAAATATTTGTTCATAAAAAGTATTAATTAAAAAACAGCCCCTGAGGCCCTGCCTCCCATCACTCACCCTAACCTCAAATATCACAGCCGCTAGCTGCAATATCGTAGTTTTCCTTCTAACCACAACGCCCTTCGTGCCCGCTAAACCCTAAACAATGCTGTATACACCAACCCTTCTTTAAGGAAGGAGGCTCCTCTGCTTCTAACAAGTGGGCTGCACCAGCTCATTCCTCCTGGGCCTGGATGGGGGGTAGGGGCCCTAAGACGTTTAGAAGGGGCAGGAGGTAAAAGTTTTTGATGAGGATTTCATTCCATCTTTGCTCGTAAAATGGGATAGTGTGGATAAGACCTGTTCTTGGCTTTCCAGTTGTTGGCCAGGCTATTGAAAACAGACCCTTTCTCTGTTTGTCTTTCATCTATCTGCCGGGTAGTGGTGAAGATGGAGACCATCAGGTCAGATCTTGCAACTAAAGGGACAGCTGCATCTTCCTTCAATGAATGAATGAATCAATCAATCGATCAGGATTTGTAAAGTGTGGCATGTCACCCGTGAGGATCTCAAGGCGCTGGAGTTGCTAGCTGCTTTGGGATGCTCTTTTCATTTGAACAGCAACATCTCGAGTCTTTTTCTGAAATCCTGGAGCAATGTGGCATTCCTGAGGTGCAGGGGAAGGTCATTCCAGGCTTTGGCCACCAGGTGAGAGAAAGAACGTCCTCCGTTGTTGGATTTGCGAATCCGGGGGGTGTCAGTGAGGAAAAGGGAAGTAGATTTCAGGTGTCTGGTCAGTTGGTGGAAGGTTATTTGTTTGCTGATGTATGCTAGTCCTTCATTGTGCAGAGCTTTGTATGTGTGGGTCAGCATCTTGAACTGGCATCTCTTTTGGATTGGGAGCCAGTGTAGCTTCTTGAGATGGAGGGTGAAGTAAGTGCATCTGCGAGGTCCAAGATGCGTCTTCCAGCTGAGTTTTGTATTGTCTGTAGTCTCTTTAGGAGGCTTGCAGCGATTCCTAAGTAAAGAGTGTTACTGGAGTACAGCCTGCTGGTGACGAAGGCTTGAGTGACAGGCCTTCTGGGGGTGGATTGGAAGTCACCTGACAATCATACAGGGCATTGAAGGGTGTGGAAGCTGGAGGACAAGACTGCTTTTGCCTGTTTCTGCATAAATAACTTGCTGTCCAAGATGATGCCGAGGTTGCGGGTATGGTCTGTCGGAGCAGGGGAAGGCCCGAGTTCAGCAGACCACTAAGTGTAGTTCCATGACGATGTGTTGTTCCCAAAGATAAGGACTTCCATCTTGTCTGTGCTGAGCTTGAGACAATTATCCTTCATCCAGTCAGCGACCTTCATCATACATCTGTGGATGCTGGTTATGGTGGTGGAGGGGTGTTCTGACAGTCAGAGGATGAGCTGGGTGTCAGCAGCATAGGCAGGAGACTTTGGTAGGTTGTTACCTGCCAAAACCTCCAGTGCAATCTTGTGATGCATAGGATGACCTCCACCCACAGCTGGGTAAGCAACCCCTCATTCCCCTTGAGTGGTAAGCCAGGGTTGGAGGCAGACAGACCACCTATATCAGGTTTGACTCAATCAGATGCACTGGCACAGCATCTTGGGCTGAGCTGGCAGAATGGGCAGAGCCAGGCTGGCAGCTGTTGCAGGTAATACAATGGCCACTGTGATGGTTCTAGATGCTGAACATGTGTAGAATCCCTCATCCACCTAAGAATCCTGCCCAACATCTCCTTCAAGAGCAAGTGACTACTACTATGTTGCATCTAATGTGCATCCATCACACCCAGAGACACAATTGCTATTGAGGACTGACAACACCTTTTGAAATCGCCCTTCACACCTATCATGTTACTCTCCAGGGTTGCTACCTACGATAAATACACCCATACCTTCAGTGATTTTTACGCTGTCAGTCATTCAAGACAAATGAACATTGGTCACATATAGCTCAGCCCCTGGAGTAAGATGGAATTCTGACAAGTAAGTGTGGGACCTAACCCCCTTTGTAGAGTTATCCCTACATTTTTGCCTTCTACCTCCTATTTTTTCTGACCTGTATTTGTTGGCTTTGGGACTCTGGGCACTTTACTACTGCTAACCAGTACTAAAGTGCATACGTACTCTGTTTAAGTTGCACTGGTGAGTGGTTTCTCCATGATCGGCATATTTGATTTACTAGTAAGTCCCTAGTAAAGTGTACTATGTGTGCCCAGTGTCTGTAAATCAAGTCCTACTGGTGGACCTGCCACACTGATTGTGCCACCCACATGAGTAGCCCTGTGAACATGTCTCAGACCTGCCACTGCAGTGTCTGGGTGTGCAGTTTTAAACTGCCATTTCAACCTGGCAACTGCACCCACTTGCCAGGCCCAAACCTTCCCTTTTACTGCATGTAAGTCACCCGTAAAGTAGGCCCAAGGTAGCCCCAGGGGCAGGGTGCAGTGTATTTGAAATGTAGGACATGTACTGGTGTGTTTTACATGTCCTGATAGTGAAATACTGTTAAATTCGGTCTTCACTATTGCAAGGCCTATCCCTCCCATAGGATAACATGGAGACTGCCTTGAAATACATTTAATTGTAATTTCCCATTGGGTGCAAATAGAGATATGGAGTTTAGGGTCTCTGAACTCACAATTTAAAAATACATCTTTTGGTGACGTTGGTCATTGAATTGTAGATTTGAAAATCTCAGGGGCATCAAAGACTTCATCTGCCAGCACCAGGGCTCGCTTGCTGTGGGTCTTGACTTGCCAACTGGTGTCAAATCCAGTTCCTGGGCCCTTGGGAGTGAGTTATGGTACAACCAAAAAGAAACCAAGCACATGGACTCCAGAGTGACTTCTGAACCATCACCACTGTACAACTCCGTGGCTCTGCCTGCACCAGAGCCGTGGTCCCCGCTGAGTACAATGACCATGACTGAAGCCACAGACCCGCTGGTGCCAGAGAGTCTCCGAAGTCCTGCCACAGCGTGAGTCCAGAGCACATGTCAGCTAGGTCCATGCACCAGACTCTGCCGCTGCACCTGTGGCCTTGTGGTATGCTTGCAAAACTGCAAAGTTGACGACTCGCGTCGTGACCTGTTGGAATCATCGACCGTAACTTATCTTAAGGAACCGCCGCCTTGCTCCCAAATCCGCCTCACCTCCACTGTAACTGTAAGAAGTCGAAGCCTCACCTCCTATGCCTAGCAGTTAGGGACCGACCCTCACAATGCCTCACCAGCTCCAGTGACGCCTCACCTCCCCAACTCTGTGCAACCTCTTTGTTTCCGCATTGTCTTCCATGGTATTGCACCCGGGGTCCATGTGACTCCATGATCGGCCCGCTCTCCCTTGTGAGTGACATTGGACTGTTAGAAATGGCTCCATCAAGATGTCTTGATAGCCCCAGTTGGAGCTAATATGTTACTAAGTGCTATACTAAGATTTAATCTTTGCAAAATTGCATCTTTACCTTTGTATTTTGGATTTTGTTGTTTTGTTCTTCTTTTATTGAGATAAATATTGGCTATTTTTCTAAACTGGTGTGGAGTACTTTTGTGGAGTTTTCATTGTGTACTGGCTGTGTGTACAAATACTTTACACATTGCCTCTGATTTAAGCCTGACTGCTTGAGGTAAGCTGCCCAAGGATGAGCAGGGGTTATCTTAGCTGTGTGACTCCCTTACACTGACTAGAGTGAGGTTCCCTACTTGGACCGGGTGCAAACCCCTGCCAACTAGCGACCCCCTTTCTAACAGTAAACAATGTGCAAAAAGCCTGAACGTATAAAATCGAATTCCCCTATTGGCAGCATCCATTGGATTAAAATCATTGCGCCGGTCATTGCATCTGTTATGTGGAAGAACAATACCATTGAATAATATGAGGACATCAAGATTTTCGTTTGACAAGGCAGTTTCTAATTGACAGATATGTCAATTCTGTGGCCCAGTCGCTAATTGCTATGTCATGATGTTGAATAAAAAGTTTTCTAGCTTACGCGTCAAGAATTTTCAATTCTATTAAGGACACGGATGCAAGGATTCTGCTTTCTCTTTCTTTATTGACTTAAACAGCAGCCAATCAAATACAAGTAACAGAAAAAACTACACATCCCATGATGCCTAACATCTCATCACATGGTCCAATCACAAGCATGTCCTCTGTCCATAAGTCCTTTGACCTTTGATGTCACTTCCTCTTTCTTTGGTCAAAACAGATAAGTTCAACATGAAAACGAAACTTCTTACGCCATCTCGAAAATCAGGAGTCAGGAACATCCTCGCCTACTGGATAATCCGCACCAGGGAACCAACCCAGGAAAACGTTACACACAAACCTTTCTATGAAGGCATGAATTTCAGGAATTCTTCTGATCAGGACCTGTAAACAATAAACAGGCAGGTAATATCCAAACGGAATTGAAAATGTTTCAATAAAATGAGGTTTCTATAATTGACAATAAAATGGGAGGGAGAAATAACAATAGATCATAAATATCCACAATAATTGATATTCAATATGTCATTGTGCTTAAGGGAGGGATAATCCTCACCTCCTTGTCCTTAATAGAATTGAAAATTCTTGACGCGTAAGCTAGAATTTTTTTAATTCTATGTCAGGACCGGAGGCTCCGATTATGCTAGTTTAAAGCTGTTCCATTACTACAGTAGCTACGTCCAATACTGGTTTGTGATAAAACTTACAAAAAGTATTTTCTGAAGACCAATCTGCTGCCTTCATAATGTCTTCTAACCGGGAACCCAGGGCAAAAGATTTAGAAGCCATAGCCCCTCTAGCAGAATGAGCCCCAAATAGAGAGGTATCAATACCTGCTTCCTTCATCAACCATCTCATCCGTCTGGCTAACGTGGCTGAGGTAACCGGTTTAAAAGGTTTTTGCAAAGAAATTAACAGTTGACCTTTAACATCTTGTCTAAATTCTTCTGTGACAACTTCATAATCCTTTAAACATTAGACTACACATAATTTAGAATTTTCAGTGTATACTGGATAAGATACTGACCTGTAATTTGTTTTAGTCCTTCTTGTCACAGAGAAAGTGACCCCATCTGGAGAATAAGCTCTACCAGCTAAATCCAATGCTCTGACATCTGATACCCTTTTGCAAGAGATAAGACATAAAAGCACGGTCAGCTTAGCTGAAAGCTGTTTGCGAGATAAATACCTGTTGGCAGGCCAAGAATAATTTTTTTTTAGAATAATGTTAACATCCCATAATACAGAATATTTAGCTTGAGGAGGTTTAGAGAGACGTATACCCCTCAAAAGTTTGCAAATTAACGGATGTTCTCCAATGGGTTTACCTTCTAGATGAGAGTGTCCTGCTGAAATGGTTGATCTAAAGTTATTGATCATCCGATAAGCCAAACCAGAACTCACTAATTCTGCTAAAAAGTTGACAATCATTTCAATATGTGCCTCCACTGGATTGGCACCTCTTCCATCACACCAACTAGACCATCTGCGCCAAGCTGAGTCATACCTTTTATGGGTACTACCGGCCCAGGCCTGTTCAATGTATTCCGCAGCTTGTTTCGAAACATCTGGGGTACTCCATCTTGACCTGAAATTAACCTGGCTAACAGAGTCAACTTCCCTGACGAGACCAGTGGATGTTGAAGGCCCTCCGGACTCAAGAGAAGATTCCGACGAGGTGGAAGGAGAAGAGGAGAGGCACAAGCCAAATGTAGAGCTATGGGGAACAAAGGTTGTGCTCTCCAAAAGGGCGTCACCAGAACAATCTCTGTCTTCTGTCTCCGAACCTGAGACAAAACCCTGGCAATCATCAGGAATGGAGGAAAGGCATAACCCCGAAACTGGGACCAATCCTGAAGAAAAGCATCTGTCTTTAACGCACAAGGGTCTGGGCGCCAACTGTAAAATTTTGGTATCTGGCAATTGAGTCGTGAGGCAAACAGATCCACTTCGCAATTGCCCCATCCTTGACTATCTGAGAGAAAATCAGAGGATCCAATTTCCAGTCGCTGGAATCCGACAGGTATCTGGAATTCCAGTCTACTATAATGTTCTGGTCCCCAGGAAGGTATTCCGCTATGATCACTAGTGCTGTGTTAGACAATAATGCCAGAAATCCTTGGCAATCTCTGCCAAAATTCGGGATTTCGTGCCTCCCAATTTGTTGACATACCTCACTGCTGAGACATTGTCCATCCGTAAGAGTATGCAACAATCTGTTTTCTGCGGGAGAGGCTCTTTATGGCAAATGATCCCGCCAGAAGTTCCAGGCATTTGATATGTAAGGTTTGCTCCCATTCTGACCATCTGCCCCCTGTCACTAGGGAGTTGCAGCGTGCTCCCCAACCCCATCTGCTGGCATCGGATTCTATCACCACTTCTGGGTGAGACCCGAAAATCGCCCTGCCATTCCAGGCTTCCATATGATGGAGCCACCATTGAATCTCTGATCTTACTTCGGCAGTCAAGGGGATCTGTTCCCGAATAACTCAGACCCTTTTGTAGATGTCTGATCTTGAGTCTCTGTAGTGCACGATAATGTAGGGGTGCAGGGAAGATCGCCTGAATAGACGAAGCTAGCAAGCCCACTATTCTGGCTATATTCCTCAATGAGACGGTCAGACTGGTTAGAACCGATCTCAATTCCCTCTTGATGTTGCGGATGTTTTGAGAGGGAAGAAGGAGTTGACATAGAATAGAATTTATCTGAAACCCCAGGAACTCTATCACCTGAGAGGGTTTTAACAATGACTTCTGCACATTGATAAGGAAACCTAAATCTTGAAGAAGGCTAATGGTCCAATTCAAGTGAGATAGGAGGACTTGAGGGGATTAGGCCATCAGAAGGATGTGGTCCAGATATATGATTAATATGACTCCCCTGGCTCTTAGCCATTCCATCACAGGTCTCAGAAGCTTCGTGAAGCACCAAGGAGCTGACGACAGACCGAACAGGAGAGCAAGACATTCCAAACACTGCCCCTTCCACTGGAATTGCAGAAATCTCCTGTGAGGAGGAAAAATTGGAATCGACAGGTAGGCATCCTTTAGATCTAGTCGAACCATCCAATCCCCTTCCAAGAGGATATCTCTTAACATGTGGATGCCCTCCTTCTTGAAGTGCCTGCATAGGATCCAATGATTGAAATCCTTTAGGTTTAAGACTAAACGGTGACCTCCTTCTTTCTTGTCTACTACGAAAATAGGACTGAGGAAACCGTAAGGATGAGGTAAAGCAAACTGGACTGCTCCTTTGTCTAATAGAGTGTGAACCTCTTTGTCTATAAAATGTTGAATTGCTAGGGAAAAACACATCTGTAACGGAGGGGAGAGTTGTTTGGGAGTACTGATAAACTCCAGGCAAAATCCCCTGACCGTTTGGAGAATCCATGGATCTCCGGAGATCCGTTCCCAATTTACCAAGCACAATGCCACTCTGCCCCCAAGTTTTACCTGAGAGAAATGAATAATGCTCACCTGTGAAACTTGTGTCCTGTATGGCTCCTTGTTGCCCTCTGCGATGGGCTCTGCGGAAGCAAGGAAGTCCGCCTCTGGGGCGAGTTGGGTAGAAGGTGGGGTCTTGTTCACCGTACCAACCACCTCTGCCTCTTGGGTAATAGTTTTGGGGACTATTGTATGTTCCTCGGCCGGGCATACGTCCCCCGTAACGATCGGCCCTGACAAAAAGGCCTCGTTTAAAAACCTTCTTGAGAGACATTTGGGCTTTGTCTAGCGAAGAAAAGGTAGAGCAGAACTTAGACAAGTCTTTAATAAAAGATGATCTAAAAAGAAACCTTTCAGCCGAAGGGCCCGCTTCCGAGGTTGCAAGATCCGACAGCTTTGGATCAATTCGCATTAGAACAGATTTTCTGTGTTCTGCAGAAATAGCACAATTAGAGTTTCCTAGCAGGCAAATGGATCTTTGGGCCCAACCAATAAGAACATCTGTGTCCATATGAGATCCTGATTCCTTAGCTACATACGCCATCTCAAGGATCTTGGTCAGAGGTCCGGATAGATCCAACAGTTTGTCTTGGCAATTACGCCAGGATCGATCCAGACCTTTTTTGGGGTCCTTCGCAAATTTTTTCATGAAAGTGACCATGGTAGGGTCTATTTCTGGGGTATCAGAAACCTTGCCTTCTAGGTCTGGTCTGGGGCATTCTGCTTTTAATTGTGATCGGACTTCCTTATCAAAACTTTTTCTTAAGTTAGATTGGACATATTGAGCCACTTTAGGCGGAGGCACCCAATTGGAAGCTCTGGGGTGTATGATTTCTGTGGGGTCAAAATCCAAAACCTGGCAAGGAAGGGTCGCTTTTTTAGCTCTTTTACTAGGAATCGGAGTTTCCGAATCTTCTGAATCCTCAGAAGAAGAGTCTTTATCAGAGGAAGAGGGGGAGAAGGAGGCTTCCTTCTTAGAGCTATAATTATGTTCCCCACTACATTTCTTACGTAGTTTTTCGAATGCGTCAGCATAAATACCACTAACCTCGGCTCTAGATTCCAAATTTTTTGTCTTATCTTTTACTTTTTTAGTTTTGGGTTGCGGTTGTTGTCCTTGCACCCACCCCTGTGACCGAGCGTAATCAAAAAGTTGCCCAGAAAAGGTACCCAATGCTTTCACCAGGGCATCATTAGCAGATTGCTGGACCCTGGTATCAAGGGCTTCCACTAGATCTACTTCCAGTTGATTGCCCAACTCCTCAGTATAATATTCTGTTTCTTGGTCATCCCACTGAGCCATGACCAGAATGTTAAAGTACAATAATCTTTAGACGATTTTTTGATATTTTTTGACAATGCTGGAATCAATGGGGGAGTGCAAAAACCCCAATTCAGGCAAAGTAGTGAAGTGCCCTTAAGTAAAGTGTGGAGGGAGCTGCCTGAAGGCACTCTTGGCAGAAGCCTTGTTTAATTTTACAACCCAGTCAAATATTCTTTATTGCTGGGCGTCTTGGAGCACAAACTGAGCTGGTTGGAGGCACCAGAACACACGCGCCGGTATCTCACGAGCCGATCAATTCCAAGTAGGGAAAAAGATCGGCTCGTTTAGACGCGTGCACGCGCGTGCAGGCTAAAACAAAATAGAAAGGAGACTGCGTGGAGAACGCAGCTCCGTTCCCGCTCCACTCGTCAAACGGGCATAAAGCCAAAATACAAAGCGCAAGAGCGCTTCAAACATACACAAGAAGCACGCTGAATCGCGACGCTTAAGAAATCTATGTAAAATGTAATCAAAGTTATAAAAACACATAAAATGTTGGAGAGAACAATATAGTATACTTATCTGCTGCAAAGCAGCAAAGAAAGAGGAAGTGACATCAAAGGTCAAAGGACTTATGGACAGAGGTCATGCTTGGTGATTGGACCATGTGATGGGATGTTAGGCATCATGGGATGTGTAGTTTTTTCTGTTACTTGTATTCGATTGGCTGCTGTTTGTCAGTAAAGAAAGAAAAAGCATAATCGGAGCCTCCGGTCCTGACATAGAATTAAACATGGAACAAGACCCACAAGCTGGTCCTATCATTGTCAGTGCCATATTAGGGACTAGATTGCATAATGGAATTTCATTATTAGCAGAAACATCTGAATATATTAATAATGAATTGCTGCGTGCGAAGGCTTCAGCCTACCAAACTATTCTCACACTTCTTCCTTGTTGAGGAAGTTGCATTCGCTTTCTGTCACTTCTCACATGTACTTTAAGTCTATGACCCTTGGTCATAAGGCATTGTTTGGTGATGCTGCTGTGTACCTAAGTAAACTCTTGACTGTCTGTTGTATCCTTACGTCTATGAGTTCAGTAGAAGACACTTGCCTATTTCCATGAAAAAGGCCAGTGGCAGTTTTTTGTGGTGGTAGCCGGTGAGGGTGTTGCACCGCATTATCACGGTCGAAATAACGATTCCATATAAGTCGTGACCATGCTATTGAATCCCAAAACATTGCCACGGTGGGGTTAATTATAGAAAATCTACACTTATCTTCACAATATTTGAGGAGGTGATATTCTGTTCCCAGTATAACTGAAGTTTGATATTTCATTAGTCAATAATGTGACATCCAACCCCAGTACTTAATGAAATTCTCTACCGGGGGTGGTAGGCACATAGAGTGGCTTTTTCTTTCAGCACTAAGAACACACTTACTTTATAATTCCTTAGGCATCACTTAGTTTCCCCTCTTTTGGGTCTGCTTACACTATTCAAATACGATGATTGATTGACTAATTTAATAATTTCTGATTGTGCCTTCACACATAGCAAGACTGAAGCACAGTGACCTAGTTGCCCACTCAATGCCACTCCCTCCTCTTCTTCTACCTTCCTGCTAAACTCCAAGGGCCCGCTTCCACCAAAAGTCTAAGCTTAGACCTAAAGTCAAACTTTACACATAGTAAAGTTAGACTTTTGGTGTAAGCTTAGACTTTTGGTGCACATTTAGACCAAATGTGTAAACTTAGACCAAAAGTCTAACTTTACTACACGTAAAGTTAGACTTTAAGGCCCATATTTATACTTTTTTTGTGCCGCATTTGCGTCATTTTTTGACGCAAAAGTGGTACAAACTTACAAAATATGATTGTACTTTGTATGTTTGAGCCATTTTTGTGTCAAAAAATGATGCAAATATTGCACAAAAAAAGTATAAATATGGGCCTAAGTCTTGAGTGGATCCTAATTAGATTTATGAGGAACCAGGAGATCTCTTAACCTTTTTGGCTTGCAGGCCTGTGTCCCCGTCACCTAGTGACTTTTAACCTACTTAGCCTGCTCTGCTTTAGCGCATTTATTTAATCATTTCTTCTAAGATGGCTGCTATGCTTATAGTCAGGAAAATGTTTCGACTTCCCATTATCAGGGCCATCCTGTGAAGGCATCACTATCAGCGTGAAAGACAAGTGATATACGTAGGTATTCACGTCATGTCCCTTTCTCACTTACATGTGACAGTAACATAATGTTTTTGAGGGAATTGTTGACATAATTGCCGGCCCAAGCATGCATTCCCATGTTTGGGAATATACCTGCGTCAGAGGTCCTACAAGATCTGTATAAATACATCTCATGCAGACAAGGTTATCAGAGGGATTCCTACCAGATGCCATCAACATTATCTATGCTACACATTGTTTTAATGCAGACCCAGCCTTCGTGTCCCCACGGAGTCTGACCTAGATGCCTCATTCCAAGGTAACAAGGGTTGTGGGCTCTTCTCATGGACATGGTGCTGGTAGATTAGGTTTATCACACCTAGCTCTCTTTGGGTTAGAGATTAGGCTCATTGTGCTAGGGTGTTAAGGTATTTCACATCCTATCTTTATTGCAAGGTGATAGGGGACTTTATATTCACAACACTCATTTTAACAATTATGCTTCTTGCATTGTGCATTATCCTACTCATTGCAGCGCATGAACTTTAGAGTAGATTGGAGTCTTGTTAATAAAACCTATTGAAAATGTTACTGTATCTCTTTCATTGCCTGTGTGTGACTGAGACTTGTTGCTCATGTGAGAAAATGGTAATTTCCATTTAACCATGACTCCCCTGAGATGTTGCACTCTAGAGTCCATGCATAAAAACTGCCAGAAATCGCCTTTTAATATCTGGGTTTTTGGTGAGATACTGCTTGTGAGCCGGGAGGGTTGGGCCGACAGTTGCGACTTGTTGTAGGATTGGCTTAGTCGCCTACAAAAAAAAGTCATCCCTAAACCAGCGGTCTTGCCTAGAGCACAAGTTCAACTATGACATGGCACCACCAACGATGGTGTTTTGGCACCAATTTATGGATGCCCAGAATATCTCTGTCTCACACACAACAGGCACACTAAGTACCATTATACGAGGAGATGTCCGTCGTCTTTGGGATAATCCTCCTCAGCTGAACAGGGAACACCTAACTAGGCTGTAGTTTGTTCGAGCTTGAACTCTTAAAAGGACTTTCTCCCCATTTGGTGTTCCATCTCTTTAATAACTTTTGAAAATGGCTAACACCATTGACTTTCTCCAGAATGTCAGACATGCATTAACACTACATCTAATAGGACATGGTTTAACAGATGAGGGCAGGGATGTCACATTAATTGTAGAAGCTAATGAAGTTTACCAAACAGAAACATTCTATTCCTAGGTTAACTTTCCTGAAGAAGACACCACTACATACACATTTCACACAAGCTGAATTGAAAACGTATCACAGCGGTACCAAGCATACCAGTATCTTGAAATACCGATTACTTATCATGAACATCAAAAGTGGTTTAATCGCGCCCTACCACACGTAATACAACCCGTGAGATTAGATCCTTCAGGTAATGACGGACCAACGTGTCCATTGTTTGCTACATATACAGTACACCATACCCTGGTGTACAAAACAAGCAGGCAGCTGATCTGTGCTATCTTTACAATGAGCTAGTACACTATATAGACGACTTGATCAATTTGAAATGCGAACTCTGAACAAAACACCAGCTCGCCCAGCACCACCAGCACCCGCTGGATACCAATTGGCTGTTACCGGGATTAACCCACAAACAGTACAGTCTATCATGGGCAAGGTGCCCATGGAACGTGGGAAAATCTCATTATGGATAGCCCAAAAAACAAATCAGCTGGAAGCTGTGTTTCCCCATATGGGACCACAGGAAAAAACAGAGAATTCTCATGATGTGCTTGCCATTCGGAACGGTTACCTCAGTGAATGGCTGCACCACATGGGGTACAGTTTTCGCTGCAATTTACACTACCACACATGGCACCCCAATCTGACGGAAGTGTTAAAACAAATTCAAAACAAACACAGGGCTGCACCAGCCCTGGACTTGCGGATGAAACTGATGAGTAAGTTCGACGCAGTCTCCTCAATGATACTCAGCAACATTAAACTGGAAGCGGTAGCGTAGGCCATATGCCAGCAGCTCTGGGAGATTCCACACTTGGAACTGGAGAAAGAGTTACCGAAAATAATTTCCGATACCTAGGATTGGATAGTTCGGGAGCCAAGCTGAAAAAGCCTGAAATTCAGTGTACCACCCCTAAGGAAGGTATTAAAGAAGCACAGGAGGGTTCTAAAAAGAGCTGGGATAAACAAAAACAAAATAAAGACAGGGGAAGTCAGAGAGCAGATCCTCCACACCCGGAGAGTTCCAAAAGGAGATATGATCTCAGAAATGGAGAGAACATAAAAGCTCCTGACAGATATACTGATTCACGTCCCTCTTATTCCTTTAAAGACGCACCGGATAGACGTAGTGAGAGAGTGGTTGGGGTCACAGCGGTCTTCAGACAAGAAAAAAGACAAGTCCCCACAACAAAAGCCACAATTCAAAAAGAAACAGGTGGCGGCACTTTCAGTTAAAAATGCCAGCAAACTTGAGGACTTTGCTGAAGAACAAGTTATGGGCAGTGACCATGCTGGACAGCGTGGCAGAAGTCATGATATGTTGCCAGAGTCTGAAAGATCATCTGGATGCAACAGCAACTAGCGACTTCATTGCAGTCGAGACTGCAGACGGGTGCGTTATTCCACCCAACAGGGTTTAAGATTTAAACATCCAACTTGAGGGAGAAAAAGAGCACACTATTAGTGTAATATTCTGGGATGAACTTAGTTATGATATCCTATTGGCCAAAAGAGACTGGCCTCCTTAACATGTCAGTAAGCTCCCACATGGGGAAGATGTAATTTTGCCTTCTTTCTCTGATCTTGTTCCAAAGGCGGTAAAACAAGCCTACATTGTCAACTGGGTTTTAGTGTAAGCACCTGAGCTATACCACAACCATGTAGGTTGGCATAAGGATTTCTCTTACCATGTAATACCTATTAGATCTACACCTCAGCGTCAGCCCCAATATCCTGTTAAACATGAAGCCAAAGCTCCAGTGAGGGAGATCCTCACTCAGCTTGAGCACCAGTAATTGAGACCTGGGTCTCTGCAATGTATAAGCCGTTATTCTTGGTTGCTAAACCAGATCTTTCAAATAGAATAGTATTAGATTGCAGACACTTAAACATTCATACATGCACATAAGCAATACAAAATTCACACTGCACAGCACTAATTAACAACATAGTACGTAAAAAATGCAAAGCAACCTTAGATATCTCCAAAGGTTACTTCTGCCAGAACTTAGGACCTGAAAAGTCGGACCTGGGTGCATCATCATTCGGCTCACAAAAACGCTTCTGTCGTTTGCCCCAGGGCTGTTCTCAGGCCGTGTAACATCAAAATTGCATGATATTGACCCCAAGGCGTTGTCCTACGTGGATGACATTTATCTCTTAGATGATGACCTCAACATTCATCTTGCCAGGGTTGATCGGATCGTTCTAGGATTTGCAGCCCTTGTCCACAGATTCAATTGCAAGAAAACTAAAATAGCCTTTATCAGTGTATTGTTTCTGCGATAAGAGCTATCAAATGAGGGCAAGAGTCTGGCCCCGCACTTTTTAGAAAGATGTGCTGAACTCCAGCCACTAAATATTATCAAGAAACTGCAGTCTATACTCGGTTTCTTCAACTTTGGCAGAACATACATTGCTTACTATGCACAATGCATCAAGCCACTCTATGAATGAATACACCCAGATTTCTCCAGCAGACACTGGACAGTTGAACACACATGCATCCTTAGAGGATTGCAACAGGTCAGGCTAGAAGCAAAACACTCATACACCCGTAATAACAAAACAAATTTGGTTATCAAAATAATTGCTGGTGCCATTGGGTTCACTTATATCACCTTTAATGAAGGAGGCACGGTGCCCATATCAAATAAATCACATTTATATTCCAACAACGCTTTGCACCCACAGAAATAATTCTGACTGCAGTACAGATGGCTGTCATCAAGGAGAGGCCTTTTGCCCAAGGAAATCGCATTATTGTTGTTACTCCGGTGCTAGCCTTAGAGACTGTCACCAAAGCAAGTGTTCCTAATGCTAAAGGATTACATCCACGCTGAATTCAATGAGCAACCACCCTGACTGCCACAGATGTTGATTAAATCTTTGACCCAAAACTTTAACACAAGAATTTCTCCAATACGAACAGGAGTACCTTGCACCTTCTGATATCTTGCCACTTGACAGATACCATACTGTCATTCACACTGGTGGTTCAGCGCAACCAGCTTTAGGTACAAAACATCAATATTCAGCCACTTGAGCAGCTGTGAGCGGAGTGATGAAGAATGATGTATCCCACCTTCACAATACTACACGCAGACCCTAGGGGACTGCATAGCACGACTGGCTAAACTCAAAGCCCTCATCATGGCACTGAAATATATGGATCCAAGCCACCTCACATTAATTGTGTGTGATTCGTCCTACTGTGTCCAGTCCTATAATGATGATCATTGGTAGTTGAACAGTTTCAGAGACTCCAAGGGGAACACCATCAAGCACGGAACTCTGTGGGGGAGGGTGGCTGATCTTAAGGATAAGATATCTGAAACTCATGTAGTCCATACATTGGGCCACCAATGTGTAGGTGTACACGTTATTGGCAATACCTTGGCTGATGAAGCAGCCAAAATCTGCAGTAGCTACCACTTCTTTTGTTGCAGTGGTTCGCTTCCAGACGAGATTGGGTAATGAAATCTTGGCTGCCAAGAAAGCTTCGGCTGGAGTCAAGCCTCTCCCAAAAGCATACCCTACAAAATATTCATACAATATCAGTGCACAGAATGTGCCTTTGAAACAATTCCTGGGGCTCGAAAGCGAGTGATCCCTAACCAAGACCAGAGATTAGGTCTCATCAAAGCTGAACATGAAGGTGTCCCATCTGCTCATGCTGGTGTTGGGCCACAATAACACTTTTACAGAAACGCTTCTGGTAGAAAGGTCTATACAAATAGACTAAGCAATATGTCCTTTGTTGTGACATTTGCCAGCAAATTAGAGCTCAAACATCAAACGCCCGCCGCAGACATCCCTCTTAGTGTCCAACAGGCCACTACAATGTGCGGTCCCCTACAACTTGATGGTGCATACAAATACATCTTAGTCGCTGTTGATACTTGTTCTAGATTCCTGTGGGTATGGCCACAGCAGTCGGTTGATGCTTGAACTGTTGTAAAAGACTTGCTGATCTTTATCAGTACATATGCGGTTGCAGCATTCCATTCGGACCGGGGCCCTGCTTCTCCCTCTAAGGCATTCAGGGACATCATGAGGATGATGGGTGTTGAACTCCATTACTCCTCACCCTGCCATCCTGAAGGTAATTCATTTGTGGAGAGGAGGAATCAAGATCTAAAGCAGTCCTTAGCAGCTAGAGTATTAGGTTCAGTTTGCAGCTGGCTTCATCACCTATATGGGGTCCAGAGAGCACTGAATAATCTTCCAAGATGGCCCTTGGGAGGGCGCACTCCTTGTGAGGTCCTCTTCGGGATACCTATATATGTCCCTGATCTAGATGGCCCTGGCTTGGTGGCAGCAGACACACCGTTTGACATATATGAAAGTCTCACTGTCTTACAGGAGCTTCAGCAATTCATCCGCCAGTGCTGCCACCTTAGGAATAAGGGGTTTGTCAACAACTTCTACAGGCTGGATTCTGAAAGTCGGGTGTCTGGTTCGTGGGAAGATTGCTGTGAATAGGGAATTCAGCACATCCTACAGAGCACCGGTCCCAGTCCTCGGAATTCAAGGCACCAGAACTGTCATCTTACCACTGCTGCCAGGCTCTAAAGCAAACAGATTTGTCTCCATTAACAACATCAAAACTTCACCATGTGGCCGACCCTGCACAGCAGACCCATAGATCCTGCACAGTAGACCCATAGGTCCCTTGGGGAGTCTTCATTTCCCTCTTACTACCCAACAGTATGTACCTCTCCAAAGAAGAAGAAGCAGCACTTCTGAATACACCAGCATGTACAACACTGCTACAAATGCTTCTTCAAGCATGGGGAAGGCGGAAAATGAAATTCTGCTAATTCCTGTCACCACCTCACAGACAAGAACTGTCCAAGATGTGGGTTGTCCTCTCCTCCAATTCAACTCAAACTGACAACACCATCTACTATAAGCTTCCACATGAAGTGGATCCATCCACCGGTAAAGCACTGGCTCCTGTGTTTGTAGAGACTGATTCTGGTTACTTCATTGAGCTAGATGACTTCTCTTCAACTTCATCTACACATACAACTGAAACTGTGAGACACATAAGATGTACATATAGCTTAAAAATAAGTATTTGGTTTATCCATGGAATTATCTGTGGATATCTCTGATATTGCTAGCTTTTCCATTATGGATTGGTTTTGTGACTGTTTTCTTTCTCCTTATAAATGGTCATTATCTTCCTGAATGCTCTTCTCTCTATCCAGTGGATGAAGTTCTAACTCCCTATCTTTCCTCATATAAGGTTGAAGAGACTTGCCCCTTGTGAACATTTCAGCTGTACCAATTGCAGATGGGATTGTTTGGGATAAAGTTCCATTTCATATATACGGGCCTACTGAGGTCATTCAGATTCCATACATATTTAAATTTTTTATGACTGATGTAATTACACGTGGTGTTGTTTCTGATGACTGGGATGTTCAAACAGTTGATTCAATGCTTGCTGAACTGCAAAACTATACTGTATTTGAAAGTGATGATGTGCATATTAACACGGCGAATTATGGGGAAATGTTATGCTATAATCATTGGGAACATTACTACCTGCACCGAGCAATTAGACATAGATCAGTATTTAATTACACACAGTGGGAACACTGTTCTACACCTCCCCAGAGGAGTCCCAAAACATACATAGACAGATTTATATACTTTTCTGGGCATGAAACTATAAATGCAGAGTCATATTATTTCAAATTATCACCTTCAAAAATAAGAAAGATTGTGCTAACTGACACCAAATTGATCTATTCAGGTTCCTTTGTTTCCCGACTTGCAGTTGAAGGATAAGAATACTGGAAGAACACTATTGATGTGAAATGTGTATGGAGAACTCAAGATTGGCAAATTCAGGGTAGGGAAGCTTTGTTCAGAGCATGCCTTATTCCTGTCCAAATGACCTTTCTAAATGATACAACTCAACAGACATCCTGCCTAGGGTTAGCAAAAATAAAATAACTCAATGCGCCCAGTACCCCCACACCAGCCAAATTCAGCGATTGGCAATCCTTCCTAAATGTCACCAAGGAGGAATTAGATGCTAAGGTTCGGAATGGTACCTATAATTCTTCACTTTCTAGTCCCGGCGGGTGGTTATTGTGGCCAACAGACACAAATGGATGTCAGGTGCGTTTTGCTAATTCCTCAGGGGGTTTCAGGATTAGCCGGCCGGGCCCTCGCTTTGTCACGGGTCAGCACTCAGGTATAGTTACCATACACAGCGTGGGTAAACTGCGCCAACAATGGTTACAGACTAAAACCTTAGCAGCAGTTCACATACTAACACCTTAGCAGCAGTTAAAGAACATCTTAAAATGCTATCTGAGGAAATAGACTTGCAGGACTTCTTATTAGGTCCAAGAAAGCCACGCTCTAATCAATTACTGTATGCAATATACAATGAGATCTGGAAGCTTTCTCAGACAGAAGCAGCTGCGTGTTTAAGGCAGATAGATAAGGAAGAATTGGAAAAGGCTTTAGCTGTTGTCGATAATGACATGAATACTCTGTCCAACAGAATACATTTCCTTAAAAACATAGGCCCTCATTATGACATTGGCGGCAAGTCCCGCTTGCCGCCATGGTGACTGCCACCAACATACCGCGACCACGGCAGTATATGACACACAAATAGAAATCCGTCACTATACAGACACACACACAAGTCCGCCAGCCAAAAGGTCAGTGATAAACTGGTGGTATCCAAACCCATACCGTTACGCCAACAGAACTACGCCCACAGCATTATGACCCACGAATCACCACGGCGGACATTGAACCGCGGTAAACCATTGGCGGTACATAGTGCGGTGCTCAAAATACACACACACTAACACAACTACACCACATTGGACAATTCAAACAACACACACCTGACACTCATACACACACCACATCCACACACCCACACCACTATAAAACACACACACACAGTACCCACAATCCCTTACGACTCAAAACAAATTTACAACTCAGAGACACACCCAGAGCCACAGAACACCATCACCCATACACCATCCATGCACCTCACAGCACACACCCCAACACATCACCCCATACACCTTAACACACACCACTCACACTACACCCATGGCACCACAAAGACACCCCATGTTCTCAGAGGAGGAGCTAAGGGTCATGGTGGAGGAAATCATCTGGGTAGAGCCACAGCTATTTGGATCACAGGTGCAGCAGACATCCATTGCTAGGAAGATGGAGCTATGGCAGAGGATCGTGGACAGGGTCAATGCTGTGCGACAGCACCCAAGAACAAGGGATGACATCAGGAAGAGGTGGAACGACCTATGGGGGAAGGTGCGTTCCATAGTTGCAAGACACCAGATAGCTCTACAGAGGACTGGCGGTGGACACCCATCTCCTCCCCACAACTAACAACATGGGACAATACTGCATCCTGAGAAACTGGCAGGAGTAGCTGGAGGACTGGACTCTGATAAGTCAAATCATTTCTACTTTCACCCGCCCCCACCTGCATGACATCACAAACCTCCACCCTCACTCTCATCACACTCCACCATCACAACCCACTCATCCCAATGCCAAGCCCTGCATGATATACTAATGCATGGACACCACTCACAGACCTGCATGGACAACCATCACCACTGCATGCACACTAGAGACAATCACCTTGCCCACCAAATAACAACTCACACTAAGGCCAATCTGCCATATAATATCACCCTGGTAATATCAACCATACAAGGCAACATACCCTTGCACAAGATGACACACACTGAAACTATAACACTGCATTTACATCCCCACAGGTCCCCCACACAACATCACCGGAGAGGAGGTGTCAGCAACATCCAGTCCCCCCACAGAAGAGGCCCACAGTGAAGACAGCAACTCTGCACGCCTGGATCAGGATGACCTACCTGGCCCATCAGGGACCACCGGACATTCGGTAACCCAGCCACAGTCCCATACCACCACAGAGCCTCCCCCCTCAGGAAACACCAGCACAGCACCCACCCAGCGGGCCCATACCTCTATCCCCAGGACACGTCAATCAGCAGTGTGTCCATCACTACAGGGACCCCAGGACACCCCACAAACACAGGAGGATCGGGGACCTGGGGTCAGTGGCAGTGGGCACATGGTTCAGGGGACAGAGGCACAGGACAACAGGAAAGCTGGGAGGACTGCTGTGCGACAGGGGGAGGACAGGCCCAGGGAACCGACCCTCCACGAAGCACTCACCAGCATCCTGGGAGCATACCACCATTCCCAGGAGATGATGGGTCAGATACTGGCCAAGTTGCAGGAGACCCAGCGGCTGCAGGAGGGACAGTACCTGGGGATCAGGGAGGACCTGAGGGACATCCACACCACCATGGTTACCATTGCAGGGGTGCTGGCTGACATGGCCAACACCATGAGGGAGGCAGTAGCACACCAACGGGCCCCTGACACTAGCCACAACGATGAACAACCCTCCACCTGTAGACATTACAGTTAGACTGTACAGGTATGTATACATAGGTATGACCTGTAATGTGCTGCAGTCAATACACCATGAGCCAGAGTAGGGCAAAAAGATCTGTGAGTAGACATGTCAAAGGGTACAGTGTGTAGCCAGAGTAGTGGGAACAGCAGCCTGCCTAGAGAAAATTAACTACACAGAACTGCAATGGAAGGTGAAGTTACAGTGTCTTGCCTGTGTGTCACTGGAAGTACTGCCGTATGATGGTTGTTCTGTTGTCCACATACTCATCCTTTGCCTCCTCTTTGTCACTGTCCACAGGCTCCACATCTGCCACACGCCCATCTCCAGCCCCATCCTCCTGCAGAAAAGGCACCTGGCATCTCAAGACTAAGTTGTGCAACATGCCACGATGATCTGGAACACCTTCTTGGTTAAGTAGCACAGGGATCCACCTGTCAGATGGAGGCAGCTGAACCTGGTCTTCAGGAGGCCAAAGGTGCGCTCAATAATTCTTCTTGTATGCCATGTGCCTCATTGTAATGTTTCCCAGCCCTTGTCCTAGAATTCCTCGCTGAGGTAAAAAGCCATGAGAGGTTGGGGTAACCAGAGTCACCTGCAGATATCGAGGAATACCTGTTAGCCAGACACTCACCTTTAGGGCCAACCCCACACCCATATACCTACATCAACTGAGTGGGGACCAGGGCTCACCTATTAGCCACACCCTGTGCCTCTGGAGTTGAGCCATCACATATGGGATGCTGCTATTCCTCAGGATAAAGGCATCATACACAGACCCTGGATACTTAGCATTCACATGGGATATGTACTGGTCCGCCGGGCACACTATCTGCACATTCATAGAATGAAAGCTCTTTCGATTTCTGAACACCTGTTCATTTCTCTGGGGGAGGGGGAACAAAGGCAATATGTGTACCATCAATTGCCCCAGTGATATTGGGGATATGTCCCATTGCACAGAAGTCAGCCTTCACTGTGTCCAAATCCTCCACCTGGGAGAAAACGATGTAGCTGCACATGTGTTTCATCAGGGCAGACAACACTCTGGTCAGCACGTTTGAGAACATTGGCTGAGACATCCCTGCTGCCATGGCCACTGTCGTTTGGAAGGAACCACTTGCCAAGAAATGTAGCACTGATAGGACTTGCATAAGAGGCGGGATCCCAGTGGGGTGACGATTAGCTGAGATCAGGTCTGGCTCCAATTGGGGACACAGCTCTTTGATTGTGGCCCTATCAAGTCTGTAGATGAGTATAATGTGCCTGCCCTCCATTGTTTCCAAGTCCACCAGGGGTCTGCACACGGGGGGATGTCTCCATCTCCTATTCATCCTCAGCAGTTGTACTCTAGGGTTAAAAACGATAAGCATCTGGTCACTTTTCAGCATTTCATCATTGTACAATGCATTGCAATTTGTGAAAGAAACAGTGTGTTTATGTTGATTCCCAAAATGTGCTTAGTCCGGCTGTGATGCAGTTAGGTGCCATGGCCTGCCCCCCCTGAAATGGCGGACGCATGTCCTGTGTGGTGGGACAGGTGGAAATGAGGTAATTCTGCCGACGTTGTGCGCCGTTGCGGGAGGCAGTCGAGAACCGCCGTGCAACTCTTCATTGGTTATCATTGAGCTCTATGGGTTCCAGTAGCCAATGGTGATGTATGCCAGTGGTGACGCTACACACCACCGCGGACGTCACTGCCATTTTCTATCTGTTCACTCACTTGCTACCTGACCTTCAACAGGAGAGGACCGACCCTGCAAGTGCTGCTGTGACCTGTGTCTGGAAGCAACCATGGCTCGAGTCTCTGGGGAAAGGGCCCCAGCCTTCACTTTGGAGAAGTTGGAGAGACTGTTGGATGGGGTCCTACCCCAGTGCCGATTGCTATATGGGCCTTCAGACCAACAGGTGAGTACACTGTGTACACGATGCATGGGGCATGAATGCATGGAGTGCTGTGGGCGAAGGCCTCGTGTTTGGGGGGGCTGGTTGAGGGGTCCTGGGCAGAGTGCTGCATGTATGGTGGGCAATGTATGTGCGTAAGGGGATGGGAGGGATATGTTGAGGCATGAGTGTAACAGGCCGGACGGTATGACTGTTAGCATTATTCTATGTTTATTTCCCTGCAGGTCAGCGCCCATCAGAAAAAGGGTATATGGTGTGACATCTCGAAGGATGTGCGGACCCTGGGGGTCTACGACACATGGAGCACCCACTGTCACAAACGTTGGGAGGACCTGAGATGCTGGGCAAGGAAGACGGCAGTGGCCCAGCTGGGGATGGCCTCCCAACGAGGAAGAGGTGCCCGTTGAACCCTGACCCCCCTGATGTTCCGCATACTGGTGGTGGCCTATCTGGAGTTGGATGGGCGCTTGAGGGCATCACAGCAGCCACAAGGGGGTGAGTACAGTTTCCAATTCTGCAAATTGCGCGTGGTGGGGTGTTATCCGGGTGGGGAATGTGGGTTGTGGGTGCCTCTAGGCCAGGTCGAACATTGCAGGGTAGGTTCCATGTTGGGCAGGGTCTGTTGCACTCCACCCCCAAACATGCTAGTGGGCATCTCCTACTGGTCAGGGTTCTCTGGGTCTCAGGTATGCTGCTATAGGCATTAGGCATTATTCTCCATGGCCTGGTGACTAGCATTGTGACTGGTAGTGCATAGTCTAGTGCATACGGCTGTCCCCTGTGTCTTGTGTATGCCAACGGTGGTGTTGCTGGCATTGACCAAGTGTATCCCGCTCACCCAGGACGGTGGGCATCTTCTTCGCCCCAGGCACCTCAGGCCCTGCCCCAGTCAGCCGTGCTGCCCTGAATGAGGAGTCTATTGACCTTCTGCGATCCATCTCTGTTGGGCAGTCAACCATTGTGAATGCCATCCAGGGGCTGGCAGCGCATTTGCAACAAACAAGTGCATTCCTGGAAGGCATTCACTCTGGCGTGGTGGCCCAACAGAGATCATTCCAGGCTCTGGCCTCCTCCCAGATGGCAGCCCCTATCCCTGTCTCTAGCCTCCCCCCAGTCCCATTCTCAACCACAGCCTATCCCAAGCACACCTAAAAGACCAGCATGCACCCAAGACAACACACAGGAGTGGCTCAGGCAAACACAATCACCACATATCATCCCACAGGTACTCACATAAACACCATCCGGAGTCAGACATGCCAACATCCACTGCACCCACTATTTCCCCATCCTCCTCCTCGTCAACCTCCCTCCCAGTAGCATCTCCACTCACACCTACATGCACTACATCCTCATCCACTACCTCCATCACCAACACGCCTATCACAACACATCCCTCACTGGCAGTCACCACCCCCACATCCATGCACACGTCCCCTGTGTCGTCTCCCACTGTGTATGTGCCCCCTCCTCCTAAAGTACACAAACGCAAGCATTCAGACACCCAACAGCCATCCGCCTCACAACAGCATTCAGCCATTGCACCTGCACCCAAACACAGCAGACAGACACCTCCAACGACCACTCCCTCCACTCCCAAACCTTCACCCTCTTCCTGCACCAATGTCCCTAAAAAGTTTTTCCTCTCCACCCTTGACCTCTTCCCTGCCTCTCCCCTGTCCTTCACTTCGGGCCAAGGTAGGCAGAACTCCTCAGCCACCCAGTCCACGGCCACTGTAGTTTCGGCAGCTACTGCAGGTGTGAGAGGCTCCAAGGAGACACCCGTCAGCACTGGCAGTGTGCCTGCACCAGCTGGCAAGGCAAGAAGGGACCACCAGCTACCAAGGGCAAGGAGGCACCACCAGCTGGCAAGAGCAAGGAAGCACCACCAGCTACCAAGGGCAAGAAGGCACCTCCAGCTGGCAAGGGCAAGGAGGCACCACCAGCTGGCAAGGGCAAGAAGGGATCAAGAGCTACCGAGGGCAAGGTGGCACCACCAGCTAGCAAGGGGAAGTAGGGACCACCAGCTGCCAAGGGCAATGACAAAGGGCCGGTCATTGCAGGCAGGATGGATAGGGGGCCTGGTGATGGAGGTGGATCTGAGCACACAATACCAACGATGGCACTTCAGCCGTCAGGGCTGCAGGGGAAGGGCTGGAGCCTCTCCCCACCACTGCCAGCACCGCCACCAGCACCACCAGCTGCACCGCCACCTGCAGCGCCACCTGCACCACTGTCAGCACCACTGCCAGCAGCAACAGCCCTAGTGGGCAGCCGTCTGGGGCTGCAGGGAAAGGGCTGTAGCCTACCCCCACCAGTGCCAGCACTGCCACCAGCACCACCACCAGCACCGCCACCTCCAGCACCACCTGCACCACTGACAGCAGCAGCAGCCCCAGCGGGCAGCCGTCAGAGGCTGCAGGGGAAGGGCTGGAGCATCCCCCCCACCACTGCCAGCACCCTCACTAGCACCAGCACTACCACCACTGTGCAGCCGTAGCCGCCGGCAAATGGACTGCAGTCCTGCCTCCATGGAGTGTGACCTGGCACTTCCCAAGTGATGCGCCACTGGGCACAAAGCCCCCTCCAGAACCAGTGGAAGAAGGCATCCACTCACCCCTTTCTTGCCAGGATGAAGCACACTGGGCACAAAGCCCCCGCCAGAACCAGTGGAAGAAGGCATCCACTCACCCCCTCCATGACAGGATGAAGCACACTGGGCATTAAGCCCCCTCCAGAACCAGCGCAAGAAGGCATCCACTCACCGCATCCTTGCCAGGATGAAGCACACTGAGCACAAGGCCACCTCCAGAACCAGTGGATAAGTCACCCACTTGAGAGACTGTGGCCTTGCACTCCCCAGGACCAAGTAGTGAGCAAACCACCCACCTGAGAGACTGTGGCCATGCACTCCCCAGGACCAAGCCGTGGGCAAACCACCCCCTTGAGAGACTGTGGCCTTGCACTCCCCAAGACCAAGCATTGGGCATGTAGCCCCCTCTAGGACCTGTGGTGGCGTTGTACCATCTTCCGGATGAGGTGCCCCCCCTTTCACGTCCCCCTGAGGTGCCTGTGTATTTTCGACCTGATGCCCCAGCAGTGTTCTCTCCGTATTGAGGCAGGAGTCAAGTGGGGCCTTGGCCTATGTGATATGTCCCTGTGGCCCACAGACATTATGGACTGGGCAGTGTCCCTCCATATGTATATATGTATATACTGTTTTGATTTTGAATCACGGATTTCTAATAATGTATTTTATTTCACTCACTTTATTCAGTTCCTTTTGTCCTTGCATTATTCCTGAGGGGTACGGGGTGGATATGTAATGTTATTGCATCTGTTTGTGTGTATGGCGTTGGGGGTGGGGGTGTTGCGTGTGTGTGTCTCTCTCTTTTTCCTCCCCCCTCCCCTGTGTGCTAGGTGCGGTACTCACTGTGGTCATCTTCGCGTGTGTTGGTAACACCTGTAGTTTGGGCTCTATGGTGTTGTGGTTGTTCCCTGATGGTCCAAAGGTGAGTTGTTTCCCTTCTGTGTTTCCGCCGTGCTTTTGATGGCATTGGTACCACCCCGGAAAAGGTGGCTGATTGGCTTGTAGTAATAGGGTGGGCGGTATATTGTCTTCCGCCTGGCTGCTGGGGGTTACTGCTACGGTGCTTGTTGCTACCGCCATGGTGGTCGGTGTGTTAAAGTGGCTGTCTGTGTTGGCGGTTTCCGCCGTGGTTATAATTCCATTTTGTTTACCTCCAGGTTGGGTTGTAATGAGGGCCATAGTGTCACCTGCGATTCACATAATTCAGAATAACATGTCCCTTTTACACCCTGGACAAAGTTAACTGTGTTCCATCATGCAGTTAGGTTGGATACTACAGAAGCTGTGCTGCATGCTAGGGAAAGGGTAAGGAAAGTGCTGTATATTCTTAGTTTTTCCCAGTGCTACCATACAATGCGCTGCTTAAACAGTATTGTTTGTGTGTAGGAAGGAGCACCTTCCTGCACAAAAACAATCCACTGAGGCATATCTAATCTTATCAAGCAAGGCAAGGCCACAAAAAATTGCCTTATCCGGCTTGATAGAATCATCTTTAAGACTTGCGTCGCTCCTACACCACGTTGCGTGGTGGAAGAGCAACACAAATCTTTGATTCATTTTGGACCCTAATGTTCAGAAGACATTTGACATCATATTAAGTTTGGCAGAAAGCGAACAAGACCGCTAGATCTGCGGAGGCTCTAATTTCTGACCCCTTGGCAGAGGACCACCTGCCATTATTACAGATCCCTACCTGCTTGGCAGGGAAATTTTTGTTGTTTGTGCCTTTGCTGGAGAGGCTTTCAATAACTTTGAGTTATCTTGGAATGTTGGCATCTAGAATGTCAGCTCAGGGCTCTTTGCAGCGACTGTGGGAGAGATCAAGAGCTGCAGGGTTTCTCTCAATGAAACGTAAATAAACCAGTTTAATCTGCTACTGGATGTTGTACTTTTCTATATTGGTGATGATCTGGGAAGCCTGAGAAGTCTAACACTTCATCACCTCATTCAGGCTTTCACTGCTCCCAAATAATGATACTTTATTCTTTATCAGCAAACTCTTGGATTTTGCAGTGGGATTTCAGGGGAGACTTCAATGTTATATATTTTTTTTTAATAACCAAGTTGACTTGAAAAACAGCAGCTAACTCAGGATCAATCTACAACAAGCAGCAACCCAAGTCGACTACACAGATAATGGTGCTTCGTTAGTCTCCTTTAATTCGCTAGAGTGACACAGCCAGAACCAGGAAGTTTTACCCCGCCTGAGCCTCCATAAACTAAGGGTCTTTTCTCTGAAAAACATGGGTCCAATCATGTGAGATGCCACATACCACAAAACGCGGAGAACGATTGGCTCATTTAGACCACAAACCAATCAGAATGAGATGTGAGGTGGAATCCCATTGACACAAATTGCTGTGCACAGCACTCCCTTCTGGTGAGGGTGTACGGTCACTGGTGGACTCGGGTGCCAAGTTGGGTATTGCTAACGCAGGAAATCTTAACTATTTATTCATGACGGACAAAACAGCAGCTTTAATACTCTAGGCCGAAGGACCAAACCCAGTTTGCTTGAAAGAAAACGTCACAATCTAAAACATCATAAGCAATAAATAATAATTAACAATAATCAATTAGTACTCCAATAACCACACCAATTTATTAAGAAGTTAAAGATTTATTTCCCTATATTAACAATGCTAAGGTCACGAAAATCATTCTCAAACTCAAATGATACATATACAGAAACAACAATGGCTGACTTAATATGCGCATGAATCTAATTTTAATCAATGCAAACAAACACAATATCTCAACAGTTATTATACAAAACCATAGCAATATAATTTGAGCAAAAGTAATAGAATACATTTGAATCAATTAAAGAAAGACATCAATAATCCCAAGAATATGAGAATAATACCTCACTAATCACTGATTAGCATCAACATGTTGGGCTTCATGTGAAAAGAATTTAGTAACATAAATTTAGGAAAAACATCTAGCTAAGGAATTATTAAAAATAGCAGCAGTATTATATTATCATAAGTTGGTGCCTGAAAAACAAAAGACAAACAACAATATGCATTTTATACAATTACCCAATCACTAAGGTATTCAGCAATAGCGTCTACTTCATCAATGGGACAGCAACATCAGACATCTGGATTGGAACAGGATCGGAACAGGAACAACATGAGGGTTGTGGTTTAGAATTTGGACTTTAAAGTTACTAAACCATAAAAGCATTTGTTTAGTATTGAACAGACTAAGTAAATTTCAGAAAATAATAAACACTCAATACGAATGAATGACTAACAGGCGAATGATGACAAAATGACCAAAGAACAACAATGAGCCCTGAATCAATGGTGTCTGAACATTAAATTAAAGTTACTAAATGCTCTGATTGGTTCAAAGAAATATGCTGAGAAAACGATGTCCAATCAGAACACTTACAGATATCAAAATTATAAAATGTTAGCTCTAACCTCTCTATTTGCTGTTATTCCACTGGCGAAACCCAAACTAATACATTTGTTATTTCTTCTTCCATTCTTCCGTTGCATCTGTGGACCCTTTGTTCAAAACTCCAATTATGTCATCCCCGGATAATGATTACAAAATATGGAAATATTTTCATCGTACCACTCTTTTCCCTCGAGGAAAGAACATAAGTTAAAAACATAACTACAATCAAAATATATACAAATGCAGTGAATGAAGTCAGTCAGGCCACGGAAACGCATCTAGAAAACAGAACACACTAGAAACATTTTGTACAGATAACATATTCAGTGACCTTGCATCTGCTTCTGCTTTAGTCCAGCAGGGGCCACTAAATACACACTAATTCTGACATTTGTTTTAGCAAAGAAACACACTCGTTTTGAAAACACAGAATAATTTCATCACCTTAAGTTAGCATGGAAAACGAAAAGTAGACCTTGCATATGATGGTGGCCATCCAGTGGATCACAAAACTCGACTTTTACATTAAAATGACTACACAATGATTAATATACCAAAGTATGAGTATTGTTACTTATGTGAAAAATAAACACACAAATCTACTCTCTTACAGTATCAATGGTGTTTGGAGTGGCTTGTACTGTTTGTCTGGTTGTTTTTTTCTGTGGTCGCACAGCTGGGAGGGAAGGGTGCTGCCTAGTTTGTCAACACTGGCAATGATTGACAATGCACAGTATTGCACCATCAGCGTTTTTCTTGGCTTCACCTGGAGAGCCTATATTGAAATGGGCCAAGTGGAATAAAGTGTCTGCCCACCACAGGAGTATGTGGCACTTCGTTGGGTGCAGAAAGGAAATCTCTTTTCTCCTTTACTTTTTGGGTCCTGACGGTCAAGATGTGTTTGAACATCTTCCGGACTTAGAGGATACAGAAGCTGAAGGATTTAATAAGTTTGAAGTCTGAATCAGAGAGTTGGATGAATCTAATATGAGCGAGGGTACTGGCAGCATTATAAGTGAAAGTGAGTGGAGGGATTCTGTATCAAAGGACAAGGAACTAAAGGAACTGACCAAAAGGATAGAAAGCAAAAGAGAGACACGCAATTTACTAGTCCAGAATGTCTGACGTTTTGGGAAGTTAGGGAAGGAACTCTCAATGCATCATGAGTTCTTGTGGAGGGGCTCAAAACAAATTCCTCTGGCATGTGTGAGGGGCAAGCTTGTGAATTTGGCCAATCAAGGACATTTAGGCAGCTCTAAAACTAAAGAAAGGATAATTTGTGGTAGCCCGATCTGGATGCAGAGGTGGAAAGAATGATCAGAGATTGTGTGGAGTGTAAAAGCAGTGGTAAGTTATGTAAGGCAAGAACTTAACTCATGATTGTAAGAGAACCAACAGAGGGGGCCCGGGAACAAGTAGCTCTAGCCATTTTTGATCTCGTTCCGAAGAAGACTGGCCAATAATATATGCTGGTAATGATTGACTTGTTTTCCAAGTGGTGGGAAATATGCATTTCTCAATGCGTTGAATCAAGGAATGTGTGGAAGTTTTTGAATTAGGTGTTTGGCAGAGAGCATATTCGAGACTCCATCCTGACTGACAATGGTGTGCAGTTGGTGTCTCAGGAGATAAAATTAGTTTTGATGCAAAGGGAATTCCAGCATAAGAAATGTGCACTATGTCACCCAGAATCTAACGCGATAGTGGAAAGATTTAATACACTTCTGAAGGAAGCCATACAGATTGCTAAGATGCAGGGAAGAGACTAGAGGGAAGAAATTCAGTCAAGGGTGGAGATTTATCGTTTAATTCCACTTTCCATTTCGGGAAGAGTACCTTTGGAACTCTTTAGATGGAAGAGTCCTAACTCTCTAATGTGTTCTTTCTGGGTCAGTCATTTAAATAGGAGTACTTTGAATGAGTCGGATGACTGGAAAGAGAGGCAGTAAGAAAAGGTTGGTGTGAGAAAAAATTTGTATGATTCTAGAAATTCAGTCAGTCCTTCTAAGGTTGGTTAAGTCCTCATAAAACCGTTAAACCTTTTATGAATGCTGCAAAACTATAAAACGATTTCATTTGGAATTTGGGAAGAGCAGTAGTGGTTAATCTAGAGAAGCGTAAGGATGAGGTGGAGGATGCTGAGATTGTACTGGGAAGTGCATAAATCAACATGGGGAAAACTTTTACTAGATTAGAAAAAGCAAGAGCGTGTGGTACCACCTAATTATTTGAAAGCTTTAGGGGTAATTATGACCCTGGCAGTCACTAGACCTCCAGGGTCACGGTCTGGCCACGACATTACGACCGTGGCGGATCTGCCACGGTCAAACCACCAACACTGCCAGGCTGCCACCAGGCGGGAGCCTGGCAGTCCCAGAGGTTGTCATCCGCGAGGGCAGCGCTGCAAGCAGTGCTTCCCTGGGGATTACGAGTCCCCATCCACCAGCATGTCCATGGTGGTAAACACCGCCATGGAAAGGCTGGTCGAATGGGTGGCTCGGGGGGGCCCTGGGGGCCCCTGCACTGCCCATGCACTTGACATGGGCAGTGGAGGGGCCCCCATGCACAGCCCCATCGCTCATTACACTGCCCGAATTACAGGCAGTGTAATGCGCGATGGGTGCTGCTGCACCCGCTGCACCACCACCTGCAGCTGGCTCCATTAGGAGCCGGCTACAATGTTAAGGCCCTGTTCCCCGCTGGCCTGGCAGGCGCAAACTCTGTTTCCACCCACCGGGCCAGCGGGGGAGCAATGATATGGTCGGCCAGGTTCTGGCCGTACAGGCGGCCTGATATCAAGATGGCATTGGCGGGCGCCTTCCGCCGCCCGCCAATGTCAAAATGAGGGCCTATGTAACCAATGTAGCATGGTCTATGGGTTAAATTATATTTACCGGGAATGCTGGTTCATTAATATAGTTTGAGATTTGAGTTTTATGTTTTTGTTGTTTATCTTTAGTTTGTGTGCCTTAAGATCGTGTAATATTTATTTATTTATTTTTGATGTTTATAAAAAGGAAAATATGTGTGGTGTCTTGGAATGTTGGGATCTAAAATGTGGATTAAGGGTTCTATGTAGGGAGGGTTAAAAAGATCAGAACCTGCAGGGTGGATGAGGCATGTATGCCAATGAAACTCTAATAAACCTGTTTAATATGGATGGATGCTGTACTTTTCTACACAATTGTTTCAAAGTTTGCATTAACGGCGATTAGGTAATTATTAGAGTTGAAAATTTAGAACAGCAACTGTTTTCAAATGTCATATGTAATGTAACTTTATCCATGGAGTTCAAGTCCAACAAGCCTCAAATTTTCCTAGACTTTACCGAAATCAGGTCTTGAAAAAGGCAATAGAAATCACCACACATTTTAACTGGGAGCTCTATTCCTTGTGAAAACCAATTACTGACAGTAGCAAACATGCTTTCAAGGGTATGACACCAGGAGAGGCAGTAAGCTAGAATGTAGTAATCATGATACTGCTAGCAACAGAACATTGACAATACTGGCCTTGTGCCTCTGCCTGTGCATGACAACAGTGCTGCCTTTTTCCACCCTATTAGCCCTACACCCAGCCTCATACTTTGTTGCAGAAGTCAACCCATTGAGTGATCAGACCTCGGTCTACATCTCAAACTTCCTTTGCAGTAATTGTGGATTCTGTGAGTCCAAAATAGAGACCCTTTCTTCAGTGGGAATATTATCTGCAAGGCTGCGCTTGATAGCGATTGAGGGGCACCATCATATTTTTTGGGAATTTATTCAGAAAGAATTTGAAGCAACTGTGACATCATACATTGAAAAGACATCAATCTCTGAGTTCAGTGATTTACCATTCCCATACATGGGGTAAATCATAGATTTTCCACAACTCACGATGACTTTTCATACAAGTCAATAAACACAAGTGATGGACGGAATGCGGAACCAATCAAACATTCAGCCCCAGTCACAGATCTGGGTTTATTCTTTTGCTCATCACACCGCCCCAGTTTGGACCCAGCCATATGCAAATGATTCTTGACCCTGTTCCCCATGGAACAGTCCAGCCCAAACTGCCAGGCCAGGTCCTCCCTGGACCAGAAACAAGCATCCTGGGACCGGTTTCAGAGTATTGCCCTTTATCAGCAAGGCTAGCTTGAATCCAGTGTCATAGTGAGCCTGGGACCCACGTCTGGGCATACCCGTTGCACTTAGAGTGACAAAAACAAACAAACACAAATGATGGATGGAATGAAGAACGAACCAAACATTCACCCGCAGTCACAGATCTGAGTTTATTCCCTTCATTCTTTTGCTCACCATGCCACCCCAGTTTGGACCCAGCTATACGCAAATCATCTTGACCCTGTTCCCAATGGGAACAGTACAGCCCGGACTGCCAGGCCACGTCCTTCCTGAACCGGAAACAAGCATCCTGGGACTGGTTTCAGAGTATCACCCTTCATCATTCAGGCTAGCTTGAATCCAGGGCATAATGAGCTCGGGACCCATATCTGGGCATACCCGGTGCACTTAGGGCAACAAAAGCAAACAAACAAAAATGAAGGATGGAATACATTAACCCCAGTCACAGATCGGGGTTAAAACCATCAATTCTTTTACTCACCACACCCCCCAGATTGGACCCTGCCATATGCAAATCAGTCTTGACCATGTTCTCCATGGAAACAGTCCAGCCTGAACTGCCAGGCCAGATCCTCTCTGGATGGGAAACAAGCATCCTGGGACAGTTTTCAGGATATCACCCTTCGTCAGCCAGGCTAGCTTGAATCCAGAGACATAGTGAGCCCGGGGCCCAAATCAGGGTTTAACTTGTGCACTTAGGGTGACAAAAGTAAACAAACACAAATGGTGGAACCAACCAAACATTTACCCCCAGTCACAGATCTGGGTTCAATCCATCAATTCTTTTGCTCACCACGCCACCCCAGTTTGGACTCAGCTTTAAGCAAATCAGTGTTCACCTTGTTCCCTACCAGGCCAGGTCCTCCATGGATGGGAAACAAGCATCCTGGGACCGATTTCAGGGTATCACCCTTCATCAGCCAGCCTAGTTTGAATCCAGTGGCATAGTGAGCCCAGGATCCACGTCTGGACATACCCGGTGCACTTAGGATGACAAAAGCAAAAAAACACAAATGGTGGACGGAATGCAGAACCAATCAAACTTTCACCCCCAGTCACAGAACTTGGTTTAATCCTTCAATTCTTTTACTCACTATGCCACCCCAGTTGGGACCCAGCCATATGCAAATCAGTGTTGATCCTGTTCCGTATTGGGAACAGTCCAGCCCGAACAGCCAGGCTAGGTCCTCCGAGGACCAGAAACAAGCATCCTGGTACCGTTTTCAGGGTATCACCCTTCATCAGCCAGACTAGCTTGAATCCAATGGCATAGTGAGCTTGGAACCCACATCTGGACATATCTGGTGCAGTTAGGGCGACAAAAGCAAACAAACACACATTATCTGTCCATCCAAAGTGGGTATCTGTCCCAGGATCAACCCATTTTGTCCTTTGTACTTTCCAACAGCAACATATCACTGCAAATGTCACAATTTAGAAATCTCCAAAAAAAGAGGACATGGTGAAGATTCTAAAAAAAGAATAACAGGGAAAATTAATGATTTCACATATTAAATTTGCCTCAAATGATAAGTTAGGAGGACCCAGATACTTAGCACAAGCAAAGTTAATCTATGTCAACAAACACAATAGTCAATGTACAGAAACTTTGAACTACAAACAACTTTGACTTGGACGTTCCTGAACTGACAATTCCTACCAAACTACCATCACACAATGATATGTTCAATATGTCACAAGTTGTTCTGACATTGGATGTTACAATATGGAAGGCTACACTTACACTCAGGTGAAGAAATGGTCATTGACATCTCGTCGTAGGTCAATTCCTTCCTCCTTGCCATTGTCATCTTTATTGTGCATTTCGACATCCTCACCCAGTGGCGCTTCATGGTCGCCATTCTCTGTGATGATTGGGATACTCGGTTGCAGGGCATCATTGTGCAGCATGCAGCAGGCAGCCGTGGTCTGACACATCTTATCAGGCGAGTAGAGGAGAGCTCCACTGGTCTTGTTCAGACACCAAAATCAGGACTTAGGGATCCCAAAAGCCCACTCCACTGGGCTTTGTGTTCTTCCATGGGACCCTTAGAGGTGGACTTTCCCTGGCCTTGTTGGATTCCTCAGCGGTGCCAACAACCATGGTCAGTTAGGATACACTGAGTCTCCTGCATGAATGCAATACATTGATAGATTAAAATCAAATCAATCCATTGTACATCCCTAAACTAGGATTAAAACAAATGATCCTCAAGTCATAATGTAATTACCAACAAGCCATACCCCCTCAGGTCCAAGTTGTGACATTTGCAGGGGTATGGTACTGTTCCATAGGACAGAGGAACCATGTGTTGACCAGAAAAGCAGGCACACACACTTGAGATGTATAAATCCGGTAAGCAGACTGATGGAATGGAAGTTCTTCTGAACTGAATGCACTATACCTGTTCCTTGGTGTGTGGTGGCACCAAGGCAATATGTGTGCCATCTTAGGCTCCAACCACATATGTAGGTTACCTAAATCATGAAATTCTCCCTTCGCACTGGAAAAATCCTGAGCTCTTGTAAATTGGATGAAGCTGTTGATGTGTCTCATCATTGAAGGGAGGACATCTTGTAGCACACCACTGGAGATTGACTATGACATGCCTCCAGATACTGCCACAGTGTATTGAAAAGAGCCAGTGGCCACAAAAAGAAGCACTGCCATGAGTTTTACTATTGGTGGTATTGCTGACACAAATCCAGGATAGTTTGCCTATTTAGGCGGTCATTATGAACACGGCGGTAAACACTGCTGACCGCCGTGGCGGCAGTGAACAGAAGGCCCCCATTGGCAGTGAATGGAAACCCACCATATAATGAACGGAAATTCCAACCCCTGCCAAAAATCACCAGACCACCAGTCACTGCCGTGACCTTGTTGGCGAACATGCTGGACCTCCCCACCCCGCCATCGCCGAGCACACCTATATCCCGCCCTCCAAATAATGATGCACAAATGCCCTTGGCGGACAGTGGAGGCCGGATGACCATTGGCGGTTCCGACCCCCACGGGCGGCAAGGGAATTAACAGCAAGAAGTGCACACATTGGATAAGCTTGAAACCCACACACCATTACACACATCCACAACCCCAAAAAACACTCATAGACACACCCCACAATCCTTTGCAATGAAACCAGGCCAAAGAACACGGAGAGCACCAGAAGCCGACACCGAACGCCACAATACACGAGATGCACACCGACCCACAGAAGAGCACCCTCACTGCGTACCCAGCCCGACACCACTCACCACACTCACCATGTCACCCCTCAAACATCCACGTTTCACAGAAAGGGAGCTAAGGACCATGGTGGACGAGATCCTGAAGGTGGAGCCACAAATATTCAGGGCCGAGGTGCAGCACACACCCATCCCAAGGAAGATGGAGCTCTGGCAGACCATTGTCAGCAGGGTCAATGCAGTGGGACACCATCCACGCACCAGGGACGACATCCGGAAGAGATGGAATGGCCTGCAGGGGAAGGTCAGGGGCATGGCATCAAGGCACCACATTGCAGTCCAGAAGACTGGGGGAGGACCAACACCACCCAAATACACCGACTGGGAGGAAAAGGTACTGGCCATCCTGCACCCTGCGGGACTCACTGGACTCACTGGAGGAATGGATTCAGGTAAGTCGTCTACATTTACCCCATATACACCATACCTGTAATGCATGCACCATCCCACCCCACCCACACCCACCAGGACCAATACCCCACCCAGGCAACATCCACTGAATCCACCCCCCCCCGCATGACCACAAACTCACTAACAGGCCCACATCCCTCCCCCTGTGCACAGCCACCTACCTCTGCAAGGATCCACAGTGGAACTACACCCCTAACCCATGCATCCCCACACCCTAAGCAAAATACAGTGTAAGCCTCAGCAAGAAACGCAGACACACAGAAACATACATACACAACACCTCTCACCACCACCACAAACATATCCGCAGATGACACACCCACCATGACACAAACATTCACATCCACCAACACCACACCTGCAGACATTGGACTTACCACGACACAAACATCCTCATCCACCACCACACACACATGCACCAGCACATCCACAGCCACCACAACCATACACAGTGTCTCCACAGCACACCCATCAGCACACACACACACATATACATTGCATGTTACTAACACTGTACACAAACACCCACACTCACCCATACAACAGACACCCAGTAAGAGACACAAACCAACATGTACACCACATGCACAAGACCCACAGGCACCAGCATCACCAACAAGCACAAGCACATCAGACTATTACCTCTACTTCCCAATCAAACGCCCTGTCAACCACCCTACCCATTTTCCCATGGAAGACCTTCTCTTTGCCCTGGCCCTGACCCCTTCCACATCCCAAACTGTCAATCCCAATCATCTTTCCACCCCTTCCACACTCCAACCCACCATTCCACAACTCAACCCACTCCTTCCAACCCACACCCACCCCTCCCAAATCCAAAGCCACCTCTCCCAAACCCCAACCTACCCCTCCCAAACCCAAAGTTAGACCATTGAGGTGCCTGTTGTCTGCCCCATCGATACCCTTTCTGGAGGACCTTGATTTTGGCAGTGAGAATAGGAGGCAAGTTCCTGGGAGCCATACCAGGGTTGGGACATTTGAGCTTTGACCCTTTGTTGGTATATTTCTCATTAGATTTAACTGAGAGACTTATCTCATTTATATAAAAAAAAGCTTTGACAATTCCTTTGATTGTTACTAATTGTTGTATGCGTTTTAAAACATTTTTCTAACTACAACATTGCAGACATATGCTTTGCACATCATTGTACTATTGCTTGCAAGTATTTGTTAAACATGCACAAGTCCAGTACTAATGTACTCTGAAAATTCAGAGGATGACAGGTAATCCAGTGACTTACCTTCTGTTCCAGCGACAATGGGGTTGGTTTTCATATTGAACAGGAGCAGTAGCAATGGCAGGATAAGTATGGCAGGGCTCATGGTGGCAGGAAATGAGATAGCTCGGAAAAAGGTGAGTTTTGTCTTCTTATCTCTCCCAATCTGCCAACTCAGGTGTGGATGTTTAGCCACCACAGTTGTGTCAGCGGGAAGGCACATCATGATTGGCTCGGTGGTAAAAGTGGCAAGAGTCCCACTGCCAGCTTCTTTTACCTATGGCGCTGTTGGTGCAGGATTCATGGCGTGACAATGGTTTGTCATCTCTCTTTCTTTTATGAACCTGCCAACATCTAAATAGAGGGAGGACCACCAAGTAGGCGGATGGGAAATCTGATGGAAAACCGGCAGTGCGACCGTTACCACCAAGATCTAAATCGGGCCCTTAGTTTTTGTCAGCCACCTACCTAAACGAAGTAGAGGTTGAATAGGTCTTGTTGATCTTTTGAGGAAAAGTGGTGGAAGGAGGTGTGTAAGAGCAGAATCACACCTCAATATTCAGGACACTCCAAAATTCAGATTACCCTAAACTTTACGTCAGATGGTTCTCCTACAAGTTGATTTTGCATGAAAAGGCACCCTCCATGACATCAAAACCCGTAATTGGGACCACTCAGTAACTGAGTTCTAGATCAGGAAATTTTAAAAGGGCTTTATTCCAAAAATCTTAAAATCAAGTGATACAGAATAAATGCTATGAAGGCTCCAATGGAAAGTTACACATGGCAGTCAAAATCAGAAATCATTCTAAGTCCCAAACTGAACAGCAAACTTAAAATGTAATTGAGCAGCATCCCTGATAGAAAAGGAAAGTTTTCTATGGCTCACCCAAATCAAGGGGTCTTAATTGTTGCATAACAAATTAGTAAAACAGCTAAATCATCATGATCTGTTCATTAGTAACAATCCCTTGACAATTCAGAAATAGGGGATTACAACCTATCAGGAACCCTAGAAAGTTCTCTCTAAGCTTTGTTTTCATACAGTAGGAAAAAGCCTAGTACATAAGTTGTCTTCACCCTGTGAAGCACATGCAGAAAGATGATGATGATTGCCAAAAACGGCTTCCATTTTATTCAAGAATGCTCTTTCCATAAATGTGGCATAACTAAATTATGTTAATAAACACACACACAGATTAATTTCAACTGTAATGATGATAGCACTTTATTTGTGTATTGGATCCACATAATAAAAGGTTATTACTCACTATTATTTGTTGCACAAAAATATAGTTATGAAGATGCTTCTACAGGTGTGTGATCTATTCTCAGGAGCAGATGTGGGTACAGTGTTTTTAATTATCCAACACCTGCATCCAAGGTCGTGCACTCTGCTAGATTTGCCTCTTCCTCGTAGGCCATATCCAGGTGGTCAGCATGGCTCCCTTCACCTTGGGCACTGCTGGCCTAGTCTACTGAATTTCTCATTCTTATATCACCCCCACTCTGTTCAACGGCTACATGACCCCACTTGCCAGTATTTTTAGTGCCCCTATTAATCAACATCATATCCTATGCTGATGATACCCAGCTTTAACTATACCTCTCAGACAAGACGCCAAAAACCCAGACCAATTTCTCTGCCTGCATGACTGAATTGCTAGATGGATACAATCCAACAGTCTCAAGCTCAACACAGACACAATAGAAGTAGTAATCTTTGGCAAACACAGCCTGATCTGAGATCCCACCTGTTGGCCTGCCACACTCGGACCCACACCCTCCCGGGCAACCCACACAAAGAACTTCAAAACAGAAACAGCCAACTCAGGATGACCAGCCAAGTGAACCCAGTCTTTGTTTCCTGCTTCTGCACACTCAAAAGCTCAAAAAGATCTTCAAATAGCTCCCCGCTGACACTCGCAGAACCGTCATCAAAGGTGGGCTGCGGCAATGCATTCTGTGCTGGAATCAATGTTTATTAGCCCAGAAACTCAGCGGCCAGGCATACCCTCATCCTCCCACCCTGCACCCAAATCTCCCTGCACATCAGTAAGCCCTAATGGCTCCCAATCCACACACGAACACTCTTCAAAATTCTCCTTCACACATACAAAGCCTTACACAACTTTGACCTCACGTTTCTCAACAATTGTATACACTTTCACAATTCTACCAGACATCTCTGCTCAGGTGGACTCCTACTCGCACATACCTTGTCCTACCTTGTTCCTAAAGCGTAGAATGCCTTTCCCCAGCAAATCAGAGCCTCTTCCTCAGTTCTTGAATTCTGCAACAAACTGAAGACTGTGCTCTTCAGTGAGCCCTGACTCTGGCTTATTCAATACAGCTCCTGCTTCAGTGCCAGGATACCCTCCTGGGTGAGTTGTGTGCTATGTAAATACACCTAATATAACAAAGCACAATCCAACACTTACGTGAAATACAATTTCTCAAATGCTAGTCTCCCTATATGCCAGAAAATTACTGAAGAAAAAGTTGCTGTAAGGGTACACAACATTCCTCAAAAATCATCAGCAGTAGTTAAAAGGAGCAATCAACCACTGGATCCTTATTGGTCAATTTGGCTCCATGGAGTTTCTGCTACATTTTGAAGAATTTCTATTTCTTCTACTGAATGAAGGAAGTCTTTAACATTTGAGGGAGTTTCTTCTGACTATTTGGAATTTCCAGTTGACATAGTAAGTTCTGTTTAACCGCTTCAGTGCGTGCGTCGTCCACTGGCCAATGCTCGCACTACCTCCCTGGTGCGGGTCATGACCAGTGGCCGACACCAGAGAGGGGGTTAAAAAAAAACGGGAGACACAGAAGATCTTCCGTGCCTCACCCCCGGACCCCCACCCACCCCTTTGTGACATCAGCACGCCGCATGGCGCGCTGACGTCACTAACTGTTTTCCCCACTGGAGCAGGAAGCGGCTGCAATGTCACTATCTGCTTCCTGCTCTGTGGGGAAAAGGGGCCCAAATGGGCTTGCCCGACGTTCCGGGAGGCCTCGTTTGAAAGGGGAGATTCTCCCCTTTCTAATAAGGCCTTCCTGAACTGGTTTCCTGGCCCTGGAGGGCCAGAAAACGCCACTAGACACCAGGGATTTCACTTGGTGGGATCCGCCCCCTCAGAAAACGGGACGCCTTTTTTTAAAGTAAGTTTACCTCTGGGGGGGGTGCAATGGCACCCGATTGCACCCCCCCAGGGGTTTAAAAAATGAACTAAAATAATAATAATAATAAAATGAAATTGACAGGGGGTCGCCCAAAAGCAGGGCAACCCCCTTTAGGGGCATTATTTTTTTTAATACTTGTATGGTTTCACTGGGGGCCACTATGGTCCACAAGGAAACTATACAGCTAAAAATATACATATCTATATAGACATATCTATGTAGACATATCTATTTATGTAGATAGATATATGTATATATATATATATATGTATATATATATATATATAGATGTCTATATATAGATCTATACATATATATATATATATATATATATATATATATATATATATATACATAGTGATCACTTTTTTCAACGCGTTCGTGGTGTCCCTGGGGGCCGCGTTCGGCACTCAGGGAAACCACACCCGCATATAAAAGTGATCTCTCTCTCTCTCTATATATATATATATATATATATATATATATATATATATATATATTCACAACCAGTTCTCTTGCAGTTGCAGCTTGCGTCTTCAAAGCAATGCACATACTTCAACTGAGGTATTTCAACTGTAGCTTTTAGGCAGCAATATAAAAAAAGTCAAGTAAGTCTTGTGATTATGTTTCTAATACAAAAAATCTGACGTTTGTCTGGTGGCAGTTTTGATGCAGAAGGTTTATATGCCTACTGCAAAGATCAAATCTGTACTTTATGTAAATAGCTGAGTAGATTGGTAAAGTCAGCCATTACCGGCACTATAATACAAATGAAATGTATGTGGGGGCTATAGAGAGATGAATGGCACTTTTGCTGGGTGGTAGTGAGGGAATCCAAGGAGGAGGTCATGGCAGTGGGAGCACCAATAATTATTGTAGGACTGGGCGCTAGAGGCGCTAAAGACTGTTACGATTGGTATGTGACAAGTTGAAGTAATAGTGTGTCCTTTTTTTGAGTCTCTTGAAAGAACGTGCTGATTGAGGGAAGGGAAGTTGAGAAGGTAAGGTGACATCTACTGTTGCACGTATCACACACACAGACACACCCACCAGCAATTTTGTGACTGTCTACATGGCTAGTGTTTTAGAGTGACAGTTTAGCCAGTAGCAGAGATGGCATCTTGTTGGATGACTGCTGCTCAAGCCCTCACTTGGGTTATAGAAGACAGGTTTGAAGTAGGATCAGACACTGAGACAACAGATACTGATAAAGCATGTGGTGGATAGGACAATGGCGCAGACTCTGGGAGTTATTTTTCAGTCGGAGGAGTACCATTCGATAACTCCTCTTCTGTTGATTATGAGGGATGTGATGAGGACGGTCCTGCTGCCCCTTCGCAAGCACAGCCTGTGCAGTGGGACAATAGCGGCTTAGACCAACCCAGAGAGCAGGTGCATTAGGCTGCCAGCACAGACAGAGTGCTCTCTTGGGAGCTCCCAATTTAGTTCAGCCCCAAATTCCACCGCCCAAATCGTATTGTGGAGACATCAAAATTATCTATCACAAAACAACCTGGTTTTGTAAGGCAGGCACCTGCGTTTTTTTCCTGTGCTCGGAAACCTACCAATCTCAGACATTTCTGGAAACTAGTAGACATCCTGGGTAGTCCACACAGGGGTGACTTGTGTGGATTCTCCAAAGTTTTCTTACCCAGAATACCATGCAAAGGTGAAATGTTGAATAAAAACTCAATTTGTTCTTCCATTTTTGTCAGACAAACTACAAGAATATGCTGGGATCCACAAAATTCCTACCACCCAGTTTTTCCCCACCTGTCCTGATAAAAACGCTACCCCACTTGAGTGCCTGTACCTAGTGCCTCCGTCAGGAATGGATCACCCCAGGGTCAACAGTTGCCCTCATGTAAGGACAAACATTGACAGTTGTGTGATCTAATCCTGTCGAGGGCATCAGGTCTTCCATTTTTGTCGGGAGACTTGGGGGAATGCTGGGTGGAAAGGAATTTGTGACTCCTCCAAGAATTCCAGAACTTTCTATCACAAAAATGGGAGGAATAGGTGTTTTTTTTAAAAATAAAAATTGAGGTTTGCAAAGGATTCTGGGTAACAGAACCAGGTGAGAGACCCACATGTCACCCCATTCTGAATTCTCCTAGGTGTCTAATTTCCAAAATTCTGTAGGTTTGCTAGGTTTCCCTAGGTGCCGGCTGAGCTAGAGGCCAAAGACCACAGCTAGGCACTGTTAGTTTTCTTTTTTTTTTCAACTTTTTCAACTGTTGTGTTTTGGGCATTTCCTGACATGGGCACTAGGTCTACCCACACAATTGAGGTACCATTTTTATCGGGAGACTTGGAGGAATGCTGGGTAGAAGGACGTTTGTGGCTCCTCTTAGATTCCAGAGTTTTCCATCACTGAAATGTGAGGAGAAAGTATTTTTTCCCAAATTCTGAGATTTGCAATGGATTCTGGATAACAGAACCTGGTGAGAGACCCACAAGTCACCCCATTCTGAATTCCCCTAAGTGTCTAGTTTCCAAAAATATATAGGTTTGCTAGGTTTCCCTAGGTGCCGGCTGAGCTAGAGGCCAAAGACCACAGCTAGGTACTTTGCAAAAAACATGTTAATTTTCTTTGGGAAAATGTGATGTGTTCATGTTGTGTTTTGGGGCATTGCCTGTTGCAGGCACTAAGCCTACCCACACAAGTGAGGTACCATTTGTTTTGGGAGACTTGGGTAATGCTGGGTGGAAGGAAGTTTGTGGCTCCTCTCAGATTCCAGAACTTTGCAACACAGAAATCTGAGGGAAACATGTTTTTTTGCCAAATTTTGAGGTTTGGAAAGGATTCTGGGTAACAGAACCTAGTGAGAGCCCCACAAGCCACCCCATTCTGAATTCTCCTAGGTGTCTAGTTTCCAAAAATATATAAGTTTGCTAGGTTTCCCTAGGTACCGGCTGACCTAGAGGTCCCTCACTTGTGATAACAGAACCTGGTGAGAGCCCCACAAGTCACCCCATTCTGAATTCCCCTAGGTGTCTAGTTTCCAAAAATATATAGGTTTGCTAGATTTCCCTAGGTGCCTGCTGACCTAGAGGCCAAGATCCACGGCTAGGCACTTTGCAAAAGGCAGGTTAGTTTTCTTTGGAAAAATGTGATGTGTTCATGTTGTATTTTGGGGCATTGCCTGTTGCGGGCACTAAGCCTACCCACATAAGTGAGGTACCATTTGTATTGGGAGACTTGGGGAATGCTGGGTGGAAGGAAGTTTGTGGCTCCTCTCAGATTCCAGAACTTTGCAACACAGAAATCTGAGGGAAACATGTTTTTTTGCCAAATTTTGAGGTTTGGAAAGGATTCTGGGTAACAGAACCTGGTGAGAGCCCCACAAGTCACCCATTCTGAATTCTCCTAGGTGTCTAGTTTCCAAAAATATATAGGTTTGCTAGGTTTCCCTAGGTACCGGCTGACCTAGAGGCCAAAATCCACAGCTAGGCCCTTTGCAAAAAACAGGTTTGTTTTCATTGGAAAAATGTGATGTGTCCATGTTGTATTTTGGGGCATTTCCTGTCATGGGCACTAGGCTTACCCATACAAGTGAGGTACCATATTTATCGGGAGACTTGGGGGAATGCTGGGAGGAAGGAAGTGTGTGGCTCCTCTCAGATTCCAGAACTTTACAGCACCAAAATCTGAGGGAAAAGTGTTTTTTTCCCAAACTTTGAGGTTTGCAAAGGATTCTGGGTAACAGAACCTGGTGAGAGCCCTACAAATCACCCCATCCTGGATTCCCCTAGGTGTCTAGTTTTCAAACATGCACAAGTTTTGTAGGTTTCCCTAGGTGCCAGCTGAGCTAGAGGCCAAAATCCACAGCTAGGCACTTTCCAAAAAACACGTCAGATTTCAAGGTAAAAATTTGATGGGTCTATGTTGCGTTTCCTGTTGCGTGCTTTAGGCCTACCCACGCAAGTGAGGTACCATTTTTATCGGGAGACTTGGGGGAACATAGAATAGCAGAAAAAGTGGTATTGCCCATTGTCTTCCTCTACATGTTTTCCTTTCAAATGTAAAACAGTGTGTAAAAAAGACGCCTCTGAACAGAAATACCCTGTAATTCACATGCTAGTATGGGCACCCCGGAATTCAGAGATGTGCAAATAACCACTGCTTCTCAACACCTTATCTTGTGCCCATTTCGGAAATACAAAGGTTTCCGTGAGACCTATTTTTCACTCTTTATATTTCACCAAATGAATTGCTGTACACCAGGTATACAATGAAAATCCATTGCAAGGTGCAGCTCATTTATTGGCTCTGGGTACCTAGGGCTCTTGATAAACCTACAAGCCCTATAAATCCTCACAACCAGAATAGTCCAACAAACGTAATGGTATATTACTTTTGAAAATATGACATCGCAGGAAAAAGTTACAGAGTAAAACATGGAGAAAAATAGCTGTTTTTTTTCACCACAATTTCAATATTTTTTTATTTCAGCTGTTATTTTCTGTAGGAAAACCTTATAGGATCTATACAAGTGACCCCCTCGCTGAATTCAGAATGTTGTCTACTTTTCAGAAATGTTTAGTTGTGCGGGATCCAGCATTCATTTCACACCCATTTCTGTCACTAACTGGAAGGAGGCTAAAAGCACACAAAATAGTAAAAATGGGTTATGTCCCAGTAAAATGCCGAAATTGTGTTGAAAAGTGTGGTTTTCTGATTCAAGTCTGCCTGTTTCTGAAAGCTGGGAAGATGGGGATTTTAGCACCACAAATTCTTTGTTGATGCCATTTTCAGGGAAAAAACATGTGCTTTATTATGCATCCCTTTTGTCAAATTTTTCTGAAAAAACAACAACATTTTAGCTGTATTTTGGCTAATTTCTTGGTCTCCTCCAGGGGAACCCACAAACTCTGGGTACCTTTATAATCTCTAGGATGTTGGAAATAACAACGCAAATTTGGCGTGGATGGCTTATGTGGACAAAATGTTATGAAAGCCTAAGCGCGAACTACCCCAAATAGCCAAAAAAGGGCTCAGCATAGGGGGGTGGGAAGGCCCAGCAGCTAAGGGGTTAATAAGCATACTTAGGCTCTGGAATCTTAATGAATTTCTGTTGTTGGACATTAGCCCGGACGCTAGTTTGAAATGTTTCTTAAGATGACACAACTGGTAATACATTATAAGTAGATTCTGTGGATGTGCCGCATAATGCCTAGATGTGACAGAAGTGAATATTGGTGACATAGGGCCTGATTTAGAGTTTGGCGGACGGATTACTCTGTCATAAATGTGATGGATATCCTATCCACTGAAATCTAAATCCTATAGAAGATAATGGGATTTAGATTTCGGCAGATAGCATATATGTCACATTGTGACAGAGAAACCCGTCCTCCAAGTTCTAAATCAGGCCCGTAGTCTTTTGATCATCTTAAGGCATTGTCAAATTCCCATCAGGTACACATCTGTCGATTCTTTTTGTGAATACTTCAGAACACAATTTGGGCAGATTAGTTAATTCTTTTCTTATTCAGTATCTATACTCTGCTATTGCCAAACACAGAGCCCACAGTTACCTCAAAGCCCTCACCTCTTTAGGCTTTAACCCTTCTCTACCTGTTTTAGTAGTTTTAGTATGGGTGCTGCGAGGGTTATGGTTACAATAAAACTTCTGGTAAGATCTGAAAGATTGGTATTCTCATGATGGAACAGGGTGTAAAGCTCATAAGTTTAATGAGTTAAGGGTACAGAGAAGCATTTCACACATAAGCTATATGCCATGTATGATGGAGAAAACTGCAACAAAGGAAATTGCTGTCTTACGTTTCTTGCCACTCTCTGGGCCTAGTGAGTCCATGCAGTTGATGCATTAAAAAATATAACAAGGTACATTTGTTAGCCAGAAGCATCTGTCAGAGCTAAGAGCTCTGCCTTGAGTGAATGTTTTATAAAAGGACCATTTGCGGAACTGTTTGTAAGAATGGTGTTATGTTCAATCAAGGGCTCCTACCTTTCCCAATGGAATACGCATGGGCTAGGTATATTTGAAAAGATGTTTGTTGAGCTGTTTGTGTGATGAGCTAATGAATGGTGGAAGATGCAGTTCTGGCATGAGTGTACTCCAGATTCTAGAGCCCCACTTAATACAGAGATGAAATGGGTCACTTTCTGCATTTGAAGATATAGTTGGCAGCTATCGGGAGGCAGTGTATGGACATATCGACCATGGTGATGTGGTTAAGTCAATCTTTGTCCGATACCAAATAGTTGTTAGTTTATTGTAAACTTAAATTGGACAAGTCAGTTTTTTTGGGGAGACGCCCATAGGAAAAGGTGTGTCTATGTTCAAAGCCATGCTTCTAAACTATATTTCATAGAACAACAGCTGAAGCAAATTCATTCATATACTCTGTAGCTAGAGGCACTGCCATAATTAGTTATGGTTGCTCAGACTGTGATTGGCTAATCTTACATTCAAACATAATTAATTTTACAAATGCACATTTAACCATCTCATCAGGAAGGCTTATAATAGAGATACTGTGTACAGTAGTAGTATGGTTGAGTACAGTTGAGACCCTGCATGGCTGTTGAGGGGGGCTCCCAGCACTCTGTACTACAGGGTAGAGTAATCCAGGGCCTCCTTCAGGGCCTCCATATGCATTTGAAGGAGGTGATGTAGGTGTTGATATCATAGGTATTGGCCCCCAGGAGACTTCGTATTGGTTCTGGAGCTGCAGGTATTCTCATCTCTTGCCCCCTCTAAATGTCCCTTACCTGGAATATCCCTATCATGTCCCATTTTGCATGGCCGTCCATAGCCCATAACCCACACAATCAGTTGGAGGCCCGTAGGGGTTTTCTAGTGTTAATCTGCCCCTTCATCTCAGGGTGTTGGTAGCATGTTGCCAGGACGCAACCACTACCTTGTTAGGTGCCAGCAGCAGAAGTAGGCCCCTGTTATCATATAGACACCAAACATACCCTTCTGGGTCTAATACTCTACTGTCTGCCATTACCAAGGGTTCCTGTTGAGATGAGAAAGCCTAATCATTGATTGTGTAGCTAGATTGCCAAGTAATGTAGCTAGAGGTCAGGAAAGGGTATGCCTCCATCAAATGGTTTCCTCGTAAGGGATGTCCATGCTCATTCCCAACAGAGTGTTTATAATTTTAGTAGACAATGTCAACACTCCTCTGCAGGACTCCCATATATTTATTGGGCAGAACTTACACTTATCTGCAGAAATTATATAATATTATTGGAATGTACCTATTTCTGTAAATGGTTGGACTAATGTATCCAATACCAGAATTTGATTTGACCCCATGGAGATATATTTGAAGTGAGTAAGATCCACTCATCCTTTCACCCTCTAAAGTTGAATACAATGAGCACCATTGAGTTGAATAACAGTAAACATTTGTCTATTGTGCATTAGACCCCTTGAGGTGAATATGCAATTTACAGAGGTTATAGTATCTCAACATTGCTGCATATTTCTATTAACTTCCTGCAGCTTCTCGATTGAGTGGTCAGAGCTCTAAACGGGACACTGTCATGAAAGACACCTGCAGTTAATTGTTGCTTTGTATCCATTACTGCCCAGCTGTCCATTGTCTGAGTTGCCAACACAAATTCAGGCCTTCGATCCATGATTACTGGGGCATTTACTTCTGTCTACAATTGCAATGAAACTTTCTTTCTCTATCTGATGAGGGTGCTGAAATCCAGTGAGATGTGAACATAGTCAAGTTGATCCAGGATGTAAAAGCATGACTAGAGAATGAAAAATGTGCCTGCTGTTTTAGCAATGGCACAGCTGTTTACTTGAGTATTAGGGCCAGATGTACGATATTTTGCTTTGCAATTTGCAATTTGTGATCCTTTTGGGAAACGCAAATTGAAAGTCACAAAACAAAAAGTGCAACAGTGCAAAGCACACTGTTTACGATTCCCAATGGGCTTGCAAATTACCTGCCTCATCAGTATTCATGAGGTAGGTCGCAATTTGCGACCCCATTGTGAATGGCCACACTTACAAGGATGGTGGCCTGCTGGGACAGTACACCACCATGTCTGTGACTGCTTTTTAAATAAAACAGTTTTTATTTCTAACACAGCCTGTTTTCCTGGAAGGAAAACGGAATGCATTACAAAAAATAAAAAATGTTTTCTTTTCTTTTTTTCAGACTAGGCAGTGGTCTATGGGACCACTGCCTGCTCTGAAAAAAGTTTTGCGCCCCATTCACAAAGGGGAAGTTGGTGGTAACTGAGAATGTTTCGTGACTGCATTCAGGGTCGCAAAACATTCATACATGCCAGTGCTATTCAGTTTTAGGAAGGGACGCCTTAAACACACCCCTTCCTGATACAAAATCGCAAAAGCAAAATGCGATTCTGTAACAAGGTACCGAGTCACATTTTGCTTTGGTACATAGGAAATAGCATTTTTCCCATACGAAAAGGCCTGTTGGACCGTTTGCGACTGAAAAAATGTTTTGTATATCTGTCCCTTAGTTCCAACAAGGAAAAGTGTTACATTAGTAAAATGTGATATTTGACATTCATGTTGGCATTGAGTACTTTTGTGGAAGTGTTATATAGCTGGGGTCACAGCTTTGCTTGTGCTGTTGCAATGTTCACTTCATGGTCTAGTAATGTCTATGACTCTATCTAGGTGTGTGGTCTTCTTGTCCCTATTCATTGTCCCTGTGTCTGCATCCCAATGTCAGTTCATGCTAGTTATGAATTACCAGTTTCATTGCCCCATAGTCCTTGCCCCCATACCTCAGTATCAGCATCTTGATATTAGTGCCCCAGTGTCGTTATACCTGTCACAGTGTCTTTTTTACACCTGGGTCTCTCTGTGTTATGACACCTTCCTCACTGTGTCAGTGTTCCAATGTCTTTGTCCCTATCTCAGTGTCACTGCTGCAGTGGCCACAATGCTTTTTTTATGTTTCCAGTTCATTGAATGCAGTGTCTCAACATCTACACCACTGTCCCATTGCTAGTGTCCCTATTACAGATTGGGTAATGCCCATAAAATGCCATGCTATAATTGGTCTTGTGACAAATCCACATGGTAGTGTCCCATGGCAATTCATATATCAGTACAATGTTAGTGTGAAGAGTTGGGTTCGTGGTTGAACTACTCAAGCAACAGTCCCAATCATTGTCAGGGAAAACCAAAAAAAAACACAAAATTAACCTGCGCTTAAACTTGTGGTAGCTTGGCACAAAAGCAATCAGGCTTAACTTGGGGGCAATATGTAAAGTGTTTATGCAACATTTAAACAGTAATAAAGTGAAAACACAACATGAGAAAAATCCTACGCTAATTTAGAAAAACGGAGTAATTTTTAATAAATTATTTGTCACCAAACTGACAAAAACCCAATTAGCAGAACCGGAGTTATGAATTTAAAAATGTTTAAAGTGTAATATAGAATCTTAAAAATCAAAGCACCAACTGCGGACATCAAGTCGTGCTTGACAGGGCAAAGTTGAAAGTTTTAGTTGATTGCAATGGAGCGTATACATGAAGATGACTGGGCCAGGTCTCCACTTAACTTCAGACTTAGAAGAAATTTTAAATAAGAATGTCTGAGAAGGTAAAGTTCATAGGGGCAAGGCAGCTGGTGGTGTCTGAGGAGGAGGTGTTGTTGTTGGGGAGCCACTGGACAATACCTCAGTGAAGATACCTATGTTCAGACTTAGGCCCTCATTATGAACTTGGTGGTAATCACCTCCAACCGCCATGACGACAGAAGACTGCCAGTGGCGGTAGACTGCATACCGCCGAATAATAATGCCAAAAAGTTAAACCTCCAAAAATCCTGCAACCTCCACCCACCGCCAGGGCCTACAAAGGTGGATAGGCAGTACACCCCACCCAGCCACCGCCATGCAAACAAATCCTCCGCCCACCAAATAATGAAGCACAGATCAGCGTGGTGGATAGTGAATGCCGAACGACCATTGGCGGTACGGACAGCCACGCCCAAGAATGGGACCCACCAAAAACAAAAGCACACATTGGCAACTTTGAAACCCACACACCTGACACATATCCACAACACTATAAAACACTCAAACACATAGCCCACAATCCTTTGCATCGCCAATAGCACGACAGAGATTGACAACACAACACGCATACACTGAACACGTCACCCACACAAATACACCACCAAAACACATACAAACCCCAAACACCTTTACAAGCTACACACACAACCACACAACAGCACCCTCACCAATACACCCACAACACACCATCCACAACACACACCATGGCACCCCCTAAGCACCCCGCTCTACAGATAGGGAGCTAAGGACCATGGTGGACAAAATACTCAGGGTCGAGCCACAACAATTCGGGGCACAGGTGCAGCAGACACCCATAGCCAGGAAGATGGAGCTATGGCAGACGATAGTCAACACGGTCCACACAGTGGGAAACCATCCACGCACAAGGGATGACATCCGTAAGAGATGGAAAGACCTGCGCAGGAAGGTTCGGTCAATGGCATCCAGGCACAACATCGCCGTACAGAAAACTGGTGGCAGTCCCCCACCTACTCCCCACAAATACACCGACTGGAAGGACAAGGTCCTGGCTATCCTGCACCCGGAGGGCATCACTGGACTCACAGGAGGACTGGACCCGGGTAAGTTAACTATAATACCTTAACAGTCACCCCACCTATAATGCATGTATCACCCCACCCCTCGCACTACCACCAGGACCCCATCCTCCACTCAGTCCACAACACCCATATCCAACTTCCCTGCATGCCCACTATCCAACAAACAGACCTCCATCCAGCCCCCTGGGCACAGTCACCTACCCCCGAATGTATTCCCAGTGGCACTTCAGCACCCACAATGCACCTCCACCACCACATAAAATGCAAAGAAATGTACACAAAGGGACCTTGCATGCCATGACAGGGCACTATAAACATCAAATAGGGCAGAGCAGTGCAGCAATTGCCCAAAAACGTAACTGACACCCACATGTCCATTCCCCCCACCCCAGGCACCACCACCCATGCCACCCGGACGGAAATGCCAAGAAGTGCCAGCGCCCCACCTGAAGACAGAGGCCCCTGTCTGGAGCATGCAGAGGGATGTCTGGAAATAGAGGAACTACCTGGCCCATCACACAGTCCTGGACTGTCACCCTCCAGCAGCCCTACCCAGGATACCACTGACAGACCTACCACCCAGCCACCATCATCAGCCCAGGCCAAACGATCACACACCAGTGTCGCCCGGGCATGGACTGGCAGCCCACATGTATAGAGGCCAGAGTCTCCACCCACTAACAGGCAGGATGATGAAGGACCAACTGCAAGTGGGTCTGCCAGACCTGTGTAGGGGACACAGGCACAGGGAGCTAGGGCCAGTGGGAGGGCATCAGTAGCACAAGTGGGTGTCCAAAGGATGGATGCAGCAGCCCAGGAGGTGATATCTGAAGTCCTGGGAGCATACCACCATACCCAGGACAGGATGGGCCAGATCCTGGCCACCTTGGAGCAGAATCAGAGGCTGCAGGTAGCACACCACCAGGAGGTCATGGAGCAATGGAAACAGCTCAATGCCACCATGGTCTCCATTGCAGAGGTGCTGCAGCACCAGTACCACAGTCAGCCTGAGTCATCCACCCACCTGCAAGCCCCAACCACTAGCCAGGACACTGCCCTGCCCTCTACATCTGCAGCAGCTACTGGACTGGTGGCACTGGCAGAGGACACACAGGAAACCAGCACCCCTGCCCCTGCAGCCCAGCTTCGCAAACGTGCCCTCAGAACCAGACATGCCACTGAAACAGCAGCCAAGACCAAGCCCAGCACCAGGAAGTGACTCTGCCCTGAACTGCCTCCCTTGTGTGCCACTGTGCTACTTTGTGGACATGCCACGACCATCACACCATCTTCCAAAGGCCACATGGACCAAAACCCAGTGCAACCAACAGCTGAGCATATGTACCTGATTATGTATATGCACCATGTGCCTCATATTTTGCCATTTAATAAATACACCTATGCACTCAAATCGTATGTCCCTCGTCAATATGAGATATGAATTGTGAGTGTGTGTGTATTAGCCTGTCAATTTCATAATCATACCTTTATTGCAGGAGGGGATCCAACAGACTTTAGGGTCTGAAATATGTCACACTGTACACAATATTGGGTTTCCTGGCACATGCCACTTCAGTCATTAGCATTGTCACTGACTATAGACACCACATTACCAATTACATGAGTCAGGCTGAAACTATGCAGTGAATACATCAGCATCACTGAACAGTACCTTAGAGTCACTGGAAGTATAGGCGGATTAGCAGGGTTCTGGAGTTGAGATCTTCCCCCTCTTCTTCCTCACCATCACTCTCATCCCCTCTCTGAGGTTGTAGAACTGGTTGGACAGCACCCTCCCCTTTCAGAAGGGGGATAGCTTTCCTCACAGCCAAGTTGTGCTGCATGCATGAATCCACCACTATCTTACACACCTTGTCAGGGACATAGCACAGGGATGCCCCAGAGAGATGGAGGCAACAAAATCTAGCCTTCAGGAGACCTATTGTGTGCTAAATGACCCTCCTAGTACGTCCATGGGCCTCACTATAATTCCTCTCTGAATCTGTCCTGGGATTCCTCTCAGGTGTCAGGAGCCATTGCAAGTTGGGGTAGCCAGAATCACCTGCAAAAGTGGGCGAAACAGGACCTTAAAAATTGACTTTACTTGCATAGATCCTGGCTGTCAGCTATGTACTGATCCAGTGTCAAACACAATCACCTATAAGCCATCCTCTGTCCCCTTGTAGTTGTTCCATCATGTGTGGTACACTGCTGTTTCTCCGATTCCTGTACACCTGTTCATTCACTCTTGGCACTCAATGGCACCTATCACATGGGGGATTTTCCAAAGGCATAAAATCCAGATTTGATGGCGGGAAGTTCAGCCCTTTGGGGAAACTGGACATATGTTTGAAAGTGTTGAACATAGGCATCCAGGAATCTGCACAGGATGGGGCTGAACATTGGCCGTGAGACCCCTGCACCCATGTCCACTGTCACCTGAAATGAGCCCGTAGCCAAAAAATGGAGCACAGATAGCACTTGCACAGTTGTAGGGATGGCATGCTGATTTTCATTTGCCGGTTTCAGTACAGGATCCATTAATGCACAGAGGTCATGGATAGTAGCTCTACTGAGTCTGTAGGTGATAATGATGTGATGTTCCTCCATAGTTTCCAGATCAAACAGGGGTCTATATACAGATGGGGCCCTCCCTCGTCACATGGGTCTGTACCTGTGGGGGAGGAAAGAACACAATCTGAGTGTCAACTTACACTTGCATCCCATGATGTCACTGTATTTCTGTAAGTGTGATTTGTAGGTAACACACACAAATGCAAAGTATGAAGTACACCGTCAGGCAAATGTGTGCTGAGTTAACTCTGTCATAATGGCATCCCAGTGTGGACACACTTCCAAAGATGGGTACATGTGAGGATCCAAGACTCATGTCAGCAAGCAACGAAGGACGGAGAGTTTGAGGCCCTGGATCAGGCCCCTGGCCAAGCTCTGGTGACGTGGTGGTAGCAAAATGGCAGCCTCCTGCCAACCAGGTATGATAGAGTGGAAGTGATTTCATTCCGCTGGCGTTAGTCATCATGGCGGAAGGCGGTGTTTACCGCTGTTCACCCGATCATTGGATTACATGGTTGTCAATGGGGAACCTGGGCCAATCATGATTGTTGGCGGCGCACACCATCGCGACAGCTACGCCATTTTGTCAGCCCTTGACACTTGACTCCTAATTCCCGTGCAGGGTAGTACTCCACTGCGTGTGCTTCTGTGTCGTGACTCTGGTCCCTGAGATGGCGTGGGTACACAGCAGCCACCAGGGGATGATTATCAAAACTGTTGTGATACCGCTATGTTGGGGCTGTGCCAGGCACTTGGACAGGTGTTTTCCTGCAGTCCTGCCCCCCTCAAAGTCCCTGGGATGGTGTGAGGGCTAGTTTGGGCAGTCTCTATAGGCCCATGGAGGGTCCCCTTTCTGTCATCTGGTATGTTTTGTGGCCTCATGGACTTGTAAGTGTATTGGCTGGGCATGATCTCTCATGGGTGTACTTCACACAGTGTATCAGGTCTGAGTTTCATGTGGGTGATGTGGTGTATTCTGGGGTAATGGCCACTAGTCAGGGGCACAATCATTACATATGTTGTATGTGCTGCGTGTAAGTGTGTGACCTGGATGGGAGTGTGTGTGAGCCAGACATATACATATATTCAGGTTTTTTACAAAGTTCTCCCATGTTTTGTCTCTCCACTCTGTGCTCTTGTGTCCTTTATGTACATCAGGATCACCTGGCGTGGGAGCAGTGGAACCGGCAAGTGGGGATGCAGCAGCACACGGTTCCAAGGAGGCAGAGTCGACATACGCCAAGGGGTCCAGAGGGCGAGGAGAGTACCACTGGCGAGGTAGTGACTCTGATACCTCCTCCAATGGAAGCTCCCTGGTGGTGGCGGACCCTACTGGGCACACCAATTCTATACCATCTTCTGCCTGCACCCTCATGCCATCACTGCCCTCCCAGTTGCTCCCCATCCAGTTGCCCATGCCCGCTCACCCAGGAGGGTAGGTGTCTCCTTCGCCCCAGGCACCTCATCCCCTGCCCCCGTCAGCCCTGCTGCCCTCACGGAGGAGGCTATTGACCTCCTGAGGACCATCTATGTAGGGAAGACAACCATTGTGAATGCCATCCAGGGGCTAGCTTCCCAGATGCAGCAATGCAATGCATACCTGGAAGGCATTCACAGTGCCATGTCTGGCATACAGAGATCTTTTCAGGCTCTGGCCTCCTCTTTGATGGCAGCCAGTGTCCCTGGTCTTTCTGTTCCCCCCTCACCACCTCTACCCCTTGCAGCACCCCACTCCCTTCACCTATCCCAAGCACACAGATCAACACACAAAAAGCACACTGACAAACACATGCACCACACTTCCCACTTCAAACAAGCACACACCCACCATACCAAAGCACACACAACAACATCCACTTCCCCCAGTGTGTCAATCTCCCCCGCCACCCTGTCTGTCACCTCTCCATGCACACCCACAAGCACTGTACCCTCAGTCACTGCTGCTGCCCCCATTCACGCAGACACCACAACATCTGACATTCATACATGCACCCCAGACACCACACCTGCACTCACAACAACAAGATTGCCAGACACTTGCAGCACACTCACCAGACCTGCAGACACCCAGACAACATCCATACACACTGGCAGCCTGTCTTCTCCCCCTGTGTCCACCCCCCTCCTCCCAAAACACTCAAACATTCGCACACATCCACACCACACACATCCACCACACATCAGCATACTTTACAGGCACCTTCCTCCACGTCCAGCACATCTACACCTGGTACAAGCACTCCCTCAACCTCCACTCCCAAACCTGCCTCCAAATCCCCTCCAATTGCCCCTAAGAAGCTTTTCCTCTCCCGTGTTGACCTGTTCGAACCCACTGCCCCATCCTGTCTTGTCCCTAAACGTGCCCATCTCCTTGCCCAGTCCACTCCTTTAACGTCCAAGTCCACCCCAATCCGCCCTTCCCATTCCCGTGCCCCTTTCCCAGGGAGGAAGAAGCCCCGTGTTGCCCCAGGTCCCTCTGCCACCCCCTGTTCCAAGCCCACTCCCCCTCCTTCCAAGGGCAAGCCCAAACCCCCTCCACCTCCCAAACCTAAGCCCAAGCCCCACCCTTCCAGACGTAATTCCTTACCCCCGCCACCCCCTGTCCATGTTCCCTGAGGTGCCTGGCTGCCCCATTGATGCCGCTTTTGAGTGGAGTACCCTTTGCACATGTGGGAGTCAAGTTCGGCCTGTTTTGGCCCTTCAGGCTATTTGTAATGGACTGGCCAATGCCCTTATTTGGACATGACGTAATGTCTTTGTAAATAAAGTTTCAGTGCCCAGTGGTGCTGTTGGCACAATATGGCGATGTTGTACAGCGTTTCACTATGGAGGGGTGATGTGCACTGTGCGTACTTTGGTGCAGGTCTTTGTTGGGTTGTGTCTGGTAAGTACATTTTGTTATTGTATGTTTGGCTTGGGACGTAGGAGGGGTTGGGAGTGCATTGCAGGGAGGGTGGGGCGGGTGTGTAACTGTGCCCTTTCTTCCCATGTGTACTAGGCTGTGGTACCTACTGTTGTCGTCTTCGTCATCGGTCACGGTCCTGGAGGTATATGGCAAGGAGCAGCACTAGCATTATTTCCAACTCTCTCTTCATGTCTGCGTTGTTGTGTTCTGTGTGCCTCCGGTGAGTGTGTCCTTTTGTATTGTTAATTTCTGCCACACTTTGCCTGGAGGAGGTTCCCGCCCCAGAAATGATGTCAGTCTTGTGTTTCATTATTTAGTGGGCGGGTAGGACCTTTCCGCCCGCCTGTGGGCAGCCTCCTCCGTCCTCGTCATTTGCTTCATTATTTGACGGTCCGGACCGCCAGCCTGTTGGCAGCAGTTACCGCCACCGCCGGCAGGGCGGTGTTTACCGCCGTATTCATAATGACCACCTTAGTCTCTTTTATAGAAGTCAAAAATCTCCAGCTGCACGAAGCTGCAGGTTGTAGCCAACGAGGACTGCATGAGGCCGATACTCTTTCTTTGAGGAGCCACTGGCCAGGATTTGCTGCTAAGAAGAATGTAGCGGGAGCTGCTCGAAGTCAGGCTGACCGGCGATGCACCTTCGTTGGATTGACGAGCAGGTAGGTCATGGTCTCCTCTCGGACCTCAGAGTAGTTTTTAGCCAAGAATGTTTGGATTTTGGTTATATGGGCACCTTTACCACCACTTCCAAGGATCCAGGACTGGAGAGGCATCACTTAGAGAGTCAGAACTTACTCAGGCTGACTCCAGGTGAGGGTTCAGATGGTTGGAGCCTTTTCTGTCCCTGAGGCTCTGATCAGGAAGACAGCCAATTAGTGCTTGAAGTCACTCTGGAAGTCTTGGGTTCAAGCAGGAAAGCAGGTCTCACACAGCAGAGCAGTCCTCAGAGGGCACAAGAAAAGCCTCAGGAGGCAGGGCCGTCCTCTTGGTGCAGCAGCCAGTCCTCTGAAATACACCACAACCACAGGCAGCATAGCAGTCCTTTGTGAGCCCTTCTGCTGGTCCTGAAGTGAACTGAAGAGTGGTTCTGAGAGCCCTATTTTATACCACTTTGAAGAGGCAGAACCTTCTGGAGTTTCCCCCCCCACTGAAGTGTCTGGAATGTCCTGCATCCCTGTCCTGATCTCCCTATTGTGTGGTTGTCTGGGAGAAATACACAAAGGCCAACTACACCAAATCAAGTGACCAAGGAAACAGGCTGAAGGCACTAAATGGTTAAGACACGAAAAAGCCAACATTTTCAGAACTGTGACTTAAAATCTGACTTTACCATTAAAGGGGATTTTAAATTACTATTCCTTAGACACTAAACATGACATTTCTACCTGCTCCCAAACAAAAGTTATTACTTATTAAATGTTATAAGGAAACCTAATGTTACCCTGTGAGAGAGGTAGGTCTAACAGTAGTAAAAAAAAAAGAATTGTGAGTTGTTTTTTCACTCCCAGAACATTTAAAATTTTAAAGTACATGTCCAACTTTTAAATCACAGTGCACCCTGTCGTATGGGCTGTCTACGGCCTACTTTGGAAATGACTTATATGCAATAAAAAGGGAGCTTTAGGCTTGGCAATGGATTCGTTTGGCAAGTTGAATTTGCAGTTTACAACTGCACACAGGCTTCAATGGCAGGCTTAAGGCATGTTTTAAGGGCTACTTAAGTGGGGGGCACAATGAATCCTGCAGGCCCAAGTAGTAGCATTTAATTTACCAGCCCTATGTATATTGTATACCACTTTCCTGGGGACTTATAGGTACACTAAATATGCCAACCAGGTGTAAGTGAATATTATCATGTTTTAAGGAGTGAGCACAAGCACTTTAGCACTGGTTTGCACTGATTAGCGCTGGTACGGTACACAGAGTCCTAAAGCCCACAAAAATGAATCCAGCAAAACAGGAAGGAAGAAGGCAGAAGGTTTGGGGGTGACCCTTTTAGAGAGGGGCAAGTCCAACAATTAGTGTTTTGGTGCCAGGGCTGCTGTGCCAATCCTCCTTGTCTGTTTCCCAACATCAACACCATATCCAACTGTCAACATCCCTTTGTCAGTGATTGGTTTTCCTTGTGTCCTGGTCTTCAGTGTCTTTTGTCACTGTCCCTGTGTAAGTAATCCCATGCGAGTGTCCCAGGATCAGTGTGTCAATCTCAAGATTCTCCCAGTCAGTGTCCATGTATCAGTGTTGCTGTATCCGCATCCTCATGAAACAATCACAGGGTGCCCACTTCTGTCTCCCCATGTCATTACCACTGCTCTAGCATCCACATGTCAGTGACAGTGCTTTATTATAATTGCTGGTACCCTTGTTTCAGGATTCCTTTGAAATATTGAAGGAACTGCTTCACATCAGTGTCCATGCCTCAGTGCCATTGTCCTGGTTCCATCATTAGTTGCCTTGTCCCAGTGCCCTCTCGTCTCACTGTCCCTTTGATGACCAGTGTCCCCTTGATGGCCATGGTTCTCAGTTCCTATTTCCCCTAAAGACATATTCAAGAAGCTGGTAATATTCTGAGGTAGAATTAGTTGTGACAGCGACAATGTTCCAGTATGATTGCTGGTGCCTGTGTTTCAGTGTCCCTTTAACATTGTCAAAGGAAACGCTTCACATCAGTGTCCATGCCTCAGTGGCAATCTCCCGGTTCCCTCATTAGTGCGCTTGTCTCGGTGTCCCTTTGATGGCCATGGTTCTCAGTTCTTATTCCACCCAAAGATATCTCAAACAAGCTGGTGTTTTTCTGATGAGGAATTAGTTGATGTGTGATGGATTGAAGGGTTCCTTATAAAAAAAGCTGGGAAGTAACACTTTTGCTTTAAGACCTAGGCCCAATTTATTAGGATTTTGAATTGGGATTGTGTCACTTTTTTTGGCGTAGCCCTGATGCAAAATCTATTGTAGTATTTAAATAGCCAGCCAAAAAGTGTAACTTAACACAGCGCATAACACTGCCTTGCGTTATCTTGCGTTGGGGCGGCGTTAAATGGGTGGAGCATGGGCACGTCCGCACACCCACCTATTAATTTTGACACACATCTATGCTTACTAAATTCAATAAACATGGGCTTGCAGCAAAATGGTGTGCACCTAGCCAACGCAGGTGTGACAAGGAGAACCACTGCTATTTCTCCTCATTATGATTTCTGTTCATGTGTGCTGCATCCTGCAAAACACATACAAAGGGGAAATATCCTCTCTTCCTGCACAAAAAGTATTCTAACCACAATGCAGGCACCCTTGTGTTGTGGTGCAAGGTTGCCAGTGTTCGTGCCAGGCAGCCAGAAGTATGCCAGCACTATGAGAGAGCGGAGCTGTGCCATATCTTTGTTAATATTGTGTGTTTCTGATGTCTCCCTTTCATGCAACACAGCACAGCAAGTACCCTTGTTGAGTTGCATTGCATGAAAGTTTAGTACATTTGGGCCCTGGTTACCCGCAAAACAGAACATATGGGGGGAAAAAAAACAGCTGAAAAAATCTTTCCTTAGAGTTAATAGAAGCATACATTACACTTTCCAGCATTACTATTTGTGTATCATGGTCAGTTCCTCTCTCAGCCCTGCAAATTGGAAAGGACTTTTGTGAGTTTGGAAATGTTTGCTTTATAGTGCAGAACACAGTAGTTTTTACACTTGAACTTCCATCTTTAAATTATGTTTGAATGGGCTACAAATTGTATGTAATAACAGGTTCACTTGACCTTTCAGCTATGCCTATTGTGATGAGAGTTTAGGGAGGGCAAAAGTCAAAATAAGCTGGCCTGGCCCTAAAGGCACCTCCCCACTCCCTGAAGCCACGGCCCTGCTGTTCTCTAGTTTCAGATATGTTCGCTCAGAAAAGTGCTCTGTCCCTGGTGTAATCTCTCTGTGGGCTTTTAACCATGACTGTGCCACACGCATCAGTTTGGTTGGTTCGTGGGGTTGCCTTTTAAAATTCGCTTGATTTCATTAGTGAAAGGCATACATATGTCATGAATTTTCCGGTGTTTAGCCCTCCTCGGGTGCACAGACCAACTACTGAAAACATATGAGGATCTGTGTTTTCCGTATGGTTTCTGGACTACTTTTTCTCTTTATTTCGTAAAGGCAGCATGATCTCGCTCGGCAGTAGTCAAGCACTTTGCATGACATCAACCATGTTACATGGATATTTGCACTTTTGCTGGTTATATGGATAATTGCACTTTTGCCGGTTACATGGATAGTTGCACTTTTGCCGATACGTTTCACTGCGAGCTAACTTCTGTTTCCCTTTGTGTGTCTGCTTCGCCCTCATGGCGGCCATCAGCTCGCTTATGTGAAACTGTTTTACTTTTCATTTTCAGTTTATGTGGCAAGAAAAGTCCAGTAAGGAGTTTACAACTCTAATAGCTCTAACTCGAGCAAACGCAAGACCTATTGCATTGGAAATGCTTGCTTCTCATTGCAGCTTCTTCCAGGCTGGAGCATAAACAGCGACCAGCTTCATGCCACTTCTTGTTGTCACCTCCATCAAACGTTTATGCTGCAAACTGAGGTGACCTCTGCTTCGATAGGTCTGGAGCGAGGTCTTGGTATAAAGTATATTGCAATACCAGGGTTTTTATGTGTTCTGATTATCAATCTTATTTTATAATTTCAAAGCAATGATGGAACTAGCAGACTCTTAAAACAGCAATAAGGCAATACAGTTACAGCGACAAATGTACATACAAATAGATAATCTGGTGCACAGAGTGCAGACATTTCTAGCATTTCTACATATTCTGACAACTTCACATTTTCCATGAAAGAAATAGAAAGGTCTGAATAAGACGCAACAGAAATGGTTGAATCTGAAAGGACAAAGAATGAAGGGCCAGATGTAGCAAGCGTTTTGCATGGTGCAAACAGCGAATTTAGCTGTTTGCGCCATGCAAAACGCACATCGCGATGCTCATTCCCATTTTGCGAGTCGGTAACCTGGTTACTGACTCGCAAAATGGGAATGCGACTCGCAAATAGGAAGGCGTGTTCCCCTTCCTATTTGCGATTCGCATCGCGATGTAGAATTGCTTTGTGACCGCAAACGCGGTTGCAAAGCAATTCGCAGTTAGCACCCATTTCAAATGGAACCCCTTCACATTTGTGAATGGCTCTGAAAAAAATGAAACAAATGTGTTTCATTTTTTCGTGTGTATTGCAACTCGTTTTCCCTTAAGGAAAACGGGCTGCAATACAAAAAAATACTGCTTTATTAAAAAGCAGTCACAGACATGGAGGTCTGCTGTCTCCACAGGCCACCATCCCTGTGAGTGCTGCGAATCACAAGGGGGACGCAAATTGCGACCCACCTCATTAATCTTAATGAGGTGGGTCTTTGCGACCCCCTTGCGATTCGCAGATGGTGTCAAGGACACCGTCCTGCATCTGGGTTTGCGAATTGCAAATTGCGAGTCGCTCAGACTCGCAATTTGCAAGTCGCAAACTAGGACTTACCTACATCTGGCCCAAAAAGTCTGAGGAACTGTCACAATGATCCCGACATGAGCATTGGGCCATACCTTCATCTCTTTTGGGACATAGCACCTTCTATACATTTGCGTCGACACAAATAATTTTGGTAAACAGTTGAAATGGGTCTCGGGAAACATCTATTTTGCATCTATTCAGCATTTTGAACCTCCTTCAAATGTTGTTTTCAGCCTAGGCACAATTTAATTGTTCTTTTGTAATTTAATATGTTGACTTAAATCTGAAATAACTAATGAATGTTTTGTTTATACATATTGCCCAGGTTCCTATGAATATTGGGTCACTCCAGTGGTTTTGTGCACTGTTCTTTTTCAATTGTGGCCTACTTGTCCTTCAGGGATGGGGCTGCAATTTCAACACTGTTCAAATGTCAATGGAAGGATGAAGTGTCTCACAGTCCACCATCCCTGCCTTCGATAAGGTATGGAAAGGCAAACCTGCCTCTTTAATACGCTTGGGCAGGATATTTGCGATTCTTACAGAATGTCAGTTTTTGCACTGCGAGAAATTAGTACATCTCTCGCAGCACTACGGTAACTTTATGAGTAACGTCTGGCCATGGAGACTGGAGTGAAGTCGATTTTTTCAAGTGGCTAGCGAGAGATCATACTGTGAAGGTTTGAACTCATCTTTTGTGATTGTAGCACAGTTAAAATCAGGTTTTGTAGGAAGCTGGGGCAAAAACTTCTAAGAAATCAAAGCCATAACCACATAGCAAATATGTTGGCTTCTGCCAGATTGAAAGAAGCAGGGTACGCCCTTAAATGTTTGTCTTATCAGGATGTTTCTTATGAAACTTAACAAATTTTCAAAGACCTAAAAAGCTACCATTTCAGCCACACTCTGCACTGCCTGACTAATCGACTATTCATACTGTTCTGAGTTCACCATGCTTGCTGAATATTTAATTGGTTTGACTTATAAAGTTTGTGATAGAAGTTGTCTGGAGATTTTAGTGGACACCAAATGAAAGGTCACAGTATTTCTTGCCTCTGGCTATTTACAATGCAGTTAGATGGAAACGAATTGATGAAATATGCAACAAGTGACACTAGATGTAAGAAATGCAACTTCATTTTTCGCAGGTAACTAAACATTTCTCTAAATAACAGGGCCAGACGTGAAAGCCATTTAGTGGTTGCAAAGTCTTACTCAATTACAGCATTTGTATCAGCTAAATTGCTTTGTAGTAAATAATAAACCCGTTTTGCAATTTGGTGAGAGCTTACCAAATTGTAAAATGGGTTTAGAAATACATACGGAATCAATGTTTGGGAGGCGCGTGTTTAAGTCATCTCTTCCAAATTACAGTTCGGAATTCTATGTATCAATTTTGGTTGCAAGTCATTTCTATGTATCAGTTTTGGTTGCAAATTATTTACTAGTTTACTGAGTCCTCTAAAGAGGTGTTAACCATTTAAAAAGGAGAGGGGGGTCACCTTGACACCCCATCCTCTTTTGAATGTAAAAAAAAGTTTCTTTGGAAGGGGTCAATAGTCCAGATACCACTGCCAACTCTAAATCTTTTTTTTTTCTTTTAAAAGTTCTTTAAGGTAGTCAGGTTTGCTTAATGTAAAACAGTCTACATTAAAAAAACGTATTTTATTTAAATGCATCACAGGCATCACTGTGTGCTGAACCCATGCTTATGATGGCATCCAGTCCAAGTGGTGAGCTGCAACTTGTGAGCTACCTCATGAATAGTAATGAAGTAGGTCAAATTGTGACCCATTCCAAATGGTGATTTTGTGAACCAACCTAGTAGTGCAATAATACATTAGTAGGTTCGCAGAATCGAAATCAAGGGCCAGATGTAGGAAGCCAAAAAATCGTGAGTCGGAAATTGCGAATCATTGCGACTCGCAATTTCCGACTCGCAAAATGGGATCCAACAAAAAAAAGCGGCTTTATTTTGCAACTCGCAAATGAAGTCGCACCGCAGATTGCGAGTCCGCTGTTAGCGAGGTGTTTTTTTGCGACCTCGCTAAAAATGAACTCGCAAATTGCGTGTGGGAATCGCAAATTGCGACTGTGCCGCAAATTGCATGCAGGTGCAGCAAAACAGTTTGAAAAACACTTCCTGGCTCTTGCTGATTACATCAGAGCCAGGAAGACATCAAATACACCTGGGAGGAGGGAGGACCACACCCTTTTCTAACTGCTGAGCAACCACCTGGAGGAACAGCAGAAACAATGGAAGACTCAGGCAGTGCAGGCAGGAAGAGAAAACTGAAATTCTCTGAAAAGGAGCTTGAGGTGCTGACAGAGGAATGCTGCCAGCACCATGACCAGCTGTTTGGAAAGGCTGCCCTGAGTGTCCCAGACACTGAAAACAGGAGAACCTTGCAAGACATCCAGGAGAGGGTCAACGCCATAGGAGTGAGCCACAGAAGCATAGAGGAAATCAAAAAGCAGTGGTATGACCTGCGCCCCAGGACAAAGGAGAGGGCGGCAGATCGCCTCAGGGAGATGAGGGGCACAGGAGGAGGCCCATCCACCATCCCACCACCCACAGCCATGGAGGAACTGGTTGAACAGACCCTGGAGCCTGAGGCAGTGTCAGGAATGGGAGTACTGGACACGTCAGCGCCAGGGACATCAAAAAGTGAGTACCATGAAACATGCATGTACACCTATAAATGCTATACCCCCACCCACCCAGTACATAGCAGCATGCACAACCAAACTAGCTTCATTCCAGACTTGCAACCACCAGAATTGTGCATTATGGGCAATGTAGTACAGTAGTCAGCTTATAGGCAACTGTTTATTAGGAGGCATACAACAGATGTTAGATACTGACAATGTGTTCCCTATGTCCCACAGGTCTCCCACAAGACACTCCCACCAGCCACACCGTCCAGGGTGAAGAAAGCAGCCCACAGGCAGGGCAAGAGGCTGCAGCAGCCACTACAGGGCCCAGCACCACACCACCACAGTTCCCTCCAGCTCAAGAAGTGGACATGGTGGAAAGAGACAAGGCACCTGGTCCCAGCCACAGTGTGAGACAGCAGGACCCCGAAGCACCACCGCGTCGCAGACGCAGACTCCATGTCCAAGCAGTGTTCCAGGAGGAGGTGACACATCCATATCTGCAGCTGAGGCATTCCTCATATCTGGTCAGTGCCTGCAAACAAGGCAGTTGAGAATCATTTCTGGGGCAATGCAACGGATGGAGCACAATTTCACAAATGGCCTGGCAGAAGTGAACACACAGTTCACACGTTTGAACGACAATGTCAGTGACCTTGCACTATCCATACGGCAACTGGTGACGGAACTGGTGTCAGAGAGGCAGAGTGCAAGGCGCCGTGAGCGCCAACTGGTACAGAGATTGGACCGCATAGCTGCATCCATCGTCCGTCTCACAGTGAACACCACAGGGCTGTCACAACGTACTGTGAGCTTGCAGGTGGACTTGGGCCACTTTCCAGGGGATGTGGCTCGGGGACTGGGTCGCATTAGCCACGCTGTGGACATGCTGGAGGCTAGACAGGTGGCTAGGGGCACGGCTGAGACACCTCAGGACAGTGAGGAGGGGTCCACCATCAGCAGCGCATCTGCCACAGACACATGTGTCTTGCGGAGTGGCAGTGCACGTCAGGGGTCTGCTGACCCACCTAGCACAAGCCATGCTGGGTATCCCAGGAGGAGGTGTTAGGCCCAAGCACCTCAGGACACATGAGGTACATGGAGTGAATGTGTCCTCATTGAGGGTGGACATTTACAGCCCCTTAACAAAAGTTCAGTTATTTCATTATTAGGTTCACTTATTAAAAAGTATTGTAAGATCCACCTCACAACTGGGCTCTTTGTGTGTGACATTAGTGTGTGTGGTGACAGTTACCACGTACCTTCCAAAGTATTGGTTTGCAATGTGGTCCCGTCTCTGTCTGCCTTGATTTGCAATGCTTCTATCCCCAGGCTGGCGATGTGGTAGCTCTTGCTCGTCATCCTCCGAATCTGGGTCTTCAGAGGTGAGATGTAGCCCACGTCTGGTGGCAATGTTGTGCAGTATAGCGCATGCGCCAACTATCTTGAAAGCTGTTATTGGGGCATACTGGAGCGCACCTCCACTTCTGTGGAGGCATTGAAATCTTGCCTTTAACAGTCCAAAGGTCCTCTCTATGACATTTCTGGTCCTCCTATGTGCACTGTTATATCGCCTCTCATTCTCATTGCTGGGTGTTAGGTACGGGGTAAGTATCCATGGTCGTAGCGCATATGCACTGTCACCTGTGTGGCAAAAATTAACAATGTTAGCAGGGCATGGATGGTTTCTACAGTGACCTGTGTGTATGGCTTCAGGGTGTCTGCAGCAATACCTAATAGATATCCGTCTTCAAACTCCCCACGTTCTAGGCGTTGGTGTATCCCACTGTGCCTGAAAATGTAAGAGTCACGTGTACTCCCTGGAAATTTGGCTACAATGTCAGTGATGACATAATGGTTGTCACATACCACCTGGATGTTCAGTGAGTGGGTACACTTCCGGTTGCGGAACAGATATTCCAGATTTGCAGGAGGGCAGATTTGTATGTGTGTCCCATCCACACACCCTATTACATGTGGGAAGTTGGCAATTCTGTAGAATTCCAACTTGGTGCTGTTGATTTCTGCCTCATTCCTGGGTAGGTATATGTATCTGGACATTTGTGTGTGTATGGCATCTAGGAAACATCTGAAGAACCGTGAGAGTGCACTTTGGGATACCCCACCTGCCACTGCAATCACCCCCTGATAGCTACCCGAGGCCAAGAGGTGCAGTGAGCATAGCACTTGCACATGTGTGGGGATGGTGCTGCGGCGCACAGTTTGTCGTTGAAGCTGCGGATTGAGTAGATCAATTCATTCAAATATCTCCACTGCTGAGTCTGTATTTATCATAAATCTCCTCCTCAGTTTGCTGGAAAAGTGTCTGCCTGGTTCTGTATATCCTCTCCTGTCTCTGGCTCCTCCTCCTCCTCTGCTGTGCGGCGTGGACTCTCCTCCACCTTGCTATCACATATATTTCAGCCATTTTGAGTAACCCAGATGCCTTCTTTGTCTCTTTTTCTACTTTGGTTCTGGTTACCACCTGCTCTGAGTTAGTGGTAATTTGGGTGTGCAAAATGGGCTTTTTGCGACTAGTCGCAATTTGCGAGTGGCTTTTTCATATGGTTTGCGACTCGCAAATTGCATCTCCCTATTTGCGGGATGCACAATGGGGTCACAAAAATGTGCGAGTCAGTAATGGTTCAGGTCGCAATTTGCGATTCGGAAATGGGATTTTTGTATCCCATTTCCGATTTTGCAGGGTCGCAAATTGCGATTCGGGCCATTTGCGACTCACAAATTTTTGCTACATCTGGCCCTAAGTCTCAAAACGTTGGTGTGCAGTTTTCAATCCGTTTTTGTAAATGTATTTTGCGTACATCTGACCCTCAGTGTGATAAACAATGGTTGCTAATAATACACCCTTGTTATGTGCAGATCACAGAATTGTCTCTTGAGGTTCTCTTGTTATCATCTTAAACAGGATGAAGGTCTGTGTCACTGATATCCTAGGTTTGAACCTGTAACCTACAGATTACACACAAATATCTGCACAAGGTGTTAGCCCACCTAGCTATCTTAATCTGCTTGCAATTTAGAATCGGTTGTTTTTATGCATCTATGCAACAAATCCTCAAGCTTTTGAGCTATCATACATGGACTGAAATCATTGAGATGCTGTTTATAAAGAAGTCTCCATATCAAATAAAGAAACACAATGGCCCTCATTACAACATTGGCGGTAAAAGCCGCTTACCGCTGTGCAGAAGACTGCTAACACAGCGAATTCCGCCACGGCTATTATGACCCACATTACGAAATCTGCCAAAATTCAGACACCCACACAAGTCCGCCACACCAGAGGTCAGTGATAAACTGGCGAAAACAAAACCTCCACCGTCACGCCAACAGGAATACACCCACACTATCACGACACACTAATCCACGTGGCGGTATTTCAACCGCGGTATTCCATTGGAGGTACACACCGCCGCGCTCAAAATACACACACACATACAAAACACAGCCACATTGGACAATTCGAAATACACACACCTGATACACATACACACGCCACTCCCACGCCCCCAATACAATATAAAACACACACCCACATCACCCACAAACCCCTACTACCAAAAATTCTGAAAGAAGGCCAGAGAGAGACAGCACCAGCAAGAACAACAGCATCCACAGGCACACAACACCATCACCCACAGAACTTCCACACACCTCATACAACACACCACTACATATCAGCACACTTATCACCACACACTCCACCCCACACATCACCTACACCACCCCATAGCACGGCAAAGACACCCAGGTTCTCGGAGGAGGAGCTCAGGGTCATGGTGGAGGAAATCGTCCAGGTAGAGCCACAGCTATTCGGATCAAAGGTGCAGCACACCTCAATTGCAAGGAAGATGGAGCTATGGTGAAGAAGAGTGGACAGGGTCAACGCAGTGGGACAGCACCCAAGAAATCGGGAGGACATCAGGAAGAGGTGGAACGACCTACGGGGGAAGGTGCGTTCCGTGGTCTCAAGACACCACCAGGTCGTTCAGCGGACTGGCGGCGGACCCCCACCTCCTCCCCCACAGCTAACAACATGGGAGGAGCAGGTCTTGGCAATTCTGCATCCTGAGGGCCTCGCAGGAGTAGGTGGAGGAATGGACTCTGGTAAGACAAATCTTAATTATTACATCCCCCACCCTACCTGCATGCCAGCACATACCCCCACCCTCACCCCCAGCACCCCAACTCCTCACATATGTCCCAACATCACAAACCACCCATCCAAACACCAAACCCTGCATGCAACAACAAAGCATGGACACCCATCACTAAAGCATGCCCACTGCACATACCCATACAACCCCCTAAACCATCATCACACAAGGTCCCACACAGGAATGCAAGCACTGGGGTACACAGTCACCCACCCATTGCACATCATGACACACACAGATGTAATAAACATCCTTTTATACCCCTGCAGGACCCCTACCCAACGTCACCAGACAGGAGGGTCCACACATGTCCAGACCACCAACAGAAGAGGCCCACAGTGATGACAGCAGCTCTGTCCAACTGGATCTAGATGACCAGCCCGGCCCATCGGGGACCTCGGGACAGTCGGTTCCCCTCACACAGTCACTGGCCACCACAGACCTTCCCCCCTCTGGAAACACCATCACAGCACCCACCCAGCGGGCCCATACCTCCGTCCCTAGGACACGTCAATCAGCTGTGTGTCCACCACTATAGGGAACCCAGGATAACTCACCACCCCAACAACAACAGGGACCTGGGGGCAGTGGCAGTGGGCACACGGTCCAGGGGACGGAGGCCCAGGAACACAGGGGAACTGGGAGGGCTGCTGTGCGACAGGGGGCGGACAGGTCAAGGGAACCCACTCTCCACAAGGCCCTCTCCTCCATCATGGGAGCCTACCACCACTCCCAGGAGACGATGGCAACGGTACTGGCCAAGTTTCAGGAGAACCAGCGCCTGCAGGAGGAACAGGATATGGGCTTCAGGGAGGAACTCAGAACCATCAGCTCCACCCTGGGCACCATCGTAGGGGTGCTGAAGGAAGTACTCAACACCAGGAGGGACACTGTGGCACTACAAGGGGCCCTTGACACTAGCATGGACGATGAACTGCCCACCACCTCCGCCGGCACTAGTGGAAAGGACGCCCCGCCACTGGACCACTACGCAAGCACCCCACCCCCTGAAGAGGGAGAACCACCCCGCAAACGGTCCCTGAGATCCAGGAACAAGACAGAGCACGATGCCAAGACCCCCGCCAAGAAATGAGACCACCCTGATTGTCATCCTACTGTCCTACTTTGTCACCATGTCCATACTTAAACTTCCCCAGCTCCACTTCCTATGCCCATTTGGGCAATGCACCTGTGAGACTAATAGACTGGACTCTGCCATGGACATTCCTCCGCCATCACCCCTCACCATTTTGCTACCCCCTCCAATTTTGAGCACTAAAATAAACACTTTTAAAGCACAAAACAATCTGGAGCCAGTCTGTGATTTCGAAATAGTGTATTAGAAATTACAGTGAAAAAATGCTCTTTCAATTGTAATGTCAACATACCTATGTCACACAGCTCTAGTCCATGAGGAATCAAAGCAGATGTCACACAGTGGGACCCACATCTGTGGAATCGTAAGGGAAAGTGACAACTCAGTGACCATACACTGTATGAAAACGACAGACAGTAGAGAGGTAGTAGTGTTAAAGTACATGTAGTAGGCAGGTTTGTATTCTTACCTGTGTCTCACTGGAAATATTGCTGGATTACTGAGTCCCTGTTGTTCATGTCTTCTTCCTCTGCTTCCTCGTCTTCACTGTCCACAGGCTCCACAGCTGCCACAACACCGCCATCCGGACCATCCTCCTGCAGAAAAGGCACCTGTCGTTGCAAAGCCAAGTTGTGAAGCATACAGCAGGCCATGATGATCTGGCACACCTTCTTTGGTGAGTAGAATAGGGATCTACCTGTCATATGGAGGCACCTGAACCTGGCCTTCAGGAGGCCGAAGGTCCGCTCGATCACCCTCCTAGTTCGCCCCTGGGCCTCATTGTAGCGTTTCTCTGCCCTTGTCCTGGGATTCCTCACTGGAGTCAGTAGCCATGACAGGTACGGGTAACCAGAGTCACCTGCAAATGGCGAGGGATAACTGTTAGACACGCACTAACCTGGAGGGATATCTCCAGACCCAGACAACCATTCCCACTTGACTTGCTTCCAGGTGCTCACCTAATAGCCACAAACGGTGCCTCTGGAGTTGACCCATCACATAAGGGATGCTGCTATTCCGCAGGATGTAGGCGTCATGCACTGAGCCAGGGAACATGGCATTCACATGGGAGATGTACTGGTCTGCCAAACATACAATCTGTACATTCATGGAATTATAACTCTTCCGGTTTCTGTACACCTGTTCACTCCTGTGGGGGGGGTGGGGACCAAAGCCACATGGGTCCCATCAATGGCACCTATGATGTTGGGGACGTGTCCCAGGGCATAGAAGTCTCCTTTCACTGTAGGCAAATCCTCCACCTGAGGGAAAACGATGTAGCTCTGCATGTGTTTCAGAAGGGCAGACAACACTCTGGACAATACTTTGGAAAACATAGGCTGAGACATCCCTGATGCTATGGCCACTGTTGTTTGAAAAGACCCACTTGCAAGGAAATGGAGCACTGACAGCACCTGCACTTGAGGGGGGATTCCTGTGGGATGGCGGATTGCTGACATCAGGTCTGGCTCCAACTGGGTACACAGTTCCTGGAGTGTGGCACGGTCAAGCCTGTATGTAATAATCACATGTTGCTCCTCCATTGTCGACAGGTCCACCAACGGTCGGTACACCGTAGGATGCCGCCATCTCCGCACATATCCCAGCGGACGGTGCCTATGAAGGACAACAGGGAGCACGGAGTCAAACAACTCAGAGGTACGTACCCACAGTTTACACAGACCACCATTCATACACAAAAGATGGCCTGTATGTGTGTAGAGTGTAGGCCTAGGTATGTGTAACACATTTGAAAATGAAGCCATGTGGGCCCCTGAAATGGCGGCTGCCTGACTTGTAAAGTGGGACAGTGGGATGTGAGGTAACTGCGCTGGCGTTGTACACCGTCGCGGTAGGTGGTCGATGACCGCGGCGCAATGCTGCATTGGATAACATTGGACCCTATGGGTCCCAGGAGCCAATGACAATGTACGCCGGCGGTGACGGTACGCACCGCCGCGGACGTGACCGCCATTTTCCATCTGTTCAATCACTCAATACCTGATCTTCGACAGGAGAGGACCTACACTGCAAGTGCTGCTGTGACCTCGGTCTGGAAGAGACAATGGCTCGAGTGTCTGAGGACAGGGCCCCTGCCTTCACATTGGAGGATTTGGAGAAGCTCGTGGATGGGGTCCTCCCCCAGTACATGCTACTCTACGGTCCTCCAGACAAACAGGTAAGTACACAGGGAGCATGTTGTATGGGCTATGCCTGTGTGGAGAGGGTTGGATGTAAGAAGGAAGGGGGGAGAGTGCTGCGTGCCTTCAAGACGGTGAATGCATGTGCCACATGGCAAGGGTAGGGATGGTGGCCAATCTCTTTGACGGTGCAGTTGGTAATAACTTCTCTTTTTCCCCTGTACATTTCATGTAGGTCAGCGCCCACAAGGAAAAAGAAATTTGGCGTGCCATCGCCAAGGACGTCCGGACCCTGTGGGTCTACCACAGACAGAGCACCCACTGCAGTAAAAGATGGGAGGACATTTGCCGCTGGAGCAAGAAGACGGCGGAGGCTCAGCTGGGGATGGCCTCCCAACGTGAGAGGGGTGCCCATTGCACCATGACCCCCCTGATATTCAGGATACTGACGATGGCCTACACGGAGTTGGATGGGCGCTTGAGGGCATCACAGCAGCCACAAGGGGGTGAGTACACTCTCATTCTGCTGAGTTTGCGCGCATTGGAGGTGTCCGGGTGGGGGAGGTGGGCTGTGGGTTTCCCTAGGCCAAGGCGAGTTCCGTAGGCAAGGCCCCTCCGTAAGGCAGGCCATGTGGCACCCCACCCCACCTCTGTAGAGTGCCAAGTACACCTAGTCATGCTCCTGTGTCATCTGTGTGTGCAGATGTCATCCATAGCCTTGTAGGCCATTTCACAGGAATTGAACAGTGGAGTCCAGGAGCGCAGTGTGGTGCAGGGGGCTTCTGTGTCTGTCGTGTCCGCCAAAGGTAGCGGTAATGCATGCACTCAACATGTCTTTCTTCTGTCGTCCCCTCCCCTTTTTGTGGTCTCCCTGTTCTTGTGTGCATTAGCATCATCAGGCGGAGGAGCAGTGGCACCGGAGCACGATGAAGCTGCATCCCACATGGCCCTGGGGGGCGAGACTACGGACACAGAGTTCACCAGTGGGACGGAGGGCGGGGGGAGCTCCACAACGGGGACAGGAGCTGAGACTAGCGACACAGACTCGTCCTCTGATGGGAGATCCCTTGTGGTGGTGGCAACGTCTATGCCCCCTGCATCTACAGGTACAGCCGCCACCCCACCTACCAGCACCGCCCTCCCAGCAGCCCCTCAGCCTTTGCCCCGTGCCCGCTCACCCAGGAGGGTGGGCATCACCTTTGCCCTAGGCACCTCAGGCCCTGCCCCAGTCACCCCTGCTGCCCTCAGGCCATTGACCTCCTCAGGTCCCTCACTGCTGGGCAGTCTACCATTTTGAATGCCATCCAGGGTGTAGAGAGGCAGTTGCAACAAACTAATGCATTCCTGGAGGGCATTCATTCTGGTCAGGCGGCCCTTCAGCGAGCTTTTCAGACTCTGGCCTCAGCACTGATGGCAGCCATTGTCCCCGTCTCTAGCCTCCCCCCTCCAACTTCCTCCACCCAGACCCAATCCCCTGTACCTCAGCCTATCCCAAGCACACCTACAGACCAGCATGCACACATGTCAATACACAAGGGAAGCTCTGGCAAACATAAGCACCACACATCCCACAGGCACTCAGGCAAGCATCACACACATGCAGACATGCCAACATCCACTGCCTCCACTGTGTCCCCCTCCTCCTCGTCTCCCTTCTCCCTCCCAGTCTCGTCTACACTCACACCTGCATGCACTACATCTACAGCCACCACGTCCCTCTCCAGCACACCCATCACCACACCCCGCTCACGTGCAGTCGCCACCCCCACTACCATTCACACGTCCCCTGTGTCCTCTCCCAGTGTGTCTGTGATGCCCCCTCCCAAGATACACAAACACAGGCACACACCCACCCAACAGCCATCCACCTCACGACAGCCTGGAGGCTGGAGCACATGCACCTTCACCCAAAGTCACCAAACGTACACCTCCCACAACCACCACCTCTTCCTCCACTCCCAAACCCCCTCCAGCTACCCGTCCCAGTATGTCCAAAAAGCTTTTCAAGTCCACCCTTGACCTCTTTCCCACACCTCCCCCACCCCGTCCGTCTCCTAGGTCCCGAACTAGCACCTCAGCCACAACACCTCCGGGACCAGTGGTGCCTGTAGTCACCGGAATCTGGAGTGCACCGGCCACCAGGGCAGCCAGTGTGGCACAGAGCCACAGCACAGACAGTCCCCCACCTGTGAAGCATCAGAAGTTGGCCAGTGCCCGGCGGGAGAGGGGGAAGACTCCAGCCACCAAAGCTGCTCCTAGGGGTCCCGGTGGGAGTGTGGAGTCAGCTGTGACACCTTCTAAGGTGGGGAAGGGCCACAAGAAACCCGGCAAGTCTGGGAAGAGCAGCACGGCGGAGAAGACCGCCATCATCCCAGCTTCCCAGGAGGCCACCTCCAGCACAAGGCCAGCTGCCCAGGAGAGGACCACCAGCACTAGCCCACCTGCCCAGGAGGGGCCCGCCAGCACCAGCCCAGCTGCCCAGGAGGCCGCCCCCACCAGCAGCCCAGCTTCCCAGGAGGCCACCCCCACCACCAGCCCAGCTGCCCAGGAGGGGCCCGCCAGCACCAGCCCAGCTGTCCAGGAGGCCACCCACACCACCAGCCACACTGCCCAGGAGGCCACCGCCAGCACCAGCCCAGCTGCCCAGGAGGCCACCGCCAGCAAAAGCCCCGCTGGGCCATGAAGGACCGCCAGCAAATGCCCCGCTGGGCCATGAAGGACCGCCAGAAAATGCCCCACTGGGCCATGAAGGACTGCAAGCAAATGCCCCGCTGGGCCAGGAAGGACCGCCAGCAAATGCCCCGCTGGGCCAGGAAGGAACGCCAGCAAATGTCCCGCTGGGCCATGAAGGACCGCAAGCAGCTGAGACCCTGCAATGGAGACCGCCATCTCAAGCACCGCTGAACAGGGCACCGCCATCTCAAGCACCACTGAACAGGGCACCACCGACTCAAGCACCACTGAACAGGGCACCGCTGTCTCAAGCACCGCTGAACAGGGCACCGCCATCTCAAGCACCGCTGAACAGGACACCACCATCTCAAGCACCGCTGACCCATGAGCGGCAAGGGCACTGAAGCAACTGAGTCCGTCACTGGGTGAATGATGCACTCTGGGCACCATGCCCCCTCCAGAACCATTGGAGACTGTCATCCACTACCTCTGTCCTTAGCAGGATGAAGCACTCTGGGCACCATGTCCCCTCCAGAACCAGTGGAGACTGTGATCCACTACCTCTGTCCTTAGCAGGATGAAGCACTCTGGGCACCATGCCCCCTCCAGAACCAGTGGAGACTGTTATCCACTTGAGAGACTGTAGCTTTGCACTCCCCAGGATGTAACAATGGGCAACCCACCCACTGTAGAGACTTGAGAGACTGTGGCTTTGCACTCCCCAGGATTGGACAGTGGGCAACCCACCCACTGTAGAGACTTGAGAGACTGTGGCTTTGCACTCCCCAGGATGTAACAGTGGGCAACCCACCCACTGTAGAGACTTGAGAGACTGTGGCTTTGCACTCCCCATGATTGAACAGTGGGCATATGGCCCCCTCGTGGATTTGGTGTCGTGCACTCAAGCGGCTGAGGTGCCCTCCCTTTCCCTTCCCCTGAGGTGTCTGTTTAGTTGCTGTCTGATGCCCCTGCAGTGTTCTCTCTGACATGGTCGGGGTTCTTGTGTGCGCCTCGCCCATACCGTGTGGTCCCAGTGTTCCACGGATTTTCTTAGAGCACTACCTGGACTACTATGCTTGGTATATATTATGTACATGGTGTATATATATATATTTCTGCTTACTTGCTTTTAATATATTACAATGGTTACACTCATTTTCTATTGTCTTTGCATTCTTCCGGGTGGTTTTGGGGGTGTAACTGTGATGTATTGATATGCATTATTTGTGTGTTGTAGTGGGTGAGGGTGTTGCGTGTGTGTCTCCCTGTTTTTTGCCTCCCCCTCCCCTGTGTCGTAGGTGCAGTACTCACCGTGGTCTTCGCCGCCGGCGTTCGTGTTCCTGGTAGAGGAGCAGGAAGACTATTGCAGGAAGAATTTGGAGTTCCGGGTCCATGGCGTCCTAGTTCCTCGTGGGGTGTGTAGAGGTGAGCGTTTTCCCTGTGGGATTCCGGTTTCCGCCGTGTTTTTATCTGCGGTGAATCCGCCCTCTGAAAAGGTGGCGGATTGGCCTGTCATAATAGTGTGGGCGGTACATTGTCTCCCGCCTGTCTGTTGGCGGTGACCGCCGCGCTGTTTGTTTGTACCACTGTGGCGGTCGGAGTGTTAATGTGGCTGTCTTTGTTGGCGGTTTCCGCCATGGTCGTAATTGCAAATTTTTTACCGCCGGCCTGTTAGCGGTTTTACCGCCACTTTAACACCGACCGCCAGTTTTGTAACGACCACCATAGTCCCTTCCCACCAGAAGTGGATTTTGTGACTTAAAACTTATGCAAGAGCAGTCAGGGCCCCCTGTCCGACATAAATATGCGCTCTGTAACTTGGATTCCTGCATTTATAAGGGAAATAACGAAAATACAAGTTGATAAACCAGGCCGACAATTAATTTACTCCAGTGTAATCTTGCGTAATTTTATTTTTTTCCATTATGATAAATATCTAAAACGCCTCATATTACACCACGGAAATCCTGTCATGGAAGCACAAGAAATAATTGAACAGACTGAACACAAGCAGCTGGAATGAACGCTAGTGGCTGTTCGTGTCAATTGTAATTTTGTGCTACTTTGTAGCGCAAAATGCACCCTTGAGCCAAAATGGACGCATAGACGCATTTTGTGCAAACAAAAATGTTTCGCCAGCTTTCCACTATTTGCAAGGCTTACAATATGTTTGAAATTGTGAGCCATGTGACTGCGCAATTTCTCACCCGGCACTGTGACTTACCCACTTTCCCTTGTACTTTTGAAGAGTTTGCCTCGGCCTAGAGCATATGATGGACATGTTCCCTTACCTCCTTTCTGTAAACGACCTTGAGTGGTAGGTATCCTGCTCCATTATTCAGCGCTCACTTTGTTGCTTCCTAGATAATTTCGAGCTTTGCAAATGCTCCTACATGCACACACGCTCATTGTTGTGAAAAACCTTGTATGCATGGATTTGCATGAATGGAAATTTAATGACAATATAATAGAAAAATCAACAAATCAAAAAAGCTGGAGAGTTTCTGTATATGGAACGACACAAGCGCTTGACTGGCTTTTCTGCCAGATGGGCCAGCTTGAAAGGACCAGGGTGGGTTGTGTTTTTGGCAAAAAAAGCAACCCCACATACTAGCCGCACTGCCAGAAAGGCCAGTCTAACAATGGCCAGAGTCAATCATTATACAAACCTGCCGATCTGAGATGTGTTCTAACGAGGATGCAAAGACATTTTAAGGCGCAGAGACGCCTCGTGACATGTAACACGTGTGCTAAACACACATCAAAAGTCTATTCAATTACTGCTGGCTACTAGATGGCAATCTACTCCAACAGAACAACGTAAATCCCTCAGACCAACCTGAGAGAGCAAAGCATAGGTTCCCTTTCCTCTTTAATGTTGGCAGTAAAAGCAAAACAGGAACCCTTGGTGCAGAATTAATTTCCTTGTTAATGAATAGGCCATAACTAATACAAGCAGATTCCAATTGGGATTCAAATGTATTTTTTTCTTTTAAGCTGAGGGTGCGAGAAAAACAGAGTCACCTTAAATGTGTCCACTCAGCCACAAGGCACTGTACAGGCTAAATTTTGTTATTGCCTGATCTCTGCAATGTGCAAGCCCTGTGCTTAGATCATTTTGTACTTTTAATAATCTTTGTGCTTTTCATCTAAATTTCATATTTGTTTTATTTTTCCATCCCTTGATGAAAGTTTCTTTCTTTACACAGAAAGTTCATCTCTTAAATATCGCAGAGCTGAACTTGATTTTGTCATATTTGGAACCATGCTGCATGTAATAACCCCCTTCGAAGCTAATTTTTCCTCTATGACTAAACTAGCTTTGATCCCTGTTTTTTTTTTTTGTTTTCTGCATCATGCACATTGGGAGAGCCTGCACACCAGCAGCTAAAATGTAAACGGGCCTCGAGCTATCAGTGAGGAGTTCTGTCTCTAAATGGCATATCTCATTCATTTGGATTTCGGGTAGATTCTGTGCACCCTGCAAATGTATAAATTTGTTTTTGAGGACAAAAAAATGCAGAAACCCCATGTTGGCCTATTTCGTCGCTAAAATCCATCACTGCAATAACCTTAATGAGGGCCACATAAATCTAGGCAGATGTGTCTAGGTACTTCCAAATGAAGTCAACAAGGCAACTGTACCTCAGTAGAAAACGGTTTTAACAAGCTGACTTGTACCATGTGGCTTTATGGCCTCTGCCTTACATTATTCATTGTTTTCCCTCAAGGGCAGGAACAGGAGAATGTATCTAGGAGGAGTCAGCTTGTCTCATTTCTTGATTCCTCATGTTCTATATCAGGAAAGATAACGTCATTGATTACATATTCTGTCACCGCCCCCTCCCCCCGCCAATTCCTTCCTCATTACAGAAATCTTATGTCACTGCCTCTGTATCCCCCCCACAGACACCCCTCCTCCCCGCCACCGACCCTCCCTGCGTTCCAAATACTCATTACGTTATTACATACCATGGTGCTGCAGCCTGGCGTGTTAATGCGCCATCTGTCAATGCAATTAGTTAATGGCACAATTCGGATGGAGAAGAATAAATGTGTGGATGCGGAACTTGAGACTACAACTGGCGATGCCTCTTTTCGGCTGCAAGCACCACGAAAATAATAATTTTGTTCATTAAAAAAAAAAAAAACGTGTTTATTTTATTAAAATGCATCGCGTATTCAGTTTCTGAGAAACTTTAGCAAAGGAGGCATTTCACTTTTCTATTTTAAATATTTTTGGAAAATCTTTTAGATGAGACTTTTCATTAGGAGGCGGAAAAGAACAAGGGTGGTACAAGGTGACCATAAACACTTCAGCAGTGGCAGGCAAGAACAGTTCAATGATGTTCAGTGCCTCAGTCAAGATGCCTCTTTGAACTGAAGCACACTCCATCCACTAAGGAAGTAGTTTTTGGTCATTGTCTTGTAATTTGGCACCAACCAGTGGTGCTGTCCTAGAGCTTCTCTTGTGCCTTGCCTAATGGAGTAACTGGTCCTGATGTTGGGAAGTGGAATGACATCTGCATGGGACACAGCTTTGCAAGCACAAAACATATCCCAGTTCACCAGATATGAGACATGCTGATAATATAAAGAAACAGGGGTTACATCAAATTATTTATAAACCGGAGCAGATTATCACGAGACCTCGTTTTTGAGAAGAGTTGCAGTTTAGGATTAATTGATAAATATATCCTATTGCTAAACTATGGTGTTTTCAAAAATGTCCTGTGGGGTAGCTATCAGTGGTGCAGCAGGTGTAGTGACACCACGGACTGGGAGCCACACAAGCCCTGTGAGTAGCGATTATTGATACAATCTACTACTCAACAGCAGTCCGGGGGCTCGTTTTCTGTGCCTGCAAAAGGACCCTTGTCACCTTTGCTCCACCACTGCAAATATTGTTACACGGCAGAAAGTTAAAAAAAAATAACTTCAAGAAAGGCTTATGGAGAGGTAAATATGCCATCGCTTTGTTGCACCAGCAAATAGAACGGCCACTTGGAGAGATGATGGAAACAGAAGGACACTTTGCATGGCTTTGCGGGGCTTAGTAAATACAAACTGTTACTTTGTGTTGGGTAGACATTACATGGGTGGGCATGGGTGTTCCCTTGCACCCACCCATGTATTTTGACGCATCCCTGATTTGCAAAGACTTGTAAACCTGGGTTTGCACCAAAATGGTGTGCCTACCCGAGCCTAGCGTAACAAGGAGAAAAAACTACTTCTCCTTGTTACATCCTCTTTCCATGTGTTCTACATTTTAAAGCACACATACAAAGTGGAATAGGCTTCTGAAGATTGTTTTTGTGCAGAGAGGTCTCCCTTTCTATGCAAAAATCGTCCAGCCTTTAATGAAGGGTATCTGTATTGGCACTAGGCAGCACACAGTGTGCCAGCACAAGGAAAGAGCAATATTGCTCCGTATATTTGTAAATATGGAGCACTTCTGCTTTCTCTCTTTCACAGAATGCAGCACAGCAAGTTACTGTTTGCTGCATCCTGTTGCATGAAATAATAGTAAAAGTGCCTCTGAGTTCTTTTGTGTACTGACAGGCGAGATATCGCTGATCAACAACATTTTGTACAGAGTCCTAGCTACAGCATTTGGCAGGCAGTGAGGTTTACACAATGTATATTTTAATTAGGGATGCATGAACGTTTTGCAAAATACACATTTGTTTTTTTGCAAAATTATGAGTCTTATGCAAGATGCAGTCTAACAGTATCTTGAGTAACTTTATTCCACATGATTACAGTTCTCACAAAAAAGTAATGTGAGATAATAACAGGAGACTAGTTTGAAGAGAAAATATCTCTCGGCCAGACATTTTCAACATAAAGCAGTCTCACATGAGCAAAAATTGTGGGGCTTATTTACAAGCCCCTGCGCTACTGGTGCGTCACTTTTTGTGGTGCACTGCTGGCACAATGTGCAGGCCTATATCTACAAGGTTACACAAAGCCACTTTGCGTGGCTTTTAATGGCCTTGGAGACATGGTGTAAGTCAATGCAGCCAAGTCACTGTGTTGCCTTACACTTCGTCACTGAATCGTTCCATGGGCGTTGTGGTAGGTTTTGCCATGCAAAAACCATGCTTTTTGGAGCATTCCCAGATTTTATGCCTCGACCGGGGAAGAGCAGCAAGGAGAAATAACATTATTTCTCCTCATTGTTTCCTCTTTCTAAGTGTGCTGCATTTCGCAGCACACATAGAAAGAGGAAAATGCCTCCAAGGATTGTTTCTGTGAAGGACAGTGTCTCTTTCTGCACAGAAACAATCCTGTCTGCAATGCAAGCATCCTTGCACCACAGTGCAAGGTGCCTGTGTCTGCGTCAGGCAGCCCATTGTGTGCCAGCCCAGGAGGAGAGGATACAACTGTGTCATATCTTGCAGATAAGGTGCATTTCTGCCCTTTCCCTGTGACCCAGTACGCTACAGCTTGACTTATACACGTGGTTAGAGCAGGTTAAGCAGCATAGTGCCTTTGTGGCAACATCAAACAAAAACAGGTCTGAAACAATCTCAAGAACTTCCATTCAATCACAGTGCAAGCTATCTCTGGATAAGATCTGTACATCCAAAGTGAGTGTCTGCTCCAGAATCAACCCATGTCCCCGTTGTACTTTTCAACAGCAACATATCACTGCAAATTTCAGAACGTTGCAGCGTCCAAATGAAGATGGCATGGTGAAGGATCCTAAAACAGAATAGCAAGAGAAATATAATGGTTTCACATAAGGAATTTGACTCAAATGATAAGATAGGAGAACATATATACTTTGCACAAGCAAAAATAATCTATGTCAATAAACACAGTACTCAATGTAGGGAAACACAAACATCTTTGCCTTGGACTTTCCTGAACTGACCATTCCTACCACATTACTATAGCAGACTGATATGATCCCTATGTCACAAATTATTCTGACATTGAATGTCACAATACATAAGGGTATACGTACACTCAGGTGAAGAAGTGGTCAATGACATCTTGACATAGGTCAATTACCTCTGTTTCACCAATGTCCTCTTAATTGGGCATTTCAAAATCCTCACCTGGTGGCTCTTCACAATCTCAATTCTGTACAATGATTAGGATGTTTTGTCACAGGGCAATGTTGTATAGCATGCAGCAAGCAACCATGATGTGCCACACTACATAGAGTGAACAGAGGAGGGCTCCACCGGTCTGGTCCAAAAGTCAAAGTCAAACACCTGAATCTGGCTTTTGGGAGCCAAAAAGCCTACTTCACTGGCCTCTGTCTTCTTCTGTGGGCCTCATTGAAGCAGAATTCCTCTGGCATTGTTGGATTCCTCAGAGGATCCAACAACCGTGTTCAGTTAGGATATGCTGAGTCTCCTACTAGGAAGCAATACATTGATTAAACACATATCAGGCCATTGTACAATCCTAAACTAGGATTGAAGCAAATGATCCTCAAGTCATTCTGTACTTACAAACAAACCAGACCCTCTCAGGTCCAAGTTGTGACATTTGCAGCGGTATGGTACTGTTCCGCAGTACAAAGGAATCATGTGTTGACCCAGGAAAGCGGGCACACACACACTTGAGATGTGTAAATCCGGTAAGCAGACAACTTACACTTTGATGGAATGGAAGTTCTTCTGATTGCAGTAGACCTGTTCCCTGACATGTGGTGGCAGAAAGCCAATATGTGTACCAACAATTGCTCCAACCACATGTGGAAGGCCACCAAAATCATAACATTTTCCCTTCACACTGTCAAAATCCTGAGCTCTTGGAAACTGAATGAAGCTGATGATGTGTCTCATCATTGAAGTAAGGACTTCTTGTCGCACACCACTGGAGATTGTCTATGACATGCCTCCAGATACTGCCACAGTGTATTTAAAAGAGCCAATGGCTGTTGTGTTCCTAGTGTGAGGCATGAGAGCATGCTCCAGCTGCTGAAGCTAATCCAGTATAGTTTGCCTACTTTATCTAATGTTTGTGATTATGTCCCTTTCCTCCATCGTGGCAAAGTCTGGAACCGGTCTGATAACTTGAGGACACTTTCTTTCATCCCTGTATTCATACATCTGCATGTGGGGAAAACAAACTATGAATGAATATTGTCTCATACGGCTTTCACAACCAACACACATCTCTTGCCTAGGTCAGATTAGTGGTCTTATTGTGTCATATATGTTACCATAATTTTCAAACATCTATGCTACTGCGAATGGATATTTTTTAACATGTCTGACTTTTTTTTTACAAATAATGTGTGAATAATGCATTTGAAATGTATTATTTGTACATTTTTTGCTCAAATTACTGTCAATGGAAGTATTACATACACTGCGGCACTATTGATGCCCAACGGTTCGCTGTTTTATGTGTCATATCTTGCCACAAACAGTATTGTACATATCTGAGATATGCATACAAAGTAACTACCACTTTGAGTGCTGGTGACTCACAAGTAATTTAAAAATACACAGCTACATGTCCTAAAATGGCAGCTGCCTGACCTTGATTGGCTAGCCGATGGCTGTCGGTGGAAGTTGACTGTGTAGTAGATGGAACACTCCATGACGGACAATACCATAGGCTAACGCGTGTAACAGCTATGTACAAAAGCCAATCGCTGTGTCCCTCTCTGTCACAGAACAAGTATGCTGTGTACTTGTATGCGACTCATTGAAATAAAGCTCACTTGCCTCCTAACACTGAATCCAATAAGACCTCCTCATTTTTCTGCTGCTGTTACTGACCTCTAGGAGCCAGGATGCCAGGCAAAGCAGGTAGCAGGGCCCCTGCCTTCTCTCCTGAGGAGTTAGAGCTCCTCACCAAGAAGGTCCTGTCCCAGTATAGCCAGCAGTAGGGGACCCCAGAGAAACAGGTACATGCTTGAATGGGAAATGTTTGCCAAAGTAACTTGTTTCCCTTTTGTCCACAGGATATTTGGTCCCTTTTTGTTCATGAGTGAAGTTTTGTGATTGAAATGTAGTGAGCTGAATGATTTAGCTTGGTACAGGGTATTGTTTGAGGATCTTAGAAATCACCTGAAAGAATTAGCTGAGTTTTCAGTTCATGTTACTCACAATTCCAGGTTTAATTAGACAAATTACAGACACCTTACTTCCAGTGGGTAGTAGGCACTGTACCACTAGTTTAAGTGGGAAGATACAGCACAGGTTGACTAGAGAGAAATGTACAGTACAAGGTAGAATCACTAAAGTTATGGAGTTGTATGATGCTGTTCTGTTAAGTGAATGCACAGCCATTATCTTTGAATATGAGTATCTTCATGTTTGAAACATATCATGGTGCCACATATGGTGAAATGTATTTATTGTGCTGCCAGTCTTAATGACCCAAGCTCTCATTAGCTATACAAGTATGTTGCATTACAATGCACACATGTCCATACATCACCCAAACCTATACTCTCGCTGACACATGGCAGACCTCTCACACTGTCCTCAGTCACTGTATGCAGTACCATCCATAGTATCTGACTCTTAGAAGGTTATGCATGAAGAAAATGTAGCTGTGTGTGTGGTTATGTGCAAATAATGTATAGGTTATCTGGCCTACAGTAGTTCACAATGAGTTGGACTAATCTGGAAAGGTTCTCACTACATGAAACGTTTCCTATCCCTGGTTTAGATGATGTTAGTGTCTTGAATTGGTAACATGAAAAAAAATAAAGTGTTGAGGCTAATCCACAGATCACTTCAAATTAGTGTTTCTTAGGAACTTTTAAATGTTTGCAAATAATCTGTACTGACTGCATGTGAGAGATGCAACAAAATTGTGTCACTGTAATAGAAACAAACAAAATCACTCAAAAAAATCTTCTGTTGTATTTTGTTCTCATCCATACAGGTCAACAACCATCAGAAGCGGGAATTGTGGAAGGCCACCACGAAGAAGGTGAGTACCCGCAGGGTCTTTAAGAGGCACAGCCAGCATTGCAGGAAGAGGTGGGAAGACCTCTGATGCTGGACCAGGAAGTCAGCAGAAGTCTAGCTTGGCCAGGCCTCACAACTGCCTTCCACGTTTCCATCGCTCCCGCCCTCATGCTACCGCCCCAGTTGGCCGCAGCTGTTCCGCTAAAAGGGGTGGCATCAACTTTGCTGCAGGCACCTCCCCCTCACCCTTGCCTCCCAGGCTGCACTCAATTAGGAGGCTATTAATCCAACCCAACCTTTCCCCATCCTAAATCCCTTTTCTCAGCCCTTTCCAGAGTACACACACACCTTTACACACCGACTCAAGCATAGACAAACAGCACATCCTCACATAAACACAAACATGGCAAACATATCAAGAAACACAGACAGACATGTACACATGCAGACACCACACACCCTACCACAACCACAAGCATACCCACAGACACCACACCAATCCCAACAAACACATCCACACTCATCACCAGCACAGCTGCAGGCACCACACCCACCAAGACACAGGCATCCACACTCACTCACCACCAGCACACCCGCAGACACCACACGCACAACACAAACACCCACCACCACATCCGCAAACACCACACCTACCATTTTTTTTTTTTTTTTTTTTTTATTTAAGTGCTTATAAAGCATGAACATCTACCCAATCAGGGTTTCCTGGCACTATATACCACAGGTAGGAGCGCGCTAACTACAGAAAGTTAAAAAAGCCATGTCTTCAATTGCTTCCCGAAATTGCTCAAAGAAGTGCAAGATCTAAGTTGTATTGGTAGAGCATTCCAAAGCCTGGGGCCTATGGAGGAAAAAGAGCAGCCTCCCATACGAGTACATTTGAATCTGAGAACACAGCAAAGGTAGAGATTTCTACAACATAGATTCTGAGAATGACGCCATGACACACACACACACACCCACACATCCACAGGCACCACAACCACACACAGCACCTCCACAGCTGACACATCCACACAAACATACTTGTGGATCATTGGAGGGGCACAAAGGGGCAGGCAGGCCAGCACAGGTGTCTTTCTTGCAGGGAGGCAATCTCTCCAGAAGCCTGACAGGCAGGCAGGTAGGCCAGCACACAACAAAGCAAGTATTTCATATGGAGCTTCCTCCCGGGGGCCCAGTAGTGCCTGGTGAGACTGATTAGCAGTGGTAAAGTGCCCAGGGTCCTAAAGCCCACAATGTGAGGGTCAGAAAAATAGGAGGAGAAGATAAAAAGTTTGGGGATAACACTGCAGAAAGGGCCATTTCCAACACAAGCCCACCCCTAGTAATGTCATTTAGGTGCCTGCTCTCTGCCCCATAGATGCCCCTTCTAGAGGAGGTTTATTTTGGCAGTGCAAATCGGAGGTAAAGTATAGACATGCAACCCATACTTTGGACACATGGCCTAGAGCCTTTGTTTTTTTCTTTGCAGAACAATATGCAAAAAGTTATGAGAGAGTTATCTCACTTATATTAAATATTTTTATTTTGATACTACCTTTGTCTTGGCCTTATTTTTGATTGTTACGCAGATGATGTTATTTTTACTAATGTGTGTGCCATGCATTTACTGTCATTTGTGACAATGCACAGGTTGTATATTTTAGTCATTTTTAAAATGCATACATTAGTGTTATACATTTGTGATGGACATATTCATTTTGGTACAAGCATTCATCATGTGACTCCACCCGTAAACCATAATTATATGTGTTGCTTATACTGTGACTGGAGAATGCATGTGTGTTTATTTTAACATGATGTATCAATAATATGCACATATGCATTACACAAGGAATATGACACTTTACAGTTAAATTACATTTAGGTGGTCATTACAACCCTGGCGGACGGTGTTAAAGCTGCGGTAATGCCGCAAACAGGCCGGCGGACAAAAAAAGGGAATTACGACCCTGGCGGAAACCGCCAACTAAGACAGCCACTTTAACACATCGCCCGCCATAGCGGTACAGACAAACAGCGCGGCGGTCAGCGCCAACAGACAGGCGGAAGACAATGTACCGCCCACACTATCACAACACACCAATCCGCCACCTTTTCCGGGGCGGATTCACCGTGGATAAAAACACGGCGTAAACAGCTTGTGCTATGGGAAAACGCTCACCTCAACACATCCCACGAGGAACGAGGACACCATGGAGCCGGAACTACAAATCTTACCTGCCCTTGTAATCCTGCTCATCTACGACCAACAGCGACGTAGGCGCAGAACATACCGGTGAGTACAGCACCTACGACACGGGGGAGGGGGTAAGCAAAAGTTACGGGGACACCCACCAAACACCCCCACCCTCGCATATTACAACATACACACCAATGCATTCACAAAAATCACAGTAACAACCCACAATCCCCCCGGAAGAATGCAAAGACAAAGCGAATAGCGGTCAAACTTTGTATTGTGCCAATATACTACTCAGTCAAAAATATACGGATATATATATCACGAAATCTGTCAAAAATAAATCTACAATACAAGAAGTAGTGCAGAGATATACACAACAATGTCCGTGCACCAACAGTCCAAAAATGCATGGGCGACGCCCACAATAGATACATGACCAAAATCCGAGAGAACACTGCCGGGGCATCAGATAGAAACAATACAGGCACCTCAGGGGGAAGGGAAGGGGGGGCACCTCAGCCACATGAATGCGAAGCCAGATCCACGACGGGGCTCCATGCCCATTGATGCATCCTGGGGAGTGCAAAGCCACAGTCTCTTAAGTCTCTACAGTGGGTGGGTTGCCCACTGTGCCATCCTGGGGAGTGCAAAGCCACAGTCTCTCAAGTCACTTCAGTGGGTGGGTTGCCCACTGTGCCATCCTGGGGAGTGAAAAGCCACAGTCTCTCAAGTCACTTCAGTGGGTGGGTTGCCCACTGTGCCATCCTGGGGAGTGCAAAGCCACAGTCTCTCAAGTCTCTACAGTGGGTGGCTTGCCCACTGTTACATCCTCGGGAGTGCAAAGACACATCTTCGCAAGTAGATGCAGTTCTCTACTGGTACTGGGTGGGACTGGTGCCCAGACTGGATGAGTCTCCCAGTGAAAGAACGATGCCTGATGTGCCGGACTATTCATACCCACACGGTCTTTGCCCTGTTCAGCGGTCTTCACCATGGCAGTCTTGGCCTTGTTGAGCGGTGCTTAGCCATGGCGGTCTTTGCCCTGTTCAGCGGTCTTCACCATGGCGGTCTTTGCCCTGTTCAGCGGTCTTCACCTTGGCAGTCTTGGCCTTGTTCAGCGGTGCTTAGCCATGGCGGTCTTTGCCCTGTTCAGCGGTCTTCACCATGGCGGTCTTTGCCCTGTTCAGCGGTCTTCACCATGGCAGTCTTGGCCTTGTTCAGCAGTGCTTAGCCATGGCGGTCTTTGCCCTGTTCAGCGGTCATCACCATGGCGGTCTTTGCCCTGTTTAGCGGTCTTCACCATGGCGGTCTTTGCCCTGTTCAGCGGTCTTCACCATGGCAGTCTTGGCCTTGTCCAGCGGTGCTTAGCCATGGCGGTCTTTGCCCTGTTCAGCGGTCTTCACCATGGCGGTCTTTGCCCTGTTCAGCGGTGCTTTACCATGGTGGTTCTGGTACGGATATTGGTGTGTGGCATTACGATCTCCACACTGGACATTGGTGTGTGGCATTACGATCTCCACACTGGACATTGGTGTGTGGCATGACGATCTCCACACTGGACATGGGTGTGTGGCATGACGAACTCCACACTGGACATTGGTGTGTGGCATGACGAACTCCACACTGGACGTTGGTGTGTGGCTTGACGTTCCATCATTGCCCAGCGGGGCTGTGGGATTCTGGACCCTCCTGGGCTGTGACTCCGGCGGTGGCGGTGGTCTCCTGTCCTGACCAGTGACGATACTTGGGCCCTCCTGGGCTGTGACTCTGGCGGTGGTCTCCTGACCAGTGACGATACTTGAGCCCTCCAGGGCTGTGACTCCGGCGGTGGTCTCCTGACCAGTGACGATACTTGAGCCCTCCTGGGCTGTGACTCCGGCGGTGGTCTCCTGACCAGTGACGATACTTGAGCCCTCCTGGGCTGTGACTCCGGCGGTGGTCTCCTGACCAGTGACGATACTAGAACCCTCCTGGGCTATGACTCTGGCGGTGGTCTCCTGACCAGTTACGATACTTGGGCCCTCCTGGGCTGTGACTCCGGCGGTGGCGGTGGTCTCCTGACCAGTAACGATACTTGGGCCCTCCTGGGCTATGACTCTGGCGGTGGTCTCCTGACCAGTGACGATACTTGAGCCCTCCTGGGCTATGACTCTGGCGGTGGTCTCCTGACCAGTAACGACGGTGCTGGCGGTTGTGTCTGGACCGCCGGAAATGATGGCGCACTTCTCCGCCGTGACACTCACAACAGGTTGGGGAGACTTCCTCTGGACCTTCCCCACCTTCTTTGGAGTTACAGATGACTCACCAATCGCCTTGGATCCCATTTCACTGTTTGTCCCACCAGGAGTCTTGACACGGTCCTGTCGTCCACTCTCCAATTCCGGAGCCTTTACAGGGGGTGGGCTGACAGTGCCTTGGCTCCGGGTCCTACTGCCTGCCCTGGTGGACGGGGCACTCCAAAAACCTGGTAGACGCACCACTGTACTGGAGGCTTTTTGGCTGAGGCGCTACGACGGGCTGATGAATTGAAGGAGGGGTGGGGGCAAAAAGGTCAATTTGACATAGGGACAGTTTCTGACGTACACTGGGATGGGTAGCTGGAGGGGCTCTGGGAGTGGAGGAAGAGGAGGTGGTTGTAGGAGGTGTCACTTTAGGTGTTTTGGGTGCAGGTGCAGGTACTGGAGGCTGTCGTGAGGTGGATGGATGTTGGGTGAGTGATTGCCGGCGTTTGTGTACTTTGGGAGGGGGCGTCACAGACACACTGGGAGAGAACACAGGGGACGTGTAAATGGCAGTGGAGGTGGTGAGTGCAGGTGAGCGGCTTGTGGTGCTGGGTGTCCTGGTGCGAGTCCCAGTGCCTGTAGATGTGGTGCATGCAGGTGTGTGTGTAGACGACACTGGGAGGGAGGAGGGAGAAGAGGAGGAGGGGGACACAGTGGAGACAGTGGATGTTGCTGTGTCTGTATGGGTCTGATGCTTGTGTGAGTGCCTGTGGTGTGTGTGGAGCCTATGTTTGCTGAGCTACTTGTGTGTGTTGACTTGTGTGCATGCTGGTCTGTAGGTGTGCTTGGGATGGGCTGGGGTACAGGAGATTGGGTCTGGGTGGAGGAAGTTGGAGGGGGGAGGCTGGACACAGGGACAATGGCTGCCATCAGTGCTGAGGCCAGAGATTGCAGGGTTCACTGAAGGACAGCCTGACCAGAATGAATGCCTTCCAGGAATGCATTACCGTGTTTCAACTCTCGTTCTACACCCTGGATGGCATTCACAATGGTAGACTGCCCAACAGTGAGTGACCTGAGGAGGTCAATGGCCTCCTCACTGAGGGCAGCAGGGGTGACTGGGGCAGGGCCTGAGGTGCCTGGGGCGAAGGTGATGCCCACCCTCCTGGGTGAGCGGGCACGGGGCAAACGCTGAGGGGCTGCTGGGAGGGCGGTGCTGGTAGGGGAGGTGGCGGCTGTACCTGTAGAAGTGGGGTGCACAGATGGTGCCGCCACCACAGGGGAGCTCCCATCGGCAGACGAGTCCGTGTCGCTGTTTGGTGATCCTGTGGCCGACGTGAAGCTCCCCTCGCCGTCCGTCCCACTGGTGAATTCAGAGTCTGTGGTGTGGCCCTCCATTGCCATGTGGGATGCAGCTCCCTCGTGCTCCGGTGCCACTGTACCTCCGCCTGTTGATGCTGATGTACAGAAGGACAGGGAGAGCAGAAAAAGGGTGGAGACAGAAGAAAGGGAGTTTTAGTGCATGCCATACCGCTACAGTTGGCGGACAAGACAAACGCAGCAGCCCCCTGCATTACGCCGTGCTCCTGCCCTCTGCACATGCAATTTCTGGGATGTGGCCTACATGGCAATGGTAGAAATCTGCCCACATGGATGGCAAAGGGGCAACTATACATCAATTTGCCATTTTTTTGTGCTGGGGTAGAGTGCCACATGGCCTACATAATGGAGGGGCCTTACCTACCTAACTCGCCCTGGCCTAGGGATACCCACAGCCCACCACCCCCACCCAGACAGCTCCACTGCACGCAAAGTCCATATGATGATGTTGTACTCACCCCCTTGTGTCTGCTGTGATGTCCTTAAGCGCCCATCCAACTCCGGGTAGGCCACCGCCAGGATCCGGAACATCAGGGGGGTCATGGTGCGACGGGCACCCCTCCCACGTTGGGAGGCCATCCCCAGCTGAGCCTCCGCCGTCTTCTTGCTGCAGCGGCGAATGTCCTCCCATCTCTTACGGCAGTGGGTGCCCCGTCTCTGGTGGGCCCCCAGGGTCCAGACTTCCTTGGCGATGGCACGCCAAATGTCCCTCTTCTGGTGGGCGCTGACCTACATGACATGCACAAGGAAAGAGGAACAGTCATTACCTACAGCACCGTCGTTGTAATTGGCCCCCTCCCAACTCAATCCCTGTGGCCCATTCATCCCCATGCATGACTGTTCTATGTACTCTGCCCCCTTCCCTCATCCACCCAGCCCTCTCCACCCAGGCCTAGCCCATACAACGTGCTCCCTGTGTACTAACCTGTTGGTCTGGAGGACCGTAGAGTAGCGTATACTGGGGGAGGACCCCATCCACAAGTTTCTCCAACTCCTGTGCAGTGAAGGCAGGGGCCCTTTCCCCAGACGCAGCAGCCATTGTCGCTTCCAGACCGAGGTCACAGCAGCACTAGCAGTGTAGGTCCTCTCCTGTCGAAGGTCAGGTATCTAGTGATTGAACAGATAGAAAATGGTGGTGACGTCCGCGGCGGTGACGTCCGCGGCGGTGCGCATCATCACCGCCAGCGCACCTGTTCATTGGCTCCTGGGACCCATAGGGTCCAATGTTAACCAATGCAGCATTGCGCCGCGCTCTACGACCGCCTACCGCGACGGTGTCCAACGCCAGCGCAGTTACCCCACAATTCCAATGTCCCAGTTTAGAGGTCAGGCAGCCGCCATTTCAGGGGCCCACATGGCTTCAATTACTACTGCGTCACACATACCGAGGCCTACCCTCAAACCCTTTCCCGGATGGGTTAATTGTCTGTTGTAGTCTTGTGTGTGACTGTGGGTACATACCTGGAGGAATGCTGACAGTTTCTTCGCTGGTGTCCTTCTTAGGCACCGTCATTTGGGACATATTGGAAGATGGCGGAATCCGCCGGTGTACCGACCGCTGGTGGACCTGTTGACAATGGAAGAGCGACATGTCATCGTGACCTACCAGCTTGACCGTGCCAAAATCCAGGAACTATGTACCCAGTTGGAGCCAGACCTGATGTCACCAATCCGCCATCCGACTGGAATCCCCCCTGACGTGCAGGTGCTGTCAGTGCTCCATTTCCTTGCAAGTGGGTCTTTTCAGACAACAGTGGCCATGGCATCAGGGATGTCCCAGCCTATGTTTTCCAACGTGTTGTCCAGAGTGTTGTCTGCCCTGCTGAAACACGTAAGGAGATACATCATTTTCCCTGAGGTGGCGGATTTGCCTACAGTGAAAGGTGACTTCTATGCCCTTGGACATATCCCCAACGTCATAGGTGCCATTGATGGGACCCATGTAGCTCTGGTCCCCCCCGCAGAAATGAACAGGTGTACAGGAACAGGAAGAGTTATCATTCGATGAATGTCCAGATGGTCTGTTTGGCAGACCAGTACATCTCGCAGGTAAATGCTATGTTTCCTGGCTCAGTGCATGACGCCTACATCCTGCGTATAGCAGCATCCCTGATATGATGGGTGAACTCCAGAGGCACTGTGTATGGCTATTGGGGGACTCTGGTTACCCCAACCTGTCCTGGCTACTGACCCCAGTGAGGAATCCCAGGACCAGGGCAGAGGAACGGTACAATGAGGCCCATGGGCGGACTAGGAGGGTGATCGAACGTACCTTCGGCCTCCTGAAGGCCAGGTTCAGGTGCCTCCATATGACAGGTGGGTCCCTATTTTACTCACCGAAGAAGGTGTGCGACATCATCATCGCCTGCTCCATGCTCCATAACTTGGCATTGCGACGCCAGGTGCCTTTTCTGCAGGAGGATGATCCAGATGACGGTGTTGTTGCAGCGGTTGAGCCTGTGGAGCCTGTGGACAGTGATGAGGATGAAGCTGATGAAGATGAAAACGACAACAGGGAGTCAGTCATACAGCAATATTTTCAATGAGACACAGGTGAGTACAATTTCATGTTTCACATTATATTACATTTCACACGTCTACCTCTATCCTATACCTACATTTCACTCCCTATTTGGTAACTGAGTTGTCCCCTTCCATTTCAGTTTCAGTAATGTGGTAACCTACGTGTCAACAGCTTGCACCCTTGAAAGGCTTGTGATGTGTGACATTGGTATGTTGACCTTTCAATAGGTGACCTTTTTTAACACTGTAATTGACATTACAATGTTCACAATCATTGACTGACTCCAATATTATTGAGGTTTCAAGGGTGTTTATTGAAGTGCATAAAAATGTAGGGGGGTTGTGAAATGGGGAGAGGTCATGGTGGAAGAATGTCCATGGCAGAGTCCAGTCTATTAGTCTCACAGGTACATTGCACATCTGGCCATTGGAAGTGGAGCTGGGGCAGTTCCAAGCTGGACAGGGTAACAAAGTGGGACAGTGGGGGCGCAATCAGGGTGGTCCTATTTCCTGGCGGGAGTCTTGCCATCTTGCTCTGTCCTGTTCCTGGATCTCAGGGCCCGCTTTCATGGTGGTTGTCCGTCTGCAGGGGGTGGGGTGCTGGTGTGTTGGTCCTGAGGCGGGGCGTCCTGTCCACTAGCTCCAGCGGAGGTGGTGGGCATTTCATCGTCGTGGCTAGTGTCAGGGGCCCCTTGGAGTGCCACGGTGTCCCTCAAGGTCTTTTGAATGTCCGTCAGCACCCCTACGATGGTGCCCAGGGCGGAGCCGATGGTTCTGAGCTCCTCCCTGAACCCCAAATACTGTTCCTCCTGCAGACGCAGGGTCTCCTGCAACTTGTCCAGGACCGTTGCCATCGTCTCCTGGGAGTGGTGGTATGCTCCCATGATGGAGGATAGGGCCTCGTTGAGAGTAGGTTCCCTTGGCCTGTCCTTCCTCTGTCGCACAGCAGCCCTCCCAGTTCCCCGGTGTTCCTGTGCCTCCGTCCCCTGGACCGTGTGCCCACTACCACTGCCCCCAGGTCCCTGTTGTTGTTGGGGTGGTGGGTTGCCCTGGGTGCCCTGTAGTGGTGGAAACACCGCTGATTGACCTGTCCTGGGTGGGGAGGGGTGGGCCCGCTGGGTGGGTGCTGTGCTGGTGTTACCAGAGGGTAGAAGTTCGGTGTTGGGCTGTGGCTGGGCAAGGGAAACCGACTGTCCTGAGGCCCACGATGGTCCGGGCTGGTCATCAACATCCAGTAGGGCAGAGCTGCTGTTGTCACTGTGGGCCTCTTCTGGGGGTGGAGTGGTGTTGTCTGGACCCTCTGGTGTGGTGACGTTCCTTCGGGTTCCTGCGGGGGTATAAGTACATGATTATTGCATGTGTGTGTTTCATGGTGTGCAATGGTTAGGTGTGCGTGAACCCCAGTGCAGGCATTCCTGTGTGGGGGCTTGTGTGGTGATGTTTGGGGGGTGTTGTGGGTATGTGCAGTGGGCATGCTTTAGTGATGGGTGTCCATGCTTAGTTGTGTCATGCAGGTCTTGGGGTTGGGATGGGTGGTTGGTGTTATGGGTAGATTAGTGAGGAGTTAGGGTGATAGGGGAGGGTGTGAGGGTGGGGGTGTGTGATAGCATGCAGGTAGGGTGGGGGATATGATAGTGAAGATTTGACTTACCAGTGTCCGTTCCTCCACTGATTCCTGCGAGGCCCTCAGGATGCAGGATGGACAAGACTTGCTCCTCCCATGTTGTTAGTTGTGGGGGAGGAGGTGGGGGTCCGCCGCCAGTCCGCTGTACTGCGATGTGGTGCCTGGATACCGTGGAACGCACCTTCCCCCGTAGGTCGTTCCACCTCTTCCTGATGTCCTCCCTATTTCATGGGTGCTGTCCCACAGCATTGACCCTGTCGACTATTCTTTGCCATAGCTCCATCTTCCTGGCTATGGATGTGTACTGTACCTGTGAGCCAAATAGCTGTGGCTCTACCCTGATGATTTCCTCGACTATGACCCTGAGCTCCTCCTTGGAGAAGCGGGGGTGTTTTTGGCGTGACATGGGGTGGTGTGTGTGATGTGTGGGGTGGTGTATGTGTTGATGAGTGTGGTGAGTATAGTGGTGTGTGGTGTTTTGTGCGTGGATGTTGTGTGGGTGATGGTGTAGTGTGCCTCTGTGTGATGGTGTTATCTATTCTGTGCTGTCTCTCTCTGGCCTTCGTCTCTAATTTGTGGTCGTAGGGGTTTGTGGGTGATGTGGGTGTGTATTTTATATTGTGTTGGGTGTGTGGGAGTGGTGTGTGTATGTGTATCAGGTGTGTGTATTTGTAATTGTCCAATGTGGCGGTGTTTTGGAGGTGTGTGTGTATTTTGAGCACGGCGGTGTGTACCGCCAATGGAATCCCACGGTTGAAAGACCGCCGCATGGATTCGTGGGTCATAATAGCATGGGCGTGTTTCTGTTGGCGTGGAGGTGGAGGATTTGTTTCTGCATATTTATCGCTGACCTTTGGTGTGGCGGACTTGTGTGGGTGTCTGAATTTCGGCGGAATCCGTGATGTGTGTCATAATAGCTGTGGCGGTCTCCCTCCGCCGCGGCGGTGTATTGGCGGTCTTCTGCACGGCGGTAAGTGGCTTTTACCGCCAATGTTGTAATGACCCCCTTAATATTTACACTACAATGACAGGAAGACCCACAAACAATTTTCAGTTTGACTGAATTTGGCTCTGCCTCCAGCATTTGAAGAGTTAGCCCCCTCACACCCCTGAAACGTGGATCGAGTTACACCCCTGCCCATGGTACTATTATTATTATTTATCATGTGCGAAAATACAACCTACACTCGTAATCACGCCTTACATAGCACTGTAACTAACACATGATAAGTGCCTGGAAGTGGCATGGAGGAGCTCTTTAGGAACAGTTAACCAGCGTGCAGAAGCAATTGGTAAACAGGTTCTTATTTCTTTTTATTGCCGGATGCTCTCTCCTTGTAATGTACTTCATCCTCATGGCGCCACTTACATACACGCTTACCATATAGTAATATTTTATTTGCTTCCCTTAAGGTGTGCTACACCAGCCATGAATTATTGTAGACTGTTTTCTCTCTATATCATCTGCTACTGCAGCATCCACTCTGCTCACTTTTCACTTTCTATTTCCTTGCACAACAGGCGTGTACTGTTTGGCTTTCTAGGAGCTGATAAATTAGTTTGATTTCTAACATTTGTTGTGCAAATAAAAGAAAATACTAATAATTTTAAGTCATTGTTTATAATTAACTATTGTCACTGTCTATCAGGCACACGAGCCAGACATGATTTTTAATTAAATAGAAAACATGCCAAAACATTAAATCTTTCAAAGACCTGCGCCTGTTTTCTCGTTTTCTACAGAGATTGTGCAGGTACTTAACGCAGCCAGCTTCAGGCCGCTTGATATAATTAGCAGCCCTCCCCTGCATTTTTGGCGCTGCATAATTATCTCAGCATTGCGATCACACTGAGGCTTCATGGACTTCATTACTCATTTTACATGGACCGCCATTAATTCCGCGGCGGAGGTAGATTTGTTTCAGTGTTTAGCTCTATTGCACTTGATGACGTGGTTAACGGCTGGCTGTAAATAGTTCTCCGTCAACGAGAAAATGGGAAACTATATTAACTATATGCATATTTTATACAATACAGGAGGTGGCTGGGTACCACCTTAGTCTACACCGTAGGGAAGAAGACTAGCTCATCAGGAATCGTACCACGTCGCCCTGGGTATTCACATGTGACCCTAGTGCATTCTGGGAGTTGACAGTCCTTGTATATCTCAGTTGGATCCACAGAACAAAGGATGCAGATTGCAGCCCTCTGTAAAAAGCAAAACTTGGACTGGAATTTGGTGCCCCTGATCACATAAACCCATCTGGTAATCTCATCAAATGATACATTGCACACATTTGTAACACAATTCTACAGGCTTGGTAAAGGCACATACATTATGTAGAGCAGTTTTATAGCAAAAAAGGAGTTCATGCTACTGAAAGGACTATTGGAGACAGGAAACAACTTGTATAAAAGCCTCGGCCTAAGGATCTGGGTGACCATAGACAGCACTTTTCAATGCCCTTGACCTGACTACATTAACTGCCAGTCAGACAGAAGACTTTATTCATATCAGTTTGCCTGGCCAGAATACCCCTGACCTCCTGACTGATCATTCTGAGCTACCTGTTCTGCAGCAAGCTTTGATCAATGAGTGACCGTCTATTCAAAGTACAAGGTCCATATCATGAACATGTGGGCTGGGACTGAGCAGAACTGTGGTCTTGTTTTAATGACACTGTACTGGCTAAGGCACAGATACTTAACTCTGACATTTTCCAAGTTAATGCATGACCTGCAGGCAGCACTGCCTGTTTCGGAGCTGTGCATGCTCTAACTCCGAGAATGTCCGATTTATGTCTCTGAGTTCTAGAGAGTGGAATGTCTTAGAAAAGAGCACACAGCTCAGCTGTGCACCGGCACACACTTTCATTATATAGTGGCAGATTTTCAAACTTGCAGGCACATATGGCAAATATAAATATAAGGAAGTTCTTTCCCATTTTCCACTAGAGAAACACACTTCTACTCTAAACAGTTAGTGTTGCAGGGTGATAAACCACCTGCAAATAGTTCATGAACAACTGAGTTTCTGGGTCTATATTTTACAGACTACCATCTTAGAACAACCACTTGGCCTCAGGTGCCCTACTACATGTTTATTTTCATATATAGGAAATGCAGAAAAGTGGTGGATCCATATATTACTATCTGTGACTTATTCAACAAAATTTCCATCAATCTTCGAGGCTGATTTAGAGTTTGGCACAGAGGATACTCTGTTCCAATGGTGGTACCTTCTCTGTGAAAATATTGGCCTTGCAGTCCAATTTTGGGCTAGTCAAGCTAATAGCATGTTGCTGACAGAGCCTACTCTGGCTTTATCGCTCACGTACTCCTCCAGCAGCCCAACAGTTTATTTGCCTTCAAAGATACATCGTCAAACCGTACATCCAATTTTGAGTGGGCAGTCAGATGGCTTTTTTTCCTGTTCCTCACCATTAGGTAAAACCTGATGAGGAGGGACAGTAAAAATAAACAAGCATTAGCAAATTAGCAATGTCAATAGATCTGGCTTATGAATGAATGTGCCTTTTGTATCACAGATGTGTTTAGGCACAAAATTACTCATCATACATGAACTCCATCACTCATCTTTGCACTCATGCATCCATTCATCCAGCCACTGGCTCATTCTTACATTCAGCCCTTGACACAATCTCAATAAAACACACATAAACTCAACAATATATGCCAGATAAATAAAAGACTAAAAGTAGAAAAACAAAAACATGCTACTCTCGAAACACAGCTGGCATGTTGTTGCTACAATGAAGCTATGCATAGCAGCAATTGTCCATCTTATGGAGGTACCATAAATAGACTATCAGCGTGGTCTCCACTAGGCTTATGCGGAGTTCTACTCCACGGAATTCTGCAGATTTGATTTAAAACTCAGTGGAATTCCACTGAGACAGAGTTCCGTGACCAATGTAGTGACCCCTCTCCTGAATGTGACTGATCTCAGAAGCGCTAAACAGGGTCAGCCTGGTTAGCCAGGCTCGACCCGGCTTAGCACTTCTGAGATTGGGCACTTGAAGGAGAGTGCCATAGGCAGTGAAAGCTGCCGTTTCAGGCCTCTTGTGCTCCGGCCTGCCATGTGTGCACTGCACACTGGACTGACTGGTGCACAAGAGGCCTTGGCAGACCAGTGCACAAGAGGCCTGTAACAGCAGCTTTTGCTGCCATTGGCCCTGGCCTAAATTCAGTGAACAAGTGTGCACAGAGTTAATATAAAAAAACAAGGACTCACATGGGTCCTCGTTGCCAGGGCCCTGGCTTTCTGCCTTCCTCTGCCCTCTCCTACTGGGCCTGGCCCAGGCTGCTGGCAGAGGGAGGCCTGGAGGATCCGGAGCAGGTGCTGGCAGCAGCTCCATGCCTCTGCCCAATGTCGGGCGTGAGTGCGCACTGCAGCCCAGTTATGGGCTACACAGAGCAAGCGTAGACTGTCTGCGCTTGCGCTGTGCAGCCGTTAACTGGGCTGCAATGCACACATGGTGAGCTCTGCTCCGCTTGCGGGACTAGTGGAGGTTTTGGGCAAATTCCACTCCCCAAGTGGAGCCTGAAGTGCCAAAAACTCAGTTAGCTCTGCCAGCAGTTTGGAGCCCGCCACCCACCCCTTTTCGCCACATGTAGAAGCAGTATTTGGGCTGTCTTATAATACTAAAAAAATAATACACTATGGACAACAGCGTTCATAATGGTCTCCTGGTTAAGAAGAAGTGGCCATGAGGGGATACAAAGCACTACAGATAAATTGAGTGGCCAATGAGTGATTCATTAGCACTGCCAGAAAAGCTGTAGCATCCTTTTAAGAAACATTAAAGTACAAAGAAGAGAATCAGATAAATGAAGGGGGAACTATAAAAGGAGAAAAGTGAAAACTAGAGGACATTCTAATCAGCCCTGACACTGAGGTACGCTTAATCATAGGTGGATGTACACATGCTACCAGAAAGAGCCATCATTCACAGGGCAAGCAAGCCACTGACTGATGTGAGCTGAACTATTATTCCTTGGTGTATGCTGTCATGGATAGAAGCAGACACTCAGACAGCTCAATGGCAGGTCAGGTATGAATCAAAGGCCCTCTATGTATCTATATGGATATATCAACCAGTGGTTGTCACCACTGTGGAGTTATAGTTATGTCTGCGTTTTCATAGGAAATACCTTTGTTGGTTTTCTAATAACTTTGGCAGAGTTTGACAAATCTCAACAAAACTTTCCAAAAAGTGCTATTTGTAGCCTAGTTTCTCCATGGATGGGAAGTTTTGGAGTGATTCATCAAGGGGTGGGTGATAAAAAGGACAGGATACCCATGCATTTTCCATAGATTTTTTTGGAAAGTGATTTTGCGAAAACTGCAGATTGGAACTAAACCAAGTTTGGGAGAAAGCTAGATCCTGGTCCAGAAAACCTGCTTTTTGTGATTTGGTGTAAACTCGTTCTTTAGTTTTTAAGAAACTAAATTAGGGATCAAAAGTATTTGTATATCTGGATGTTTGCGAGAGTCCCTCAAACCCAATTTTTAAAATTAGAGTGTTTTCATTGGCCTAGGAGTATTTTCCTCTTGGGTCAACTCATTCCCATGAGAGTAAGCCTCCTGTCAGAGCGAGCACTCTCAGTGGCTGCCTGCAGCATTAGGAAAAATGTTGCAGACAGCTGATACAGGATTCATGGACTTAGTTTCCTGTGCTGAGTTTAATCAATAGAAAGAGCTAAGGGTGCAGCATAGGCATAGCCTGCCCCCTTAGCCCTTGTGGGGGGTCCTAAAGGGATATCCCTGAGACCAAAATCATTTATATATATATTTAAAACTGTGGTCCTGCGGGACTCCAATGGGATAGCAGGATAAAAAAAAGAAAAACGCTCTTGTCATTATTTTATTATATTTGGGGAGGGAGGCATGAGTGGAACCCCCCTTCCTAAGCCACTCCTGTCCCTGGGAACCCCATTTCTGGGCCTGAATTTAAATTAAAGGGTAGGGAGCATGTAGTCCCTCTGAACCCCTCAATGGGTCCCTCCAATAACTTAATAATGGGGAAAAGCAGCAAGTGGCTCTTTGTTAACTCACTAGGTAACAGAAGTATTTAGCAACATTATGACTAGTTCATATTTCATAACTGGGGGAAGGGGGCAATGGCCCACTTCTGTACCTTTCCTGACACATCACCACCCCAACTATAGTGATCGGTGATGCAGCTGTCCTGAAATGGAGGACTGAGTCATGTCTCTTTGTCAGGAGCACATGTTGGTAACAAGTTCAATCGTACAGGTGGTAGGGAAAATACAGTCTATCCTTCTCCAAGGCCATATCATGCCGAAGGACAGAGGGCCTCATTATGAGATGGTAAGATTTAGGTCAGAGATCTTGGGGCCATAATTATCTGTTTGGTCTACATCTCAGGACCTATACCCAGCTATTGCAAGTTTTGATCTCAGAATGGAGATTAACCATAAAGGCTTGGCAATACAGGATCCTTTTCCGCGTGGTTATTGAAAGGATCCTTGGCCAGTGCACACTGTGCGTGCTGCTCAGGCACTGTGATATGCTTCTCTAAACTTAAATGGTGCTTGCGTTTTCTGCTGCAGAAGAGGTCAATGGGACACCCATAGTGTATGCACCGCTTGTTGTGAGGCTTTGCAGCTGTGATGCCTGCACTACACGGCATATGTATGTGAAACCAAGACAAACAACAGTTCCCAGAGCTCCAGGTCAGTCTCTCAAAATTGTCAGTGGTGGTGGTCCTCTTAGATTTATTGAGTAAAAGTATCTCATGGTTCACAGTGTTCATGCTAGGCAATCATGATACATACTTGCTGCCACTAAATCTTTGTTGCCTGGAGATTGGAATGTATTACTCTTTTATCAAGAGTTTTCAAGAACTTTATTCTCAGAGAGATGTTTTGCGGATAAACACTAGAGATCAGGGGTTTAGACTTTGATTTACGCTTTAGTGGTGAATTTATCCTTTCAAGGATTACGAATTCTATACACTGGAGTCACCCTTTCTGTGATTGCAAACTCTGCTATGCATTTGCAGGAGAAGTTAGTGAACCCTTCATACTGGACAGACCATGTTTATATCACTTGAATCAAGTATGGTGTTTAGGTGTTGAGGGAAGTGAATTTATATTGCTGGGAGTGCATGTGCAATACTAATGAGAATTCATTATTTTACAGCTAATAAACTATGAGTATTGAGAATCATTCAGATCACATATTTGGTTTCTAAATTACTAAACATTGTTATATATATAAGAGCGTGTATTGCAGCTCAGGTTTTTCAAATATTATTTACATCTTAGCTGCGAAGTCAAGAGTTATCAGCAACCACAGTGAGAGGGTTAAACAGAGACTGCTTTAAGGAGTACTTAGGCCCTCATTCTGACCTTGGCGGGCGGCGGAGGCCGCCCGCCAAAGTCCCGCCGTCAGATTACCGTTCCGCGGTCGAAAGACCGCGGCGGTAATTCTGACTTTCCCGCTGGGCTGGCGGGCGGTCGCCTTCAGACCGCCCGCCAGCCCAGCGGGAAAGAGGCTTCCACGATGAAGCCGGCTCGGAATCGAGCCAGCGGAGTGGAAGCTGTGCGATGGGTGCAGTTGCACCCGTCGCGTATTTCACTGTCTGCACAGCAGACAGTGAAATACATGTAGGGGCCCTCTTACGGGGGCCCCTGCAATGCCCATGCCAGTGGCATGGGCACTGCAGGGGCCCCCAGGGGCCCCGCGACCCCCCCCCTACCGCCATCCGGATCCCGGCGGTCCGACCGCCGGGATCTGGATGGCGGTAGGGGGGGGCGGAATCCCCGCGGCGGTGCAGCAAGCTGCGCCGCCGCGGAGGATTCAATGGGGCGGCGGTACACTGGCGGGACCCCGCCAGTGGTGCCGTTCCGACCGCGGCTTTACCGCCGCGGTCGGAATCCCCATTGGAGCACCGCCGGCCTGTCGGCGGTGCTCCCGCGGTCCTCCGCCCTGGCGGTCAAAGACCGCCAGGGTCAGAATGACCACCTTAGTGTTGTAAGCTCTTCGTAAATACTGACGTTATTGCTTGCTGAAATGTTGTGACTCTTCCATGACATCACAAGCAAACTAGCAAGGGATGACTTGTACAAAGGGCGGGAGCACAATTTATATTTTTCAGACCAAAATTTGTGAAGTTTACTAACTTCACACTTAGCAAGTCTGCGGTTCACATAAATGCAACTGTAGGCTAATTTTCATTCAAAGTACGTTTTTTAGGAAGAGTTTACACATGAAAATGCACTCTCCTTGCAGGTGGTAAAGTTGACTAAAGTTTACCTGTGATTGAAATTTCCCGCAGCAAAAGTTTTTTTAAAGAACAATTTACGATAAAAATAATTTTCTCAAAAACGAGTTTGTGTTAGAATTTGTTTCTGGGAAACCCTTTAAAGTTGTTTTCCCTTCATATACAATATCTATATTTCGCTACCTTTGCAATGTTTAAGCACTATTGAAAACAACTTCGCGATGTTTGTGATGGAAAAGTAGAAACATCACAAACCACTACTTGAAAGTTGCCCTGCAGGTAAATGTTGTCATATTGCTTGAGGCACAAAAGATTGAGGCAAATGTATTCTTTCCTCTCAAGTGTAGGTGTGAAAAGTGACACACATATAGGCTTATAGATGGGTAATTATTCGTAAATACACTAATTTGCTCGAGGTGTCTATTATTTCACTTGGAACAAGAGCTGGAACACACCCTGGCATTAATTTAATCCACCTTCAATTTTACCTTATGGATGGTGCCTCTAGGAACACTTTGCGGACCAACGGAAGGCGCGGGAAATTACGGCTGGTGGCACAACAGTGCCACCATCATTGTCCATTCCTCTTGGGTCTACAAAACTGTGCAAGTGTCAGGAGAAGCGAATGAGGCGTGAAACTGTAAAGTATTTTTACCATCACACACAGTAATACAGTGTAAGAAATAAAGCCGCTCGGACGAGCATGCATTGGAAAAGTCAGCAATGCGTTGATTCCTTACTCGCAAGTGAGGCTGTGCATCGTTTCTTCTCCGGTCGGGTAGGTGATGCACCGTTTTTCTCCCCCGCAGAGGAGCGATGCGTCGATTTCCGGACGGGCAACCTTGGATCCGTGCAGGTTCATGGTGACTTTGGCACCCTGCAACAATGCGTGCCTGGGTGATGCAGCAATTTTAGCAGCCGCCAGAGGGTGTTTGCATCATTTCCCCAGCCGCGATGCAGGTGGTGCGTTTATTTTCCAGCCGCAATACAGATGGCATGTAATTTTTACAGCTGCGCTGCAGATGGTGCATCGCATTTTCTCCTGCACAGCTCCTTGCGTTGATTTCTGCCTAGGTTCCACCAGCTTCACCTTTCAAGGGCCCAGGCACTAGAGTGGGCACCACTTGGCAGAGTAGGAGTCTCAGCAGAAAGCCCAGGTACTGGCAGAGGAAGTCTTTGATGGCCCTGGGACGAGAAAACAGGGAGCAAGCTCAGTCCAAGCCCTTGGAGACACTTCACAACTAGGAAAATACCACAAAGTCCAGTCTTTATCCTCTCTCAGGCAGAAGCAGCAACTGCAGGCCAACCCAGCAAAGCACACTCACTGGCAAAGGGGCAGCACTCCATCTGTTCTTCTTCTTGGCACAGGTTCCTCTTGAATCAATAAATCTGGGGGTTTCGGGTCCACTAATTATACCCCTTTCTGTCTTTTAAGAAGGCAAACTTCAAAGGAAAGTCTCTGGTGTTGACAAGATCCTGCCTAGCAAGACAGTGTGTCGTTCCTCTTCCGGTCGGGTCAACGTGCGTTGTTTTTCCCTCCGCAGGAGAGTGATGCGTCGATCCGGACAGGCACCTTGGGTCCGGGCAGGCTTTCTGTTGTTTTTCCACACCCAGTGAGGTTGCGTCAAAAATCCTGCGCACTGTATCAGCAAAACCGCGCAATGTGGGTTGCATCAGCGGGTATTGCGCGTCGTTTTTCCAGCCGCGTGCATCGATCTTCCAGCCGCGATGCAGGTGGAGCATAGATTTCAGTCAAGTAACTGGTGGCACATTGTTTCTCAGCCGGGTCTCGGACGGTGCGTCGAAATTTTTCCTGCACTACAGTCTGAGTGTGGATTTTCAGTCTCGGTCGTTTTAATATCTGAGGGGATGAGGGTAACGATGATGATGCAGGAAAGTGCCAGGGTGCCAGGTATTTTTATTGGGGGACTGATTTACAGGGGGTGGAGAAGCAGGACACCAGGGGCGGTATTATACAAGTGCCCTGGTGCACAACTGCCGTGAACACCTGTTTGTGCACCCACAGAGCACTTCGGTATTACAGAATGGGCAACAGACACTTGTGTGGCCCCTTCTGTAATAATGATAGCACTGGTGTACACGTAGCGCCAGTGCTATTTCGAGAGGGCATTCCCCCATTTGCATGAGGGCATGGTCCCAGCAAATGAGAGAATCATTTTGCCTCTGCACCTGAGCTGTATTACCGATGTGTGCAGAGGTAAACATGCCCTTAGGAAGCAAACTGAAAGCGCGTCATAAAAAGGTGGCACACTGTCAGTGCACTCCATGTGGGCAGCTCTTTTGAGGGGGAACATGGGCCCCAAGGACCCCCAGACATAATCCTATAGGTGGGTGCAGTCACTCACCTCACCCTCCTGCAAAGGCATCTCTAATCCCTCTTGAAAATGAGGGCGGGTTGCTGCCTGCACTGTGAAACACAGAGTAGCTTTTAAACAGCTGAGCCATATTTCACTTGAATGTGCTGTCCCAAAGACAGCGCTGGTTTGCCGCTGCCCTGGGGGCAGCCTATTCTTCAAAATAGGGTGCATTTTTTCTGTTTGCACTCAGCGCACCTGTTTTAAGGTGGCCCACACAGGGAAGGTGCACCCTTTTCGTAATACAACCCAGGTTTTACTTGGAGCTGGGTCCTTTGGCAGGTTAGGCCATCACACGTATGGCTCTCCCATGACTCCTTTCTCCCTGTGTAGGCGTTGAAAGCAGGGGCAGATGATGTGAGTTGACCTCACAAAACATAAAGTTGTAGATTGGTGACAGTAAATAATCTAGATGGTTTTCACATTGGTGTTCTTCTGAGTGACATATAAACAACTCAAGCTTCCCTCTCATTGCTTATTTGATGTCACTCAGAAGTGTCATTGTCAACAATTGCTGTTTCTTCAAAATTGCTCCACTTACATTTGAAATGACATACTCTGCACATTCTTGTTTGCAGGAATGCTGCACCTCAGGAAACAACACTATGAGTTTTTTTTAGTAAAAGACATCTTCATCCTATCATAAAGAGTGCATCGTAAGGATTTTCTACACTTTCTGGGCCATATCTATAGGGAAACATGTTGAAGCAACTCCATCCTGGTTTACAATCTGGATGTTTCCATACACATAGGGCCTCATTTACGCGGTTTGAGCTACAGCGCACGCCTGTCCTTTCCCTCTGCGCTGGCACACAATGGGCTGCCATGCGCCAACGCAGGCACCCTTTCACCATGGTGCAAAGGTGTCTGTGTTGCAGGGATGATTGTATTTGTGCAGGAAGGGACACCTTCCTGCAGAAGAACAATCATGAGAGGTGTTTTCCTCATTCTATGTGTGCTGCAGAATGCAGCACACATAGAAAAAGCAAAAATGAGGCTAAATAAAGGTGTTTTACCTTGTTGCGTCTCCCTTATGCCTCTCCTAGGGAGGCATAGGCTTTTCACTCATTCTCAGGTTTACGAAATCTTGTAAATCTGGGAATGTCCCAAATACAATAGGTGTTACGTGGGAACACCAACTGTGACGCCTATGGCACACTTCCCTATCGCAGTGTGAGGCAACACAGCGACTTGTGCTGCATTGCCTCAGTCCATATCTTTCATGCCAAGAAAAGCCATGCAGGGTGGCTTTACGTAGCCTTGTAGATATGGCCCTGCAGTGTGTGCCGCCAGACCGTCACTAAAAGTGATCCGGTGGTGCACTGGTGCTTGTAAATAAGCCCCATAATGTATGTTTTTGCATAACAATACTTATCATGCAGTTTATCTGATGTCATGGAGTGGTCCCAGGATTCAGCCATGAGGCAGCCATCACAGATTGTGTTGTAAGAATGACATTGCCCTATGCAATCAAGAAAAATGGGCCCACTACCTGCTTGTTGAGTATTAAAAGTCAGTCATAATGGGCGCAATGGGCCCTTCACACCCATGGGCCCTGGTGCAAATGCCTCTGCTTCAAGAATGATAGCCTCAAGCCACACTTTGAGCGGACGGAATTGTCCATGCTCCTGGCGACAGATGACTGGGTTTAGGAAGAGAGTGAGCCTCTTCCTGACCTCCTGTCTGCAGGAGAGAAAGATTGGTTTTTGGAGAGAGTAAACCTCCCCCCCTCCCTGACTGCAGAGCAGAAGAGGGACTGTTGACAGGTGATGGGACAGTTCGCCTCACTGTTCTCCTTGATCCCAGGGGTCACACACTTAAGCACACATGATGTGGACACTAGAGACAGCGCACCCATTACACAAAAGGTTTACAGGGTGACTAACAAGGTCAGGACTAGCATCAAGGAAGAGGTATCCAAGATGTTAACCCTAAGGGTTATTGAGCATTCCAGCAGTGCTTGGGCCAGCCTGTGGTTTTGGTTCCAAAGGCCGCTGCACCTGGTTCTACTCCAGAAGTCTGCTTATGCGTGGACTACCGGGGACTTAATGCGGTTAGTAAGACTTATGCGCACCCCAAGCTGATGAGCTGATAGTTCGATTGGGAGCTGCCAAATACCTCAGCACGTTTGATTTAACATCTGGGTATTGGCAGATTGCCTTGACCGAGGGGGCCAAGGAGAGGTCTGCATTTTCTACCCCAGATGGGCACTTTCAGTTTAAAGTGATGCAATTTGGGATGAAAAATGCCCTTGCCACCTTTCAGAGGTTGGTCAACCAAATGTTGGCTGTGCTGGATGAGTTCAGTACCCCTACCTGGATGACACTGCTGTCTTTACTTCCACATTGGAGGAACATTTGCAACACCTCTGCAAAGTGTTGGAGGCCCTGCAAAAGGCAGGCCTCATTATTACGGCAAGCAAGTGGCAAATAGGGCAGGGTTGTGTGGTGTATATGGGACACCAGGTGGGAAGTGGCCAGGTGGCAACCCTACAGCCAAAGATTGATACCATTCTGGCTTAGGAGCCTTCCAAGAGCCAGACTGAGGTGAGAGCCTTTTTAGGCCTCACTGGCTACTACAGGAGGTTTGTCAATGGGTATGGCACCATTGTTACCCCCTTGACTGAGTTGACTTCCAAGAAGCAATCAAAGAAGGTGATCTGGACAGAGGCTTGCCAGGCGGCTATTGATACCCTGAAGGCTGCCATGTGCACATCACCTGTACTGAAGGCACCTGACTATTCCAAGGAGTTTGTTGTGCAAACAGACACCTCAGAGCATGGTATTGGAGCAGTACTCTCACAGCTTAATGAAGAGGGCCTAGATCAACCTGTAGCCTTCTTTAGCAGGAGGTTACTTCCCAGGGAACATAGGTAGAGTGCCATAGAGTGTGAAGCTTTTGCTGTGGTCTGGGCCCTGAAGAACTAAGACCCTACTTGTTTGGGACTCACTTCTGGGTTCAGCCGACGACAGGCCCCTCAGATAGTTAATGCTGATGAGGGGTGAGATTCCAAAACTGTTGAGGTGGTCCATTCCCCTACAGGGGATGGACTTTACGGTGGAACACCGCCCTGGCACAAAACACACCAATGCTGATTGTCTGTGTAGATTGTTCCGCCTTAGTGATGAGAACTCCCATGAGGTTGGGTAGTTGCTCCCCACCTTCAGCTGGGGTGGGGGGGGACACGTGCTAGACTTGGCATCCTTGGCGTGGTCTCCCCTATCTTTTTGCCTCTGTTTCCCAGGTTTTTGATGTGTGCTGGACTCTGTTTTTGCTGTTTTTGTTACTCTTGGCACTTTACCACTGCTATCCAATGCTAAAGTGCAAGTGCTCCTAAGTAAAATGTATGTGTAATTGGATTTCCATGATTGGCATATTTGATTTACCGGTAAGTCCCTAGTACAGTGCAATAGAGGTGCCCAGGGCCTGTAAATCAAATGCTCCTAGTGGGCTTGCGGCACTGGTTGTGCCATCCACATTAGTAGCCCGGTAAACATGGCTCAGACCTGCCACTGCAGTGTCTGTGTGTGCAGTTTTAAACTGCCAATTCGACTTGGTAAGTGTACCCACTTGCCAGGCCTAAACCTACCCTTTTCTTACATGTAAGAAACCCCTAAGGTAGGCCCTAGGTAGCTCCCTGGGCAGGGTGCAGTGTATGTTTAAGGTAGGACATAAACTAATGTGTTTTATATGCCCTGACAGTGAAATACTGCCAAATTCGTTTTTCACTGTTGCAAGGCCTATCTCTCTGGTCGGTTAACATGGGGGCTACCTTTAAATATGATTAAAGTGTAGATTCCCTTTGGGACCAGATGGACATGTGGAGTTTGGGGTCTCTGAACTCACAATTTAAAAATACATCTTTTAGTAAAGTTGGTTTTTAGATTGTCAGTTTGAAAATGACACTTTTAGAAAGAAGGCATTTTCTTGCTTAACCATTCTGTGCCTCTGCCTCCTTGTGTATTACATGTCTGGGTCAGTTTGACAGTTGGGCTGTTTGCACCTCTCTTTCGACAGTGACACAAAGGGAGCTAGGGTGTAACCTGCATATCTTGATGAGCCACCTGTGCTAGGAGGGAGAGGAGGAGTGGTCACTTACATCTGAAAGGACTGCGCCTGCCCTCACACAATGCAGTCTCCAACCCCCTGGTGTGTGTCTGGGGCCTGGCCTGGGCAAGGCAGGATCTCACAAACAAGAGAGACTTTCCTTTGAAGTAGGCCTACTTCAAAGGCCAAAATGGGTATAAGAAGAGCACCCAAACCCCTGGAAAATCAGATCACTTCTGGACATCAAGAGGAACCTCTGCCTGGAGAAGAGCTGAAGAGCTGAGGATGAGTGCTGCCCTGCCTGTGACTGTGCTTTGTGGAGCTATCCTACGGTTACTGCTTCTGCCTGTGCAGGGGGTCAAAGACTGGACTTTGTTGTGCATTCCTGCTTGTGAAGAATCTTCAAGGGCTTGTCCTAAGCTTGCATCCTGTTGTTGAAGTCTCAGGGCCATCAAAGACTTACCCTGCCAGCACCTGGACTCTCTGCTGAGACTCCTGCCCTGCCAAGTAGTGCCCTATCCAGTTCTTGGGGCCTTGAAAGGTGATGCTGGCAGACCAAGACTGAAAATCCATGCACAGATCGGCATGCGGGGAAAATTTCGATGCTCCTTCCGAGACGTGGCTGAGAAACGATGCGCCGCCGGCTTTGTGGGTGAAATCTACACTCCACCTGCATCGCGGTTGGCAGATTGACGCACGTTGCTGGAGAAACAATGCGCAACACCCGCTGACGGAGGCTGATAACGTTGCAATCCACAAAGGGTGGTTTTGCTGATAGCGTGCAGCAGGATTTTGGACGCAAACCTCGTTGGGGGCAGAAAAACAACGCAAAGCCCGCCCGGACCCGAGGTGCCTGTCCGGATCGCCACATCACTTTCCTGCGGAGGGGATAAATGATGCACGCCGACCTGACTGGAGGAGGAATAATGCATAGTCTCACTTGAGGGTGAGAATTGGATGCATCGCTGGCCTTTTCTGACGCACACTCGCCCGTGCAGTGTTATTTTGACGCAATCCAGGTACTTTTTCACGCTAACAGCATTCTCACTGTTTTTTAAGGATTTAAGACTCTTTTTGCTTTTTAATTCATAACTCGACTTGTGTATGTTGGATTTTTGTCATTGTGGTCTTGTTTTGTTTAGATAAATGTTACCTATTTTTCTAAACCTTTCTTGTGTCATTTTGTAGTGTTTTCACTGAGTTACTGTGTGTGTTGGTACAAATACTTTACACCTAGACTCTGAAGTTAAGGCTGCCTGCCTGTGCCAAGCTACCAAGTGGGTGAGTGTGGGTTAACTGAGGGTGATTCTCCTTTACCCTGACTAGAGTGAGGGTCCTTGCTTGGACAGGGGTAACCTGACTGCCAACCAAAGACCCCATTCCTAACAGTGTGGTACTACCACAACTCATAAATACAGACACAGCCTGTTGCCTATTTAATGGGTGTCACAGTATCACACCATCCCAAGGTGCATACCACAGAATGGGTCCAAGGTATGAAATTTTGGATAGTTATGTTTGTCCCCACACAAATTGAACCTAGTATCACCATATGAAATTTGTACATGGAAAAACATGTGTGAAAGCCTTAGAACCAGTGCTTTAATTTGAACGTGCCACTGTACATGTATGCCTTAACATGCCGTGTTCTATTACAGAAATGTAAAGGTTAATCTTAGGTGCAGACTTAGGCCCATATTTATACTTTTTGACGCTAAACTGCGCTAACGCAGTTTAGCGTCAAAAAGTTTTGCGCCGTCTAACGCCATTCTGAAGCGCCATGCGGGCGCCGTATTTATGGAATGGCGTTAGACGGCGCAATCAGACCGGTGCTGCCTGGTTTGCGTGGGAAAAAACCACGTAGACCAGACAGCGCCGGCGTAGGGGGAAAATGGCGCATGGGCGTCTTAAAATGGGGCAAGTCAGGTTACGTCGAAAAAATCGTCTTAACCCGACTTGCGCCATTTTTTAACGACGCCCATCCCCCATCAACATGACTCCTATCATTGTAAAGATAGGAGTCATGCCCCCTTGCCCAATGGCCATGCCCAGGGGACTTATGTCCCCTGGGCATGGTCATTGGGCATAGTGGCATGTAGGGGGGCACAAATAAGGCCCCCCTATGCCACCAAAACAAAATATAAAAAAATAAAAAATTATACTTACCTGAACTTACCTGAATGTCCCTGGGGTGGGTCCCTCCATCCTTGGGGGTCCTCCTGGGGTGGGCAAGGGTGGCAGGGGGGGTCCCTGGGGGCATGGGAGGGCACCTGTGGGCTCATTTTGAGCCCACAGGCCCCTTAACGCCTGCCCTGAGCAGGCGTTAAAAAGTGGCGCAAATGCGCCGTTTTTAGCCACGCCAACTCCCGGGCGTCTCTTTTGCCCGGGAGTATAAATACCACGTAAAGGCCTGGGAGTCATTTTTTAGACGGGAACGCCTCCCTTGCATATCATTAACGCAAGGAAGGGGTTCACGCTAAAAAATGACGCACATTCCGGGAACTTTGGCGCTATTCGCCTCTAACGCCATAGTATAAATATGGCGTTAGTTGGCGTTAGTTTTGCGTCGAAATTGCGTCAAAAAAAACGACGCAATTTCGGCGCAAACGGAGTATAAATATGGCCCTTAATATCACTGAAAACGTTCATACTTTTCTGAGGCCTAGAAGCTATTTTATCCAGTGTGGACAATTGCATATTTTCTGCACTCTGTAGTAAGCTTTGCTTCGCTCTAGGGATTGACAGTATGAGGCATGCATTTTAGATTGTATCTTAGTGTTTGGTTTAGTATCCCTATCAATTTTCCAAAGACTTCTTGCATTTGTTCTCTTGAGAAGGTTCTGCCTCCTGCTCATTAGCTAGTTTTGTGGAAATAACCATTTAGTTTACTTTTTATCATATTCACATTTCCAGTGAGATATTGAGAAAGAGATGTATAAAACTGCTTCAGAAATGTGTGGATTGCAGCATACAATACTCCATTTGGATTGTGGGTGGAAGCTCTGGTCAGCTGTAATGACAATTGTTAAAGTTGTTTCCTTGCTTACTGCTATTTTTTGCATTAAACACACATTAGACTTCAGGCCTCTCTAAAGTTGTGTTATATTTTACAGCAGCACTTCCTGCACTTCTGATGCGGGTGTATTCTCTTGCTTGAGTCCAAATGGGAGTTTGTGTGGAGTCACAACGAGGCACTCTGTTGAGAATCCCTTCCATCAGTTTTGGCATCAATCAAAAAACCACATGAATAGATGGATTGGTCCTGAACATATTGGTTAATTCCATAATATTGAGGAGTTTTCCGACTGCACATACTATCATCATGCAAACGTCATCTGAAGCATCCGTAGGTACCTGTATCTGGGTTACGAACATCTAAACAGATCCAGTCCTTCTTTACCAACATTGGCAGCTACCTTATGATGGTGCCAGAAAGTGTGACAAATGGCCTTGTTACTTGGGCAAAAGAAGTAACCAAACAGCATTATATAATTTTTACTGGAATTCCATAGATCCATGCACCAAACTTGCATCAAGGTGATATTCAGAACAACTTTTTCAGCTCTAGCACCAAGGAAAATCAAGACATTTACACGGGGCATACCTAAAAATAGTGGGTCAGTTGCAGGGGCGTAGCTAGGAATAGTGGACCAGGTGCAGGGGCGCAGCTAGCAATAGTGGATCAGGTGCAGGGGCGTAGCTTGCAATAGTGGATCAGGTGCAGGGGCATAGCTATCAATGGTGGCCCTGGTGCAGGGTCGTAGCTAGCATTAGTGGATCAGGTGCAGGGGCATAGCTAGCAATAGTGGCCCAGGTGCAGTAGCGTAGCAAGCAATGGTGGCCCAGGTGCAGGGGCGTAGCTAGAAATAGTGGATCAGGTGCAGGGGAGTAGCTAGCAATAGTGGCCCAGGTGCAGGGGTGTAGCTAGCAATAGTGGATCAGGTACAGGGGCGTAGCTAGCAATATTGGCCCAGGTTCAGGGGCGTAACTAGCAATAGTGGATCAGGTGCACGGGTGTAGCTAGCAATAGTGAATCAGGAGCAGTAGCACAGGGGCTTAGCAAGCAATGGTGGCCCAGGTGCAGGGGCGTAGCCAGAAATAGTGGATCAGGTGCAGGGGCGTTGCTAGCAATATTGGCCCAGGTTCAGGGGCGTAGCTAGCAATAGTGGATCAGGTGCAGGGGTGTAGCTAGCAATAGTGGATCAGGAGCAGTAGCACAGGGGCTTGGCAAGCAATGGTGGCCCAGGTGCAGGGGTGTAGCTAATAATAGTGGATCAGGTGCAGAGGCGTATCTAGCAATAGTGGATCACATGCAGGGGCGCAGCTAGCAATAGTGGATTAGGTGCAGGGCGGTAGCTAGCAATAGTGGATCAGGTGCAGGGGCATAGCTATCAACGGTGGCCCAGGTGCAGGGGCGTAGCAAGCAATGGTGGCCCAGGTGCAGGGGTGTGGCTATAAATAGTGTATCAGGTGCAGGGGCGTAGCTAGCATTAGTGGCCCAGGTTCAGGGGCGTAGCTAGCAATAGTGGCCCAGGTGCAGGGGCGTAGCTAGCAATAGTGGATCAGGTGCAGGGGCGTAGCTAGCAATATTGGCCCAGGTTCAGAGGCGTAGCTAGCAATAGTGGATCAGGTGCAGGGGCGTAGCTAGCAATAGTGGATCAGGAGCAGTAGCACAGAGGGCTAGAGGTCTGGGGGACCCACTACACCACTATCATAGCTGTTTTCACTAAAAAACAGCTAAGAGGGGCCCATTTTCCCAGCTTGCACAAGGGCCTATGGTGACCTTGCTACACCACTGCTCATATATATATTGAAACTGGTTACAAGTTGGTTGGTGTATTCTGACCAGTGCATAAATATGTTTATGCATGGGTCGGAGTTATGAGTTGAAAGGTATTTATTGCATCCAATACTTATTGACTGCCCTAAATACCTCGACCTTCTTACCTCAACCTTCTTTAAATTTGGACAGGTGAAACTTGTCAAAATTTAACAGGGGAAAAGTAAACTGAATTCACTGTATCGTGCAGATTTTGTTGTGTTAAAAACCAAAAACAGCATGTTATTCTCCACATTTGTGATAGATATTATTTATTGCACCCAATAAATAACGTACCCCGTTAAATTGCTATTTATCAGGTGCGATAAATGGCACCTCTACTAATAATCAGGGCCAATGTCTCCCCTGATCAGATTTGGATATTTGTAGAGTGTGGCCTCCCTGAATAAAATCACACCTAGATGGTGTAACATAGGAAGAGCAAGGAGGTACAGATGCTACTGAACAGTGTCAGAAGTCTTCGAAGAAGGGGTCAATGGAGAAAACGTTTTGCTAGGTTCCCTAAGAGACAAAAGGGGCAAGTTATCTCTGCGTCCACATCACCACATAGGCCATGGTAAGCACATGAAAACAGTAATAAAGGGAACCATGTTATCATGATGGTCATCCTCCATTTATCAGATGTCTGGAGTGATGCACGTTAAGTATTGCTACAGCTCATTGTAAGCCTTAATATGACATCATATTTACCTAGCCCTATTGCTAGCCCTACGCCTTACCAAGGATAATTATTTTCTTGCATTAATTAAATGATATTAAAATAGGAGCACCAACCCTGTCCCTAATGCTAACTGTAGTGATAACCAAAGTTAAATATTATATTACTTTGTATTAATTACAATTAAGTTAAATTAATGCATGGATGAGGTAATGGTACCTAATGAAATGTAAGCGATGTAACAATTTTATCAAAGTTGCATGATGGAGTAAAAGTTTGATAACACATCCTACTTGAGGTAATGATATGCTCCCCCAAAATAAGATTCTCCCCCGTTATCACCACGATTGCCACTTCCGCTCCTCTACCAATTGCTACCAATCCATGAAATCCATGAAATTTGTTCCTATCTAATCTTACCTTTAGCACAAAATACTTTAATCATCAATCTCAAAAACAAGGGCTGATCTAACAGTCCCTTGGATCTCACTTGCAACTCTTTACAGCCGGCTAAAAAAAATTCATCTTTGCCCCTGTGCCTTGTTTTGTGTTTCAAGATCTCTATGAGAGTTTCCCATGGTTGGAAGGAGTAGTGGTGCAGCTAGAGATCTAAGTTTAAGCTTCAGCTGAGCTCTCTCTAACCCCTGGCCAGACAATCCGCATATATGCAAGCTGAAAACCTCCTAAAACTATCCTTGAGTCACCTTTTGGAAGTCTTCACCAAGCTCAAGTCCTCACTGTGAGGGACGTGCTTAAGGGTTGCAGCCATTACAAGTAAAGAAAGCAGTGCAGTTAAAAAAGAACTTCAGACTCATACCAAGGTTGACCAAAATAGTAAAAATATATTGACTTATTATATCTAAAAATGTTCAAAAAGTAAAAAAGAGGATACTAGGTAACAATAAATATGACAGTTTATCATAAAAGTGTAAATGACTACATACACTGAAAGTCGATGATAGCCTCATCTAAGTGTATGAGAAACCGTTCTGCTGCTGTAGGCCTTTTTTGCTGGATCGAGATGCAAAGGGTGACTAGCTTTAAGTGAACTAGGCAGGCCTGTCAATGGAGGTTTTCACCCTTTGCGAAAACCTGACTTAACATTTAGAAGTTTCCTTTGACCGTAGGTCACGTGTAGGACCCTCAAAGGGTTCCTAGGAGTATGCAAGTCCACCAGTTAGGTGACTTTACTCTTGCGCTCCACCACCTCCAATGGCCCAGTCCACTTGTCCTGGAGCACCCTAGGCTCCACTGGTGCCATCACCCACACTTTCTGACCAGGTTGAAACTTGACCAGAGTGGCATTTTGGTCAAACCAGCATTTCATATCCTCCTGGCTTGCTTCTAGGTTCTCCTGTGCGAGACCCCTGAAGCGGGCAGTCTGGTTTCTCAGAGCCAGCATGCAACTGAATACATCCTATGGGATTTACTATGAGTTTTTTCCAAAGCCTCCTTCACCAGACTTAAAGGTCCCATCACAGGGTGGCCATAGAACAGCTCAAAAGGACTAAAGCCAAGTCCCTTTTGAGGCACCTCCCTGTAAGTGAACAGAAGGCATGGCAAGAGGACGTCCCACTTCTGCCTCAAGGGCTCTGACAGGCCCATGATCATGCCTTTCAAGGTGTGGTTGAACCTCTCAACCAGACCATTGCTTTGAGGGTGGTAAGGTGTGGTGAACTTGTAGGTTACCCCACACACCTTCCACAGAGATTTCATATACGTTGATATGAAGTTGGTACCCCTATCGAACACCACTTCCTTGGGGAACCCCATGCAGGTAAAAACTCACATAAAGGCATGGCCCACCAGAGGGACAGTGATTGATCTTAAAGGAATGGCTTCTGGGTACCAGGTGGCATGGTCCACCAAGACCAGGATAAACCTGTTGCCCATGGCTGTCTTGGGATCCAGGGGCCCCACAATGTCAATACCAACCCTTTCAAAGGGGGTACGAACAACAGGAAAAGGTTATAGGGGAGCCCTACATTTCCTCCTACTCTTGCCATTTGCTTGACAAGTTTGGCAAGACCTACAGTGTGCATCAGAGTTCTTGGCATTTGGGGCAAACAGAAGTGGGTGACAAGCCTGTCAAAGATCTTGCCCTGCCCCAAATGTCCAGCTAAAGGCACGTCATGAGCCAGACCCAGTAGGAAGGTCCTAAAGCACTGGGGTACTACCAGCGCACGGACTGACCCAGGCTCAGGGACCTTAGGCTCACCATACAGGAGGCTGTCCTCCCAATAGATCATGTGAGATCCTGGCTCCTCGCCAGCCGCCTGGGCTGCAGCCTGCTGCTGCAGCCCCTCTAGAGTAGGGCATGTCTTCTGTGGCTCACAGAATGCCTCCCTGGGGGTCCCCCTTCCTGCTGCCACTGCGACAACTCAGGGACCTCCCCCAGTTCATCCACCTATTCCCCTGTAGGCTTGGGCGTCACCCTCAGGCTCTGCCTCCTCTCGGACCGTGGGAACTTCTGGGGCCAGTTTCCCACGCCCCCTGCCCTTCCTCTTTTTGGCGATTCCCTGGGCCACTGTTTCAGGCTCCAGGGGCTCTTGACCACCCTGATGAGCTGCCATTGACCTGGTGGATACGAATACCCACCCAGGCAGATCCAATATCTCCAAGAGTGACCTGTGTTTCACCTTCTTCCAATTGGAATCCTCCAGATCATTGCCAAGGAAACAATCTACAGGCATGGTTGGACTCACAGCTACCTTCAAGGAACCTGAGACCCACACCCATTCAAAGGGAACCTGAGCCACTCTGCACAGGCGCTCTGAGTTGCCCACTGCAACTACTTGGTGAAGTACCCGGGATCTATCTGCTCTTTAGACACCAGGTGACTCCTCACTGTAGTCACACTGGCTCCTGTGTCTCTCAGAACCTCCACCCTCTGCCCCTTAATGGTCACCCACTGCCTGTTCGTTTTAGTGTTCCCAGGCACTAGGGTTCTCTGGACCATCTCACTGTCCCCTAGTAAGACAAGTGTCATCTCAGCTGGATCCCACCCACCTGGAACCAACTCCTCCCCAAGCACTACACTGCCAAACCCTGGGACTGTGCACCAGTGGGTGCCAGTGTACTCTTGGGGCATTTGGGGTCCCACCTCACATGACCCACTGGTCACATGCATAACACTTATGTGGGGGACCCCCTTCCACAGGTCCCCCTTTCGAGAACCATGGCTTCTTTTCACCAGGGGGTTGTGAATCCTTACCCTGGGAAATAGGATGGGGCCCTTTAGAGAACTCCCCCTGTTTACCCTCACCCCCCCCCTTTCTTCTGAGAGGACCCCTGCCCACCCTTGGCATGGTCTCCCCCATACCTCTTCTGGACCCTGATGCTCTTCCAGCGGTCCGCTTCCTGCGCAAACTTCCTAGGGTCAGTCAGCTTGCTGTCAATTAGGTGCTGGCACATCTCTAGAAAACAAAAACTGTACAAGTGCTCCCAAGCAATCAAATTGTAAAGCCCCTCATACGTTGTCACCTTACTGCCCTTCACCCAACCACCATCCAGTGACCTGCAAAAAGAGTCAACACATTCCAGCCACTTTTGGGATTCCTTCTTCCTATAGGACCTAAACTTGTCCTTATACTGATCAGGGGTGAGACCATACCTAGTGATCAGGGTGTCCTTCATGATACAGTAAGTGAGCCCCTGGGGATCTTCTACTGATGTCAGAGTATCCCTTCCCTCTACCTCAAAGTGCTTCCACAAACCCACCCCACAATGCGCCTCAGGGACCAGATTCATATGGAGAGCAGACTCATACCCCTTAAACCACAACAGTATGTCATCCTCCCTCTTGTAATCCTTCACAAGGTCCTTAGGAATGTGCACTCTCCTCTCAGGCTGCACTGTGTTTTTGCTGCCACCATCCCTACTAGACTGGTTCCTCTGATCCAGCTCCCTCAAGTTGAGCTCATGAGCCAACAATAACTTTTTCTCCTCTATGGTCACCCTCATTTTCTCCAACTCCAACTGGTGAGCCCTCTCTGCCTGTCTGTCCTGCAACTCTTCAGGAGTCAGACCCTTAGATGAGACACTGCTAACTGCACTGGAGATCCTCCCCTGGACAGAACAGGCCCACCCACAATACCATTGTGAATTCTCTGCACCTCCTCCTCCTCCTCCTCACCCTCATTCTCATCTTCTGTGTGTACCTCAGCTTCCTTGGCTGCCACCCAGGGCCTCAGCGCCTTTTGCAGCTCCTCCTTCTGGATGGAGCTCTTAATGGGGCAGGCAAGATCCTTATGTAACTGTTTCAATTGGGCCACTGTGTAACTCCCAGTTTCCCTAAATCAAAAGCAGCTCCAGCTGATGCATCCCCAGATTGAGACATGATGGAGAGTTAAAAGTTTAAAGTTCCAAAGGCAGAAAAACAAGTTCCCAAATGGAGTTCAAAAGTCAATAAAGGATTACCACAAAATACCACAAAATGGACTCAGGGAAAAATCCAAAAAAGAGAAAAAGCAAGAAAATCAGAAGGCAAGTAGTATGTGGTCACGCAGTGGTCTGCACTGAAAACAGTAGTGTACATTTAATCACTGTATGTCAAGTGCAAATACAAGTCCAATCCCAACTGCTGATCACCAATGTTAGAAATGGGGTCTTTGGTTGGCAGTCAGGTTACCCCCTGTCCAAGCAAGGACCCTCACTCTAGTCAGGGTAAAGGAGAATCACCCTTAGTTAACCCCCGCTCACCACTTTGGTGGCTTGGCACAGGCAGGCATGCTTACCTTCAGAGTCTAGGTGTAAAGTATTTGTACCAACACACACAGTAACTCAGTGAAAACACTACAAAATGACACAAAACAGGTTTAGAAAAATAGGTAATATGTATCTAAACAAAACAAGACCAAAACAATAAAAATCCACCATACACAAGTCAAGTTATGAATTAAAAAGCAAAAAGAGTCTTAAATCCTTAGAAAACAGTGCTAACGCTGTTAGTGTGAAAAAGTACCTGGGTTGCGTCAAAATAACACCGCACGGGTGAATGTGCATTGGAAAAGGGCAGCGATGCGTCGAATTCTAACCCACAAGCAAGACCGTGCGTCATTGCTCCTCCGGTCGGGTCAGCATGCGTTGTTTTTCCCCTCCGCAGGAAAGCCATGCATCGATTCAGACAGGCACCTCGGGTCCGGGCAGGCTTTGCGTTGTTTTTCCACGCCCAAAGAGGTTTGCGTCAAAAATCCTGCCACACGGTATGAGCAAAACCGTGCTATGTGGGTTGCGACATTATCAGCCTCCATCAGCTGGTCCTGCACATCGTTTCTCCATCCGCGTGCGTCGATCGTCCAGGCGCTATGCAGATGGAGCGTAGATTTTAGTCGCAAAAGCGGTGCGTTATTTCTCAGCCACGTCTCGGAAGGTGAGTCAAAATTTAACCTGCACGGCGGTCTGTGTGTGGATTTTCAGTCTTTGCCTGCCAGCTTCACCTTTCAAGGCCCCAGGAACTGGATAGGGCACCACTTAGCAGGGCAGGAGTCTCAGCAGAGAGTTCCGATGCTGGCAGGGGAAGTCTTTGATGGCCCTGAGACTTCAACAACAGGAGGCAAGCTCAGGACAAGCCCTTGGAGATTTCTACACAAGCAGGAATGCACAACAAAGTCCAGTCTTTGTCCCCTTGCACAGCAGAAGCAGTAACTGCAGGATAGCTCCACAAAGCACAGCCACAGGCAGGGCAGCACTTCTCAGCTCTTCAGCTCTTCTCCAGGCAGAAGTTCCTCTTGATTTCCAGAAGTGATCAAGGCCCATATTTATACTTTTTGACGCACAACTGCGCCAACGCAGTTGTGCTTCAAAAATTTTACCGCCGGCTAACGCCATTCCAATGCGCCATGCGGGCACCTTATTAATGGAATGACGTTAGCCGGCGCTGCGGACTGGTGTGCGTCAAAAATGACTTCAAAAACGGCGCCCATCAGGCTGTGCACCGTTTTTTAAGGCCTGCCCCCTCCTGTGCGTCAAAATGACGTCAGAGTATAAATAAGGGGCACAGGCCTTAAAGTCATTTTTTGGAAGGGAACGCCTACCTTGCATATAATTAACGCAAGGCTGGTTCCCCCTTCCAAAAAATGACGCACATGGTGGAATTTTGACACCCGCGGGGTCGGAAGTCAAAGTATAAATATGGGGCAGGGTTAGCGCCAATTGTGCATCAAACATTTTGACGCACATTCGGCGCAAACAGAGTATAAATATGCCCCAAATCTTTCAGGGGTTTGGGTGTTCTTCTTATACCCATTTTGGCCTTTTAAGTAGGCCTACTTCAAAGGAAAGTCTCTCTTGTGTGTGAGATCCTGCCTTGCCCAGGCTAGGCCCCAGACACACACCAGGGGGTTGGAGACTGCATTGTGTGAGGGCAGGCACAGCCCTTTCAGGTGTAAGTGACCACTCCTCCCCTCCCTCCCTCCTAGCACTTATGGCTCAGCAGGATATGCAGGCTACACCCCAGCATCCTTTGTGTCACTGTCTAGAGAGAAGTGCTAACAGCCCAACTGTCAAACTAGCCCAGACAGGGAATCCACAAACAGGCAGAGTAACAGAATGGTTTAAGCAAGAAAATGACTTCTTTCTAAAAGTGGTATTTTCAAACACACAATCTCAAAACCAACTTTACTAAAAGATGTATTTTTAAATTGTGAGTTCAGAGACCTCATACTCCACATGTCCATCTGCTACCTTTAATCATATTTAAAGGTAGCCCCAATGTTAACCTATGAGAGAGATAGGCCTTGCACCATTGAAAAACAGATTTGGCAGTATTTCACTGTCAGGACATATAAAACACATTAGGATATGTCCTACCTTAAACATACACTGCACCCTGCCCATGGGGCTACCCAGGGCCTGCCTTAGGGGTGTCTTACATGTTAGAAAAGGGAATGTTTAGGCCTGGCAAGCGGGTACACTTGCCAAGTCTAATTGGCACTTTAAAACTGCACACACAGACACTGCAGTGGCAGGTCTGAGACATGATTACAGAGCTACTAATGTGGGTGGCACAACCAGTGCCGAAAGCCCACTAGTAGCATTTGATTTACAGGTCCTGGGCACCTCCAGTGCACTGTACTAGGGACTTACCAGTAAATCAAATATGCCAATCACAGAAATCCAATTACACATACATTTTACATAAGTGCACTTGCACTTTAGCACTGGATAGCAGTGGTAAAGTGCCCAGAGTAACAAAAACAGCAAAAACAGCATCCAGCACACATCAGCAACCTGGGAAACAGAGGCAAAAGGTTAGGGGAGACCACGCCAAGGATGACAAGTCTAACACACACCAAAATACCGGGACACTGCTAATGGTGTGTGTGTGAAAGGGTGTATGAAACGGTATGTACTAGACACTACGTTTCCACCCAGAGCTGTGTGAGACATGCAACCATTTATTAATCCTTCTATTCAAACCTAAGTACTTTTTGTAGCACCTAAATGCTACTCTTTGGCTATCATAACGCAATTATTTTATGACTAAGTTTTAATTTAGTTTATCTGTGCTCACTAAGGGCCTGACTTATGGAAAGATTGTGCCACCCTTACGTCCTTTTTTGATGCAAAAGCGTCGCAAACTTCCAAATATAATTATATTTTGTAAGTTTGCGCTGCTTTTGCATCAAAAAATGATGTAAAGGCGGTGCTAACTTTCCTTAAATCAGACACTTAGTACTTTCAACTTTGCTTTAGCTTTCACTTACATCTGTAGTACATTTGTCAGCTGCCACTGATTTCCCAGGAGTACCCCTAGAATTATTTGGGAATTCTGTTTTCTCATAAGCATACATACCCATGTATATTTGATCATGTGAATATATCTGCAACTGCACTGGCTAACTTACTTTCTCAGCTTTTCTCTTCAAAGAACATATTATCCCCTTGGGGACCGCCTGCTACTGCACCCCAACTAATTTGGTGGGTAATCCCTGCAGATTGTCACGCTGAAAACATAGGACCTCATTACAATGAAATGACGCAGCGTGGCCCTGCAACCAGGTTGCTGCCTTGCTTCATTTCAAAAGTGCAGGAATGCGTTGTATTTACAGATATATGGCGTATCCCTGTACTTTCCTCTGTACTGGTGCACAAACTGTTGCCTAGCCTCAAAGTAGGCACCCCTGCACCATGGTGCAAGGGTGCCTGTGTTTGCAGGGATGATTGTTTATGAGCATCCTTCCTGCATATAAACACTCATTAATGGTGTTTTCCTCTTTCTATGTGTGCTGCAGAATGCAGCATACATATAAAGAGGAAAATAACGGGGAGAAATAATTGTATTCCTCCCCATTGTGGCACTTTAAAGCCACCCCTGAAGTGGCGTAGGATCTGATGCATTCCCAGCCTTGTATATCTGGGAATGCGTCAGATTATGTCAGGAACGCCCCTTTCATGCAGCGTTATGCGTGAAAGAGGGCCATATTTACAAGGCCATGAAAAGCCGCTCATGGTGGCTTTGCGTGGCCTTGTAAATATGAGCTGGCACACTTGTGCCACCGGAGCATTAAAAAAATGATGCTCTGGTGGCACAGTGTGCAGCTAGGGCCTTATAAATGAGGCCCATAGTGCCTCCTGTGTTGACAGGAGTAGATTCCCAACCATTTCCACGTTGGAAATGAATGGGCTCAGAAAGTGTCCTTGAAGGACTGAACACACATTACAGGGCATTTACTCTCACACAGCATTACACTATAATGGGGTGATATTATTTGTGAGTATTGAAATCAGCAGCATGAGTTCATACTTTGTTAATATAAATGTGAATTTGTATTTGTAAAGTAAGCATGCTGAACTCACGGGCAAAAGGTCTACTGACTCGGACTCTAAAGGATATGAGGGCCTTTGCAACAAATACCTTGTGGTTTTGGAAGACAAAGTGCACATAAAGGTTAGATTTTTCGACATTTGTGTCTTGACATTCAATAAAATGGCCTCCTGTAAAGTCTAAACCTTTCCATCAGTTTGTATTCTTGGCTGCTTCTGGAGCCAGCTGCTCGCCTTCTGGTTGCCATGGCAATTACGTCATGATGTAAGATTAGGAGTAAGTCTGGGGAAGGAGAGAGAGAGAGAGTTTATTAAAATGCGCTGATGAAAGAGCAGAGGGGGTGGAGTGGGAAGGAAAACAGAGAAGGTCAGACTGGGGAGATGCAAACAACTGAGTTGACTGATGAACTAGGAAGAAAGTCAGCCAAAGAAAAGAGTAAATGGGCTGAAGGAAAGTACATCAAAAACATGAAACCCATTAAAATATGAAGCTGCTTCCCAAACACGTGTTCACCCTTTATTCTTTATTGTCCATTTATTATTGCCTTTAGTCACTATTCTTGTCGCAAGAGAACCTCCGCTACCCGGGCACCCGAGCAAAGGATGCTGGGAAGTATACAAAGGTTGTGAGGCATTTGCTGCCTGCCTGACCTGCTGAGCTGTGCTATTGTCTAATGATCGAAAGCACACTTGACAACATTCTGTGTCACAAAAAGATGTGAGTTTTCAAGTTTCAAACCCATAAAATTAGCATATGAGCACACCACCAAAAATTACATCACATAAATTTCGACCTAACCCTGATTTTGCAGAAAATCTCATAACATGAAATGTGAATCACTTAAAAAGAAATGATTGTGCGGTTCCTGCCCTAAGATGACATCATGATACATATGAGATCAGAAATGCCGGGGTGCTTTGTCCACTGAGGGTAACCCTAGCCTCACTGGCAAAGATACGAAGGTTAGCAGCACTTGCCAATCATGTATTTGACACACTGCACAACCCCCAGGCCATTGCCGGCATTCTTCTATATGTTCAGCAAGCTGGAATTTACCTGTTAACAGGTAAGGGCCACAGCTCCACTAAAACCAGTGTGGTGAATAAGATAAGCCTGTGCTGCAGGCAAATAAGTGTTCCCACTTTTTGACGAGTGTGCAACTTGTCTTAGCACCACCAATAAAGGCAGCTTCTGCAGAACAAGTAGGTACTGCAGAGAAAAATTGTGGCTGGTAATGTGACAGTAAGTTTTTCTACCTAGATTGGAAATTTACTCCTGTAAATTAACTCCCTCACACTGGTGCACATGTACCATATTACAACTGGAAATCAGTCTTCCAGTCCTAATCCTTGAAAACTTTTGTGAATTCATAATGGCAATCATTACCACACACACCTTTATGCATAGCGCACAACTGCACCTCATTCCTTTATACTCACACCAATTTTGGAGGGGCCTCCTTGAGAAGAGTAAGCTTCCAGTAATTTTCAGAGTGTGAATGGGCCATGAGGAGGTTTGTAAATATGCACAAATTAGTATGTTTAATGGGGCCTCATTTACAATGTTTTATCGCAGGGCAGCACTGCTAACCTTCTTGCAGTGCTGCCCTGTGTCTAAAGAAAAGGGCAGGAATGCGTCCTATATATAATGTACGGTGCATTCCTGTGCTCTTCCACAGCGCTGGCGCACAATTGGCTGCTGTGTGCCAACGCAGGCATCCATTGCACCATGGTGCACAGGTGTCTGCGTTTTAGGGATGATTGTTTTTGTGGAGGAAGGGACACCTTCCTGCATAAAAACAATCAATGAAGTTGATTACCCCTTATTATGTATGCTGCAGGATGCATCACACATAGAAAGAGGAGAAAATGAGGAGAAATAATGTAATTTCTCCTCGTTACGCCTCCCTTATGCCTCCTCTGGGAAGGCAGAGGCTTTTGACGCCTTCCAGGGTTTACAGCATGTGAATCTGTCAAATGCCATAGGTATTACATGGGAACACTCAGCGTAACGCCCGTGGCACGCCTCCCTATCACAGTGTGAGGCAACGCAGCAACTTGCACTGCATTGCCTGACTCCATATATTCAAGACCACGAAAAACCACGCAGGGTGGCTTAATATGGCCTTGTAGATATGGCTCTGCAGGGTGCGATGCCGGACCATTATTAAAAGTGACATTCCGGCGGCGCAAGGTGCTTGTAAATAAGCCCCTAAGTTTATTCACGGTGCCCCAGCCCCTGCAATGAGTTTCAGCCCCAAGGCCTGCTCACGCATAAGGGTCTGTGATACCAACAATTACTTATAACAACATGCCACGGCATGAGGAAAACATCAACATAAAAGAGGGCCTGACAGAGGACTTACACAGTTCACAAAATGTATTGGCCATCTTTAGATGTCTCGCGTCATTAAACAAAACAATAGCTTGGGTGTAGTTAAATGGGGAGACTTCTAATTACATCTTTACCCACAAAATAGCATGCATTTAATAGAAATAAAATGCGCAATAAACGATGAATTGCCTTTCCCACTGTGCACAAAACAACATGATGATGGTATCTGTATTAATAATACATGATTGATACAGCTGGGGGTGAATGCCACTCACAACCTCAATAACCTAGGAAACACCCCAATGTGCACAGTATTAAATACTAAAATACCAAACCCAAGTGGGCTCATATGGTGTTGAGGCAGAGGCAAGTAAATTACACAATTTGTCGGCTTGATGTCATTGTTTCGCAACCCTGAATAATTGCAAAGTTCATAAAAGGCGTCGACCATCTTTAAATGTTTTGCACCATTATTTCAGAATAAAAATAATTTAAACAAATGTAGAAATAAAGAGCAAAATACATGAATATACAGGCTGGGGGGAATACTGAACTTGGTACAGTGCCTTAGGAAAGACACACAGTAGCTTTCAAGACCAGTTGCACTGTTGACATATGAATACACATGATGATGATAAGAGGAGAAGGCAAAAGCATAATCAAAAACAGGAATGGTATAAAAAGAATATAAAGAAGACATGAATCATATACACCCACATCAATGTGCCATTGCCACTCAATCTTAGCAAAATTTGTGAATAAAGTCCAACTGGGCAGAAATACCCTCCACTGTAAACCATGTTAGCAACCTACACAACATGTGAGATAAAAAGTGAAAACCAAACCAAATAATCCAGTGCCATCATCCATGGTGTCTCGGAAGATAAGGGTAGAGTGACCCATCTGGGGCACCTCTCCAAACCAGGGAGGACCTGGCTTGGCAGTTCGGGCTGGACTCTTCCAATGAGGAGCGGGGTCAAGACTGATTTACACATGACTGGGTCCAAACTATGGTGGACAAAAAAATGATGGATTGGGAAGCGACCCTGAGTGATTGCCAGTGGGCTGTGATTAATTCAAGCATTCCATCCATCACTTTGTAGTTTTTGTATACATTACTATGACATTAGAGGTCGACCAAAATAGATCAGAAGATCAGGGATCATTAACACCAACACAAAACAACTCCTTTAGGTGTTGAAAGCCAATTTTATTGCCAACATTGATCCTGTAGCATACAACATACAGGTACAATAGTTCACATTAAAAATCAACCACAGATATATGGAAAACCCTCATCGAGTATGATGTGCAATCTGTATACAACTGTTCAGAGAAAGCCAAAATAGTGAATGCGAGCTCCAAAAGAAATGCCATACTATGGGCAGCTTTTATCTGTATCAAACCCCTAACACTAACTGAACCTACATTAAGAAAATAAAGTTGGTATTAGTCGAGATCCTGGTACTGTAAACAGTGTTTACTCTGTGGAGGGAGTTCATTCTATACCACACAGTTTGCAGACAGTGGAACTCTCATGAGAAATACACAACAGAGTATTCAAAAGTATCTGCTAAGAACAGTGTACACTCTTTGTGACAGATGTTAAAAAAGATACTATTTCCTAAAACTGACCAAGACCTGAAGGTGCTAAAGATCATACGACCTGCACCCTTCATGCTTTAGTGAACATTTTATGGATAGCCATTTTGTGAAGCAAAATAAGCACACATACATAGGTTAGTACCTGGTGCACACTCTCAAACATTTATGACATGTTCAATACCTCTACACAGCTCGGTGCACATGCGTTTTGTAAACACTTAACTCCATTAAATCCATTAGCTGGACCCCAACTGTATACAATTATGTAGAAAATTAAAATGCTGGTTACCCACCATTATGTAAACTGTAAAAGAAACTTGCACACTCATTGGATGATCTCATCAGTGATGTCATCAATTATGTCCTCTGAGATGTCATGAGTGATTTCGTAAATTAAGTCATAGAACATGTCATGAGTGATGTCCTATGTGAAGTCATAAGCAGTGTATGACGGGACGCAAGTAATAGTGCTGCTAACTGTAGCTGCAGAATTTCTGTGCTTTTTCTAACTGCTAACATTGTCATTGAGAAATTCACCTAACTATAACATTGTTTAAATCTTTTATTTTTTCAGTGAATTTCTAAGGTTAAATCATGATGGGTGTGTGTTGCAGTGTGTGGGGATGGCCTGCCCTCTCCTTTCAGACCTCTCTCTCACATGACTGGTGTGCATACTAGGGTGTGTGCAAAGAGACTAGCCTCTCCACTGAGACCTCTGCCTCAGATAAAAGGTTTGCATACTAGGGTGTCAAAATGGAGACTGACCTCTCCACTGAGACCTCTCTCTCCGATGATAGGTGTTCATAGTAGTGAGTAGAGAGGGACTGCCCTTTCCTCTGAGAACTCTAGTGTGTACATTAGGGTGTGTACATGGACTGCCCTCTTCCGTCAGACCTCTCTCTCTCACATGATGGGTGTGCGTAGTAGGGTGTGTATATGGACTAGCCTCTCCTTTGAGACCTCCATCTCAGGTAACAGGTGTGCATAAAACTTCGCACTTGTATAGCACACTACTCACCCATTAGGGTCTCAAGGCGCTGTACGCATACCGCTGTGGAACCCCTCCTGGCTTTTCCCTGTGAGGCACCAACTCCTGGGCAACCCCATGGTGAAGCCAGGCATCCAAGCGCTGTCAGGGCCGTTGTGGAGATTAAGCAAGCTACTGCCCAGAGTTACAGAGTGGGACCCATTAATTAGATTAGGCACCAAGGCAAGAATTATCTGGTCCAAGGGAATTGAGCCCAAGACCCGCCGAGGCAGAAATTTAACCCTGGTCCCAGACCAGATCTCTGCATTAGGGTCTGCTGCTCTAACCATTGTGCCACACTTCTCCACTGTGTGCATCGTAGAGTGTGTGGAGAGGAACTGCCCTTTCCTCTCAGACCTCTCTCTCAGCTGATGGGTGTGTATAGTAGGGTGTGTGAAGGGACACTGGCACCTCCACTTAGACCTCTGTCTCAGATGATAGGTGTGCATAGTAGAATGTGGGAAGAGAGATAGGCCTCTCTGCTGAGACATTTCTTTCAGATGACAGATGTGCATAGTAATGACTGAAGAGGGAGTGCCTTTTCTCTCAAACCTCTCTCTGAGATGATGGGTGTATGGTTTAGGGTGTTAAATGGACTAGCCTCTCTTGTCAGACCTCTCACTCAGATGATGAGTGTGCTTAGTACGGTGTGTGCAGAAAGACTAGCCTCTCCATTGACACCTCCATCTCAGATAATGAGTTTGTGTAGTATGGTGTGGGAAGTGAGAGTGGCCTCTCTGTTGAGACATCTCTGTCAGATGACGGTGTGCATAACAGTGAGTGGAAAGGGACATCCCTTTCCTCTCAGACCTCTCTCTCAGATTATATGTGTGCCTATTAGAGCATATACATAGGCTGTTCTCTTCTGTCTGATCTCTCTTTCAGATGACGGGTGTGCATATTACGGTGAGCATATGGACTAGCCTCTCCTGTCAGACCTCTCTCTCAGATGATAGGTGTGAGTATTAGGGTATGTGGAGAGAGTCTGGCCTGTCCACTGAGACCTCTGTCTGAGGGATGGGTCTGCATAGTAGGGTATGGAAAGGGAGACTGGCCTCTGTGCTAAGCCATCTCTCTCGGATGACAGGTGTGCATGGAACTGAGTGGAGAGGGACTATCTTTTCCTCTGACACCTCTCTCTCTTTCTCAGATGGGCTGTGTGTATATTAGGGTGTGCACATGGACTAGCCTCTTCCATCAGACCTCTCTCTCAGTTGATGGATGTGCATGATACATGGACTAGCCTCTCCTTCCAAACCTCTCTCTTAGATGATTGGTGTGCGTAGTAGGGTGTGTGAAGAAAGATTGGCATCTCCACCGTGATCTCTGTCTCAGATAACAAGTGTGCATTGTAGGGTGTCAAAATAGAGACTGGCCTTTCCGCTGAGACATCTCTCTCAGATGATGAGTGTACATCGTAGTGATTAGAGAGGGACTGCCCTTTTCTCTGAGATGTCTCTCTCAAATGGTGGATGTACAAATTAGGGTGTGCACATGGACTGCCTTTTTTGCAAGACCTCTCTCAGATAATGGATGTGTGTAGTAGGGTATGTACATGGACTAGCCTCTCCTTTGAGGCCTCTGCCTCTACTCATCACAGTACTTATCTCTTACACACTTTCTTTAAAAAACAAGCATCACAATATACATTTCTTCTAATTGAATGTATTATGAACTCATCTACTCATTTTTGCTACTCACTATCCCGCGAGAACATAAAAATTTGTTAAAAACAATATACATTTATACTATTCTCTATAGTATATACTATAGTATTTATCCCTTAGGTACCTCCTCTCTAAATCTACAGAGGCAGTACGCCCTTCTGCTGCCCCCAGCTATAACTTTTTACTTTATTTCCACAACATCTTTAATTTTTCGCAGTAAACATTAACAGCAGCCATTTCATTTCTAACATTCCAACAGCCAGCCAATCAGAATGCTTGTGAGACTTGTAAAAGTTCAAGGGAAAAATGGGCCTCTCACCTAATCAGAAGGCCCCATTTTTGAATTTGCTCTTTTTCAGGAGGCTCGCAAGACTCTCGCAAGTCCAACTGCCAAAATGTACAAATATTTTTCACTCTTAATTTCTCATAAACTACTGAACAGATTTACACCAAATAATGGAAAGCACAGTCTCTGGAACAAGAGCTAGCTTCCTGCCAAATTTGGTGAAATTCCATTTAGCAGTTTTTGCTGTAGCTATGTCTAAAGAAGTCTATGTAAACTGCATGGGGGATTTTATGTTTTGGGACTCCCCCCTTTATTCTTGGCTTCTACTTCACCGATCACCCCAAACCTTTCCAGGAAGGAACTGAAGTGTATGTACTTTTAAAAAAAAGTTTTGTGAACATTTGTCAAACGGGACCAAAGTTATTAGTTAAAAACCCATTCATATATATGGGTTTCACTTACCTTACCATATACTTATCTGGCATTCCAAGGGAATCTGTGGTAAAGGTATATGTGTGGTGAAGGCATGCATGGTAAAGGCACTGTATGGTAAATGATGCATGGTAAAGGCATGCGTTGTATTGTCACACATGCATATTCCTTACATTTGTTTTTTCCATACACATACGTGCCTCTGTCCCTGATAACACGTGGTGCCCTTAAAGCTTTAAAAGGGCATATAGTGTCAGGTTCTGTGTAACTGCAGTCCTTTAATTTGAGATGTAGAGTAGCAGCACTGCAGTGAAATACTTTTAATTAGAGAGTATTGGCACTTTTCAGGAGCAAACAGGTACTCAAGGGTAGTAAAGAGTAGCACTCTATTTACGTTTCACACACTGATTGCAACATCACGTAACCCATTAACTGCTGCCCCCCCCCACCCCCCCCCCCCACCCCCACCCACCACCACCACCAGTGCTGAGCCCTTTTTTGGCTATTTGGGGTAGTTGGCGCTTAGGCCTTCATAACTTTTTGTCCACTTTAGCTATCCATGCCAAATTTGTGTCTTTTTTTTCCAACCTCATAGGGATTCTAAAGGTACCCAGAGTTTGTGGGTTCCCTGGGAGGAGACCAAGAAATTAGCCAAAAGACAGCGAAAATTTCGTTTTTTTCAAACAAATGGGAAAAAAAGGGCTGCCCAAAAAGGCTTGTGGTTCTTTCCCTGAAATGGCATCCACAAAGGGTTTGCGGTACTAAAATCACCATCTTCCCAGCTTTCAGGAACAGGCAGACTTGAATCAGAAAATCACATTTTTCAACACAATTTTGGCATTTTACTGGGACATACCCCATTGTTACTCTTTTTGGTGCTTTCAGCCTCCTTCCAGTTAGTGACAGGAATGGGTGTGAAACCAATGCTGAATCCCAGACAGCTAAACATTTCTGAAAAGTAGACAAACTTCTGAATTCAGCAAGGGGTCATTTGTGTAGATCCTACAAGGTTTTCCTACAGAAAATAACAGTTGAAATTAATTTTTTTTTTAAAGTGAGCTGAAAAAAACAGCCATTTGTCTCCACGTTTTACTTTGTAACTTTTTCCTGCAATGTCAGATTTTTGGAAGCAATATACCTTTATGTCTGCTGTACTCTTCTGGTTGCGGGGATATTTAGGGCTTGTAGGTTCATCAAGATCCCTAGGTACCCAGAGCCAATAAATGAGCTGCACCTTGCAATGAGTTTTCATTCTATACCGGGTATACAGCAATTCATTTGCTGAAGTATAAAGAGTGAAAAATAGGTATCAAGAAAACCTTTGTATTTTCAAAATGGGCATAAGATAAGGTATTGAGAAGCAGTGGTTATTTGAACATCTCTGAATTCCGGGGTGCCCATACTAGCATGTGAATTACAGGCCATTTCTCCAATGGACGTATTTTTTACACACTGTCTTACATTTGGAAGGAAAAAATGTAGAGAAAGACAAGGGGCAATAACACTTGTTTTGCTATTCTGTATTCCCCCAAGTCTCCTGATAAAAATGGTACCTCACTTGGGTGGGCAGGTCCAATGCTCATGACAGGATACGCAACATGGACACATCACATTTTTACATTGAAATCTGATGTGTGTTTTGGAAAGTGCCTAGCTGTAGATTTTGGCCTCTAGCTCAGCTGGCACTTAGGGAAACCTACCAAACCTGCACATTTTGTAAAACTAGACACCTAGGTGAATCCAAGTTGTGGTGACTTGTGGGGCTCTCACCAGGTTCTGTTACTCAGAATGCTTTGCAAACCTCAAAACTTGGCCAAAAAACACTTTTTCCTCACATTTCAGTGACAGAAAGTTCTGGAATCTGAGAGGAACCGCAAATTTCTTTCCACCCAGCGTTCCCCAAAGTCTCCCGATAACAATGGTACCTCACTTGTGTCGGTAGGCTTAACGCCCGCAACAGGAAATGTCCCAAAACACAACGTGGACACATCACATTCTCCCAAAGAAAACAGACCTGATTTTTGCAAAGTGCCTAGCTGTGGATTTTGGCCTCTAGCTCGGCCAGCACCTAGGGAAACCTACCAAACCTGCACATTTTTTAAAACTAGACCTAGGGAAATCCAAGATGGGGTGGCTTGTGGGGCTCTCACCAGGTTCTGTTACCCAGAATCCTTTGCAAACCTCAAAATGTGGCCAAAAAAACACTTTTTCCTCACATTTCAGTGATAGAAAGTTTTGGAATCTGAGAGGAGCCACAAATGTCCTTCCACCCAGCATTCCCCCAAGTCTCCCGATAAAAATGGTACTTCACTTGTGTGGGTAGACCTAGTGCCTGCGACAGGAATAGATCACACAACGGTCAATGTTGGCCCTTACATGAGGGCAACTGTTGACTGTTGGTGATCCATTCCTGACGCAGGCACGAGGTACAGGCATTCAAGTGGGGTAGTGTTTTTTATCAGGATAGGTGGGGAAACACTGGGTGGTAGGAATTTTGTGGACCCCAGCATATTCCTGTAGTTTGTGTGAAAGAAATGCAAGAAAAAATAGAGTTTTTATTCAACATTTCAGGGTATTCTGGGTAAGAAAACTTTGGGGAATCCACATAAGTCACACCTCTGTGGACTCTCCCGGATGTCTATTTTTCAGAAATATCTTGGTTTAGTATCTTTCCCTATATGGCCGCCGAGCCCAGGACCAAAAACACAGGTGCCTGGCTTACAAAACCAGTTTGTTTTGTGATAGATAATTTGGATGTCTCCACAATACGATTTGGGCGGTGGAATTTGGGGCTGAACTAAATTGGGGAGCTCCAAAGAGAGCACTCTCTCTCTGTGCTTGCCACCGCATGCACCTGCTCTCTGGGTTGGGCTAACCCGCTATTGTCCCATTGCAGAGACTGTGCTTGCAAAGGGAGAGGACTGTCCTCATCACCTCCCTCATAATTACTGAAAGAGGAGTTATCGAATGGGACTCCTCAGACTGAAAAATCACTCCCGGAGTCTGCGCCATTGTCCTATACCTCAGATGCTGTCTCAGTATCTGCTGTCTCAGCCTCTGATTCTATGTCAGAGCTGTCCTCTATAACCCAAGTGAGGGCTTGAGCAGCACTCATCCAACGGGTTCTGGCCAGGAGTCCACTTGGCTCCACCAGCCTGCCCACGTGCCCCTGATCCTGCTGACTGCCACCTGGACAGCAGTTCGAGGCCCTCCTCCACCCAAAGGCACCCGCCTGAGCCTAATCCCTGGTGCCTAGTGGTAGGCATTCCCTGGTTGTCGTGTAAATAATCCTTCTGTGTTGTTGCATTTTGTATCGCTGTTTTTTGCGTCTATTTTGTTATAGCCATCTTTTTTCTGACCCCTTGTGTTTTTCTGCGATGTTTCGCATAGTGCGTTTCTGCCCCTGTGCCCCCCGCATTTTTTTTTATTGCCTGCTTTCACCGCCCATTTTTCTACCGGCTCCGACCAATCATTTTTCCCCCTTCCGCTGCCTCCCCTGCAGCCAGCCCCTCTCGCATACCCATTGGCCCTCCCTCCCACCTCCCAGCTGCTCCACCCTCCCACCCCACCCTCTTAATGGCGGCCGCTGCGCGGCCATGGCGCTGGCGCACCAGAGGCAAGCCCATCTGCACCCGTCCACGCCTGGACCGCGCACAGTGCCAGTCCCCCTGGCCCCCCCAACCCAGACCCCCCCAAACAACACTATTCAACAATCACACTCCACTCCCTCAACCCAGGACTACTCCCCGCCTGCACCCAAGCCAACCCCAAGCACACGCAGGGACCTTTCACCTGCTATGCTTGCCAGTTCTCCTGCTCCCCCACAAACACCAGAAACACCAACACGCCCCACATCAACCCCAACGCTCCCCAAAACAAATACCACAACATTAACACCAAAAATTCTCACACAGTCCTCACCCACCCCAACAGACCCTTCTCCAACACCAACAAGCCCCACAAGCCTAACACACTCCACAATAACACCACCACAACCCACAGCAACACCAAAACCCCCCACACCAACACACCCCACAACGCCACTACCACCCCCCACACCAACACCATCACGCACCACAACAACAGCCCCCGCAACCACCTAAACTGCATACTCCTAAACACCTGCTCCATACACAAGCATGCCATCGAACTCTGGGACCTTATCACATCACACTCACCAGACATTGCCTTCCTCACAGAAACTTGGATGAACCCCTCATCTGAGCCCGACATAACCACAGCCACCCCAGATGGCTACAAACTCCATCGTAGAGACCGTTTAAACAAACCAGGAGGTGGCATCTCCATTACACACAAAAACACCATTAAGGTCACCACCAACACACATGACACCCTAGACAGCGCATAACACATGCACTTCCTAATTCACATAAACAACAACACCACCCTCAGAGGAACCCTCATCTACAGACCACCAGATCCTCGCCCCCCCTTCTGTGACGCCATCGCTGACACCATCAGCCCTCACGCCCTCACTTCCACAGACTACATCCTCCTTGGTGACTAACTTTCGCCTGGAGAACCCCCACGACCATAACTCCACATCCCTTCTAGACAACCTCACGAACCTCGGACTCAAACAACTGGTCACATCACCCACCCACTCAGCAGGACACACACTAGACGCAATCTTCACCTCGAGCAACCACATAACTTGCACTCACACCACTGAACTCCACTGGACTGACCACCACTGCGTCCACTTCTCCTTCTCCAAACCCCCCACACACCACCACCAACACACCACACCCTACCGCATGTGGGACAAGATCCCCACAGAACACCTGAACGCCCAACTCACTCAGAACCCCCCCAACACCAATGACCCCAACATTGCTGCCCATAACCTCACACAATGGATCACAACCTGTGCAGACTCACTCGCCCCTCTTAGAAGAACCATCACCACCCGCAACATCAAGAACGCCCTCTGGTTCACCACTGAACTCCAAGACTCCAAGCGTGAATGCCGCAAACCAGAGAAAGCTTGGCAACAGGAACCCTCAACCACCAACTTCTCCACCCTCAAAATCACCATATGCAAATATCACCAACTCATATGCACCACCAAAAGGGCATACTACAAGGAACGCATAGACAGTAACAGCAAGGAACTCTTTACCATCATCAAAGAGCTCTCCAAAACCCAAAGCGACTCCCTCTCCAACCACTTCCACCTCAAAATCTTAGACATACACAACAGCTTCACACCACAGGCACTCACCACCTCCACCACCGACACGATCAGCAACGACTCACCCCCCCAACCTATTACTCAACTGGGCCCCTACCAACGATGAAGAAACTGAAAAAACAATGAATTCCATCCACTCAGGCTCCCCCTCGGACCCTTGCCCCCACCGCATTTTCAACAAAGTCAGCCCAACCATTGCTCCCAAGCTTCGCACCGTAATCAACAGCTCTTTCAACGCCGCCACCTTCCCAGGCTCCTAGAAGCACGCAGAAGTCACTGCACTCCTGAAAAAGCCCAAAGCAGACCCCGATGACCTCACCAACTACTGCCCAATTTCGCCTCTCCCCTTCCCCGCCAAGGTCACTGAAAAACTAGTGAACACCCGCCTGTCTCACTTCCTAAAGGACAGCAACGCACTTGACGTCTCCCAGTCTGGATTCCACAAGAACCACAGCACTGAGACCGCCCTCAACGCATGTACTGACGACATCAGAGCCAGAGTCGACAAGGGCCAGACCGTCGCACTCATCCTCCTGGACCTCTCCGCTGCCTTCGATACTGTCTGCCACCAAATACTCCGCACACGCCTCCACAACGCAGGTATTCGATACAAGGCCCTAGACTGGCTTGCCTCCTTCCTCACCAAAAGAACCCAGAAAGTCCACCTCCCTCCTTTCCACTCCTCAGCCACTAAGATCATCTGGGGAGTCCCCCGAGGATCCTCCCTCAGCCCCACCCTTTTCAACATTTACATGGCCCCGCTCGCCAACATCCTCCGACCACACGGAATCACCATCATATCCTACGCAGACGATACCCAGCTCATCATCTCCCTCACCTGAAACCCTACCACCGCCAAAACCAACCTCCACGCTGGACTCCTTGACACCGCTAAATGGATGACAGCAAATCACCTCAAGCTAAACTCCAACAAAACTGAAATCATCATCTTCAGCCCCAGCAAAACTATATGGGACGACTCCTGGTGGCCCACCGCCCTAGGATCCCCACCAACGCCCGCAAACCATGCACACAACCTCTGCATCATCTTGGACACTTCCCTCACCATGACCCAGCAAATCAACGCCATCACCTCCTCATGTTTCAGCACCCTCCGCATGCTGCGAAAAACCATCAAATGGATTCCCACAGAGACCAGAAAGACCGTCACCCATGCACTCATCAGAAGCAGACTAGACAACGGAAACACCCTCTACTCCAGCACAACAGTCAAGCTCAAGCAAAAACTCCAGAGGATCCAGAACGCAGCCGCCCGCCTCATCCTGGACCTCCCACGTCATGAACACATCTCCTCACACCTCAGATCCCTTCACTGGCTTCCGATCGACAAGAGAATCACCTTCAAAATCCTCATCCACGCACACAAATTCCTCCACAACACTGGGCCAATCTACCTCAACGAAAGAGTGAACTTCCACACTCACACTTGCCACCTCCGCTCCGCCGACTTCGCACTCGCCACAGTCCCCTGCATCCAACGCGCCACCACCGGAGGCAGATCCTTCTCCTACCTCGCCCCAAAGCCTGGAATTCCCTCCCCACCAACCTCCACAAGACTCAGAACCTCCTGCTCTTCAGAAAACACCCCAAGACATTGCTTTTTCGAACAGTAATCAGCCTCCCCTCCCCCTCCTTACCCTCCCCTCCCCCAGCGCCTTGAGACCCTTACAGGTGAGTAGCACGCTCTATAAATGTTTTGATTGATTGATTGATTGATCTCTGCTACTGGCTAAACTGTTGCTCTAAAACACTAGCCTGCGTGGACAGTCACAAAATTGCTGGTGTGTGTGATTCATGCAACAGTAGAGGTCACCTTACCTTCGCTTTTTCTCTCAATCAGCACGTTCTTTCAAGGCACTCAAAAAATACCTTGTCACATACCATTTCGTCAGTCTTTAGCACCTCTATCGCCCAGTCCAACAATCATTATTGGTGCTCCCACTCCCATGTCCTCCTCCTCGGATTCCCTCACTACCACCCAGCAAAAGTGCCCTTCATCTCTCCCATAGCCGACCGCACATACATTTTATTTGTATTATAGCGCAGGTAATGTCTGACTTTACTAATGTACTCAGCTATTTACATAAAATACAGATTTTCTCTTTGCAGTAGGCATATAAACCTTTGGTGCTACTTTATGGCATCTAAACTGCCACTAGACAAAAGTCTGATCCTTTTGTAGCAGAAACATAGTCACAAGACTTACTTGACTTTTTTATTGCTGTTTAAATGCTACAGTTGAAAAGCATCAGCTAAAGTATGTGCATTTGCTTTGAAGACGCAAGCTGCAACTGCAGGACAACTGGTGGCAAATATATATATATACATGTATATATATCACTTTTATATGTGGGTCCGGTTTTCTTGGGGGCTGATCGCAGCCCCCAGGGAAACCACACATGCATTGACAAAAGTGATCTATATATATATATATATATATACCTGTCTACGTAGATAGATATATCTACTACATAGGCAGATATATCTATCTACATAGATAGACAGATATATATATATACTTTCAATATAGCAAGGGGTCGAGGTGCCGCAACTTCATCTATAGTTGTGTATACAATTAATTACACTATTGGTGCTCAGGTCTTGAGGACCAAACCCATAGGCCTCAAATAACCATAGGTTTTCAACATTGAAAAAAGACCCGGCACATCAAAGTTTTTTTTAGTATCCAAGATATTATTGTCCCATATCTTTGAATTGCATCATAAATCACACAGTTCCACAATCCAATCTCATAGAATCACTATTTTATTATTGATACAGAATAAAAATAAATAATCCATAGCCTAACGGACTCCTTCAGGGCTAAAGAAATATAAACATATAAAACCGTATATCACTGTAACATTGTGCCTAAATCCTAAAGTGCTATACAATTAAAATGCCATGAAAAAACTTTAAAACCACATACTGCCGTCACCATGATTTAGTTATATTATTCCATTCAGTTATCTCCCATTGTCTTATAGATCTATAAATATATATATATATATATATATATATATATATATATATATATATATATATATATATTATATGTTTATAAAATTTTCTAAACAAAGCTAATATTCATTAATAATTGGGCATATTAATTTTACTAAGCTCTTATATACTCAATATATACATGAGAATTTCAATTTTATATTCAACACCATCCTAATTTTATGATGTATGTATGTACTAGAGATAGACAAAATTGGAAGAAGATAGTCCATCAATTCAGAAAACACTTATATTGCAATAAGAAATCATACTCAATGGTTAATAATCCAAATATATGTATCGAAAATTGTTTTTACTAAAATTGCTATCACATATAACTAAAAGAAATAGCGGCCATATTGAAGACCACATCACTTATGTTCTTTTAATTAGACACTTGTATCTCAAAGGCCCATTACAAATCTAATTGCGGGTCAAGTATTTGTGGCAGCCAATTTCAGATAACATCTATATTCATACAATCACATAATTATATGGAATGTTCATTTATAAAGTTGGACCAGTTATCAAAATCATGATATTAATTCCATTCCCACATTTTTTGGGCTTTTGCTAAATTCAATTTTTGATAAAATGGACTTTATATGAATGTACAGTGTCATTCCAGTATCCACTTAGTTGCAATTATATGCCACTTTATCATATGACCCTTGTAGCGATTACATTTTCAATCGACCCAAACTCCTACCTCATTCTTAAAACGTGTAGCGCGCTCCTCAACAGGACACAATTTAAACAACATACCACCAAAACTACTCATATGTTCTTATAACGTTTATATACTTATGAATCCATTCGAGGCCTCATTACAGACCGCATACTTACAGTGGCCATTTTGGAGTGGAGTTTACATTCATACGATAATATGTTTTTAGCGAGATTGGTTTCTCAACTTTGATTGATTGCCGAAATCATAATGATAATTTTAATTTCACTGTTTCATATCGAAACACTATGTTAAGAATTGTTATCAATTATACCATTATTATTTACTTATTTTTACTATTACCGGTATCAATAGAGGACCGTATACAGATATCTTCTCGTTCAAGACGATACGTCTGTTATGTTGATTATATTTTCAGTCAACCCGTACTCCAACCTCATAATCCAAACGTTTGACGCGCTCCACGGCAGAACGCCATCTAAACAATGTGCGAGCAAAACTGTTCGTATGTTCTTACATCGCTTATATACCTTTAATTAACCGCTTGCCCCTGGAGGGTCCATTACAGGACTCGCTCCAGGCCATATATCTAAGGCGGCCATTTTGAAGTGGTGTATGCCTTCATACGATTGTATAGTTTTTAACAAGGTTAATTGCAAGAATAGATTAATTGGAGACATGATGTTGATTCCAACTATATTCACTCATGTCGACATACTATATTGTAGATCCTTATCGATTATCACCCGATACCTTCTCATTCAAATTGGTATGTCTAAATTCGACATATTATGTGTCCTCAACAAGTATCCCGGGCGCCCATTTTTAAAGAGGTGTTCACCTACGATCGTATGGTTTTTAACAGTGTTGTATCATAGGAGTGGATTGATTATAAACAACATGATGTTAGTTCTAATTACATTCTTTCATATTGGCATGCTATACTATAAATCCTCACTCAAGTTTGTGTGTCTAAGATAACCATATTATGTATCCTCAGCAGTCATCAAATGAGCACGTGAGTCAAATTCAATATGAAGGAATAGTCCATTATGCAAGCCTCAATAATATTTCCTCAAATTTTTGAATTCATTACTTTTATGTTTTCTCAGAATTGGTTCTTATATAAATCTAACTTGTTGTTCCAAAATGATTTTTTTTTACCTTATCCCTCAAAACTTCGGGATTTGCCACCATACTACGGTATTTAGTAGCATCAGTCAAATCTATGTGAACCAAATATTGCATTGATTCCAATTTAGCAAAATTAATCTTATTATATAACAAGATGTCATGATTCATATATCAACCGCCTATAGCTAAATCCATAATTTTACTATAATTTCACTTTGTCAATTTGAGACAATTGGGGACCATTAAATCGTCTCAATGGAAAATACGACTTATACGCCACTAAGTATCTTCTGTTATAAATATCCAATAAAGAATGATTCAGAGTTGATTAAAATTACCCTTAGGGAAATCAAAAGAATATATCTAGACAAGTATATAGCATCAAATACCCTCTAATCAACACTCCCTTTATTCAAGTTTCCAAAAAATAGTGAAATTCATTATTGACATTTAAACCTTCCTGTACTGTTCCTAAACGACTTATCCATTTTGCTTCTGCTTGTCTGAATATCAGTTCTCTATTGCCTCCCCTTTCATGAATAGGAAACCATATCTGTGTGTTCGTAGGATGAATCTGTAGTATGTGCGTGGCCACAGGATATCTTACATCCCCATTCTTTATAGCTCTTAAATGTTCCATTATTCTTATCTTTTTTTATAAAGAATTTTTATTGGTTTTGCAATAAAATAAGGTAAAAACAAAACAAGTATAACAGTTATATACATAGGTAACAAGGCGCCAATAGGCACCAAACAGTGGTCAATTCCAATGCCCCAGACAACACCCTGAATGAGTAGATTGTACATGTCTATGTTGGTGTGTCTCGTAAGTGCCTCATCCCACTCGAGAGGGGGTTGGAGGAATGTGTTTGGACTCTCCCTCTCATTGTGTCAGTTTGCATTATAGGGGGTTAAGTTGTCATGTCCTCCCACTTCCCCCAGATCTTGTTATATTTATTCGGGCACCCTCTAGCCTCATATACGAGTTTTACACATTGAGCACACCAGTCCATCCCCCTTCTCCATTTGGTCAGGGCCGGTGCCTTATTGGCTTTCCAGTCCGTCATAATGTCTCTTTTGGCCACTAGGCACGCCACCCTTAGTAAGGTTCGCTCTGCTCTGCGTAGTCCCGATTCTCCCATGACCCCTAGTAGGGATGTCAATGGTGTCAGCTCCATGTCCACTTGCAGGGTCATCGAGATCTCCCGCGAGATCATCTTCCAATAGGTTTTAGTAATCGAACATGTCCACACCATGTGGAAGAAATCAGCGTCTGGTCTCATACACCGGGGACAGTCAGCTGTGGATCGGAGCCCCGCTGTGTGCATTTTGGAGGGTGAAAGGTAGGCCGTGTGGAGATAATAAGTCTGTATTAGTCGGACACGAGACGTCATGGTCAGGGTGTGGGGAGCTGCCAATGCCTCAGTCCAGTCCTCCTCTTCCACAAGGCCCACCCATCCCTCCCATTTCCAACGAAGCTCCTCCAGGGAACAGGCGGTGGTGGTGATTAGTGTGCGGTATACCTGGGAAATGCCTCCTCTACCCAGATTCCCCATCAGAGCCCTCTTCTCCATAGGGCTGCTTTAGGGTATGTTGTCCCCTGTCTGGACCTGCGTCAGTAGGGCGTGTCGTACTTGGAGATATCTGTGGAATTGTGTCTTATTTAGTGAAAAGGTTTCTTGGAGGTCCTTGAAGGAACGCATGTGGGCGCCCTCCCATACATCGCCCAGTGTAGAGATACCTATGTTATCCCATTTCTGGAATCCCTTAAGACCCGGGACCTCTTTTAAGCACGTCCCATGCCACAGTGGGGTCTGCTGGGTAAGGCGCCCCCACCATCCTGATATCTTTTGGGCCGTCCGCCATCCCTGCAGCACCACCCCCGTCACCCCGGGAGTCCCACGTGTGATCGGGCCGCCATACAGGGCGTCAAAGATCTTAGGGTAACTCAGGGGGTCATTCTGACCTGGAGGGAACTGCCGAATGACCACACCGCGGTCAAAAGACCGCAGCGGCCATTCTGGCTTTCCCGCTGGGCCGGCGGGCGACCGCCAGAAGGCCGCCCGCCGGCCCAGCAGGAAACCCCCCTCAACAATGAAGCCGGCTCCGAATGGAGCCGGCGGAGTTGTAGGGGTGCGACGGGTGCGGTAGCACCCATCGCGATTTTCAGTGTCTGCAAAGCAGACACTGAAAATCTTTATGGGGCCCTGTTAGGGGGCCCCTGCACTGCCCATGCCAGTGGCATGGGCAGTGCAGGGGCCCCCAGGGGCCCCACGACACCCGTTCCCGCCATCTTGTTCCTGGCGGTGGTAAAAACGGGAAGGGGGTCGGAATCCCCATGGCAAGCAGCGCCGCCATGGAGGATTCCCTGGGCCAGGGGTAAACCGGCGGGAAACCGCTGTTTGCCCTTTTCTGACCGCGGCGGTATGGCCCAGGAAGCACCGCCAGCCTGTTGGCGGTGCTTCCGCGGTCGTTGGCCCTGGCGGTCGGTGACCGCCAGGGTCAGAAGGACCCCCTCAGTGTCTGGAGTTCCAACCGGTACACCGGGTCTGTCCACCCCCCCCCCAACCAGTCATTGATCACGAGTAAATGCATCGCCAGGTGGTAGTAAAGGACATTGGACATTCCCAGACCCCCTTCATAGACGCCTCTCTGGCAGGTTTTAAGCGCCAGCCGGGGACGGGTGCCACTCCACAGAAATTGGCACGCTAGTGAGTCCATTTCTCTAAACCATTTCATGGGGATAGGGTGTAGATAGTTTTGGAGGAGGTAGAGAAGCCTGGGAAGGACCATCATCTTATAGAGTGCGATTCTTCCAAGCAACTTAAGGGGGAGGTCCTTCCACCGTTGAAGATCATTTTTGATTCTTCTGGTTAAGGGTGTGATGTTGAGCTCCCATGTTAATTCAGGGAGCGTTGCGACATGTACCCCCAGGTATTTAAAGCTATTCCTCCGCACTGGTATGTTTTGTTGCCAATCCATACAGTCTCTAGAGTGATGGAGGGGAACCAACAGGGATTTATTGGGGTTTAGGGTGAGTCCTGAAGCCTCTGAGAAGATGTCCAGAATTTGTATGATGCGGGGGCCGCTCCTGGCCGGGTTAGCGATGTATAGTGGGACGTCGTCCGCGTACAGTGCCACACGGTCTTCCGGACACACAGGCCAAGACCGGCCCTCTATCAGAGGGTCCTCTTGTAATAATTTCGCCAGGGGTTCTATTATTAATGCAAAAAGTAAGGGGGATAGCAGGCATCCCTGTCGAGTGCCACGACCAATCGGGAATACATTTGAGACCACTCCATTTACTTGGACCTGAGCCGTTGGATTAGAGTAGAGTAATCCCACCAGACCCCAGAACTTGGGTCCAAGTCCATTTTTTTTTAGTACTTGTTCAAGATAGGACCAATCCACTGTGTCAAAGGCCTTCTCAAAATCAAGTAAGAGCAGCGCCAGAGGGGTGTGTGACAGGGTTTTACGGTGTGCTAAGGCAAGATGTAGTCGCCTAATGCAGTGCCTGGTGCTCCGAGTAGGCATGAAGCCGCATTGGTCAGGATGCACCAGGGTGGGCATGGCCTCTTTTAATCTAGTGGCAAGGATTGAGGCTAACACCTTGATCTCAGTGTTGAGGAGGGAGATAGGTCGGTAAGCCGAGCAGTTTGGCGACGGGGGTTGGGTCTTCGGGATCACTACTATTGTAGCTAGGTCAATCCCTGGAAGGAAGTGACCTTTCTGCTCAGCTTCTTTATACATCTCAAGTAAGTGCTGGGCCAAAATGTCACTACATTTCCTATACAACTCCGCTGGAAACCAATCCGGTCCGGGTGTCTTGCCCGATGCCAGGCTGGCGATTGCATTAGTTACTTCTGTGAGGTTCAGTGCCTCGTCCAACCTGGCCTTGGTCGCCTGAGAAACTCTGGTGAGCGTTATGTCATTCAGGAGTGGGTGTTCCACATACAGGCGTGCATAATAGGAAGCAAAGCTATGTGCGATCTCGATGGGTGTTTTGAAAAGGGTGCCTGAGTCATCTCTAATTTCGGGAATGATTCTATTAACTAAAGGCCGGGTGGCCAACCAGTGCAAGAGTTTCCCGTTTTTGTCTCCCCAGCCATATATTCGGGCAGACGATGCCCTCCACATATGCTTTGCTGACTCTAGTACTAAGTGTTTGATTTCTTCTCGGACCCTGGTGAGCTGCCTCAATGCGGAAGCTTCGGATAAAGCCGCTTGTTGGCGCTCCAGTTTTAACGCTTCAGCTTCCAACTCGGACACTCGTGAGTCGCGGGCACGCTCGCGCGTGCGTAGGAGACATTTAGCATGTCCTCTTAGAGTGGCCTTGTAGGCAGCCCATAGTATACCCGTCGACTGGACCGTTCCCACGTTCAGTTCAAAGTATTGCGTGAGACGATCCCTAATCTCGAGGGCATAATCATCATCCTGCAAGAGCCAAGCATTCAGGCGCCACACCGGGCGTCTAGTGAGGTCCACTCCGCCCAGCCGGACTCGCACCGGTGCGTGATCCGACACCCCTTGAGGCAGTATCTCTGCCCCTGTGACGCTGGTAAAGTCCAGGGCCGGCATAAATACTAAGTCAATTCTAGAGTGTGTCCGGTGGGCGGCCGAGGTGTGCGTATATTGACGTTCCGTGGGGTGCCAGGTTCTCCACACTTCACATAGGCCAAGGCTATCAGCCCAGCCTTTGAGGCCTGTGGCTCGGGTGGACCTGCTTGCGGCGACATCCCCCGACGCATCCAGTCCGGGATCTAGAACCGCGTTGAAGTCCCCTCCTACTACTGTGATTCCTTGGGGGAGTCCCGCTACTACCTGACGAAGTGAGAGTAAAAAGGCGCCAAATCCCACTGGGGGGGCGTACACGCACACAAGATTCAGTGGCGAGCCTCGAAGTAACCCTGAGACAACTACAAATCTGCCTTGCGTGTCGGACCTCGTAGATGTGACCACCATGGGTAGTGAGCGGTGGAGCCGGATAGCCACCCCCCTGGAGCCTCTGGAGAAGCCTGCGTGGTAAACCCTATCAAATCCTCCTCGTGCCAGCATAGGACATTTAGTTCCCAGAAGATGGGTTTCCTGCAGTAGGGCCACCAAGGGGGAATACCTACGGAGAGTGTTAATTACTGCGGATCTTTTGATCTTGTCTAGCCCATTCACACTCCATGAGATGATTTGTGTCAATGAGGACCAGGCGTGTGTTGCGTGGGAGTCTTGCAGTGTTGGGTGTCAGTCAATGGACGAAGGAATGACCAGTTAAAACTTAACAGTGCAATACTAATGTTATAAGGGACAATTGTCAAAATATAACTATCTAACCCTAACTTAACCTTCTTCTCCCAAAACCGCCCCCCACCCCATACTCCCACCCAGGAAGCATCTGTCGCCCTAACACTCAACCAGAACAAAACAGCCAAAGGGGCTGTCATAGGAGTGGAGTGGTGGACCCCTCCATTCAGTCGGATCACTTACAACTATTCGCAAGAAGTCAGGCCATACTTTACAGGTCTTAGGGAGAGCCCATGTCCCCGAAGTAGTCCCTCAAGGGTTTCCTCGGGATAGACCGGACTCTCCGGCCCCTCCCACGCATCCTGTTCGGAGCTCCGTGTAACATGTCAGCCAAGCGCCGGGGATTGGCTCAAGCGGCCGTCGTCTCCGGTCTGCGTCTGGATCTGCCTCTCTGGAGACTCGACGGGCAACCCTCCTCTCCGTGAGCCAGTCTCTCTAGCCGTCTCCCCACCCATGGGAGTGTCTAAGTCTCTTTGTCTCCCTTTCCGAGATCTAGTGCGTTTACGACCTCTCCAGGGCCCCCCAGCAGGGGGGGATCCACACGGGAGGGCCAACCCCCCGCGCCACGTGCCCTTTTCGAGCCCCGATGCCCTCCTCAGTTAGCCAGTCCCATGCCTCCTCCGGGGAATCGAAGAAGTGCGCCTTGCCCGCCATAATGACTTTAAGTCTCGCAGGGAAGAGGAGCATGTACGAAAGCTGCATAGCCCTAAGTTTTTGTTTAACCTGCTCATATGAGCGGCGACGGGTCTGGACCTCCCGGGTGTAGTCTGGGAATACTAAGATTTTGTGGTTTTCCCACTGAAGATTTTCGGAGCGTCTTGCTTCTTTGAGGATATTGTCACGGTCTCTGAAGTTGAGGATTCGTGCAATCATCGGGCGTTTTGGACCGCACGGAGGGGGGCGCGGGGCGAGGGCCCTGTGAGCACGTTCCACTGCAAACCAGGGTGAAAGAGTTTGGTCTGGCATCCAAGTCTTGATCCACTGCTCCAAGAATTCTGTGGCTTTATCTTCCTCCGAGCCCTCCGGGAATCCAACAAAGCTTAGGTTGTTACGTCTCGATCGGTTTTCTGCATCTTCCGCCCGGCGATGTAGCTCGGATGTTCGAGTCTGCAGCTGGGCCACTTTGGTTCTAAGGTCAGCTAGTTCGTCTTCGTTTTGGGAGACCCGGCCCTCCACTCCAGTGATCCGATTCACAGCGTTTCTGAGGTCTTGCCTAATGAGGCCCATGTCCTCACGCACTTCCCCGATTTTAGTCTCCACAGCTGCTTGCGATGATTGAATTGCCTGGAGGATGGCGTTCACTCCATCTGATGCTGGGCCTCCCGCGGCTGTCTCTCCTTCTCCTCTGAGGCCAGTTGATGTTGTGAATTGATCAATCTTTTGTTGAGAGGGTGGGGGATGTTTACTCGCTCTGTCCTTTCCCATTTTGTCTCAGGGGGGTGGGGGTGACTTATTAGACTTCTGCAGCTCTTTCGTCTAAATTCTACACCCTAGGCGCATTCACAGGGAAAGTCCCAGAGGAGGACCATCAGTGGGGTCTCATCAAGGCGCGTCGGCGATCGCTGTTGCGGTCCCTTCCTTGGGCTTTGGCGGCCACCGATCAGCCACGTTCTGCTGGTCTGCCAAGTGGCTGGTTTCTCCCCGCTCCAGGTCCTGTCTTGCGACTTCAAGAAGTCACGGAGCGTTCTTGACCCTCTGGAGGCTTCAGCACATCCTCAGTAGTTCCCCATCACCGGGGTATGTTGGCATGCGTTATCAGCGTTGTGGCCGTGTGATGGGAACGGGTCTCAGGGGGGTCTCTTCCCGTTAATCAAAGTTAAAGATTAGGGATTCGCGGGGCACAGTCTTGTCGCCCAGGTCTGCTGCGCCATTTTGGGCCTTTATTGCGTTGTATTTGGGGGGGGCCAGGTCTCTCTTCTCTCTCCTTCCTCTCTCTCTCTTCCAGGAGGGGGCAGCTTCGTTCTCGGGCGTATGGACCCCGGGTCCGAGGGCCGCTCGTTTCACCTCGGCCGCCCGGGATCAGTGGCTAGGAGCACAGCCATGCCGCCCGGATGCGCCCTGCTCGGCTCAAGTGAGGGAGCCTCCACCTTACGGCTCACCTCTTTTTAGGCTTCTCTCCAGCCCTCCGGCACCAGCATCACAAGGCTCGTCTCGTCTGGAAGAGTCCACAGAGCCGGCCACGCCGCTCCCCTGCCCGCGGGGGGCTCCAGATCACGGAGCCAAGTCCAGGCGCCCCCCGCACCGCACGCGGCACGCCCGCCCGCGGCGACCTCTTCAGCAGGCGAGTCTCTGTCTCCGGGCCCGGCAGCGCTTGTTTAGCTCGGGTGAGGGAGCCCTCGCCTCACGGCTCACCTTCTCCGGGCTTCCCTCCAGTCCTTCGTGCACCAGTATCACGGGGCCTGGGTCTCCGAGAGGGTTTGCCGAAAACGGCCACGCCGCTCCTCTGCCCGCAGGGGGCTCCAGGTTGTGGAGCCTGCACCAGGCACTTCGCGCGCCGCACGAGGCACTCCCGTCGGAGGCGGCCCCGTCAGTAGACAAGCCCCGATCTCCGGGCCTGCCAAGACGCCGTGCGCCCAGCCGCCATTTTTTTAAAAACAGTCGCTCCGGTCGCGGCCAGCGTTCTCGACTTGGATTGTGCCGATATTGGCATCGGAGGTCTCTCCGAGGTCCAGGAGCTCGTGGGAGCGGTTAGGGCATCATTTTAGGTATTCTTAGTGACGGCTTCTTTAGGCGGATGACGGAGGGGTCCAGAGCACTCTCAGAGTGCGACCGCCATCTTGACGCCCGAAGCCACGCCCCTCCCATTATTCTTATCTTTAAACTCCATATACTACTACCAATGTATAACTTGCCACATGAACAACCTAAGGCATAGATCACAAATGTAGTTTTGCAATTAATAAAGGAATTAATTGTATATTCCTTCTGAGTATTATATTTAAATTGTTTTATTTTTTTGTTTATTCCTATCTTACATATGGAGCAACCTCCAAATGTGAAAAAGCCTTCCGGTCTCACATCTAACCATGTTCCAACCTCAGACTTAATTTGGTTGTCTTTTACATAACTGGGACACAATATGTTTTTCAATGTATTGCCTCTCCGGTAAACTATTTTCGGTCTTTTAGATATGGTACCTTCTGGTAATGTAGCTGAATTTACGATATGCCAATTCTTCCTTAATGCATTAAAAATATGGTTGCTTTATATAAATCATATTTAGTAATGAAAAATATCTCACGTTTCTTTTTGCTATCCTTATTTTAATTCACTGCTTTCTCCCTATACTTTTCTTTCAATGTATATTTCCTATCCACTTTTTCAATTTTCGTTCTTGACTTTTTCAGGACACCCTCACTGTATCCTCTCTTAAGAAATTCTTTTACATAACTGGGACACAATATGTTTTTCAATGTATTGCCTCTCCGGTAAACTATTTTCGGTCTTTTAGATATGGTACCTTCTGGTAATGTAGCTGAATTTAAGATATGCCAATTCTTCCTTAATGCATTAAAAATATGGTTGCTTTATATAAATCATATTTAGTAATGAAACATATCTCACGTTCTTTTTGCTATCCTTATTTTAATTCACTGTTTTCTCCCTATACTTTTCTTTCAGTGTATATTTCCTATCCACTTTTTCAATTTTTGTTCTTGACTTTTTCAGGACACCCTCACTGTATCCTCTCTTAAGAAATTCAAGTTCCATTGTCAACAATCTTTTTTTGAAAATCCTTCTGTTGGCTACAATTACTCCTTGCTCTCACCATTTCACCGTATTGTATTGACTCTATCGTTTTTCTTGGGTGGGAACTAGTGGCATGGAGTACGCTGTTGCAAGCAGTCACTTTCTTGAAAATATCACTGTGGATGGCATTATCATGTACATACAATTGTAGATCTAAGAAATCAATTGTATGTCTATCATATTTTAGGGTCTTTTTCACATTAAATCTATTGGTATTTAGAAAGGCATAATAATCAACGAGACCTGATAGATTCCCATTCCATATAATAAAGATATCATCTATATAACGTTCATAAAAAATGATGTTTTTAATCCATTTGTGTGCCTTTCGGCACCAGGCATGCTCCACCTGTCCCATGTCTATATAGATCTATATTTATTTATATATATATATATATATATATATATATATATTTTCAGTAGTTGTATGGTTTCCTTGGGAGCCATAATGGCCCCCAGGGAAACCATACAACTACAAAAATAAATTATTGCCCCCACAATGGGTCTCCCTGCACACGGGCGAACCCCTGTCGATTTCATTTAAAAAATATATAATTTGCGCCGGGGTGAGGCGCGAACGGGCGCGATCGTGCCCCTCCAGAGGACACCTAGCTTTTTAAAAAAAAGAATATGTCCAGGGGGGAGAGGGGCCTGCCCGTTTGCCGAGGGGGGTGACCCCGCAAAGTGAAATCCCTGGTGTCTAGTGGGGTTTTCTGGCCCTCAATCGCAGCTGTGCTGTGATCGAGGGCTAGGAAACCTGTTCAGGAAGGCCTCGTTTGAAAGGGGAGAGTCTCCTTGTGGCGTGCTGATGTCACAAAGGGGTGGATGGTAGAGCAGGGGGAGACACAGAAGATCTTCCTTATCTCCCAGGGTGTTTTTGGAAAAAAAATCCTTGGGTGCAACGCACCCGAGGATTTTTTAACTCCCTCCCTGGTGTCGCCCACTGGTCGTGACCCGCACCAGGGAGGTAGTGTGGCCGATGCCTGCACTACAGGGGTTAAATACCACTGCACAGCAGCTTTTGAGCACAAACAAATCACAAAATTAATAAATAGTGTGCCCCTTCTCTGTGATTCAGGCATATGTGACATGATGATGTCACGTATTTATTTTCATGTATGTCCAATTTGGCCTGGAGGATACCTAAGGATACAGATAAGCACAATCATTGGTGTGTGTTGCTCCTTTGTAGTGTTGCTGGTATTTTCCTTCAGCTTGACTAGCTTCCTGTGTGTACAATTCCATAGAATGTGCCATTTATTTCAAGTTCGCTTTTCACCATCTGTTTGTGTTCTTGGCCACCGTACATGGTGCCTCTGGATTTCACGTTTCCCACAGTAGAACGACTTTTTTTTAACCTATTTTTGAATCCTGCTTGAGGAAGACTTCACTTTCATATTAGGGCTAATGTGTTCCATCTAGGGGGGCAGTGATACATATGTACCAATTATGGCCAATGGTGGCAGCTGCCTTGTGGTATAACCACAGGGGTGTCAGATTGCAACGTTTGGTTTCCAAAATCCATTACTGGTATTGAAAGGACACAGCTTTGACTCTACAGAAATCCTTGTACCAAAGCTGCCCTACACTCCATCACACTGAGCACATCGAAGGTGCACTGTTATCCATCTACGAGGTCCTAAGATCACCATAAATTGAGAAGAAGAAGAGTTTAGCTACCCCCTGGGTATTGTGCATAGAGAAGTTTAAAGTTTATGTGGAAGTTATAAATGACCCCAAGCATGAATCAGGTGTTGTGTTTAGATGTACTAAGGGCAGAAAGTGACAAACATATTTAGCATCTGTCAGCTGACCCTGATGAAGGAAGGCAGCCTGCGCCAAACGTACATGAGAAAGCAACACTAGACCTAGAATTGTGTTTCAGCCAAAGTGAAATGTGTTTGTGAAACGTCATGAATTATACACAGAACAGAAGCAACTAAGTGGGAGAGTTAATGGGTGGCAGCTCTCAAAGCATTAGCTTCTTCGTGCCATTTTGGGGCATTCCAAGATGAAGTCATGCATATTCAGAAAATAAACTAAATAAAGGAGCTAAGTTACATCAGACTGTGGACAAGTCGAAGACAATAGCAACAGCCTGTAGCCCGAGCAAAAGTAGCTTATGATGTGCAAACAAACCTCATTAGGGGTGGGGGACACTATTTTGCAGAACGTGAAAAGGGTGGAATCTTCCTGTTTTTTCAGTATGCCCGCAGAGCAAAACTAGATTGCAACGGCTGCCCACATTTGCTTCGCTGTCGAAGAGGCAGCTTTCGCAGTTAATGAGGTTCTCTCAGGCAACACAAGTTTCAGCGAGAACAAGAACTGCTTGAGCTACATCTGAACTAAACAGATCCTGTCGTTCGTATTTCACCTCATTTCGCTGGTGAGAATCACTGAATCGCCCGAAATTGCAAGAACCATCCGGTTCTCACTTTGTGGGCCTAGTTTTTCTTCCGCTTATAGTTAGAAGCAAATTTGACAGACTTTTGGTGATATTTGCTTTCTGCATGCTGCATGCTAAATAAGACATATTTTGCCCCGAACTATCTAGCTTAAGTCAATTCCAGCATAACTGTTACAAGAATGCAAACGTTTTCAGCTGAGCAAGGTAATCAACATTTTCTCATCTTGAGAGCTAAGATGTGAAAGAGAGGCCCTAAGCATCATGGATGGGTAAATCCTTTAAGCACAGTAAACAGTGAGCAGCAGTTACAGTTATGCAAAGGCAATGATTTTTATAAACACAGCCAAGATAGGCTCACCAGTACCATTCAATATCTCCCAATGGCAGGGGCGTAACAAAGGCCCCCCGCAGCCCCTGCAGTGCGGGAGGCCCCCGAGATCCAGGAGGCCCCCTCAGCACAGTTCACTGTGCACAGACGTCAGGCTCCTGACTAGGTCCAGGGGAAGGGGGCCCCTACAGGTACTTTGCATGGGGGCCACTTTAAGTTATGTTATGCCAGTGGTATGTCTGATTATTTGTGATGTGTGGCCTACGGGGTCAATAGGTAAAATGACTGGCCTGAAGAATTTAGTGTGAACTGTTTTAGTTGACTGGAATTTACCATAGAGAGGTAATTGTGGGATGTTTAGTAAAACAAGAAAGTTATTCGTCAATCAATCAGTCATTTGTAGAGCACGTCGCTGATATCTGGGCGCTGGGGTGCGATGTCTCTGTCAAAGAGCCAGGACTTGAGACTACTCCTGAAGTCTGCCCGTGAGGGTGCAGTTAAGAAGAGGAAGGGAGGTCGTTCCAGACCTTGGCGGTGATGTAAGAAAAAGAGTGCCCGCCACTGTGCCAGATTTTGGGTGTGTCTGCGAGGGCCAGAGAGGAACAGCGCAGATGTCTGGTGGGTTGTTGAAAGTGTAGACAGTAGTTGATGTATTCTGGTCCTTGATTGTGTAGGGTTTTGTAGGTGTTCTTAAGGAGCTTGAAATTACATCTCTTCCGAATGGGAAGCCAGTGGAGGTTTCTGAGGTGGGAGGTGATGTGGGTGTGGCTGGGAAGGTCCAGGATGAGTCTGGCGGTGGTGTTCTGTATTGGCTGGAGTCTCTTTAGGAGCTGGGAAGGCATGCCAGCATAGAGATCATTACCATAGTCGAGGCGGCTGCTGACAAGGGCCTGGGTAAGGTTTTCCTGGTGTTGGCTGGGATCCGTCTGAAGATTCTGCGGAGCATGCAGAGAATGTGGAAGCAGGAGGAGGCGACTGCATTGATCTGCAGCTTCATGGTCATCTCACTGTCGAGGAAGATGCCAAGGTTGTGAGCTTGGACTGTAGGCGTGGGAGTGGGTCCACGTTCATCTGGCCACCAGCTATAGTCCCAAATGGAGGTGTTTTTCCAGAAGATCAGGACTTCCGTCTTGTCGGAGTTGAGCTTCAGGCAGTTAGTTTTCATCCAGTCGGCTACGCTGGTCATGGCATTGCAGAAGTTGGTTATTGTGGTGGAGGGGCCTTCAGTAAGTGAGAGGATCAGTTGAGGTTCGTCTGTGTAGGTGATGATGTTGAGTCCGTGGGATCTAACGATATCGGCAAGAGGGGTCATGTAGGTATTGGACAAAGTGGGGCTGAGGGATGAACCTTGTGGTACTCCGCAAAAGATGCTCCTGGTTGCAGAAGTGAAAGGGGTAGTCAGACCCTCTGAGTGCATCCTGTTAGGAAGGAGGCAATCCATTTGAGGGTGTCGCTTTGTATTTCAATACTGTCGACTCTGTTGATGAGGTTGAGGAGGATCAGGGTGGCGGTGTCCCCCGGTTGAGGAGTGCGCTGATGTCGTAAGTGGCAGCAATGAGTGCAGTCTCAGTGCTGTGGGTGGAGTGAAAACCTAATTGGGAGGTGTCCCATAGGTTGTTTTTTTCCAGGTAGCTGGTGATCTGCTGATTGATGGCCTTCTCCCGGGTAGGAGAGTAGAGAGATGGGTCAGTAATACTTGAGTTTGTTGGGGTCAGCAGAGGGTTTTTTCAGGAGGGGTTTGAGTTCCACATGTTTCCATTTGTCCAGAAAAAACGCAGAGGTGATGGAGGTGTTGAGGATGCTGGTGAGTTCCATGCCGATGAGGTAAGTTTCGAGGTTGGACAGGTTGGGCGGGCATGGGTTATGGGTGCCCCAGAGTGAATGGATGACATAATGTCTGAGGTGGATTGAGTGGTGAGCTCTGGCCACGTAGAGATTGTGCTGTTAGTGTGCGCTGGGGGGGTCGAGAGAGCTGATGTTGGAGATCATGGTTTGGGGCTCAAAGCTATTGTAGAATGGTGGCGATCTTGCTGTGCAAATAGTCTGAGAGGGTGTTGCAGAGTTCTTGGGAGGGCTGGATGGTGATTTCTGTGGCTGCTGGGTTAAAGTATTCTTTGACTATTTTGAAAAGTTATTTTGTGTGGTTGGATGCTATGTCGATTCTGGTCGTGATGGCTGCTCTCTTGACCTCCTTGAGTTGTTGTTTGTAGTTGCTGAGGGCTGCTTTGTGGGCTGTTCTATAAGATAGTCTCCTGGTGGATCGCCATTGTTTCTTGAGTTTGTAGCAACTGCTCTTGGTGACTCTTAGCTTCGGAGAATACCAGCTGGCATTTGTAGAGGTTTTGTTGGTTCTGGCTGGTTTCAGCAGGGCTATTAAGTCAGCGCATTTTGTGACCCAGAAGGAGAAAGGCCTTGGGTTTGGATGAGCTGATGACCTGCGTCCACTGTGATTCAGTTACTCTGCTCCTGTTGCAGTAGTCAGCTCTGTGGTTCCTGGTGTTGGTATGTTGGGCATCAGCAATTGTGAAGTGGGCAATGCTGTGGTCAGACCAGGCGAGTTCTGTGACATGGCTGAATTTGACTCTGTCGCTGAAGGTGAAGAGGGGGTCAAAAGTGTGTCTGGCCTTATGTGTGGTACATTGACTAGTTGGGTGACACGGACAGGCGCAGACTGGCTTGCCTTTGGTGCACTTTTGGCACGCTGGTGATGCACTTGCACTGCAGCCCTCCATTAAGTAGGTCCTGGGGGCAGGGCGGGGCGCTGGGTAGCTTGAGGCAGGAAATGGTGGGAGGAGGGAAATGGGGAAGAGGGGAGAAGGAGGAGAAAAGGCAAGGAGGGCACAAACAAGCAGAAAAGAGTAAAAATGGAAAGGAAAATGAACAGAAAAGAGGGGTAAAAAGAAGCAGAAAAGAGGGGGGATGGTACAGAAAATGAGCAGAAAAGCAGGGAAAACGAAGCAGAAAAGAGGGGGAAGGTGCAGAAAAGAGAGGAAAAGGTGCAGAGAATGAGCAGAAAAGAGCGAAAATGGAGTGAAACTAAGCAGAACAAAGGAAAAAAGGAGCAGACAAACAAGTGGAAACCACGCAGCACAAGCTGGACTGTCAAGGGGGAGCTGGCATGAGGACCTGCTCAATGAGGTTGTGCTGCAGCCTCAATAAAGTAAGCCCTGGGAAGGGTGGGGTGCTAAGTGGTGGGCGGAGGGAACCGGCAGAAGGAGGGAAATGGGGAAGAGAGGAGAAGGAGCAGAAATGGAAAGCAGGGCATAGACAATCAGAAAAGAGTGAAACAGAGCAGAAAACAAGAATAAAAGAGAGGAAAAAGATGCATAAAGGAGGGGAAAAAAGCTGAAAAAAGGAGAAAAGGTGCAGAAAATGAGCAGAAAAGAGGGGGAAAAGGAGCAGGGAATCCAGCAGAAAAGAGTGAAAATGGAGCAAAAACAAGCAGAACAGTGAAAAAAAGCAGACATGCGAGCAGAAAGCAGGCAGCACAGGGTGGCAGTGATCAAACTGGAGAGGAGACTGTCACAGTGGAGCTGGCACTAGGACCTGCTCAATGGAGTCATGCTGTGGCCTCCATTAAGTAGGTCCTGGATGGAGGGCGGGGTGCTGGGTTGCGGAAGGCGGGAAACGGTGTTAGGAGGGAAATGGGGAAGAGGGAGGAGAAAAGGCAAGCAGGGCAAAAACGAGCAGAAAAGAGTGTAAGCGGAGTAGAAGTCAAGCAGAAAAGAGGGGAAAAAAGGTGCAGAAAATGATCAGAAAAAACAGGAAAAAGAAGACGAAAAGAGGAGGAGAAGGTGCAGAGAACGAGCAGAAAAGAGTGAAAACAAAGCAAAAACAAGCAGAACAGAGGAAAAAAGGAGCAGATAAATGAGCAGAAAGAAGGCAGCAGAGGGTGGCAGTGGTCAAGCTGGAGAGGAGACTGTCATTGTGGAGCTGGCACTAGGAGAAAGTTAGAATTCATATGACTCCAAAGCAACTTTAAGTATGAACTGAAGGTCTATGATGGAACCTTTGTTTTAAAATCTTAGACCTTTTTGCTTCTTTGCAATAATGATGCCACTTAGTTTAGTGTTAATTGATTGATTTGTTTCTGAAACAAGGTTTGTAGATACCCTTAGTATGTGACAAGGAAACCATCTTTTAAGGTGCTTTTTTTCAAGTGAAAATTTTGCATAAGCGATTACAACCTCAATTATTCTAGTTCGGAGAAAGAGGAATTTTTGTAAGAAGCGTTTGCCAATAATAAAAGAAACTTGCTAAATTTTTCAAAGGCAGATGTGGATTTAGATGGGGTAATCATATATTTAAATAAAGTTTAGGAATAATCAATTGCAGTAGTTTCCAGTGGAGAACTGTTATAATAGCTTTGCAACATCTTTCTCCTTCTGAGCTCCTTTTGAACTAACTTCAGATACAAAAGAGTTCACAAAGTGGGTATAGAAAAGATGTTCAAGAGATCTTTTTACCAAAAGAAAGAGAATGTGAAGTGCAGAAAAGGATCACCATTGATCACGATAAGAAACTGGGGGGCATATTTAAGTGCCCCTAGTGCCACCTCGTACCACATTTGCGGCATTTATTTTGACGCAAATGTGGTGTTAAGGTGGCATTTTGCCGCCCTGCATGAGTCATATTGTATGCAAGGGGAGTGTTCCCCCATTAGGTGGGTTGAAAACATGGCACAAGGAAATCTAAGAGATTTCCTTGCACCATTTTTTTAGCACTTTTAACGCCTGCTCAGAGCAGGCGTTAAAAATGGGCATAACATTATTTAGAATGGACCTCTATGTACTCGGCAGGAGTAGTGTCAATATTTTGGCACTACTCCTGCAAAGTACAGCAATAGCGTAACATAGAAAGACACTATTGCCCCCTACCCTGCGCCATGGTGCATCGTATTTTAAATACGGCTCACACATGGTAGCAGTAGGGGGGCGCCAAGGGGCACAGAGAAACTTGTGCTGCGCTTGATGCAGCACCACGTTCCATAAATCTGCCTCTCAGAGCCAGAAGTTCAAAGCAGTGGTCGCAAAATACTGGTTGCAATGCGCGATGCACTAGGAAAGGAAGAAATCAGAGGGATGGTGGTCTTCTAGTTTAGCAGACCACCATGCCTGTGGCTGCTTTAAAAAACATGTTGTCCCAACTGCAACCCATTGTCTTTAAAGGAAAACAGGATACTTTAACGAAAATGTTACTAACACATTTTAAGAGTAGGCAGTGGTCTTTGGAGCCATTTGTTCATCATTCTCAAAGGGGAAGGGGACCCTTGGGCAGCCCTTCCCGTTTGACAATGACTTTACAATACATATTTGTAGTCAGCAAAGTAATTATGTTTTGCACCGGATTTTGTTTGCAAAACATCAGTATTTCCCATTTAGATTAGGTATTTGAAAGGGACAACCTACACACAACCCATCCAAAAACTGAATCGGTATTGCGTCACATATCCAATTTGCTATTTGGTAACGTATTACTGAATCACAATTTGGAGATTGTCATGGCAAAAGACATTTTTGTGATCACAAATGGCATGATTCCTTGAATCGGGCCATTTGAGACCACAAAAATCCTTCATACATCAAGCCCATTCTGTCAAAAACCTCATAGTTAAAGCAGAAGAGTTGGTGAGACCTCATAGCCAATGAAAAGCATAGAAGTAAACAAAGGATACATTCAAAATGGAAAATGGAACTTGTGGGAATGGAGACAGAGGTGCATTGAAGGCTCTAAAAGAAAGGGCAAAGATTTTTTAATGCAATCTTATTAACACCATGAAAAAGCAGTGAAAGAATTAAATTGAACATTTGCTAAGAGTTCCCTAGCCCCAGTGAAATACTTGATAGACAGGGAAGGAAGTACCTTTTGCACAATGGCAAATGAATGGAGACTGTTTTGTTTTACCAATTCATAAATGCAACACACTCACCTATAAACATTAATCCCCAGTCCCACAGATGTACACAGGTGCCCGATACTTTAAACCTGCATCTCAAGATTCAGCAGCCATGGTCAAGATGCATGGCCAGCATGTCACCCTTAGACCTGGGGGAGCACACTGCACCCACACGCTCAGAGGTTAGAGAATGGACACAGGTGCAAAGACCTTTATCTGTGGAATTCCTATTGGCTGCCACCACATGCCAGTCACCCCATTGCCTGTTACAAGGCTGCTGTAATAACCTGGACTTTGAATAAAGGTATACTTTGGGTGCGCTCCCTAGGCCAACTGAGGCGAGAGCCTTTGACTATCTCAAAATCATGGAACACGTCCTGTGGGCTCACATGTTTTTGAGTCTATTGGTCAGGGCCGAATTTAGTGTTGGTGGCACCCATTGAGGCAATCTTTGTTGGTGCTCTCACTTATGACCATCTTCTTCATGAATTCCTTCACTACTGGTAGAGCGGTCCGTAGTAATAATTTTACCTGTATTCGGACGCTCTTTAGGCCGATGAATCTTTTGACTAAGTGGGAACTCTCCGTACTCTTATATCGATCAGTCGCATCAAATCAATAATCAATAACGAACATAAGCAATACCTTGATCAACATAACACTTAACAATTAATCCAGAATACATTTCGGCGAACCCTGACCTTTCAGTCAGGAATAACCACACCAGTTTATTCAAAGTTAGTGAATTTTATTTCCCTATATTAGCAAAGCTAGCACAATGTAAATGTGTCTCAACACTAAATGATAAACGTAAATGAACATTAATAGCTGTCCATAGCGGCGAAACAGGTGCAATCTATGTAGCATTTGAATCACAAGGCATTCGATAATAGCAATGCAAATCACCAATACGATAATCTGTAATGAACTAATCGCATACATTTAGTCAGCATAACAAGATCTCAAATTGCATCGTGCGACATATGGAATCCTCGTCTAACCTCAAATTAGCATCGGCATGTGGGACTTCATGCAAAGCAATTTAGCAACATTAATTTAGAAAAACTCCTAACTAGGGCTCTTATCAAAATCAGCAGTTGGTTACCTAAAAGAAACACAATGCAATTTTACAATTTCCTTTCATATTTACCAATTACGATCAGCATACAAGGAAGTCTTCGTCTCACAGGTACCGTTCTTCGGTCATCATGGGTACCGTTTCGATCAGCATAGGACAGGGCAAAGGGGCAGGGGTGGACGGGGCAGTTGCCTCACGGCGGCAAGGTAAAACTACTACTTCATGCAAAGGGATCAAATCAAAGTTAAAGTCTCTAGGGCCAGAATCAATTAAAGTCTCTTTCTCTCGATAGAGAAAGCATCAAAGTCTCTCAAAATGGCGTCGCAGCAAAGTGGGCCATAATAGCTACGAAGTCAAAATGGCGGGATGTCCAATAATGGCCGATGATAGCGCAATGGCTACCTTCTTCTCGTGCACCTGGTTTTTATAGACAACAGTTCGAATCCAGTAGGGTCTTCCATTGGAGGGTTCATAGGTTAGCTTCAAATTGTCCAATCAAAAACGACAGTTCTCAAGCTTTTACTTAAGCATACATTATCCTTGGAGATGGGTACGCAAGTTGCAACATTGTCTACCAATTAGCTCACTTTCAGAGCCTCCATTGTCCGCACCTGCAAATCGACCTTGAAGTAAAGAGAAAATATGCCAGGCTGGCACGAAACCTTAAGATAAGCATGTGAACGGTTTCTGTGGAAAAGTACAGCTTCAAGCAAAAATACACGTTTATTAGCACAGTGGAAAAATACGAGCATCTAAACCGTGAGACCAGGCAACTAGGCCAAAGCCTCCGCTAAAGTCATGCTAAGCTAAAACATTTCAAGCAAGCAAATCATAGCACACGTTTATGATTATGTCGGATTAGTGCAATTCTAATACACCACGTTATATAAAGCACGCTTATAAATGATGGCAAACTACTCTGAGGGCACATTTTGTCCCCGTACAATCTTTATTAGTTCGGTTAAAGTCACACATGATCATTTCAGCACTACGTTTAAGCGTTAATAAATCAAACCCTTCATTTTCTGCTTCATCAATCCCTCCTCTGATGACTACTTGTCATCACACAAATCATGCCCACAAATTTTATTCCATTAAAATTCTGTCAGTTCCCTTTTTCTTTTAGTTCCCCTAGTTTGCGCTTTGTATTCTTCTGCCATTCTTTTCATAATTTTCTCTTCTTTTCTTCTTTTAATTCTTTCCATAATCATTATTATTCCCATTTTATTCCCCAAATTCCAAATACACAAATTATTACTATTAATATTCCTTCTATTATTTTCAATAGTATTCCATTCCAAATTCCCCCAATCCAATGTCCCACTGAAGCAAGTCCCTTTCCAACCTTCTCCCACACTCCTGGTTCTTTCAATTCCTTCAAATCTGCACTTTCTTTTGTTAGATTAGCAAGCATAGTTTTAATCTTCACACTATTGTCAGGTATATAGGTACAACAGTGTCGTGCACCAAGCATTTTGCAAACGCCTCCATCCTTTGCTAAAAGAATGTCTAAAGCAAGCCTATTTTGAAGAGTCATAGCTCTTTCCGCTGCAAGTTCAGCATCTATCAGGATTATAGCACCTGAAAACTTTGTCAACATGTTATCCACTATAGTAGACAACTTTCTTATTTTGATGGAATTCAACACAACTCCCAATGAAGGAATCATGGCTCCAAATATATCTCCTACCACAGCAGCTGCGGTCTCTCTTTTCTGGATACGATGGGATCCAGATGTCTTTTGAATCATCGATACGTCATCCAGTTGATAAACCTTTGGGAATACTATACCCAAATAACATCTCCCCCACCATCCCTTTGGAAGACGATAATAGGCATTATACCCACAAATGTAGTATACACCTGGAATGACAGGGTCAAGTCCGTTCATCATGAATGTCCATTTGGCCTTAAAAATAAACGTATGTTTACACTCACTCGCTCCTACAAAAATATTGTCATAATAGGATTCACCTCGATATATACAAAATTTCCCTACATGCCAAGCATCTAAAGCTATTTTCCCTTGTGTCTTTATAGCAGCAAAATCATAATTATCTACTGAAGTCCTCTTATGTAGCTCTTTTTCTAATTTCGCCTTCATTTGTGCCCTTCTATCATCTGTGCGATCTAAAAAGCTTATCTCTACTGCAGAGACTGAGCAAGTAAGGTTCTCCCTATGAGCATGAGCCGTTTCAAAAGGTTGCATTGGCTCGAAAAATTCCCTCATTATCTTAGCATCCCAATCTTTAGCAATCTGGCTTAGCTGCGCTATTATAGGAACATAAGCAAAGGTAACATCATAATTCGAGTAAAAATACTGTATGTTAGTTTGACCATAAAACCTAGACATTACTATACTACATGTAATCCCGTATGTAAGAGGCATGTGGTGATAAGTCACCCCTTCCTTTACTGATGTCGGTATCTGTGTACACACATAACAATCTTTCGCATCCATAGTCTCAACATACTCTGTTAGCAAGCGATAGAAAACGTTATACGAAAGCTCTTTCTTATCATGCAATAGTCTCTCATCCAATGCCAGTCTTTTCAATGGGGTTAGTTCAGTGACAGTAACAGGAGCAAAAGTAGAAGCCTCAATATTCTCATTCTTACCCTTTCCATGCATTCCAAGCACAATTGCCATTATTATTAGTACACATGCAATTACCAAGCCTATACACACATATTTACAATATTTCTTTCCATTATTTTGCGTAGCATACCTAGTCATGATCTGTATAGAATCAGAGAGCTAGAAGCACCTATAAATGAAACTATTTAGCAATTCAGTTACAAAGCTGAACGAGCGCAATGTTCACACCGTCTTCTTCAAGAGGCCGGTCACTTTATCGGTTAGCAGCATTTGTCTAAATTCGGCAATAACACGGTCTTTATCGGTTTAGCAAGTGTCTCATCCGGTTTAGCAATGTCTCAGCTGGTTGTTCTTTTCACGTTAGATTGTAGCAAGCAATATCATTTATTACCCTTTCAGTCGACAGAGTCTATGAAACTTTTCTTTTCTATTGGTATCTCTTCTTCTTCTTCGTTCTCGATGCTTAGAGATACAAACTCGTCAGTCCAATCGTCATTGACTGCATACGCCCATTCAGGACCGGAATATCTCCTGTTTGGTATCCTTTTCCTTTTCAATTTTGCTTCTCTTTTCGACTCTGCTTCGCTGGTACTTTCCTCTTTTGTCAAGTCTTTTTCTTCACTTGACGATTGTTCCACAACAGTCACTTCCTTTCTTTTCTCTTTCACTTTCGGCCTTCCTCCTTCGTTCAAACTTTCTTTACTCTTTTCTTTTATTGGTGAAATACTTAGTCTTCTCTTTGCACCGTGTCCATTTGATGGACTTGTAATCTTTTCTGTGGAAGCTTGAACCTTTTCGTTCTGTTCTGCCTTGTCCCCTCCTTCTGGGGAATCAATCACGTTCTCTTTTTCTTTCTCTGTATCGTCTGCTTCTGGGAAAGCCCTCCTCTGATCAGGCTCTCCTGCTTTTTCACCTTCTTCGAGCCCTTCGTCACCGTTACTTTCGTCAGGCTCTTTATCACTTTCAGCTGCTTCAGGTTCCTTATCACCTTCAGCTGCTTCAGGCTTTTTGCTACCCTCAGCTGCTTCAGGTTGTTTGTCACCTTCAGCTTATTCGTCGCTGTCTGAACTTTCTCCTTGGTCTCCCCCAAGCGAGTTGGTGTCTTCGTCCTCGGAGAATATCTCTTTCTCTCCCGTTTCTGCCTGTTCGTTTTCTGTTCGGTTCTGTTCTGTCTCAGCACTCAGCACTGTTTTATCAGGCACTGGCAGTTTCAGCGCTTCAACTTCCTCATCTGTGGGACACAACACCTTCTTTATGTGACTGGCGTGAATCCAGTTGGGAACCCCCGCACACTTCACAGCGGTAGTTGTCGTCAGGATCACTTGGAAAGGGCCTTTCCAACGGGGTTCCAGACACGACTTTCTCACGTGCTTCTTTACCACAACCCAGTCACCTGCTTTCAGTGCGTGTCCTGGACCTTGGATCGGTGGCAAGGTGGTCGCTTCCACCTGGTGAGAGAAAGAGCGAACCACGTCAGCCAGACCCTTGCAGTAGTCTAACACCATATCATCTGTAATATTCAAAAGCGCGTTTGCGGGAACTGCAGGAAGTCTCATAGCCCTGCCCATGAGAATTTCATGCGGAGACAATCCAGTCTTTCTATCGGGAGTATTTCTCATTGACATTAGTACTAAGGGCAATGGGTCAGGCCATTTCAAATTTGTCGATGCACATATTTTCGCCATTCTCGATTTCAGTGTACCATTCATCTGCTCCACCAGTCCTGAGGCTTCAGGGCGATAGCTACAGTGCAGCTTTTGCTCAATGTTCAGCGCTTCGCACAGTAACTTTATCACCTCGTTATTAAAGTGACTTCCCCTATCTGATTCTAAAGAGATCGGGAATCCGAAACGTGGTATCAACTCCCTCAACAATAGCTTCGCAACTGTAAGGCTGTCATTTCTACGTGTGGGGTATGCCTCAATCCAGTGACTAAAAATGCACACAATCACCAACACATATTTCAGACCTCCATGCACAGGCATCTCAATGAAGTCCATCTGCATTCGACTAAAAGGCCCGCTTGCCCTACCAATGTGACTCGCGTTCACAACCGTTCCCTTTCCTGGGTTCATCTGCTGGCAAGTGACACATCGATGGCAAACTGCTTCTGCAGCTTGACGAAATCTGGGGTTAAACCAATCAGTTTTGAACAATCTTATCATGGCATCTCTCCCTAGGTGAGCTTGCCCATGATAAAACCGCGCAAGCTGTGATAAGAGACTGTTTGGCAAAACAAATTTTCCCTCATGTGAAACCCATAACTCGTCTGGTCTCTTTATACATTGTGATTTAATCCAGGAATCTCTTTCATCCTCCCTGACATTATGTTGTAATGCTTTTAGTTCATCTATTGTATCTACGACCTTTAAGGCAAATGCTTCAGCTGGTTCGAGTTCTGGTTCACTTATCGAATTCCATTCATCCCTGAGTAATATACAGTTCAAGGCACAAAATCTTGCGACTTGATCCGCATATGCATTTCCCAGAGAAACATAGTCCTGTCCTTTCGTGTGAGCACTACACTTTACCACTGCAACTTCGGCTGGCACTTGAATGGCGTGTAACAATTCCCTTATCCTTTCCCCGTTCTTCACTGGGGATCCTGAAGAAGTCAGGAACCCTCTCTGTGACCATAGTTGTCCAAAGTCATGCACAATCCCAAACCCGTATTGACTATCAGTGTAAATGGTGACTTTCATCAATGCAGACAGTTGACATGCTCTTGTAAGGGCTACAAGTTCTGCCACTTGTGCAGAATAGACTCCTTGAAGCCATCCCGCTTCCAAAACCCCTGTTACAGTACATACAGCATATCCTGCTTTCAAAATCCCCATCCCGTCTCTTAGACATGAACCATCAACAAAAAGAATTTGGTCATTTTCATCAAGTTTAGTATCTTTAATGTCCGGTCGAGGTTTTGTGCAAAATTCAGTCACCTGAAGGCAGTCATGCTCGACGTCTTCGGCGTTCTCAATTTCGACATTTTCTCCAGGAAGCAAGGTTGCTGGATTCAACGTAGTGCACCTTTTCAGCTGCACATTCGGTGAGCCCAGAATTATCGTTTTATACCTTGTGAGTCTTGCTCCAGTCATGTGCTGTGTTCGGGAGCGGGTCAAAAGTATCTCGACAGAGTGAGGGACCATGACTGTTACTGGGTGTCCCATCACTATTCCTTCACTCTGAGTGAGGCTGATACCAACTGCTGCTACAGCGCGCAAACACCCTGGGAGTGCTGCTGCGACCGGATCCAAAGTAGCTGAAAAATACGCTACTGGTCTGTTTACGCCACCATGGGCTTGGGTCAAGACAGACAGAGAACATGCATCACGTTCATGACAAAACAATGTGAAAGGCTTTGTGTAATCAGGCATACCTAAAGCTGGGGCCCTGCACATGCATTCTTTCAATTCAACAAAAGCATCCATCTCATCTCCTTTCAGCTCAATTTGATCCAAGGCATCCTTCTGGGTCAGCTTCAGTAAAGGCTTTGCTAGAGTCGAGAAGTTGGGAATCCACTGGCGACAGTAGCACACCATTCCCAAAAACTTCCTCACCTCCCTCCTGGTCTTTGGTGGACTCATTTGGAGTACACTGGTTATTCTTTCCTTCATTATTCTCCGTGACCCTTTCTCTATCTGGTGACCCAAGTATTTCACCTTCTTCTGACAGAACTGCAATTTGGAAGGAGACACCTTATGTCCATTCCTTCCCAAATGGTTCAACAGAGCAATGGTATCGGGGGTGCAGCCACTTTCCGTCTTCGATGCAACCAGTAAGTCATCAATGTACTGTACTAGGGTTGACTCGAATGGCAATTCTAATGCCTCCAAATCTTTCTTTAGAATTTGATTGAAGATTGACGGTGACTCAGAAAACCCTTGAGGAATTCGACACCAACTGTATACTCTGTCCAGGAATTTGAAACAAAAGAGGAATTGGCTGTCCTCATGAAGAGGCACAGAAAAGAATGCTTGTGACAAGTCGATAACTGAGAACCACTCAGCATCGCAAGGAATTTGAAAAATTATCACAGCTGGATTCGGTACGACAGGGCAGCATTTGACTATGATGTCATTTATTTTCCTCAAGTCTTGCACAAGTCGGACCTTCCCACTTGGCTTTATTAATCCCATTATTGGTGAATTACATGGACTGCTTAACACTTCTTTCAGTACTCCCTGCTTTACAAATTCATCAATAAGTTGAGCAACTTTCATGAGGGTATCTTGTGGCATATGGTATTGTGGGGTCTGGGGAAAGATTGCATTGGGCTTTACAGCCACTTTCACTGGTTCCACTCCTTTCATCAATCCCACCTCTTTCCCAGTCATGTCCCACACTTCCTTTCCGACTGTCTCTCGTAATTCAGCTGGAATATCTTCTTCAGTTATCGTCGGGAAAAGACAAATCAGAGGATACTCTTCATCTACAGTTTCCACCTCATCCCCCTCTACACTGTCCTCTTCTTCCCCATCACTGCTCGTCTGAATTGTTATTCCTTCGTTCGAACACATGATTGAACAACCCAATTTGCACAATAGGTCTCTCCCTAACAGTGCTATTGGGCTTGAGTCACATACCACAAACTGATGTACCCCTTGATAGTTACCGATGCTGACTGGTACCGGATCTGTTATTGGGTTCGTCAGGTGCCTGTTTGCTACTCCCACCACTTGAACTGTCCTCCCTGAGAGTGGCAAATTTGGTACTTCACTGCTCTTAACAGTTGAACGTGTTGCTCCTGTGTCAACCAGGAACGAGACACGATGACCCATTACTCTTCCCTCTACGTACGGACCCCTTTGATCAACTTCCAATGATGCTGCAAGCACACAATCTCCTTCTTCTTCTGAACTTTCACTCTCCCATATATTGTTTATTCCACTCTCACTGTGTAATGGGAACTGTTGTACTGTGCCATTTGTACTCATTACCTGACCCGAGACCTGTGGAGGAACCATCACTTGCTGCTGACTCATTGGTGCCAAGGGTATTTGCATTTGCTGATTAGGTACCATAGGTAACTGCTGTTGCATTGGCTGCATTTGCGTCATCTGCATACGAGGCATCTGCATCTGCTGCGGCTGCATAGGTTGCAATCCCTGCAATTGATTCACGGTTTGAAAATTTGGGCTTGGACCTCTCATTTTCGGTCCCCTCATTGTCTGAAATGCATTGACATCATTGTTTTGCTGACCAACACCTGCACCTGCACCTTCCTGCACCACCATCGGGCACTCGCGTTTCCAATGACCTACAATTCCGCACACGTGACACGGCATCACCTTCTTCATTGCCTGCACACCCGTCACAACAGTGTTCAAATCCGGACCATTATTCATAAAACCTCCCCTACCTCTCGCCTGTGGCTGAAACGCCATGTTTCCCTGCAACTGCGGCTGCGGTTGCGGTACCTGCTGTTGGAACCCTTGCATCCCTTGCAAACCCTGCAAACCTTGTAAACCTGTTTGAGCTGCCTTAAGCTGCATCATCATCACCTTCTCTTTCAACCTTTTCTGTTTTACTTCGATTTCATCGCTACAGTATTTCGCATAATTCAACACCTCATCAATCGGTTTCGATTGCCAACAAATCAAATGCAACTTTATCATCTGACTTATCTCTGGCCTCAGCCCTTCCACAAATCTGAAGACAAAATGGAGCATGTCCTTCGCCTCTATTGTTTCCGTGCCACTGTAATTCTTGAACGCCTTCAAAAACCTCTCATAGTAACTATGAATCGATTCTTTAGTCTCTTGGGCAGTTCGATCAATCTTCTGCCAATCCACGTTTTTCGCGGGTACCTTCGTTTTCAAATGCTCAATCACCTTATAGTACAAGCTCATCACCATAGGTGATGGTGCGCCCGTCTCCCTGTCTCTCTCTGGTTCACTTGTCGGCCAACCTACCGCTCTTTTGCAATCCTCCCACAAATCTGCCGGAACCACAATCTCAAAGAGAGTGTTCAGGTCCTCCCAGAGACATTTTGCAAGCTTCACAAACCTATCAGTCTGTTGATACCATTCAATCGGTTTCTCCCTCAGTTTGGGAAAATCATCCGTAAAAGACTGAATGTCGCTTCTGTGCCATGGTACATGTACTAATTTTCCCCCTGCTGTCTCCCTCATTGGTAACATTGTTACTGTATCACTACTCTGCGGTCTTTTCTCATTGTGCTCTGTAGCACTGTCCCTCCTCTTTTCCTTTCTCTTTACCCACCTGCTTTCCCATTTGTCTAAGCACCTCCACACTTGTGCACTCTGCAGCAATTCTCTAAGGTGTGTCTTCATGCCTGCTGACCTCATGTGTTCAAAATCTGTGGTCTCAAAATCTAACCTGTAGCTCCTGCTCAAGTGTTTCATCTTGTCTATGTCAACCCCGTTTCTGTCAGCTGCTTCTTGCAGACTCTTATGTACCTTGTTCACTTCCTTCGTGATCCTGGGACATAGATACCTCAGCTCTTCTTCTGTGTAGGACTCTAACCTGTTCACACCCATGGTCCCTTCCACCAATTCTTGTGCTTCCATGTTCAACCTGACCCTATTCATATAGTCTTCTCCTTTCCCACTGGCTGAATTTTGTGTGGAGTTTAGACTGTTGAACCATTGTGTCAACTGTTGCGCATTCACCCCCATCAGCGTGGCATTCACATCGACTGCCATCGATGGTTGCGGCAACTTTTCAGTATTCGATGTTAAAGGTATTATCAGGGGGGGGCTCGACCTCACCAGTGTCGATTGAGCACATACGGAACTAAACTCCATCAAGGATCTGGGTCCATTGGGTTGAGCCGCTATCGGAGTTATCCCTGGAGTGTTTTCTATGCACCTCCTTTCGGTCCCATTCTGCAGCATTGATCCCTGACCGCTCAAACCCAAGTTAGGCTGACTATACAAAGGTACCGGTGGACCTACAGTAATGGGTAGTGATATCGCGTCTGGGTTCTGTCCATTTCCCATGTTCTGTGGCATGTTCATGCCCACACCATGGGTCATCATTGCCGGCATGCCCATCTGACTCCCCATCATCTGAGCATGTGCGTTTCCTCCCTGCACCTGCTTCTGGGGCAGCATAAACTGCGTTGATTCAGCTTGTCCCATTGTTAGGTTGTAACCATTCTGTCCTCCCCTTACGGTTGGGTCCATAATCATTCCTGTACTATTGTCACTGCTGTAATACCCTGGCATCTGTGGCTGATAATTTTCTGCTGGTTTCAACATGGGCACATCTGGATATATTCTCCTAACCTGCGGTATCTGCGGGGTGAACAATAAACTCGGGTCCTTAGATCCCGATGACGCTCCTGAACTCTGGGTTTCACTGTTCTGTACCGATGCCGGAGGGGCAGAACTGGTACTTGGACCTTGTCCATTCTCTGCATAGGGCGGTGGACGGTCGTTCAGCAATTGCATTATTAACTCCTCATCCTCTAACTCATCTTCTCTTCTCAACTTTTCCTCGTCCTCTCTATCCTTGGAACACTTCCTGTCCGTCTTACAGGTAGCTTTCTTCCCTGTCTCCTCTTCTTCCTTAGTAATTGCGGGAAACAGTTTTATCCCCTGCAATACATCTGACCTCCACACCTTCTGTGCATTATCCCACCTAGCATCCGCTAGTGTCTTTTCTACCTTTCTCATCCTGGTCTCGAACTTCTTCTGCTGTTGCTGTCTGGCCATTAGTTCCCAAATCGCTAGAGCCTCAAACTGGGCTGGCCTTGGAGGCACCTTCATGTCGTACATCGTGAATCACAAATTCTCTAGAATCCTTATATTGAATGTCCCATGTATCGGGAACGCTACGCTCCCATGTTTCTCTGTCAGTTTGTGCCATTGATTTAGCCAAAGTCACGGAGCTACCCCCTTCTCTTCCATTACAATGTAAGCTGGTGTGCCCTCGGGCGGCGTCTCCTCTCCTACGCTCGCTTTAATGTAAGACTCTCCCTTCATCGCACTCCTGAATGCTTTAAAGAATTTCATTTTCTCGTCTTTTATTTCACAAAGTTTGTAATCAATGGGTGACTTTAATTCCCGGAATACTCTTCGCTTGCCTTTCCCCTTCCAATTGAGTCCCACGGACTGCGTCCAATCCGTGCGCGACCCTTCTCACCAACCAACCTATCCCAGCGCGGCTCCTAGTGACGTCACACTCACACACACTGCGGCTGACAAAGCCTCGCGGCTAGTCCTCCTTCATTCACCTCTTTTCGTAACAACTTCTGCATGTATCGCGAGCTACCAAAAATAAAACAGATCTGTCGGTTTACTACAGGAAGGGTAACACAGTCGCTTCAGGACCTTAGGGACCTTTCACTAGCCTCGGCCGCTATTCCGTCTTTCTCAGTCCCCACGTTCGCAAGTAAATCTGACCCGCAGACCTACTCTCAACTTGTCAATGATCTATTCTAGTGCACTTAGAATCTTGTCAAAGCCCGAAGTCGAAGTTCCTTTCACTCCCTAACACACGTACCGACTCGTTGACCACGCCCGATCAACCTACTAAACTGCCCAGACCACAACATGGATCAACATACTCCGGAGTCTCTTGACCTCGCAGGGCCCGTCTCAACAACAACAACCATGTGGACCTTTTTATGCACAAAGCGCCACACGCACATGAAGTTCGACGACTTCCCTACTCTCACACTCGGAGCCGCACCTCCGCTATTTCTATGAAGTTCGACGACTTCACTACTTCTACACTCGGAGTCGCACCTCCGCTATCCCCTAAAAAGAAAAATCCTCGCAGCCTTTTCACACACCCTGCGGCAATAAGCTGTGCAAGCGCAAAACCCTAACTTCTCTCATACCATCACTAGTACCGCCAACGCTGTTTCCACACCTCCGTTCTCTCCCTTCGCAAGCTCCGAGATCCCGGGAAAGTCGCGGTGGACCTAGCCCATCATCATTCTGTTAATCTGTTTTACCCAAGAAAAATCTAATTCAACTTCTCGAGTGGGGTCTCAAAATGCGTAACCGTTAATTCAACACCATGTACTCTAAGAGTACAGGGTCCCAAAAGACGTAACCGTCCTCTGCTACCATCTACTGGTAGAGCGGTCCGTAGTAATAATTTTACCTGTATTCGGACGCTCTTTAGGCCGATGAATCTTTTGACTAAGTGGGAACTCTCCGTACTCTTATATCGATCAGTCGCATCAAATCAATAATCAATAACGAACATAAGCAATACCTTGATCAACATAACACTTAACAATTAATCCAGAATACATTTCGGCGAACCCTGACCTTTCAGTCAGGAATAACCACACCAGTTTATTCAAAGTTAGTGAATTTTATTTCCCTATATTAGCAAAGCTAGCACAATGTAAATGTGTCTCAACACTAAATGATAAACGTAAATGAACATTAATAGCTGTCCATAGCGGCGAAACAGGTGCAATCTATGTAGCATTTGAATCACAAGGCATTCGATAATAGCAATGCAAATCACCAATACGATAATCTGTAATGAACTAATCGCATACATTTAGTCAGCATAACAAGATCTCAAATTGCATCGTGCGACATATGGAATCCTCGTCTAACCTCAAATTAGCATCGGCATGTGGGACTTCATGCAAAGCAATTTAGCAACATTAATTTAGAAAAACTCCTAACTAGGGCTCTTATCAAAATCAGCAGTTGGTTACCTAAAAGAAACACAATGCAATTTTACAATTTCCTTTCATATTTACCAATTACGATCAGCATACAAGGAAGACTTCGTCTCACAGGTACCGTTCTTCGGTCATCATGGGTACCGTTTCGATCAGCATAGGACAGGGCAAAGGGGCAGGGGTGGACGGGGCAGTTGCCTCACGGCGGCAAGGTAAAACTACTACTTCATGCAAAGGGATCAAATCAAAGTTAAAGTCTCTAGGGCCAGAATCAATTAAAGTCTCTTTCTCTCGATAGAGAAAGCATCAAAGTCTCTCAAAATGGCGTCGCAGCAAAGTGGGCCATAATAGCTACGAAGTCAAAATGGCGGGATGTCCAATAATGGCCGATGATAGCGCAATGGCTACCTTCTTCTCGTGCACCTGGTTTTTATAGACAACAGTTCGAATCCAGTAGGGTCTTCCATTGGAGGGTTCATAGGTTAGCTTCAAATTGTCCAATCAAAAACGACAGTTCTCAAGCTTTTACTTAAGCATACATTATCCTTGGAGATGGGTACGCAAGTTGCAACATTGTCTACCAATTAGCTCACTTTCAGAGCCTCCATTGTCCGCACCTGCAAATTGACCTTGAAGTAAAGAGAAAATATGCCAGGCTGGCACGAAACCTTAAGATAAGCATGTGAACGGTTTCTGTGGAAAAGTACAGCTTCAAGCAAAAATACACGTTTATTAGCACAGTGGAAAAATACGAGCATCTAAACCGTGAGACCAGGCATCTAGGCCAAAGCCTCCGCTAAAGTCATGCTAAGCTAAAACATTTCAAGCAAGCAAATCATAGCACACGTTTATGATTATGTCGGATTAGTGCAATTCTAATACACCACGTTATATAAAGCACGCTTATAAATGATGGCAAACTACTCTGAGGGCACATTTTGTCCCCGTACAATCTTTATTAGTTCGGTTAAAGTCACACATGATCATTTCAGCACTACGTTTAAGCGTTAATAAATCAAACCCTTCATTTTCTGCTTCATCACTACCACCCTCCAACGGTATCCCTCATCTCTCCTGAACCCCACTCTCACATTTTGTATACCTTATACAGCTGCTCATCCCAATGTAGGGTGTCAGAGTCCTTTACAACACAAGCACATTATACAGAGACAGTAAGTCATACATGTCTCTAAATCAATTTAAAGGAAATGTTACTTAAGACAATGAGGACTGCATGATGCAGGAATTACACGTCATGCATCCTGGTAGGCATTATATTTTAAGAGTGTTTGGTCTGGAGAGATGAAGGGGAAGATTTTCTAAGGTTTCACACAGCGTAGTAACAAAGTTGCTGCACTCCGTTATGTGAAAAGGAGAGTGCACAAAAGTACTATATCCACTACGATATGGTGTTGTTGATTTCTCCACTGGTGCTGGCTTACCCTTAAACTAGGTTGCTTTGCTTGAATGCACACACCCATGCACCATAGTGCAACAGAGTATCTATGATGTCAAGCATAGGTTTAATACTGGAAGGGTTCCCCTCCAGCACAAATGTTATGCTTTGACAAAGTTTACCACTTTACATATGTACAGCACATATGCAAAGTTGGAGAGCTTTGTAGACATAAATATTTACTTCAAACGTTATGCTTGCCTCGAGAAAGCATAATTTTTTGTTACAAATCCCTTTCTGCCAAAGTTAGTGATAGAGATTTGCATCAGAATCCATTGATGTGTGCATGGGAATGTCTGTATATCACTCATGGTATGCCTCGTTTACACAACGTAGCACAAAGTGCTACTTTGTGTTACATTTGGGCTACTTTCCAACACAACCTAGAATTTTCACTGCAAAGTAAACCCCAAACCAACACTTTGCACCTGGTCTGTATCACTGCTGTGATGCAACCAGGCACATGGGGGGTCATTCTGACCCCCGCGGGCGGCGGTCGCCGCCCGCCTGGAGGGAGCCGCCATATGGCCGCTCCGCGGTCGAAAGACCGCGGAGGCCATTCTGGCTTTCCCGCTGGGCTGGCGGGCGACCGCCAGAAGGCCGCCCGCCAGCCCAGCGGGAAACCCCTCCCCACGAGGAAGCCGGCTCCGAATGGAGCCGGCGGAGTGGGTATGTGCGACGGGTGCAGTGGCACCCGTCGCGTATTTCAGTGTCTGCAAAGCAGACACTGAAATACAAAGTGGGGCCCTCTTACGGGGGCCCATGCATTGGCATGGGCACTGCAGGGGCCCCCAGGGGCCCCACAACACCCCATACCGCCATCCTGTTCCTGGCGGGCGACCCGCCAGGAACAGGATGGCGGTATGGGCTGTCAGAATCCCCATGGCGGCGCAGCAAGCTGCGCCGCCATGGAGGATTCTGCAGGACAGCGGAAAACCGGCGGGAGACCGCCGGTTTTCCTGTTCTGACCGCGGCTGAACCGCCGCGGTCAGAATGTCCTGAGGAGCACCGCCAGCCTGTTGGCGGTGCTCCCGCATCCCCGGCCCCGGCAGTCCTTGACCGCCGGGGTCGGAATGACCCCCAAAGTGTTAGTGAATCCACCCAATAAACCTGGGTTTGAAATGTAACACAATGATTATGGGTGTCATACTAATAAAATTGCATTGCTACCTAAAGGAACCCTTTATCAACCTTAGAATAATGTAAGATTGAGGACAAAAGAAACAACGTCACACATTGTGCTTTGCAACAAGAGCAAGAACCCTGTATGCTACTTTATCATGTGTGGAAACTGTGACTAGCCACTCACTGGTGTTTCTACTGAGTGCATTTACCACCAGTTATCATGCCATTGTCATTAGCCACTGACAACTGCTGGGCACACAAACATTTCTGCAGGTTGCTCTTATATTGCCTTAGCATGTCAGTGGGTGCTCCTTTCAGCTTGGCACCCGGTAGGGCAGCACTGGTCGCACCACCCTAAAGCCGGCGCTGATCACTTATATCATGTAACACAGCAATAATCAAGGTTCAGTGGTGCCCCAGGCCTCTTGAATGAATACTACACCTCTGCATTCTATTTACTTAGCCAAGTGATGAAGCACCTTACATGATGTGTACATGTCTGGATAAATCATAGTTAAATGAATTGCTCTCTAATTTACATGGTCTGTACATGTTTGGGTATACCATAGTTCAAAGAATCGCTACAATACCTCACATGATATGTACATGTCAAGATATCCCATAGTTCAAAGAATCGCTACCATATTTTACACGACGTGTACATGTCTGGATATACCAGTTTATGACCCGTCGACGGTCCCAACATGACATAAAGTACACATGTGCACTGAATACCTGAATTCCCTGATATTCTGCTATATTTTCTGCTGGCTCGTGGTTCAGCCTGATCAGCCAGTGAGCTGCTGTGTGTTTGTCCCTCTGAGTGTGGCAATTGACATTCTCTGAATTCATTCCTAAGTTACTGAAGGACTTTTGTATTAGCAGACAGAGTTGTACCATAAAGATTTCATTCTGCAATGACCAGATTCTTTTCACCTTGGAAGTCAGAGGTTCTGCCTAAACAGTCGTTCTCCTTTCTCTCTTTTTTCACATGGTCTTCGAAAGTGAAACCAAACAATGAGGTGTCTACTCAGGTCTGGTTAATACTTTATCAAGGAATTGCTCAAACTAGTAGTCCAATCCTTTATTTTACATTTTGCACAATTTATTCAGAACATATATATTTATAAGTATATACATTTCAAGAATGATGATTAAAATATAGCATTAATGCAGTTTGTGTGGAACTGCTTCATCATGCAGTAAATACATTATTAATAAATCACAAATGAAAGTGAAAAAGATGGCTGTAAAGGCACATGCACTGTATAGACTGCGTGGTAAGTGCATTGAATGGTTAAGATTGTGTGTTAAATGTTGTTTCCCAAAAAGATAAAATCCACATAAACGTACAATTATAAATATAATGCGTCTACGTATTTGCAGCTAAGTATTTATTCATCTCGAATATGTTGCAATCTTTTGGTCCTCTGGATAAAGCAATCTTTAAACAAGTAACAGTCCAGTCAGAGCATATATTAGCCATGTGTTTTAGTTGGGTGTCTTCCCCATCTCATCCATGGCACAAAGTCACTCCGGAAGTACTTTGAACTGCGTGTTGACCACGGGCAGCGTCTCCGCATCAAACTCGGTAAGTAGGGGTCCATCAGCAACAACCTGGGCGGTTCATGTAAAACAGCTTTAGCGGGTGCATCAAGCAGAGCTGGACTGGGAACCCAAAGCAGCACTGACAATTTTCTTGGACCAGTCCCTGGGTTGGGGGCTCTGGGAGGGGTGTTTTAGGGGGGAAGCACTGCTTGGGCTCGAGAGGCTGGAAACGCTCGCTTTCTGCTTTTGTTACTGGAGGCCTGTATTGCATCACTGCTGCAAAACCATCCCCAAGTACCAAAACCGCCCCCAAATCCCCCCCTCCCCCCACCGTTCCAACCTCCCGGGGAAACACCCGATGCTGGCTGGGTATAACCAGTTCACCCCTGCCATCAAGTGCAAAACAATATTTACGTGCAAACAACAGTCTGTCAGAACTTTCAAAACTTTTTTTTGAAAGCTAGTTTTAACTGTGGATTGCCCTCGTTCAACAATAAGTAGAGAATGCAACTTTTCCTAACTTTTGTGTCTGCAACTTTTAATTCTATTAAGGAATAGAGCAACAGTATTAGTCTCGACTCTGGACTGTGATATGTGTGATTGGTCGAGCAATAGCCTTCAGCCTATATGCAAAAATTTGTTAATGGCAGCCGTGGCAGTTTCTGTAGAAAATGGACTTATAGCACACTACACATCCGAAACGTCTCAGATAAGATTCAAATGGTAATTGTGGCAGCCATATCAGTGAAGAGAATGCATTTACACTGGTGTTCAGATGGACCATCTTAATTTTCAGGCTTGATCAGAAAGACTCTTGGAAACTGGTCATGCTGAGGGATAGATTAATTAATGTGTAATGTTCTAATGTGTTATGCTGATGCTCAACAAATGTTCCACTATAGAGGACTTCTATTTTCTTAATGAAAAATAAAAAAAAACGTGTTTCAAAACTCAATTATTAAAATCAGATGTCCTGTGGAAATCTTAGCTTATAGCTTATATGGAAATATGTTTTTGAGCATCTATCATGAACTTCAGTGCAGAGAGATGCAACAAGTCGGTATTCAGCTCTCCTATTTTCCAGCAGTACGTGATGCTACAGGATGTATTTCTCTTTGTCTGCAGATGTGAGCCATGCACCTTCTTGAGAAGGGAAATCTGTTGCATCTCACTCACATGTTCCTCTTAAGGAAAACTGTGGGGCAGCCCTATCTTATCATACTCACCCCTATTTGTTGTTATCCAGAACCCCAAAGGATGCTTCTGGGCAAGTAGTGAGAAAGAGATATGGCTGAAGCCTGGCTGGTCAATATGCTTGCATGCAGTTCGCCCCTCATTGGCTTCATCGATCCAACTAATTCGCTGTTGAAGGGAACTGAGGTGTGTTAGCTGGCTGCGTGCAGGAAAGCGTGAGGCTGTAAACATGCACAGCTCTCATGTACATCACCACTTTCCAGTTCCTCATAAGTAGATTCCAGGTTTCCATGAGTGGAGAATTAGAGGGAATCTAGGGTCTAAAACAAGGAAGGGACATAGAAAGGATATTGTCATGAATTTGCCAAGCGACTAGTGAAAACATACTCACGTCCGTCATGGATTTATGAATTGTAGGTGCAGGCATACTGTCAGTGGACACGTGAGATGGATACCTGTAACATCAGCACATGCTACATTGACTATACCTGGCTCTACAGCAAGCAGCTTTATCCTAGGCACATAATAGATCTAATTAAAACGTGGGGTGAGCGCCTACACTGAGTTACAGAAACCTGACCTGATGACTAACACTAGAGGCAAATATTACTGCAGCACACACCAAGCATGATCACACATGGACCCTGGCTGATAACATCCCTGCAGTGCAAAGGGCACATGCATCAATATGGGTGCATCCAAATACCCAATCAATGCATCACATTCGTGGGCTCTTGACTATGCCTCCTCAGGGTTTACAGTGGAAAACTACAGATTTCAGACTCAGTTTTGGTGCAGTACTGTGCAAACACAAAGAGCAGTGACAACTTCCTACCAAAGAAGCGTGATATATGGAGAGTTTTTGGGGCTCCAGTCAAGCTATATTTTGGGGACCATTACTTGGAGCAACTTTGAATTATGGCCTATGTTTAGCTAATTCAAGCCTTGTGAAGCCATCAAATATTAAATTATCTCTGAAACCTTTGGAAGCCGGGAAAACCGCAAAAAGGTCTGTTTGGTATCTGCCAGACAAACTGTAACAAAAAATATACTTGAACAAAGCTTGAGAACGCCATTTCTGGTTGTGCATCTAGATTTGCAACAACACTATTCATGGAATTTACTGTTTATCCAACCTGCTCCTCTCACTGTAGGAAAGACGCAGTAAGGGTGATTTGGTGAATGTTCAGAGGACTAGCCCACAACAATGAAATAAGACAGATTCACATTGTCCTTGAAATTGTAGTTTCCGTTGCAGGATATTTGTAATCACAAATGCATTTCCATACACCACTGCTGTACTTGCTGTATCACTGGAACGTAAAACATTGCTCTGAGGATTTTCAGTGTTCCACCGGATCAAAGCTGTAATTTCCTTCTCATTTCGCTTCTCTGACCCTACCCTTCTAGATTGACTGAGAGACCAGTGAAGCAGATGCAGATGAGAAATTTTTGACATAGAAACAGGACAATGAAGTATAGAGAAAGAGAAGGGTAAGAGAGATGAGGTAAAATCGGAGGGATATAGAGGTAGACAAGACCTTGAGAGAAAGGTAGAGAGCGATGACCAGAGAGAGGTATATTAGAGGAGGGGGAGGCAGACATCCGTGAGGCAGATAGGGCTGAGAGAAAGAAAGAGGGCGTGGGGAAATAGAAATGTAGAGATAGTAAAAGAGCAAGGAGTGATGTAGAAGAGGTAAAGTGAAAGAAGAAGAGAGACACGACCCAGAAATGTATATATTTTTTACTATAATTGCTAAAAATTGCCTGAGAGTGCAAGGGTTAGGGTGGGGCAGGCCATGCTCAGATTTACAGTCCATCAAGCAAAGGTGCACTGAGCAGTATGGCATATCCACTCCAAGTCTGGCATTTCAGAAAGGGGGATAACATATATTACAGATTTCCTCGTCCTCAGAAGCAAATCCTGATTTTTCCTACACATATTCTTGTAGGTGGTGGAAATCTGTGCGCCGAATAAATACAAAATGTGTGCACTATTTTTAATCCTGATTCAAACATTCGTTTGTGCCCAAATTGTACTGGTCTTCTCCAAATGAAAGCCATGATCTTTGAAGCAAGGCAGTCTATGTAAAGCTGGTACAAGTTTTGTGACACTAGTTTGTAAAGTAGGTACTATAAAAGCAGTTAATCTCAAGGAGTAGAGAAGGATAAATGGATACTGTTGAGGGGTGTCAGAGAGGGGGCGAAGGCTGTCTCTCTGAACTGTGACTAACCTCGCACAGGCAATCGCCTCTGAATAGCAGCTGTCAACAGCACTCAGAAGCTTGCTTCCTATCCTTACATTTCATTTTTACACAATTATAACATCCAATTAGATTACTCTTCCCCATAAAGTCAATATCTGCTTCAATTATAGAATAAACTGCCTGGTGAGGGTGTGCAAGATGTGTATGCTGTGTGATTCTGCTGCCCTGAAACACAACATGTCCATTAGGCTTACAAAGGCATCATTCGTGCAAGGTTTCTAGGGGCAGATTTATGGAAAGTGGCGCTGCACCGAGTGCAGCACCACATTCCCTGCGCCCCTTAGCGCCACCCTACCGCCACCATGTGTGTGCCGTATGGGCAATAGCGTAATTTTCCATGACGCTATTGATGTACTCTGCAGGAGTAGGGCCAAAATATCTAAAGAATGGAAGCCCACTTTTAACGCCTGCTGTTGAGCAGGTATTAAAAGTGCCGTAAAAAATGGCGCAAGGAATCTCATAGATTTTCATACGTCATTTTCCAGCTCCCCTAACAGGGGAACACCCCCTTTGCATGCATAATGCTTGGCACAGGCATAATGTAGCACAAAGGCTTACAGAGTGGTGCAATGCATACATTGTGCCACTTTATAAATACAGCACGGAGATTTCGGCCTTGTTGGACCACATTAACGTCAAAATAAGTTACGTTAATGTGGCGCAAGGTGGGGCTAGGGCAATATAAATATGCCCCTTAGTTTTTCCCCTCCAGCAGTAGGAAGGATCCCTTATTTCTTCGCCTGCTTCAATACAAGCATATTAATTCCTCATAGGAGAATATATGTGCGTTTATATGTATGTGGTATCTGAACACCAAATACCCACATTCAATCAAGAAGTGTTCTTTAAAGTGGTGTGCCTTCAGCTCTTTGTTAAATTGAAGGACTGAGGCGTTTCTCATGGGTAGGATAATGTTAGTCTAAGTCCTGGGTACATAGATAGACAAGGCCTATCTCCTACTTATTGAATGTTTTGCTTTATTCCTTTTCCAGTCTCATGGTGGTAAGGCACCGTACACAATCTCTCCCCCACAATACCAACATATATCCTAGGTGAGCTATTCATGGTATATACTGATGCCTGTGGGAGAAGGCAGGTGACGTTAGCCTGGGCTGACAGGTCCAGAAACAGAGTAAGGCAGTCATTACCTTATGGCCCCACCAGCAAGGGGCAGGAAACAGTATAGCATTGCAGCTGGGAGCTGCAACCATGTATTTTACTGTGCTATGTGGGAGCTTTAGGGGGCCCGGTTGTGGGGCAAGCTGCCATAAAAAAAGCGTTGGTCCTTGCAGTGTAGATGTACAAGTTATCCCTTTATCGGTCCATAGAATGACACATAAGTTTAAAGACTGTTGGGTTCAATTTTGAAAGAATGTTTTTGTTTTGCATACATGCTGTTTTCGCCTTCGACTCTGCCAAGTTTACAGATATGTCAAAGACAAGTGCAGATGGGCTAATGCCAGCTATATATCAGTGTTACCTGGTAGGTTTGTGGCACAGCCTGCAACATAAACAGTCTCTGAGAATGTTATGGATATGAGCAGATCACACACTGTTTAATTTAATTTCTGTTATTTAAGCATTAGGGTGATAAAAGGGAAGTTTCTACTACGTGACTGCTTTCCATTAAAAAACAATTTTATAAAGTTATGCTGGATTTTAAAAATTATTTTGATTGCAAATTAAACCATTCATCTTTAAATTTCAAAATACTTGTATAAATTGTGTACAACTGTTAAAAAATTGGTACGTTAACTCAGAATAAAAATAAAATCCCCAACCCCCACAAAAAATGACACAAAATCCTAAATAAGGGAAATTGGATTTTTATTTGTTTTGCTGTGGAACAAATCAAATTGAGCTATATTTACAATCTCTAACACTAGTGGTGAGAAAAGTTCAACCAAAATAAGTAGGTAATCCTATGCAAGTCAATTTGATGTTACAAACACTGCTTCATTCACTTTGAGCTCATAAGTTAACTTCTTTATCACTCTAAACAATGTTACATTTGTTAGTTTTCCAACTCGTGCCCTAAAGTAACTATAATTCACACCTTCCCCATGCACAGCTAATTACTCTACATATTATATCATTGATTAGATCTTCTGTGGCATCTTTGATATCACTCCAACATTTGCAATACAGTTATCGATAAGAAAACTGTGCATGGCAAGGGTGCGAGTTATAGTTACTTGAAATAACTCAAACTATAACTGCTAAATTTCTATGGTTTGTCGGAGTAAATTCAGAACCTAACTATAACGTCCCTATAACCTTTATTTTTTTGGGTGAAATAAAAATATATATATAAAAAATATATATCTGCCAAAGATCTTTTGATCTTTTCATGCAGCAAAATAAAATAATGAGGAGGTATGGTCTGAAGTACTGCAACTACCAGTTGCACAAATAACATTTGACTCTGTTGATGTGCCTGCAACTCAGCAGCATTAACTTTTCCCTTTTGTCTCTTTAGGAGGCAGCACAATCATGGTGGAATGTTAATTTTAGGGTACCATGCAGACACCTTAAGTGCAAGTTCTAATTTAGATTGAATATTGTATCCATTTGTCTCCCTGGACGCCAATATGAGAGACGGCTGAGCTAGGTTTCCTCTGCACTCCTGACTGCAGGTTCTGGCTCTTAGCGACCACAGAAAATCAATCGATATTTGCACCTGTTGTTAAGAATGTTTACACTTTGTCAGAGTGACACGATGGGCTGTATTAGGGGAGCTGTGTTAAATTGTGGGACCCATGCACAGCACTGCTTGCATGGATGTCGCAATCACAAGTGGGTTGGAGTTTCGTGACCCCTTTGAGTTTTCTGTAGGTGAGTACTTACTTAGAGAAAAGGTCAGGAAAATACCCAGAACGTCACTATGCAATGATGATACATTTTATACTGATACAGATACATTTGTAATGGAGGCTTAAGTAAACCAGGATACAGATTGAAACTTTTATTTGTAATAAAACCAGAAATACCCTTTGTAGATTACTGCTAACAAGCACATACTATCCCACTCATTTTTTATATGCATACATATGCATGTATTAGAACTTATGCAGTACTTTACATTTAGGTAGGAAGCTGTTTCAGAGCAAAAAGGAAAAGTAAATTGAGTGCAGGGTGTGGGAATGAGAGCCAAGTGTTGGGTTTGGTAGATGCAGGAGTGTTGAGCAGAGGGTGTGGGAGTGTGCATGAGAGCTGGCAGGTGGAGCAGAAAAAAACCTTTTCAGTGTTGTGCAGCGCAGTGAGGTGAGCAGCTGCTGGGCTTGAGAGTGGGGAGGGTTGGTGCTGGGAGCATGAGGGGTGTGGACAGGCACAGATTGGTTTGTTTTTGGCGCATCTTCGGCACACCAGCAGCACATCAACTGCATGGTCCGTCCTGTAGCTCCCATTAGGTAGGTCCTCAGAAGGGGGAGCAGAGTAGTGGGCGGTGGGTAGGGATGGGAGGAGGTTCCTGAAGCCGAAGAATGTGGGAGGCAGTATAACAGTTACGAAGCACGTGGGCAGGGAGAGGAAAGGGGCAGCAGAAGGCCCAAAGAAGGATGGTAAAATAAAGAAAGCACAAGAAAAAGGATTCAAAAATGGCAGAAAAAGATGCAAAAAGTTATAGTGGCACAGAGCAATGAGTGGAAGTAGCAAACAGAAAAATGTGAAAAAAGAGAAACAGCGGCACAAAGAAAAGGCAGAAATGAGTACAAGTGGCAAAGAGAGAAAATAAGCAGAACGACAGAAAGAGACAGAGAGGGAGGGAGAGGGAGAGAGAGGGGAGAAACAGAAGGAGTGAAGAAGGGACATCTGGCACAATGGACTGCGGTCCGAAAGGGCCTCGACTGGTCAGAGGCACAGATATTTCCTAGGGGGTTATGAGCCTCCTTCCAAAGCGCATATTAGAAGGTACTAGAGAAAATTCCACTACACAAGGACTCCCCTAGGCCACCTTTGCTTTCATGTTGTGGATAAGTACTAAATCCCAGATTGGGAGCAGCACTGCAAGCATTGCAGAGGGATGTCCATTCCTCTGCAAGTTGTTGTATCAGTTGTTACCACAGCCTCTTGAACCATAGGCCTTTGGTTTGGAGGGTATACTGCACCGTTTACTCAAGTTAGAGTTTGCCTCCTCGGAATCTCCTTCAACATGTCACTTCCCCACTGGTCTGGCCTTTACTCATCTCTGACTTCTTAGAGTGAGCAAGTGTCTTCTTAGAATTCAGACACGTAAATGAGCGTGACTTTGCAACCAAAATTAGGGCACCAGAGCTACATGTTTTGGGGCACTTGCTCCTGACCAGCAGACAGACACTCAGGAGATAGGTGGGTCTCCTTATATTTCTTTATTGATTTATGTCACTACTACATGATCAATTGCTAGTGGACAAAGCTAGCCTCTATCCACTTGACAAGGTCTGTTTTCTATATGCAATTGAGTTAAATTTTCTTTCTTCCACCCTCTTCCTGTCCACTAACTTGCCCAGGATCTGGTCATTGTCTAAGAAGGATGAATGATCTTTTCAAATACCACAATTACTGAACAGAGAGTGGCTAACCTGTTAAACTGGCCCGGCAGCATTGATGCACGCTGCTCGTCCTTCCACACTTCCTGATATTCAACCAAGCGTGATGTACACAGCACTGATTCTGCAGAAGCTCCAAGGGGAATGGGAAAATGGCACGAAATAAGAAAATAGCCAACCGCTGATTGTATGACAGCTTCCTTGTATCACCCTTCGGGCTCGTCTGTCATCTGCTTCTCAGTGTGCGAGTGCCTGAACAATAAAAACAACAATTTAGTCATTTTTAACAAAAAAAACCTTTACAGCATTTAATTTACAGTTTTAATCTTTTACATTGCCTCGCTCAATCTAGATTCAATATACCTGTTAATTCCCATGAGAATCCTTTAAAAAAATAGTTCTATCTCTTCTAGTTGTTTCTACACTAGAGTTAAACTAGTCTCTGAGTTTGGCACGCGCTGCAGAGTTTCTTTAATATCTGTCCCTGGTTAGCGCAGATTGCGCAATTCACTGAATAATAATTAAGTACCTTGTAAATAATCAAATATCTTGCATTTGTGTCCACAAAGTTCTTCTACTGATCCTCCATCGTGGTTTCTTTATCTCAAATTCCTGACTTGCATGTGAAGGAGGTAAATATTTAAATGCACTTAGCTTTCTAGTTGTCTCTTTTATCTCTTGCAGATCGTCGAGAGCACTCTAGAGGAAGTCCAAGGTTCACAGAAGATTTCCTCGATGGACAGGTACATTTGGTCAGCGAAAGAAACAAGGGCGATGCCTTCACTGGAACTTTGATTGCCTAACAAAGGGTGTGGTCCAAGGAAGTAGTATTTATACCCTTCAGAAATCAGAGATGGCTGTCACCATCACATGGACGTTTCCAGAACTTTCTGGCTTGTTCCAAAACATTCTGGCTTGTTCCAGATGGATTGCGATGTGCTATTAAAGACTATTTACTGGCTTGCTCTAGAACCTTCTGGTTTGTTCCTGGACCTTCTAGCCTGTTCTAGAATCTTCTGGATTGTTCCATATAAATTGCAATGTGCTTTCAAAGTCTATTTATAAGTGATTAATTGACAACTTTGTTTCCTTTTACCAACAGCCTTAAATTACATGTTTTCGTTACCGTTGAGTTACAGTTGCTCAAGGAGCATTGTTAAAACAACGCTTCAGCACAGTTCTATTACATTTTAACACTTGTAACCCCCTCCCTGCGCTCAAAGCTTTGGGAACCATTTTTTTGCATCTCCACAAATGTACCCCAAAAGATCAATCCCTTGGGATGTTCTGTGAAACACTTGGCTCTGTAAACTGTGTGGCCCTGACAGATCTCTATACCCAAATCTGTCCCCAAATTCCTACCTCCCACTCTACACCTCCCACGTTCTTTAAATAAGTGTGACTGCTGTTACATGTTCATAATGAGTACCCAGGGTCTTCAGACAACACTTACTGAACACCGCAGTTCTGGAGGTGGAATGACCACATGTGCTTCATCTTCACCAGATGGTGGAGCTTCATACCTTGTTACTGTACAGAGGTTTGATGATCTCCTTTGTTTCATCCACCACTTCTCACTTGTGACTAGGTTGGGTGATTGGTTTGAAGTGTGGGACATATTGGCTTAGTGTTCTGTCAGGCCTCATGACCCTAATCATCTTGTTTACCTCCTACAAAGATTCAGAGGATCTCAAACATATTGAGTGTCTACTTGTTCTGTGGTTGCCAGACCACTACCTGGCTACTTTTATCTGAGCTTCTTTTCTAGCCTTCTTTCTTGTGTCGTCTGAGTTCTGCATATGATTTATCAATTTCTACTTTTCAGCATCCTTGATTTCTAGTTCTGCATCTCTGCCAAGAGGTGTCCCCCTGCTGCTTCTTGGTGCATATGAGGAGTATCACTTGTCTGAATACTTCCTTGATGTGCAGCTGTACTTTGGTGTCCTTCTTCATGCCTAAGCACTTGAATAGTTGTAGGAATGCTACCTGATTTGTTAACTTGCCATTTGGCATGTAGTTTATGGAGGTGTGGCCCATTGTTTCAGTGGAGGCAAAACTCAGTGCCATGTGGAATTCAGAGACAAACTTAGATGTTTCTTCTACAGTAAAGTTGCCCTGGCAATCTCTCCAAGTGTTGAACTAATGTTCGAAGCAGTCAGTACTTGTTCGTATTCTATCTTCCTCACTTCCTCCACTCCCATAACGTTCACTAATGCTCCACTGTCCATCACAAATCGTGCTCAGTGCTATCCTACTCTTACATTGGCTGAAGAAGTCTTGGCAGCTGTGTCTCAGTCAAAACACATGAAGATGTAGTCATCTTAACTTCTTTTTTGTTGATGTTTGCAACCTTCTTCCCAGTGTTGAGGTTCACACAAATGTGATTTCCATTGTGTCTCTCTTTCACTATGCTATACACTGGTGACTTTGCTTGATAAATGCTGATGGTTGTGACTTCGGTGTAAAGTTTTAAAATTATTTTCCTTCCTACGTCCATGGCACATCTGCCCAGTAGCTGGACACTTGCCTTTCAGGGGGTAGACCAGACCACAGTGATGGCATGTATGTTGGTTCTTGTCTTTCTTGCTCTTCACTAACAACTCCTCTTTCTCTCTTCTTACTTGTCTCTGGTTTCGCATGGACATGAAGTGTTCTGGCTGTGATGAACTTGATACTTTCCTTACCACTGCTTGTTTCTCTGCTCATCATTCTCTTGGTGAGGGGGTAACATGCCATTTAGTTTTTACATTTTCTTAAACATTTGCTGCAAGACAGGCAGTCATCTTTGATACACAATCACAATGATGCATAATCTTGTTGCATTATGTATGTAACATTATAGTCAATGTTTGTCACTGCACTTTCTTTTGTTGGTGCGCTGAGGCCGGGAAGCATTTGTCCCCACTCCGGGCTTAATAACCACCAAAGTGCAGGTGAGACACCAACACTATTCTCACCTATTAAGGTCGACTGAATCTTTGTACTTGGCGAAGAGTGTAGTAGTCAGAATCATTCAATCACAAATCAATAGCATTATTCCATAAACAATTCTAAACACTATGAACAATTGAACACTAAATTAAACTCCAAACTAAATAAAGTTTCAAAGCTTTCTTACAGTTCCAGAATCAATGTCACATATATGGCATGCAAAACTAAGTTGTAAACATACATGAAAAAAATAGGTTGGCCAAAGTGTCTGAAACGATTTAACTTACTAAACATCAACACTGTTAGACACTCCAAAAGAATAATGTAAATTAGCAACAACACAATATGCACATTATTGTTAGATCTTAAAATGGATGATGGTGACATCAGTAAATTATCCAAATACAATTTAACATTACATTTTCAAATTTCAGGTTTTAGAGCTGGGCCATTCCTATCACTAACATGAATTTGGACTTGCATGTGTAGGAAAGGGCCAACACACGTGGGCAAAAGCAAAACCAAAAAGAAAGACAAAAAATAATTTAGAAACACATCTAACTAGGATACCTCACTATAACAATTACACTGGTGTAAGTACCTAACTGAAAAGGAAACAAAAAACACATTTAGTTATACCTCTACTCATTGAACAGCATAGATCCATGATTCATCAAGCAGGACGGTCACCTTCTTCCGGCATCAGTTAACAGCAGCATCAGGGCAGTGCAGAACACAAGCTACACATAGGACAGATCAGCAGATCAGAATTAGTTGGCTTTAGTAGTACTGAACCACATAACACAATAGGACAGTTAAGACTATGATGAAAAAACTCATCAGGGGACTTAAAGAATAGGGTGGTGACAACAGACTTAAACAGACTCCGACATCATTTCTGGACAGCCTTGAGGCAGGAGTGAACTAACTAGGACTGACTTCAACAATAACTAACTCAAGAACTGACTCTCTATTTCCAGATTTCCTCACTAATTAGAAATATGCACAATCCATTCATTGGTCTGTTAAGTGGGTGCACATCCGATGTCAAATTCAGCATCGAATGGCTTTAGATTGCACCATCAAATTTGCAACTATTCCAAATCTTCTCAGCAAAAGTGCATTGTCATCTGTATGATTTTACACATTTCTGGCAAAATATTACATTCTCTAGTTATTTGTTACTTGAAAGTTTTCTCTCATAGAACTAAACCTGCATCACATAGAAATCATGAGTTTCATGCCTTCGATACAATAGGACATTCAGCATCACATTAACAGCCGAGGGGAAGAATTCAGGTCAGAGGGGACAGAACAAACAAGTGATTTTCCACTACTGCTGCAAAATGAATCTTTCAGGCCTAGTGAAGCTAGAAAGCCTTAATATACATTAATACATTAATAAACCTATTGCGCACCTTTCAATTCATATCAAATATACAAAGCAGATTACTTAATCGCAAACATTATTTACAACATGTTAGAACTGATTTAAATGTGCATTTATTTTTCCGCACACATGTAACTTTCCTTAATGAAATTCATTTAATTCAATATATGTACGATTAATTCATATTAATTTAATATTTTCAAGAACACTTTGAATATTAATTCACGTTAGTACTTTATTTAATAGGAATTTAAAACTCTCAAGTTAAAACGTAGTGTTTAATACAAATGGTGGCCATATGGTACACCTTAACTCAAAAGATCATATTTTACAACTTATGTTATTTTCTGTGTTAGGCCTTTAAAGTGTAGGGTAATTAATCACCATATGCTAACTTCTATGCCACTAATATATTAATAACATTTGATCTCTCTCAGTTTCATTTTTGGTATGCTTGTGTTTTTGTTTAGGTAATTTTTTGAGTGCCTCCACCAACTCTTCTTCCACAACTTTTCTTATGTACTTTACTATCTTGGCATCATCTGCTTCCTTTAGGGCTTCAATAACATTGTCAAATTGTTCCTTTCATCCAGGCCACGTGGGGCCTGGATTCTACCTTTTTGTATTGGAAATAGTTTTGAAAAAAATGCCACATCATACAAGCATTTCTTGACATCTTCCATGTAGCATTGCTGTACACTGGATTTTGGTGTTCTGTGTGGTGTCGCTATGTACGTCACCTTATCTCTAGTCTGTCTTTTGCCCCCCCAATATAGCTGCTGCAGATAGTTGTGCCTGACAAGATTGTAGTACTGAGTGAACTATCTCTATGTTTTTTGAAGATCGCCTTGTATAGTTCCAGAGATTCTAATATGGTGGGTGTCCCCCCTTTTTAAGGTGGCTGCCCACTGCCTTTTGTTGCAGCGCACAGGTGGCACTGTCTAATGGTGCATACCTTTCATATGTCTGGCTGTGCTCTGTGTGATACTTGCTTTGATCGCTGCACTTAGGCACCCCTTATTGTTACAACATTCCTGGCACTGTGACTTTTGAGATGTGTCTTTGTGTCGTGCCGCTGAGTGTCACTTGTTTTATTCACCTCACTTGGGCGGGGCTGAGGGCCTTTGCCTAGTAATGATGGCGTATACTCTTCTTGTGTCAAGAATAATGCTGCTCTCTGCCATTTCAGAGCTCTTCCGTTCCCTCTAGCACTGACAGCTCACTGGCTCCTTGATGTATATGATAGCTGTTATGTATGGCTGTCACTCACACATGAATGCTGTTTCCCTTCGTTGTCAGATATTGTGCTTTTATGCTCCAGATGCTGGGCAGCAGATAGACAATTAAAGCCAGGTGAATCTAATCATATTTCTTTATTGCCTTACACCACTCCCTAACTATCTACTAATGTTTGAGCTGCCTCCTCCTGTCTATGCAACAGGATCCATTTCCTACATGCAAATGGACATATTTTTTCTTTCTCTAGCCACTTCCTGTCTCCCATTTTTAGGTTCAGACGTGTTCATATATATCTGGGATTTTAACCACACCCACCGCACACTCATCACTATTACTTGCTCATGGGCTTGCCCTTCAAAAAACCTTTATTTTCGTTGGTAACTGCTTTACATTTGTCCCTCCTTGGGGCAGTTCACTTACCGCCTTGGACATCCCCCCTAATTGCACTTTTGCCGATACGTTTGACTGCGAGCTAACTACTTTTTCCTTTAGTGTGCTCCTTCACACTCATGCCGTGGTGCTTTGAATTGGTTCGCTTATGTGAAACTGGATTACTTTTCATTTTCAATTTATGTGGCAAGAAAAGTCATGTAGGAGTTTACAGCGCTAATAGCTCTAACTCGAGCAAACGTGAGACACATTGCATTGCAAATGCTTGTTTCTAGGAAGTGGCCATTATCCAAAAAGGTTGGATAACCTCTGGACCCTGACCAGGTCCCTAACTCATATAAACACGGAGATCTTTGCACAAGTCACCAGATGTGAAAAGGGAGCCATGTCCCTTCCATGTTCCGCATTCTTGTTCCAGCTAGCGCTAAGGGCCTCAACAGCGCCTCAGCACTGCAAGCGCCACCAAAATATCTCTTTTTTTCTTTTCATATATTCACCAAATGATGTCTCATTGGAATAATTGAGCGGTAAATTTATATAAGCAATGCCTACGGTAGGTCCAATGAGCCATTTTGCTTTGTTTTGTCACTACATTTGTAATGTTACTCAGATACTTACATGCTGTATTTCATGTGAAGGAGAGGCAAAGAGGTCTCACCAGTTCTCAGGGGACTTAGCTTTTCCCACTGCATGGTTTTAATCAATCACATTTTGCTTTCAGATTGACAAGTTCAGTTTGTAATTGTAGTTTCCTATAAAGGAAGTATTTATAAGAAAGGAACTAAAACGTTCATTAATGATTCATTTAACACCCACTGCTAAAATCTATGAAAATGAAAACAGAGAAAAGCAGAGGATTTCTCCTCGGAAGCGAGTACTGTGAGCAGGCTGATTTACTGAGTCAGACCTTTTATACAAAGTGGTGCATTGCTCCCTTGATTGAACATGTGAGAATTGAGACTCGATCTGGCCTTCAGCAAGCATCTCGATTTCCCATAAGTCCATTTGGTCAGGTGTGAATTTAGGGCCATTGTGCAAAACAGTTTTGCTGTCACAAAATGTGTGATACACAAATACAGGATTTGTGATCACAGAAGAGTTTTTTTACAAAACCCATTGGAATTGGAAAAGTCTATAAGAGTCACTCACAACTAGGATGGGGCTTGAAAGGTTGGTCCCCATCCTGTTTGAGGGTGCAAAGAGAGGTATCAATGTGTCCTGACTGTAATACTGTAGCCCCCTAGCTCCCTGAAAATGCAGACTGTCTGCTTCAGACAGTGCGCATTCTGACAGTGCTGGGCAGGGAGGCCCCTGCACTGGGCATGGCGCGTGCAGAGTCCCTCATGTTGCTCACAGCACATCCTTACCGCCAGCCTTTCCATGGCGGTGAAAACGTCATGAAAAGGCTGGCGGGAAATGGGGTTGTAATCAGCCAGGTGGCACTAAGTTCAGCTCCGCCCTGGCTAAGTATAACCCCGACCGCCATCACCACGTCAGGAATGATGTTCCTGGCAGGGACGTTGGTTTTCAGGTGGGACTGCCCGCAAAGGTCATAATGTGGGTGTCAGACTGCCGACAGTCCGACCGCCACCGCGGGTGTGGCAATCCTTGGACCGTCACACTTGTAATGAGGCTCTAACTCAGCAAAGTTAAAAAATAACATTTTGATTTCCCAAGGGAGTTTAAACACTATCAAGAGCACAATGCACATAGTACAATTTAGTTTGCATAAAACGTCTCAGCCCGACTGGGTTTTTGCCTGGCTTCAGAACCACTGTAATTATAGCATTATTCCAAGATTCAGGAAGTTCCTCCCCCTTATCGTATATCTCTTCAAACAAAGCCAACATTATCGGGATAGTAGCATCCCCCAGTATTTTATATAGTTCAATTGGACCTGCCACTTTCCCTCCCCTACTTGGCATAATAGCAGACTTAGGGGCATATGTACGAACACATTTTCCCATTGACACAGAATGGGAAAAACCCTTTGCTACATCTGGCCCTTAATCTCTTCCATCATAATTTTCTGATTTATCATATCCTTCTCTATGTCTGTAATTTTAGGGAGTATATCCGCATCCAGCCATCTTCGCACCTCTTCATTCGTTACCACAGTATCTTCCTTATATAAGTCTGAAAAAAACTATTGAAAAACCTCCTTTATATCATGAGAGCTAGACTGTCTCTGCCCCATTTGATCAAAAATCTCTCTAATTTCATTTTTTGTCATATCTGTCTTGGCTTTCCAAGCCAGCAATTTACTTGGGTTATCTCCATATTCAAAATGAGCCAACCTACTGGCTTCCTATCTTTTTTTTTAACCTAATTTGTAATAACATCTCCAATTGCAATTTCAAATGAGACCTCATGACTTCTAGCTGATCTAGAGATTCTAGGCCACCCATCTCCAAACGATCACACTCATTCAATTTATTTTCCAATATATTCATTTCCAACCTATACTTCTTATTCCTGACAACGGTGAGACTTGTAATTTTGCCTCTTAAAAATGCCTTAAACGTGTCCCACACCATGCTTATTGAAGCTGAACCAATATCAAACTTAAAAGATTCTTCCGTCTCAATAAACAATTGAGACTTAATGTCATTCTCCAACAATAGTGTTCGATCTAATGTCCACCTTCTCATCTCTCTTTTAGTGATAAGATTTATTGTTAAAACCACCGCCGAATGATTTGACAGATGGGCAGCCTTATATTCTAAATTGTCAACCATATCCACCAATCCCTGATCTATCAAAAAATAATCTATTCTGGATGCGTGGTCATACTTCTTATTCTTAAAAGAGGAAACCTGATGAGTACCAGCTCTTACTCTCCAAATATCCCGCAAACCCAGCTATCTCATCCTAGACCTCAAGAAGCTCTGAGATTCTGACATAACTGTGGACCTGGCACTTTGTGATCTATCTAAATCATTATCCAACAAAACATTAAAATCTCCTGCTATAATTACTGGACTAGGAAATTCCAAGAGGTGTAAAAACATTTTCTTCATTGGTTTTAAATCATCAGAGTTTGGGCCATAAAAACCAACCACTGTTATCACTATGTTACGAATCTGGAGTTTAACAATGGCCCAGCGACCCACACTATCTACTACGGCTATTAACACTACTACATTAAGTTGCTGCTTAATGATTATAGCCACCCCCCTGGTATTAGTAGTATTCTCTGTGGCCACCACATGCCTAACCCACTGCTGAGGTTTAAATAACTTAGAGCATTCACTCCCCGTCAGATGGGTCTCCTGCAAAATATAAATGTGTGCTGGATAATCCTTCAAGTATTGCAGAATTCTATTTCTCCTACCGTGTATTCTTAGCCCATTTACATTCCATGTCATAACATGCAGGAGACTACTATCCCCACCCGGTGTCTCATAACCTTCACCTTTCGCTTCTTGTCCTTACTTCCAACTCTAATGTATCCTGGTGCATCTGCGGTGAAAGAGGTTTTTCTTTTATTATTTTTTTTCTTCTTTCCTCCCTAATGCTCCCCACCCTGTGCTCCCCCCTGCCCCACCATGTGCCCCCAAGCCTCCCCCCGGGGAACCCATCCCTGACTCATCCTGGGCTAGATGATAAAGCCCTAATTAGGAGCGCTACCAGAAAAAGCCTGACCAGAGGGACATAGAGAGGAGGATGCAACCCCCATATTTTAAGATGATCCACTTCTAATCGTCTCTAATAAATCATCCGCTGCTTTTATATCTCTTAAATTGTACATCTTATTGTTGTACATCACTCGCAAAATGGCTGGGAATTTGAGTTGCGCTGAAGCACTCAGTTTCTTGAAATCCTCAATACGATTACCCAGTTCCCACTGTCTATCAAGGGTACTACTTGCAAGATCCGACCTAACTTCAAAGGAAAAATCATTCCCTCTTAAAGTTTTTTGTTTTAACGCTTGCGACAGGATCTTTTCCTTTAAAGCATAGGTCAAAAAATTGATCAAGACCTTCCGAGGTTTCTTCCTGCCAGGGTCTCTCCTAAACGGGTCCCTATGTATCCTCTGAATGTCCGTCGCAATCTCCCGTTTGGTTTCTTCCAACTGTAGGGAATTCCTAATGAGCGAGGCACAATATGCCTTGACATCGTTCCCTTCCCACCCCTCCGGTATACTTAGAATTCTCAGATTATTCCTCCTTGCCACATTCTCGATCCGTTCCAACTTATCCTGTAGGTCTTGTTCACAAGCTCTTGACGCCCGCAAATCCTGCTTAATCTGTACGACATCTTCTTTCAGAGACTCCACTGTCTCTTCCAAAAGCTGCGTTCTTTTAGCCATTAAATCAAATTTAGTTTCAATATCTCGCACACCTCTTTTATGCTGGCCTGATTTGCCTTGGATACCGAGAAACCCTTTTTGATCTCCTCCGCTAACTTCGTAATCATCTCTTCCATAGGAGAGAGCCTGGCAGTCCCCTTCTTCATCCTCCACCCTTAATGTCTGTAATATGCCTGGTGCATGATTATTATTTCCCATTGGTCCTGGGGGAGACTCACCAGTCTGTTCTTCTTGTAATTCCAAGTCTACTGCTAAAACTGGGCTCCGGTCCTTTTTTTTCCCGCTCTTATCCCCTACTGCCATCTCTTCCACTTCAGTCCCCACTTTCTCCATCATCTTAATTACAGAGGGCTATGCCCCTTCCTCTGGTCCCATAAACCTACTACAATCGTCTGACACCACTAGGGGGAGGATTTGAAATAGGCCCGCGAAGAGGGGGTTATTTTTGGCCTTGCAATCACTGGGTAGTCTTATAGACCAATTTCTTTACTAAATGCTGATTATAAGGTTTTTGTCAAGGTTCTGGCAGATAGATTGAATGAAGTGGTGGGTGGTCTTTTACATAAAGATCAGAAAGGGTTTATGAAGGGTAGGTATCTACATGAATTGACAGGGAGTTTGATAGGGACCATTGATATTACTACAACATTTAGTCTCCCCTTAGCTGCAGTAATGCTGGATGCCTCAAAGGCGTTTGATAGGGTGAATGGGTCTTCCTGTTTACTATTTTAAAAGAATATGGTTTTGGGGATAAATTCTGTCGGGTGATGCGCCAAATTTACTCGAAACCGGCAGCTAGGGTTTTAGTAAATGGGAGCTTGACTTCTTCTATCCAAATCTTTAGGGGTACGAGACAGGGATGCCCACTTTCACCGTTATTGTTTAATTTATATATTGAACCTCTGGCCAGAAGAATTAGACAAGAGCAGAAAATTCCATCTTTTGTATATGGTGAATGGGAGAAAAAAGCCTCCCTCTACGCTGATGATTTGTTAGTTTGTACATCTGATTTACATATGGCATTACCAGCTGTTCTGCATATAGTTGAGAATTTTGGTAAGGTCTCTGGCCATCAGATAAATGCTGACAAGACAGTCATAATGGTATGGAATCAGAGCACAGGAAATCTATCAAGAAAAAGTGAAATGAGGTATCTTGGTATCAAGATACTACAAGATATTGAGCAAAATGCGGACGCCAATCTTAGAATAGTACGTAGGGAGTGTTCTAATTTGATGAAAAGTTGGATGTGTTTACCTTTGTCAATCTTGGGCAGAATAAATTTAGTCAAGATGATAATCTTACCTAAAGTCATTTTCCTATACAACTCAATCCCTTTACAGTTTGATAAAGTTTTGCCAAATTTCAGCAAGATATAAATTCATTTATATGGGCGCAGAAGGGAGTAAGAATTTCTTGGAAAAAGTTGCGGAGGAAAAAGGCGGATTAGCGTTACCAGATTTGCAGACACCACAGAGATGGGGTTTATGTTTAAGGCTATGCTAGCAGCAGTAAAGGAGGGTTTAAACCATTATCTGTTTAAATTTGGAGATCCCAAATTTTTCCCAAAAATTTAGCTAAAAGTTTTGAGGGACGCTGCAAAATTATGGTTTAAAGTAAGGTCTCTGCTGAAGATTGATTATTATAGTAGTTGGTCACCTATCTGGGATTCACCAGGTACGCCTGAGTGTCTTAAGGATGTTTTGGCTATTCCAATCAAGAAGGCAGGTTTTAAATACTGGGGTGAGTTATTTAAGGAAGGAGACTTAGGGGGTCATTCCAACCCTGGCGGTCGGTGTTCAATCGGCGGCCAACCCGCCAACAGGCAGGCGGTAAAAAAAATGGAATTCTGACCCTGGCGTGAACCGCCAACACAGCCCGCCACTTTAACACTCCGACTACCACGGCGGGACAAACAAACAGCGCGGCGGTCACTGCCAACAGACAGGCGGCAGACAATGTATCGCCCACACTATCACGACCCACCAATCCGCCACCTTTTCCGGGGCGGGAGCCCCGCCGATAAAAACACGGCGGAAACAGACTACGAACGGGAAAACGCTCACCTCTATACACTCCACGAGGAATCTGGACAGCATGGAACCCGAATTAAACATCCTACCAGCTATTGTCTACCTGCTCCTCTACCAGGAGCACGAACGCCGGCGCAGACGACAACGGTGAGTACTGCACCTACGACACGGGAGGGGGGAGGAGAAAAGGTTACGGGCACACACATACACGACACCCCCCCCCCCCCCCCCCAAATCCCTACACACCAATGCAGAGCAACAAGTCAGAGTGACACCCCCCAAACCCCCCGGAATAATGCAAAGACAAAATAAAATGATCATTAAAATTGAAGTATATTATAACATATTTGAAGTTAAGTGAAATATGAAATATATAAATAAAATATATTACAACATGAACAATATATACATAGCCCAAAGGTCCGGCACATATTGGCTACCTTCCATTGTTCGTGGGCCAATGTGCATAAACACATGGGCAAAGCCCACACACGAGACCCGATTCCATTGGAGAGAACACTGCTGGGGCATCAGATAATAAAACCACAGGCACCTCAGGGGGAAGGGAAGGGGTTGCACCTCAGCCACATGAGTCCACGACGCCAGATCCACGAGGGGCCTCCATGCCCACTGTACCATCCTGGGGAGTGCAAAGCCACAGTCTCTCAAGTCTCTACAGTGGGTGGATTGCCCACTGTACCATCCTGGGGAGTGCAAAGCTGGTTGTGGAGGAGGCATGTTGGCCAGAGTGCTTCGTGAAGCCCTGCCCGACACAGATCCGGCCCTGCCAATGGGCCAGCGGTGCTTGAGATGAAGGGCCCAGCGGTGCTTGAGATGAAGGGCCCAGCGGAGCGGTGCTTGAGATGAAGGGCCCAGCGGAGCGGTGCTTGACAGGAAGGGCCCAGCGGAGCAGTTCAGAGACGGCGGTGCCCAGCGGAGCGGTGCTTGACAGGAAGGGCCCAGCGGAGCAGTTCAGAGACGGCGGTGCCCAGCGGAGCGGTGCTTGAGATGAAGGGCCCAGCGGAGCGGTGCTTGAGATGAAGGGCCCAGCGGAGCGGTGCTTGACAGGAAGGGCCCAGCGGAGCAGTTCAGAGACTGCGGTGCCCAGCGGAGCGGTGCTTGAGATGAAGGGCCCAGCGGAGCGGTGCCTGAGATGAAGGGCCCAGCGGAGCGGTGTTTGAGATGAAGGGCCCAGCGGAGCGGTGCTTGAGATGAAGGGCCCAGCGGAGCGGGCTTGACAGGAAGGGCCCTGTTCAGCGGTGCTTGTCTTGGCGGGGCCCTGTTCAGCGGTGCTTGTCACGGCGGGGCCCTGTTCAGCGGTGTTTCTCACGGCGGGCCCAGCGGAGCGGTGCTTGACAGGAAGGGCCCTGTTCAGCGGTGCTTGACAGGAAGGGCCCTGTTCAGCGGTGCTTGTCACGGCGGGGCCCTGTTCAGCGGTGCTTGTCTTGGCGGGGCCCTGTTCAGCGGTGCTTGTCACGGCGGGGCCCTGTTCAGCGGTGCTTCTCACAGCGGGGCCCAGCGGAGCAGTACTTGACAGGAAGGGCCCTGTTCAGCGGTGCTTGACAGGAAGGGCCCTGTTCAGCAGTGCTTGTCACGGCGGGCCCTGTTCAGCAGTGCTTCTCACGGCGGGGCCCTGTTCAGCGGTGCTTGTCACGGCGGGGCCCTGTTCAGCGGTGCTTGTCACGGCGGGGCCCTGTTCAGGGGTGCTTCTCACGGCGGGGCCCTGTTCAGCGGTGCTTCTCACAGCGGGCCCTGTTCAGCGGTGCTTGTCTTGGCGGGGCCCTGTTCAGCGGTGCGTCTCACGGCGGGGCCCTGTTCAGCGGTGCTTCTCACTGCGGGGCCCTGTTCAGCGGTGCTTCTCACGGCGGGGCCCTGTTCAGCGGTGCTTGTCTTGTGTTCCTAGGGAACCAGATCTGGCCAATAATTCCCGCTCATTCGCCATCCGACCTTTCGCTTGCGGGGCCCTCCTGTGCTGGAGTCCTGGGCCCGTGGGTGTCCTCCGTCACACCCGAAATGGGGCTGCTGCCGGACTTGTCCGCCCTGCTGCCCTTGCCCTCCTTCGCCGAATCTCTGGAGCCCTTGCCTCCCTTTGTGGATGTGCCAGGTGACGGTGCAAGGGTAGTGTCCTTGGGGGCTGCCGTCTCTGGCCTCTCGCGCCAGCCCTTCCCTTTTTTAGTTCTTTTCCCAGGGGGTGGGCTGGCTGTCCCCTTGCTGCTGGCCGATGTTCCTGCCCTAGGAGCTGGTGGACTCCAATAGCCCTGAACTATGGTCCTAGTAGGTGCAGGGCTTGTGGTGGCTGAGGTGCTGTTTGGACTCTTACGAGATGGAGGGGGTGGGTCAGGTGATGCAAAGAGGTTAATTTTGGAGAGGAAAAACTTTTTAGGAGCAATGGGAAGGGTAGGTGCAGTGGGTATGGGAGTGGAGGAAGAGGATGTAGGAGAGTCAAGTGTGCTGTCTTTAGGTGCAGGTGCTTGTGCTGGAGGCTGTCGTGAGGTGGATGGCTGTTGGGTGGGTGGCTGCCTGCGTTTGTGTGGTTTGGAAGAGGGGGTGACAGACACACAGGTAGAGGACACAGGGGACGTGTAAATGGCAGTGGGGGTGGTGACAGCACGTGTGCGGAGTGTTCTGGTGGGTGTGCTGGTGATGGACGTACTGGCTGATGGTGGTGTGCATGCAGGTGTGAGTGGAGACGTCACAGGGAGGGAGGAGGGAGACGAGGAGGAGGGGGACACAGAGGAGGCAGTGGCTGTTGGCATGTCTGCATGTGGATGTTGCTTGGGTGAATGCTTGTGTGATCTGTGGTGCTTATGTCTGGATGAGCTGCCCTTGGGTGTTGATGTGTGTGCAGGCTGGTCTGTAGGTGTGTCTGGGATAGGCAGAGGAACAGGGGAGTGGGACTGGGTGGAGGGAGTTGGAGGAGGGAGGCTGGAGACAGGGACAATGGCTGCCGTCAGTGCTGAGGCCAGAGCGTTGAACGATCGCTGATGGGCAGCCTGACCCGAATGAATGCCCTCCAGGTATGCATTGCTCCGACGCACCTCCCTTTCTACCCCCTGGATGGCATTCAAAAGGGTAGACTGCCCAACAATGAGCGTCTGGAGGAGGTCAATGATCTCCGCACTGAGGGCAGCAGGGGTAACTGGGGCAGGGCCTGAGGTGCCTGGGGCGAAGGAGATGCCCGGCTTCCTGGCCGAGCGGGCACGGGGCGAACGCTGAGGGGCTGCTGGGAGGGCGGAGCTGGTGCGCTGGGTGGCGGCTGTACCTGTTGTTGCGGTGGACACGGATGTTGCCGCCACCACAAGGGAGCTCCCTTCCGAGGATGTGTCGGTGTCGGTGTCGCTGACGTCTCCACGGGTCCCCGTTGTGGAGCTCCCCTCGCCCTCCGTCTCACTGGTGTACTCGGAGTCGGTTGCATGGCCCTCCGGGGCCATGTGAGATGCAGCTCCCTCGTGCGCCGATGCCACTTCTCCTCCGCCTGATGATGCTAATGCACACATGAACAGCAAAACCAAAAACAAGGGGGGGGAGAAGAAAGAAAGACATGTTGAGTGCATGCATTGGCGACACCGTTGGCGGACAGGACAGACACAGAAGCCCCCTGCACTACGCCGCACACTCGGGGTACACTACTCAATTATTGTGACTTGGCCTACAAGTGTATGGACGACAAATGCACACATAGGTGAGCCCGGGCCATGGATAGCTGTACTTAGCATCCTACAGAGGTGGGGGGCGGGGGCACAGGGCCATGCCTTACGGAGGGGCCTAGCCTACAGAAACCGCCCTGGCCTAGAGATAGCCACAGCCCTCCTCCCCCACCCAGACACCTCCACTGTGCGCTAATATAGCAGAATGTGCTGATACTCACCCCCTTGTGTCTGCTGTGATGTCCTCACGCGCCCATCCAAATCGGGGTAGGCCACCGCCAGGATCCGGGACATCATTGGGGTCAATTGCCGTGTGGCACCCCTCCTAGGTTGGGAGGCCATCCCCAGCAGAGCCTCGGCGGTCTTTCTGCTCCCGCGGCGGATGTCCTCCCACCTCTTGCGGCAGTGGGTGCCTCGTCTGTTGTGGACCCCCAGGGCCCGGACATCCTTGGCGATGGCACGCCAAATGTCGATCTTCTGATGGGCGCTGACCTGTGTGACATGTACAGGGTGGGAAAAGAAATATCATCACTTTTCTGCATGGTCGATGTGAGTGGCCCCCCCTCCCCAACCTTGCCATGTGGCATATGCTCTCATCTGTCGTGCGTTGCATTCCTCATTCGCTCCCCTCCCCACCATCTTACATCCACCCCACTCAACACAGGCATAGCCCATACAACGTGCTCCCTGTGTACTTACCTGTTGGTCTGGAGGACCGTAGAGTAGCGCATACTGGGGGAGGACCCCATCAACAAGTTTCTCCAATTCCTCAGATGTGAAGGCAGGGGCCCTTTCCCCAGTCGCAGCAGCCATTGTCTCTTCCAGACCGAGGTCACAGCAGCACTTGCAGTATAGGTCCTCTCCTGTGGATGATCAGGTCTCGAGTGATTAAGCAGATAGAAAATGGCGGTCATGCCCGCAGCGGTGCGTACCGCGGCGGTGCGTACCGCGACCGCCGGCGCACATCGTCATTGGCTCATGAGACCCATAGGGTTCAATGTTAACCAATGCTGCTTTGCGCCGCGGTCTTCGACCGCCTACCGCCACGGTGTGCCACGCAAGCGCATTGACCTCACATCCCATTGTCACACTTCACAGGTCAGGCAGCCGCCATTTCAAGGGCCCACATGGCTTAATTTCTACTGCGTCACACAGGCCTAGGCCTTGCATTGTCAATCATACAAGCCATTCAATGCATAGCGAATCGTGTACTGTGCAAGCTGTGGTTACGTACCTGTGGGTTGCTTGACTCTGTGCTCCGTGTTGTCCTTCCTAGGCACCGTCCGCTGGGACTTGCGAGGAGATGGAGGAATCCTCCCGTGTACAGACCGCTGGTGGACCTGTCGACAATGGAAGAAAGACATGTCATACTGACATACAGACTTGACCGAGCCACTATACAGGAACTGTGTGCCCAGCTGGAGCCAGACCTGATGTCCCCCATTCGCCAACCCACAGGGATTCCCCCTCTGGTGCAGGTTCTGTCAGTACTCCATTTTTTGGCAAGTGGATCATTCCAAACAACAGTGGCCATATCATCAGGGATGTCTCAGCCTATGTTTTCTAAGGTTTTGTCCAGAGTGTTGTCTGCCCTGATGAAATACATGCGGAGCTACATTGTTTTCCCTGAGGTGGGCGATTTGGCTACAGTGAAGGGTGATTTCTATGCCCTTGGCCATATCCCCAACATCATTGGTGCCATTGATGGGACTCATGTGGCTTTGATTCCCCCCAGTGAAAGTGAGCAGGTGTACAGGAACAGCAAAAGTTATCATTCGATGAATGTCCAGGTGGTCTGTTTGGCTGACCAGTACATCTCCCATGTAAATGCCAAGTTCCCTGGGTCAGTGCATGACGCGTACATCATGCGAAATAGCAGCATCCCTTATGTGATGGAACAGCTACAGAGACACCGTGTGTGGCTAATAGGTGACTCTGGTTACCCCAACCTGTCGTGGCTACTTACCCCAGTGAGGAATTTCAGGACAAGGGCAGAGGAACGCTATAATGAGGCCCATGGGCGAACTAGGAGGATTATAGAAAGAACCTTCGGCCTCCTGAAGGCCAGGTTTAGGTGCCTGCATATGACAGGTGGATCCCTAATGTACTTACCAAAGAAGGTGTGCCATATCATCGTGGCCTGCTGTATGCTTCACAACCTGGCTTTGCGACGCCAGGTGCCTTTCCTGCAGGAGGATGGTCCAGATGGTGGTGTTGTAGCAGCTGTGGAGCCTGTGGAGAGTGAAGAGGAGGAAGACGACGGGGACGACACAGACAACAGGGACACAGTGATACAACAGTATTTTCAGTAGCACACAGGTACGAATCAACCACGCCATTTTACATTTACTTAAAGTCTCCTGCCTCTCTACTGTCTGCGTTTCCCCCCAGTTCCTGTTCACTGAGTTGTGACTTTCCCTTCCGTTTTCAGAGCTGTGGGCCCCACTGCGTGACCTCTGCTTTGTTTGCCCATGGACTACAGCTGTGTGACAGTGGTATGTTGTCATCACAATGTAACTGAACATTTTGGCACCGTTATGTCTAATACATTTGTTCAAAATACAAGCAGACTCCAGATTTTTTAAGTGCAATAAGTGATTTTATTAAAGTGCTAAATTTAGGAACATGATTGTAAAACGGTGATGGGTGATGGTGGAGTAATGTCCATGGCAGAGTCCAGTTTTCAGTCTCACAGGTGCATTGTCCATATGCCTGTGGAAGGATGGAGCAGGGGCAGTTTAAGTTTGGACAGGGTGACAATGTGGGACAGTGGGATGACATCAGGGGGTATCCTTTGCTGGCGGGGGTCTTGGCATCCTACTCTGTCTTCTTGTGAGATCTCAGGGACCGCTTGCGGGTGGTTCTTCTTCTGCAGGAGGTGGGGTTCTGGTGGCCTGACGTTGTGTGGGGGCCTCCTGTCCACTAGCGCCGGCGGAGGTGGTAGGCTGTTCCTGGTCCATGCTAGTGACAGGGGCCCTTTGTGGTGCCACATGGTCCCGCAATATGGTGACTATCTGGTTAAGGGCCACGACGATGGTCCCCATTGCGGAACTAATGTTTTGCAGTTCCTCTCTAAACCCCATGTACTGTTCCTCCTGCAGTACCTGGATCTCCTGGAACCTGGCCAGTACCGTAGCCATCGTCTCCTGGGAGCGGTGGTATGCTCCCATGATGGAGGAGAGGGCCTCTTGGAGAGTCTGTTCCCTGGGCCTGTCCCCCCCCTGTCGCACAGCAGCCCTCCCAGTTCCCCTGTTTCCCTGGGCCTCTGTCCCCTGGACCGTGTGCCCACTACCACTGCCCCCAGGTCCCTGTTGTTGTTGGGGTGGTGGGTCAACCTGGGTGCCCTGTAGTGGTGGACACACCGCTGATTGACGTGTCCTGGAGACAGAGGCATGGGCCCGCTGGGTGGGAGCTGTGCTGGTGTTCCCAGAGGGGGTTAGGTCTGCTGTAGCCTGTGGCTGTCTGTGGGGAACCGACTGTCCCGAGATCCCCGATGGGCCGGGCTGGTCATCTGGATCCAGGGAGACAGAGCTGCTGTCATCACTAGGGGCCTCTTCTGGGGGTGGGATGGACATCTCTGGACCCTCCGTGGCGGTGTGGTGGCGTTCGGGTCCTGCAGGGGTATAAGAGTATGGTTATTGCTTCTGTGTGTGCCATTTCGTGTAATGGGTGGGTGGCCGTGTCCACCAGTGCTGGCATTCCCTTTTGGGGGCTTTTGTGACGGTGGCTTGTGGGGGTGATGGGTGTGTGCAGTGGGCATGCTTTGGTGATGGGTGTCCATGCTTTGGGGACGCATGCAGGGCTAGGTTTTGGGATGGGTGGGTTGTGATGGTGAGCCATTAGCAAGGAGTTGGTGTGATGGGGGTGGGGGTGAGGGTGGGGGTATGATTTGGCATGCAGGTGGGGTGGAGGAATGAAGTAGTGCAGATTTGACTTACCAGAGTCCATTCCTCCGCCTACTCCTGCGAGGCCCTCAGGATGCAGGATGTGCAAGACTTCCTCCTCCCATGCTGTGAATTCTGGGGGAGTAGGTGGGGGTCCGCCGCCAGTCTTCTGCACCGCAATGTTGTGCCTTGATACCATGGAACGCACCTTCCCCCGTAGGTCGTTCCACCGCTTCCTGATGTCGTCCCGATTTCATGGATGCTGTCCCACAGCGTTGACCCTGTCCACTATTCTTTGCCATAGCTCCATCTTCCTGGCAATGGTGGTGTGCTGCACCTGTGTCCTGAAGAGCTGGGGCTCTACCCGAACTATTTCCTCCACCATGACCCTGAGTTCTGCGTCAGTGAACATGGGGTGTCTTTGGGGTGCCATGGGGTGGTGTGGATGAGGTGAGGGGTGGTGTATGTGTTGTAGAGTGTGGTGAGTGTGGTGGTGTGTGGTGTTTTGTGCGTGGATATTGTGTAGGTGATGTTGTGATTTGCCTCTGTGTGATGGTGTACTCTATTCTGTGCTGTCTCTCTCTGTCCTTCAGTCGCAATTGTGGTCGTAGGGGTTTGTGGGTGATGTGGGTGTGTGTTTTATATTTAATTGGGTGTGTGGGAGTGGTGTGTGTATGTGTCTCAGGTGTGTGTATTTTGAATTATCCAATGTGGATGTGTTTTGTAAAGGTGTGTGTATTTTGAGCGCGGCGGTGTGTACCGCCAATGGAATACCGCGGTTGAAAGACCGCTGCAGGGATTTGTGGGTCGGAATGGTATGGGCGTATTTCTGTTGGCGTGACGGTGGACGTTTGGTCATCGACAGTTTCCTGCTGACCTTTGGTGTGGCGGACTTTTGTTGATATTGGGTTTTTGGCGGTTTGCCAGTTGCGGGTCAGAATGACCGTGGCGGTTTACCGCGACCGCGGCGGTGTTATGGCGGTCTTCTGACCGGCGGTAAGCGCCTTTTACCGCCGAGGTCAGAATGACCCCCTAAATATCTTGGGAGGAAATTTGGCAGAAAACAGGTGGGGCCTTGTCAAGGCTAAAGTACCTCCAATTGAAAGGGTGGATTGGGAAGGATAATAAGAGATGTGGTTGGCAGTTTCAGATAGAAGATAAGATCCTGGAAGATCCCCTCCCAAACAAAAATAGTGGCGTCTTGGTATTGGGAGATAGTGGAGGTAGGGGATGGTGAATTTAATTTGCCCAAAGATTTATGGGGTAATTTTTTCCTGGAAACACAGCTCGGGGACGTCTGGGAGGTGCCTATGCGTTCTCTATATCAAGTGGTCAAACCTGCCCCGTTCAGACGAAACCATATATTTGTACTATATAGAGCATTTTTGTCTCCTTATAAACTTTCAAAGATGGGGAAACGAGAGTTGGTCAAATGTGGAAAGTGTGGGATGGAAAAGGCGACGGATGTGCACATGTTTATTGAATTTTCGGCAATTCAATCTTTCTGGGAAGCAGTGAGGCATACGATATCGAAGGTATTGGGGGTTCAGATCAAGATCACCTTACTATTAGTACATTTTGGTAGATTGGATCAGATAGTAAATTTAAGGGCGGACTCGCAGAAGTGGCTATTTTATGCTATATTATTAGCTAGAAGAGAAATTTGTAGGAGATGGGTAGGCAAGGTTACTCCCTCCTATAAAGAGTGGTTGGATCAAGTGAAATATGTATTTAAAATGGACACGGTAATGGGGATTACCAAGTCAGGAAAATTTTGGTTACCTTTTAAAGTTTGGTTGGAGGATCATTTGGTGAATATATGAAATTTTGTCAGGTGATTATTCTTCTTTCCTGTCCCTCATAATTCATAAAATCAGGGTAACATATGTGCCCTTTTCTTACCCCCCCTTGTGTGGTGGACATGTTGAGATAGAAGGAAGGAGGCCCCCTCCACGGTCAAGGAGGAAGGTCGATCACAAGAGTGAAGAAAAGACCTGGTGCCTGGGATGAATGAGGACAAAAAAAAAAAAAAATCTCAGCCCAAATTTTTAACAGTTGAGGAGGGACTGCCCTGGAAAAAGCGCTGATGGCTTACAGGACCTACAGTAACACTAGTGGGGCATGTCACATTACAGTGAACCTCTTGGTTATAAATCACAATTGCATCAACTGTTTTCCTCTAGAGAGGACAGGAATGAAAATCAAAAACCATCAAAGCTGATTGGCTTGCACCAATATTTATAAGACAGGAAGTGGATCTGCCACTAATAATCGAGTGGATTCATGGCCTCTTTTGATCTGCAAGAAATAAGGTAGATTAGTTGGCTTCTCTTAGGCTGTCCAAGTAAGAAGGGAACATCTGTGGAAGAAGGGGAGGAGGAAATGGAAACCTAGGATGCTGGTGTTGGTCATAGGACAAAGCAACATCACAAAACAAAATAAAATGATGGACAGAGTGTTGAAACTTTTCAAACACTCACCCCCAGTCACAGATCTGGGTTTAATCCATCGTCATTTTGCTCGCCACATCACCTCAGTTTGGACCCAGCCATATGAAAATCAGTCTTGACCCTGTTCCCCATAGGAACAGACCAGCCCGAACTGCTAAGCCAGGTCCTTGCGGGACAGGAAACAAGCATCCTGGGACCAGTTTCAGGGTATCACCCTTCATCAGCCAGGCCAGCTTGAATCCAGTGGCGCAGTGATCAAGGGACCCACGTCTGGGCACATCCCTGCCATTTAGGGTGCACAAAGCAACATCACAAAACAAAATAAAATGATGGACGGAGTGTTGAAACTTTTCAAACACTCACCCCCAGTCACAGATCTGGGTTTAATCCATCATTATTTTAGCTCGCCACGTCACTCCAGTTTGGACCCAGCCATATGCAAATCAGTCTTAACCCTGTACCCTGGTCATAGGACACCTGGGGATGGTTTGGTGTTCCTTCCTCCAGTGACATGAATGGCTACTGCTGAAACAGAGAGAGCTTTCTGATGGAGCACCCCCACCCCACTTATCTACCTACAATCCTTCAAACACTTCATGTCCCCTTCCGTCACTCTATACCCTTCTGGCTGCCTGATGGAAGGATTTCAAATAGAGGTAATAATTTAGTTTCTGTGGAGTTTTTTTCTCTCTCATGGATTGTCCAATAACAATTAGCTCCAGCAATCAATTTTGAAAGTCATAGTTTTGCCATCCACACAATGTTTATGCTACTGCTTTTGTACTTTAGGGGCTAGTCCCTGAATGAGAGCAGCACCCATAGGCTCAGAAGCAGTTTCAAGAGCATTTTGGATAGGTGTCAGAATGTCAATCAAATGTGTCTTTCAACGGTTCTAAGTAATCAAGGAATGTTTCCCTTTATTTGGTTTACAATTAATTACTGTCACATAGTCTGTTTTCATTGGGCATATTTCTGTTAAAATGATTTGTAAAGCATCTTCATCCCTAGCATTCTGCATTGACCAATTGGCTTTTGTCACATGGCTGTTCCTAACCTCTTTGGCCATTACAGGGTCTATTGACAAAATGCATTTTGTAGTAGGCTTTGTAGAGCTAGAAAAGTAACACAAACGCACTATTCCCAATCTTAACATGCTGAGGTTGTGCCTACACCTCCCCTTTTTTGTCTCTATGGAGAACTCCATCCTAACAGAGGAGTCTCACACACATATTGAATACGTTTTAGTAATAAACCTGGAAGAGACAAAAGGGAGTGGTTGAAAAATGTGGAAAAATTTGGAATACTTATGACTAAAGGGACAGGGATTAGGGAGAAGCAAGGAGTGGTTTAGGGGGAGTTAGGGAGGGACATGCACCCACCCAGAAAAGGCTAAGCCCATAGCTATTGCACTTCTAAAGTTGTTACAGTCAAAATAGGACCTAAAACAGTAGTAAATTATTTCAACTCAGAGTTCATGTAAGTCCAACACTACACATACCTAACCATTGGTACGGGAACTGACTCCCAGACTTAAAATAAAACCCCATAGGAAATACTGGTAAAAGTATTTAAAATTGTTAAAAATGCATATAAATAAAATATAACATAAAACACAATATATAAAAATAAACATATTTATTCTTCAATTATATATTCTACCAAATATGTTTTAATTCAAAATGTAATATGATATTACATTTTAATAAAATACACTTAAATTACTTTAGGTTAAATGTGCACATCACTTTTAATAATTATTAATGCAAAATAATTCATTTTTATTTTAGGTGGGAATTTATGATTTGGTATAAACTTCAATAAATTACTTTAGTTTAACATATTTAAATTGACTAAAGATTTAATTCAGAATTAAGTTAATAGTGTTGTAGCATTTTTTGTTTATTGTACATTCAAAATAAATAGATAAATCCAAGTTACAAGAATATTTAACACAAAAATATGTTTCTATATGTTTTCAAGTTAAATACACCTTTTTACTTTTCCCTATATTTTGCTAGTGGGATACCCCACAACTAAACTGCTGTTTAATGACTGGAAATGTTTGTACTTTTTTTAATTTACTATTAGAACCAAATGCTGGAGTTTTACATAACAAGGATTGCAACACTTGCAACAAACTTGCTAATGAAATGAGTGATTGTTGTCAACTCCACCACTTACCTCCACCTGAGACTCAAGTCAACAACAACGAATCACAGCCAAGCTGAACACATAAGAAATTAGTTCACACATCAAATAGCTTTAGCTGGATTCACCATGTCGCTGAAAGTCTTTGTAGGTTGAGGAGGAGGAGAGAAAGGGTTTACAGGCAAAGGATCAATGTCTTTGGAATGTTCAGTGAAACTGTCATTGCCAGCTACGATTTGTCACCTGATGTGATCCTGGGCATGGCTGCTGACTGGGGGGCAGGTGCTGAATTCATCTACAGCCCGCTCCCTTGCTATCCTAGCCTATTTAAAAAACTGGCTGCACTCCATTTCATTGGCTTTTTATCTTTCCAGACGGTCATCTCTGGCAAAGCTGGCATCTTACAGGGAATCCAGTCTTGATGCTTGCATCAGGTGCTGAGATGCATGAACAGAAGAATGCAGCAAAGAAAATTGATTATTATTTGGGGGTAGGTGACTACCCAATTCAAGGAATAATAACAGCCCTTGTCAGGATGAACCCTCAAAGCTTAACTCCCTAGTGGCTGTGGCACCTAGCAGACAGGCTTAACTTAGGGCAATAGAGTAAAATTCAATAAACAAAATGGAAACAAAATAACAAAATTCAGTAAAGGGAACCAGAGATATAAATGTTTAAATGTTAAGTAGAAATAGTGCCAAAAACACAAAACATCACTGATAGTCACAGGTCGCAGTAGATTGGGTTCTAGACACAATTTGAGACTGATTATGTTCAAGCACAGGTCTGATACACCAACCAGGTCAATTTTGGATAAAGATTTTACCTTCTGACTCAGTCATTTAAGTCCCAATCCACCAAACAGTACACTTCTAAAGTCCACCACCTCAGTGGAGTGGAGGCACTTAGAGACTCACAGAGTGTCAGGCAGAGGCCAACAACAGCGTCCAGTCCATGTCTAGTTGCCAATGTTTATCGTAGTACTTTCAGGAATAAGCCTCTTTTATCTTGTTGTATCCCTGTAGCTTGAACAGGAGGTCTGAATTATGTCCCTAGAAGTCCACTTCTTTGTCCTGGGAACAAGAGGGAGCAGGTCCAGTCCTTCAGGGCTCCTCTCAGGTCACCAACAGCAGGTCCAATCCTCTTCTGATCTTCCGCAGGTCCAGGAAGTATTTTCAAATGGGTACCTGGAGATGCCACATTTTTGCCTGGCACTAGTAGTGGGTGGGAATGACACCTAGGCGTGCCCTAACCAATAGGGTAAACATTCCTTAGGCCAGCTCTACCCCCCTTTGGGTATTTTTAAGATGGTGAAAGTCTTCTGCCACATTAAGCTTAAGCTTGAGGGTTTGTGGTGTGTGTATAGACAGTGTACCATTGTAATCCTAGTGTCTGCCCACATCTACTGCTAAAATCAAGTTTGAGGCAGCCACTGTGCCCACAATAAAACAAGAAACAAAAACATGTTAAGAAAAAAACAGAGTGCTTTTGTAACCAGACAGTGGATCCACAAACTTTGTGTTGGCATCCTGTTCTCACCACTTTCAAGTGTGCTCTAAGGGTGATATGTAACTGTAGAGAAGGAAATTTAGTAGGACAAAAGCAGAGTCCTGCAACAACCAGACAGTGGATCCCCAATATTTGCCTCACCATTGCATTCTTTCCCCTTCCTTAGCCCCAACTGTTACATGAAAACTCATCAGATCTGTCAAGCAGGGTTTTACACTCAAGCAGGATGAAATACTGTAGTATCAAAAAGTATGCCCCCCACCCTGCCTGGAGTTCAGAGGAGTCATCTCTTCCCATTCAGGTCAGCCCATTGTTTACTCTTGGGAGGTATTTCACTCCTATTTAAGGTTAATCAGTGGCTGGGTGCTGGCATACGCTTATATTAATGATCCTTCTAACAGTTCAGACAGGCAAAGTTTAACTTTCTAAAATCTACCTTCCCTTAATATTTATAAAATCTGATTTGAATTGGACTTTAAATACAATGCTAAAAGTAGAGATTCCATACTTTTTTCTAACTTGTCCTCTCCCAAGATACTGTATTAGTATTTCAAATTGCTTCCCAGTGTTTCCCAATGTGCCAGCCAGCCTTCCTACAGTGAAAATAGGTTTTGTGGGGACCAGTCATTGCAAAGACATGCTACCTTCAAATTTTTATATGTCCTAAGTAAAATGCACACTACCTTGTGAGCTGTAAAGCCTACATAGGGTGACTTAATATGTAAAAAGAAGGTTTTTACCTGTCGAAAGGGGTTTACTTTGACAGGTCACAGTGCATGTTTTTCACTGTTGCACTCAGGGTACAGTGGCAGACCTTATGCCATGTGTTGGAAATGGCCTTTCTGCAGGGTCACTCCCAAACTTTTTGCCTTCCTCCTCTTTTTCTGACCTCATTTTTTATGGCTTTAGGACTCTGCACACTTTACCACTGCTAATCAGTGCTAAAGTGCATATGCTCTCTCCTTAAAACATGGTGACATTAGCTGACACCCAATTGGCTTATTTAATTTACTTGGAAGTCCCTAGTCAAGTGGGCCTGCAAAATAAATACTACTAGTGGGCTGCAGCACTGGTTGTGCCACCCACATGAGTAGCCCCCTAAGCATGTCTCAGGGCTGCCATTGCAGGGCCTGTGTGTGCAGTTTCACTGCCACTTGGCATTTAAAAGTAATTAAACTCCCCTTTTTCTACATATAAGTCATACCTAAGGTAGGCCCTAGGTAGCCCATAGGGCAGGGTGCTATGTAGATAAAAGGCAGGACATAAACATGTGTGTTCTGTATGTCCTGGTTGTGTTAATCTCCTAAATTCGTTTTACACTGCTGTGAGGCCTGCTCCTTTCATAGGATAGCATTATGGCTACTCTCATACACTGTTTGAGTGGTAGATTCTGATCTGAAAGGAGTAGCCAGGTCATATATAGTATGGCCAGAATGGTAATAGAAAATCCTGCTTATTGGTAAAGTTGGATTAATATTTCTATTCTAGAAATGCTACTGTTAGAAACTGAGCATTTCTCTACACTTAAATCCTTCTGTGTCTTACAATCCACGTCTGGCTAGGTTTACCTGACAGCTCCCTTGTGCATTCACACAGACACCCCGAAACACAGAATGATCAGTCACACTTGCACACATCTGTATCTTGAATGGGTCTTCCTGGGCTGGGAGGGTGGAGGGCCTGACACTTACATGTCAAAGGACAGTAGCCTGCCCTCGCACAAAGGACTGCCACACCCCCTATTGGGACCCTGCCAGACAGGATGGAAGTGAAAGGGGAACTTGTGCACTTCTAAGCCACTGTTTGAAGTCTCCCCTACTTCAAAGGCACATTTGGGTATTCAAACAGGGTCTCTGACCCTTCCAATTCAGACACTTCTGAAGTAGACACTTCTACTTCACAGACACTTCTGGACAAGATACCACTGGAGAAGAAACCCTGAACCAGAACTTGCAACTGGCCAAGAGGAACTGCCTGGCTACCCAAAGGACTCACCTGACTGCTTTTCTGGAAAGGACTGCTGCCCTGCTGTTGTCCTGATGCCTTGCTGTCCTTTGGCTCTGCTGAGAAGTGCTCTCCAAGGGCTTGGATAGAGCTTTCCTCCTGTTCCCTGAAGTCTCAGGACCAAAATGATTTAATCTCTGCAAAAGAACTCCTTGTGCTGCGAAAATTAACGCATAGCCTGGAAGAAACGACTCACAGCCTGCCTCGTGGTGAGAAAATCACCTAACGCCGAACTGGATGGAAGCAGTCTGACTTCCCGATGAGGAGAAGTGCCAGCGTTGCGACTGGAAATTCGATGCACAGCCCACTGGATCGACGCATTGCAGTGCTGGAACAATGCAGCCCGATTTCCTGAGAGGAATCGACGCAGTGCCTGCTGTGCGGCAGAAATTTCCACACAGCACCCACTGGATCAAGGCAGCCCCTGTGACTTCGTCCTGCACATCCAGGATTTCAACGCATAGTCCCCAGGGGGTCCAAAAACCCCACAGCCCAAAGAGGATCCCAGTCGCAAAGCCTGCCCTGCGTGGAAACTCAATCACCTATCGGCTGTGTGCACCGGAAAAATCGACGCACACCTCCCCCTTTTCCACACAACTCCTCCCCTGCAGTCCCTCGTGGAGAATTTGAACGCAAACCAGGTGCTTTGTGCTGGCAAGAGACACTTGTTGCTTTTTAAAAGACTAAGGTCACTTTATATCATATTTACAGTCATATCTCAAAGTATACTTATTGAATCTTGATCGTTTTGACCTTACCAGATAAATATTATATATTTTTCTAAAAACTGTGTGGTGTATTTTTGTGGTGTTCTACTGTGCATGATTTATTGCACAAATACTTTACACATTGTCTTCTAAGTTATGCCTGACTGCTCAGTGCCAAGCTGCCAGAGGGTGGGCACAGGATAATTTGGATTGTGTGTGACTTACCCAAACTAGTGTGAGGGTCCTTGCTTGGACAGGGGGTAACCTGACTGCCAACCAAAGACCCCATTTCTAACACCATGTTTGCACTGCCACTGTAGTGGATGGCACTATAAGGGCTGCAGTCCATTGGTGGCATTTAACTTTGTATGCCTTGCACCATATACAAGGGACTTATAGGTAAGTTAAACCTGGATAGCATGGGTAAAGTACATAAAGTTCTAAAGCCAGCAAAAACATAGGGGACAGAAAAAGGCAAAAATTCTGGGTTCACCACTCAGAAAAGGCTGATCTCCTACAATTGCTTCTGCACAGTCACGGATGGAAAGGCATAGGATTGCAAGGAAATTTGATGCCACTTTCCTTATGTAATAGTTGCCGCTGACTGCACCAATGTTGAAGCTCAGCCACCTCACCGCACAGCACAACTTTTCCACAATAGAGCACAAAAACTCCATCAACGTTCAGGCTGTCTGTGAGGCAAGGGGCTGCTTCTGTGAAGTCTATTCTGCCTTCCCTGGGAGAACATATATTAGCTAAATTTTACAACAGCCACCTCTAGAACGCGGCTTAATTGCTGGGGATTTGGTGACATTTGGCTTATTGGTAAATAACAACATGCCGCGATGGGCCTACACACACAGAAAACTCCATGTACATGAAGGCAATTCTCTTGTAGTTTTTAAGTAACAAACTCCTGCTTACGGGCTACTTGTCAAATAAAAAAAAACATTTAGGGGCATATTTAACAATATATCATGCAGCACAGCAAGTCACCTTGCTGCGCTGCCTGCAAGGGAAATGGTAAGGAACGTGCTGTACATTCTTGGCTTTTCCCAGCGCTGGCACACAACGTGCTGATTAAACAGGATTGTTTGTGTGGAAGGAGCACCTTCCTGCACAAAAGCAATCCACTGAGGCATATTCCACTTTCTATGTGTGTTGCAGAATGCAGCACACATAGAATGAGGAAGTAACCAAGAGAAATAAAGATATTTTTACTTGTTACGCCTAGAGAGGCGTAGGTTTTTGACACATTCACAGGTCTACTAGTAATGGTGATCTTGGAATACTCCAAAATCCATGGGTGAATGCTTGTGAACACCCACGCTGAGCCTATGGAATGGCTTCCTAGGGCAGAGTTACTCTGCATTGCGTTAATCTAGACTTATCAAGCAAGGCAAGGCCACAACAATGGCCTTACCTGGCTTGATAAATCAGCCTTGAGACTTGCGTCACTCCTAAACCACGTTGCGTGGTGGAAGAGCAACACAAATCTTTGACAAATTTTGGGCCCTAATGTTCAGAAGACATTTTACATCACATTAAGTTTAACAGAAAGCAAGCAAGACCGCTAGGTCTGCGGAGGCTCTAGTCTATGAACCCTTGGCAGAGGACCACCTGCCATTATTACAGATCCCTACCTGCTTGGCAGGGATATTTTTGTTGTTTGTGCCTCTGCTGGAGAGGCTTTCAATAAATTTGAGTTATTTTGGAATGTTGACATCTAGAATGTAGGCTCAGGGCTCTATGCAGTGAATGTGGGACAGATCAAGAGCTGCAGGGTTTCTCTCAATGAAACGTAAATAAACCGGTTTAATCTGCTACTGCATGTTGTACATTTGTACATCACCTCATTCAGGGAATCACTGTTTTATGCAGGTGATGGCGGGTATGCTCTCTCTCTCCTCAACTTCTCACACCCTACAGCCATCCAGCCATAGCATCACAGAAGAGGTACAATTGGGGACAAAAGTACATATGCCATTATTTAACAATTTAAGTTCAGGCTGGACTGTTCCCATGGACAGCAGGGTCAAGGCTGATTTGCATATGCCTCGGTACAAACGGAGATGGCATGGTCGGCAAAACAAAGGTGGAATGGGATGCAGCCTGAAAGATTGCCAGTGGCTGAGATTAATTCAAGCATTCCATCCATCACCATGTTGATTTTGTAAGATTGTTGTAGCCTATTGCATTTTGCATAGCATCACCATAAAACAGGGCTGACAAATAAATCTTGACCCTGATCTATGCCCACATTCAGGATTTGATGAGATGGACCTCCCATTTCCCATTCGCTGAGAGGTAATTAAATATCACCATGCAGGAGGCTGTTGGCAAGTATTCTCAGCTTTATTGGGATCCAGCAGATGCCCAGTTGAGCAATGCCGCACTGGTCTAAATCTGGCAAAACATTACAATACCCTGCAGTGCCGTGGCTGTCCACACCCGTCAGGAGAAGGTGTGGGTCAAGCACTGGAAGGACCTTCATTGCTGGGCCAGGATTACGGCTCAGAACATTATGGACTTGTCCTACCAGCCTAATACACAGCACCCCCACATGGCACTCTTGTACCAGATTGTCTTGAAAGCTTCCTGACCAACCCTCCATGTTCAATTGGAAATGTTTAAATAGCAGAGAGAGAGGGACAGCAAGTTTATATTAGTAGTTGTCACTTCGGTCCACATGCATTTTGAGAGTGCTGTTGTGTCATGTGTTCATTGTGAGCTTTTTCATAACCTTATATATTCTATTTCACATTTTTTGTGATGTGCAACTTTTGAACATTAAACTTTACTAACATGTATGATTTTTGCTTGTTTTGTTAGGATTGGCTACTCATATGATCTTGACATTATGGAAATGCTTTTAAAATACTCAGAGTTTATTGCATCATACAGCCTAAAACACAAATTAAACCTTAGAAATCAATAGAATTTCCATTTTGCCAATTTTACTTTATGTGATGCTGACGGGTAACTGTACCTTGCTACGTAACCAGTGCATGTTTGTTTCAAGGACCACTGCCTACTCCAAAAACGTTAGTTTTTTTCCACATTCACGAAGTGGAGGGGGTCCTAAGGATCCAAAAGACCCCTTCCTATTTGTGAATGGGTTACCATTACCTTTGTATGGTCAATAAAATATTAATGTTTTGTGGCCGGATTTAAGCTGCAGAACATCAATACACACCATAAGGAATCAAAATGTGGAAGGGATGCCCTAAACACAACCTTTTCTAATACTGATTAGATATGGTTTTCAAAACCCATTTAATGATTGGGAAGATCTTTTCTGCGTTGTTAAATAGGCTTAGTAGTAACCCCTTAGAGAGAATGGAGACTTATTCTACATTTTTAAGTAACTTTACACTTAGATTACATGACTAGCCAAAAGTGGCAAAGTTACTCAAAAGTATATGCGTAAAGTTACACATTTAACTTACTCACAAGTGTAACTTACCTTAGTGAAAAGGCACTTCTAGCTCTCAATAACTAGCTAATGCATGTCTGATTGTGAATGTTGTTTTCAGTCATAGACTGGAGTTCTTCCTTAAACTTTCCAGGATAGTCTCCACTGTTGGAAAATTATCTTATTATAAGAAAAAGGTCGAGCACAACTACAGGAGGTGGACAATGACCTTCCCCAAATGTGCCTGGATACTGCTATAAGGATAACAGGTATGGGACTTCATCTGAACTGTCTTCACTGTCTATCTCTTCACTTTCACTTTTGCTGGATTCCATCATAGTGTATCTATCTCTCGGCACCCTACTCCTAGCCCCACCATCAGAAAACCGACAGAAGGGCTAGGTACAAGACTGTCCCTGGTAACAATAAAACAAGGTGCATGTCTCCTCTGTCTTACCATGTCTTTGAAAGAGGCATACTGGAACTGTCAGAGGCTCATTTTGTCCTTGCACAAGCTGTGTTAATGCTTGCTGAACCTGAGTGCACTCCATTCACCTGCACTGCTTCTCCTTGCACCACACCATCTGCCTTAGCACTCTCTTGTGCACCTACTAGAGCGTCGTCGTCTTTTGGCTGGGAAAGTAAGGGTAACATATCTAGGAAATTCTCAACACTACCTTCCTTGTGATCCGCAGTAACCTGGGTAAGAAAGGTAAGGGGGAGGCTACACAATTGGGGATCAGACTCTGGTTTTAATTGTCATGATGCTTATCTGGTATTTTAGCTTTTCCTGGTTGTCCTTTAGACATCTAACTTAGCCAGCATTTGATGTTTATTTAGCCAACTTAGGAATGCCTTCCATTCATCAGGTGATAATTTACTTTTGGATGTTACTATTTTTTATTTAGGATTTGTGATCTTATGATTGTATAAAATACATGCTCTTATCCTCACTCTACTTACCCAAAACTTGTATGTACCTGCACATGATTCTCCCATATTGGTTCTACATAAAGTAGACAGAGCCATGACCTTAGAGCTTTTGGTTCACCTTTGACCTATTTTACCCTCAATCACCTGAGGGGAAAGGGTTAGGTTGCCTGAAAACTAATGGAAGTTCATGAACTCAAAGGGAGGATATAAAGTATGCAATCATTGCGGGTGAGCCAGTGTGTTCTACTAGCCCCTTGTGTTCAAGAAATGTCAGTGTAAGGCCCAGTGGGGTTCATGAACCTGCCACAGTGGGTGAACCAGGTGTTCATGGTCAACAGCATTCATCCAATAGGGTCTGTACTAGGTACATATATACACACCTATTTAATGCCCCTCCTGAACCACCTGCTCTTTCTTTGGATTTCACTCACACTAGCACCTTGCCCAAATCCTGTTCATCCTTTTGGGGCCTTATATCCAGACCTTTCAAGAAGATACTTATTTTAGAACAGTAATTTTAAAGAAAGAGTTTATTCAAAAAGTTTGTAAAGCTACCTTACCTGGTTCAGAACATCAGCACTGGGCCATTCTCCACTCAAGAACCACTATGTCCTACCTTGGTAGCACTTTGGTCATACGGTGGTCAGGTCACACCCCAGCCATCACACCTGATCAAGATGTTGAAAATCCGAGTTTGTGACACCAAGATTGTTGAAGAAAACATTAGTACTCTGTGTTTGGATTGAGTCTGCCCACTGTATTTATTGAAAAACTATTATCCCATAAATTGGGTACCTGTCCCTCTAGAATTAGCCAATGAGAAGAGTTACCCCAGATGAGTCAGCACGAACATTAATACCCATTATTGTACATTTATAGAGCAATGTAACTTGGTTAAAATGACTCTAAGAGGCAAGTATAGGAATGAGATCATGAAAAGCAATGAACTGGGAATAGGTGTCTTTCAATTGCATCTAATCATAATGCTCAGTGCTCCACTGTTTCTACTGACACAGCAGTCTTTGCAATCACGTCTCAGTTATCAAGTACAAGGCCCCATTTTCACTAGAAGGCGATAGCCTCTGGATAGTGTAATAATTGGCTTAACAAAAGAGGGCTGCTCAAGGTTATATGGTTAAACATTACCACAATTAAAATGCTGTCACTCTAAATAAAGAGCACCCACCTCCATGGCATGGAATAGTACATTAACATCCCCACTGGGGCACAGGACATACGCATCCTGGTCTGGGAATGTCATTTTCCATCTAGTATAGTCTGGTGTGCACAGGACATACACATCCAAGTGTGTACAAGAAATGCTGCCTCATGTTTGCTTGTGCAGACATGATATATACCTTCTAGTGTGGACAAGATATAAACAGAGTGGGCAGGGTATGTACTTCCTAGTGTGGACAGAAAAACACCTCCTAGTGTTAAAAGGATATGCCCCTTTCAGCTTTGAGAGGATATACACATCCTAGTTTGGTGGTACATGTACCTCTTTGTGTGGACAGGATATACACTTCCGAAAGTGGTCAGAACATGCACCTCATGGTGTGGTCAGAACACACACATCCTAGCATGGTCATGATCTGTGTCTGATAGTATGACTAGAACAGGCATCTTGCAGAGTGGAGAAATTGCACATCTCTTAGTATGGCTAAGAAACACATATTCTAGTGAAGACCGGACACATGTGCCCTAGCATGGATAAGTCAAAACCTGTCAGTGTGAAAAGGATATGCACCTCCTTCTATGGAAAACTCATACACATCCTAGTGTTGTGGGACAAACACCTCCTTCCGTGGATAGGATATGCACCTCTTACTATGGACAGGACTCCTTTAGTGTGCAGGACATTTACTGGCTTGATTGGACAGATTGTACACATGCTGGTGTGAACAGGGTGTGTATGTACTAGTGTGAAAATAAAATGTATCTCCTATTGTGGACAATATATATACATTTCAGTGTGGAGAGGACATACACCTCCTAATGTGGAGAGGCTATATACCTGTTAGCGTGAACAGGATATGTACCTTGTAATCTGGGCAGGATGTATACCCCCTTAGGGGTAGACATACACCTCTTAGCATGGACAAGAAAATCAGATCATAGTGTAGTCAGGCTACCTATCCCTCAGTGTGGACAAGTAATACACACCCTAGTGTAGATAGGACATGTATCTCCGGGTGTGGAGGGAATATATCTTAGTGTGGAAAGGACACACACCTCCTCTGTGACAGGATGTACACCTCATAGTATGAACAAAACATAAACATCCCAGTGTAGGCAGGACATGTATCACCAAATGGAACCACGACATATACCTCCTCGTATGGGCAGAATAAAGTCCTATTGTGGGACATAACATATGGCTTCAAGTGTGAGACAAGATTTCCAACTCTGTGGTATGGAACAAGGCACCTACCATTTTTTTTCCAAAACAGGGCATTCATTTCCTGATGTTGAGTCCTATTTAGCTATGAAGTGTGATATTTACCTTGGAAATGTGGGAAAGAAGTTCACATGCCAGTATAAACCAAAAGAATAATCTGCAAAATGTTGAAAATGGCATTTATTCCATCATTACTACATCACTGAACTTCAGTACTATCATATTACAAGACGTGAAAAATGTCATAAACATGTACGCAAACAGCCATGGTGTGCAAAAACTGTACTGGTAAATATTGCCTGAACTAAAAACCTGTTTTGGGCACAAACAGGAGTTTGCACCTGAAACGAAATTAGCTCTGAAGGTGTAATCAAGACCTGCTGAGGAAAACGTTTGGTAAATCTTATTCCCCGATACTCTGCCAACATCTCGCACTGGATTCATTTTGGGAGAGGATAGTGAGAAGAATTTGGCCCTGTCCGAACTGTTGGCTGTGTCCTCTTCTGACACTACGGAGAATACACCATTAATGTGCCTGCTGGCTAAAACAAAAGACAAGGGTGTTTCTGGTAAAACATAACCTCATGCGTGTGGGCTTGGCTCATAAAAATCTATACAATTCTATTAACTGAATTACAGATGACCTAATTCCCAGCCGCCAGCCACATTCCATTAGCAACTGGCACAGTGCCAGGTTGTGGTCGAGCAAACGTGACACCGGGCACTCTATCTGCTGGAAGCCAGGGCTACCATTTTCCGCCTTCACCTATGCGCTCATTTATTTCATCCCACTTATGAGTAGATATCCCCCTCCCCCCGACCTGCAGCGTGGACCAGCTGCCCAATTACCGGTTAGAACCGATGACGCAATATGGCGCGTTCGTTTCTCCGTTACAGAGGTCGGGGTGGAGACCCGCGTGCCAAGTATGATTCTAGGCTTCCTGTCAGTGATCTCATTCTTTATGCATCACGGTTTACTGTTTGGGAGTAGGGTGCGAGCAAGTTTATCAAATGTAAAGTTTCAGCACAGGTGTTCTTGTTGCAAGCATGGCAAGCAAGCGCTACAGGGAACTGTAATGATTCAGTTACTTACTAGAGAAGCAGAATAATTTAGACTCCATCACCTTGTCATAGGGGAATTATGCATTTACATTTGACATTATATTTACTTTGTGCTTTAATAATGATGTGTGTGAACATATAAAAGCATTAAATTAAACCTAACTACTGCGAAACTGAAAGTTTTATAAGGTTGCGAAACTGAAAGTTTTATAACAAGTGCACTAATGTTCATTTAAATTGCCTTCATGCATTCATTATTCCAGTTTTATATTTGCACTGTTGCATTTTCTAGCACAGGTGTATTAATAAAAATTATTAATGAGTGTTCATGTATTCTGAATAAGGGATTTGTGTAGAAAATACAATAATGTAGAAAAATAATGCACACATTTGAAAATGTGATTAGAAGAGTGGCCAACAGTGTTCACAAAGTGTACTTACTAGTAGTTTAATATTGAGAAATGTTGAATATATGTTTGACTAATGTAGTAATATGTCATATTAAGGTTTATGCATTATGTCCTAGTTTTATTAATTGTAAGCCTTAATTTAGCAAATGTCTTGGCCTACCTGCCAGGCCTCATGTCACAGCTGTATTTCTTAAACGTTTAATAAATGGATGTCCTAGAGAGTTAAACTGTAATTTTCCATTTTGCATTGTTTAAATGTGTTCTAAACTGAAGGTTCTCATGAGAACAGACTCCTAGAAGATGCTGTTCTTGCTAATGTAACATTTTGTGTGTAATGTGTGTGAGACTGACTTTCTCAGGAGAACAACGAAGACACTGACTGGAGTAGAAGCTGCAACAATATTGTTACCTGACAAGCTGGATGATGAGGACATTGCAGGACAAACCAATCAATGACATGTGAATGGAGTAATAGTAGAATTCATAAATTTCGGGTTTTAGTTTTATTGGACAAAGTGTGAACATGCGATTAACTGACCAATGGGGATTTGAGACATAGTTTTACTAGTTTTGACTTAACAACACTGCACAGGTTCATTGCCCATTTTCTTGCTGGCCGAAAGGTCAAAATTTTCTTGTGCGTCCTGACAAGAGACTTGCTTAACTTTACTGCTTAGAGGTTTTGCGTTTTCTGAACTTTGATGCTGAATCCTGATGCCCTGCTAATCGACTAGTGCCCTGAGGACCAAGACTGACTCTGCTTGCTGATCCACGTTGAGGATAGGTATTATGAATTAGACTGTTGACTACTATGCATATTTGCTTTTTCTTTCTAGGTACCAACTGCACTGTTTTGATAGAGCCATAGTTAGATGTTTTTCCAAATTTGTGTTACTAAATTGTTTTATATGAAGCCCAACATGCGGATGCTAATCTGGTGTTAGTTAAGGATCCTCACTAATTAATTTAAGCTAACAGGGAAAACTTTTGATGAATTTCTCTGCTGAGTTCGAATGTATCTAATCACTTTGACGCAGTTGACGTTGTTATTGATTTGCACCATAACCTTAGAATGTGTTGTAGTTCAAGCTTTGATTAGATGACATTTCTTCCGCTGCTTTGGACAGACAGTATTGTTTCTGTATGTGTTTCATTTGATTTTGAGATTAATCTACTTGACCTTAGAATTGTTAATATGGGGAAATAAATATCCTAACTTTTACTAAAAGGTGTGGTTATTCATGATGGAAAGGTCATGGTAAAAAATTAGTGCTGGTGGGCCCCACCGGCAAACATCGGCTCAGTTTAAGCATGGTCTCTCTCTCTTTCTCTCTCCAATCTCTCCTGCTCTCCCGCTTTCTTGCGCACCACATTTCTAACATTCAAGACACCTTCAGACAACCATTACGACATCTGTCAATGTTTACCCCAAAATGGCATGAGCCTCAATCCAGCTTCTGTAACACACAGAAGACTGGCATCTCTAATTTCCATCCTATACGTAAAGTCACATGTCTTGCTACCTGAGAAGGCATTGACACCCAAAGGCCGCTAGAATGGAAGAAACAATGATTTAACATCTGTTATCATCTCAACCAACAATATATAGAACGAAAAACACATCCAAAGTCTGCATTTGAGTTGAAAAATGGTTAAGGTATGACTGACGTTCACAGTGACAGCTCAGTATATTGTGATGGAAAATCTAAATGAGGAAAAAAATCATATCAAATTAATAAGTGACTTTGCTGTTTTATTTCTCATGCCCTACTCAACCCTTCTCCAGATGATGTAAAAATAAAATCTGTATTGAAGGCATACTGAGTACACTGAAAAGTTAATCACTAACATAGGACAAGTCATGCAGACTCTGCATTGTTTCTTCCTGTGCTAGACAAAGTCTTTCTAGTATGTACTTGCATATGCTATTTCTGTAGCACAGAACCAGCCTAAAGGCAGTGGAGCACGGTACATAGTAAAGAACAATTATAAAGTCAATGAGTAAGAGGAGAGAAAGTTGAGTTGTAGATGATTAATGCATGATTCAGCGTTCTTTAAAGAGGTTCTCAACTCTTTCATAATTTGAGCAGAGTTGGGATGATCGAGACAGAGATGTTTTTCCAAATCCTAGGTGCATAGAAGAAAAAGACTTACTGGCTTGTTTTTTTATTCTTCACACTTCTTAGTATGCAGTCTGAAGGTGTCCTGGCAGCGAGTGTGCAGAGATCAACCACAGGTGGTGAGCTGCAGGATAAGCCGGGGAACTTGAGAGCTTTGTAAATGATGCTGTTGGTGTTCAAGACAGTGTGGGCCAGCCAATGGGGATACAATGAAGTTCCATCTAGATCGAGGTAATGTGATCATATTCGTCAGGGCATAGATAAGACACGCTGAAGCATGTAGAATGACCATGAACTGTGCCAGTGTGGAGTCTGAAAGGCCAGGGAGTAGGGCATTATCACCATATGAGGGTTTGAACAGCAATTATAAAGTTGCAGTCTGGAACAAATGGTTTGGCTTTCTTTAGAAGAGAGAGAGCAGGTACCAAGCTGTTTTTGTTTTTCTGACAGCGTGTTCTTTGAGAGTGATGTTGTTGTCCAGGGTGGAGCCAAGTGGCTTGCGATTCAGTGAAAGTTAGGTTTTAAAGCCGTCCAGGATCATGTCATTCTTTCAGGTTTGCACTGTATCTTGTTTCAAGTAATGCAAGAAGCCAGAAGAAGTGGGGAACCCAAGCATAGGCTTTTTGCATAGTACCAATTAAAATTCAAAAAGCCTGAAGCACTGCCCCCCTCTCCTCTGCTACACCCAGGGTGCTTGGAGATTGTGAAAGCCCACGAGATGGAGGAGAGGTTGGAGGAAATAGAACCTCATGAAGGTCTTGCTCACTTCTGGTCAGGCAGTCATACAGGATGTCTAGCTCAAGCAAGCTCCACCCTTCAGCCCCTTGCCAACCTCTAGTATGGCACAAAAGTGTGGGTGCAAGCCCCTTATTTGAACAAATCTATGAATGATTGCTATTGAATGCCGGGCACTCAGATGTACAAGTCACTCACAAACCTCACAAGGGATCTACAAAGTGGCAGAGCATTCTGAAGCCCTCCTTGGACCTAGAATGTTCTCCAACCTACATCTGCAATGTCTCTACTTACAACTTACTCCCTCTTTGCACTGCCAAGGATGAGTGTATCATTGTCAAAGTAGGGCAAAAAGGGTGCAGGAAGGCTGCAAAGACCATCAGCTCACATTTGATCAAACATTAACCGAGATGGAGAAGATAAAAGACCTTTTGTCCTGCTATAACTTTAAACTTATTCTCCAGATAAACATTCTTTACTTCACCCAGTAAGTACCTTAGCTCACTGATTGTCATCTCTCTTGCCAATACATGCTGGAGTACACTGCTGAAAGCCCAGGTAAAAATGTAGGTAGCCTGCAATATGTTTTGTTCGCATGTTTCAGCTTGATTAGTGGTGGAAAGCTGCAACCATCTTGGTCTACCTTTTCCTACTTTGCTTACATTCATACTAAACAGGCGTATGATATGCAGAAAAGAGCAAATGGTAAGTTGAGTAAATGAATAGACATATTTAGTTCTAGCATAAAGAGGCAACTATGGGTGTGTGAAATTCATGTAATTTGATTTTGCGTGCATATTGTTGGTGTGAAAGGCAATTCATCATATAGTGCCATATTTCATTGCAAAATTTGTTCTCATATCACTTTTTGACAGGAGTACGCATTCCACTCTAAAAATAGGGCCAAAAAACACAATTGCCACAAACAGCAGCTTGCGTTCTGGTTGGTCATGCGCTATAATTTTGCCACGCCAGCAGCTTAGTTACTCAACGTGGCATAATAGAATCATTTTGAAAATTTATTGTAACAAGTATGGAGCAAAATTTCTAAAATAACGTAAAGTATGCCGGTGTAATTTAAACTTTGCCCAGGTTTAAATGCAACTTGTTGGATTGTGGTTCATGGAGCGAGTCTGGAGCTGGAACTAAGTTCCAGGTTGGTCCTGTTGAATAATCCCGGTTGTATCCAATTGCAGTGTATTGAGACTAGGACACATGCAGGGTTGAGTGGGTGTGTGCACATTCAGCCTACGTGTAGGTTTTGTTCTCCATAGTAATATATGTTGGTCTGTGTATATAATTACACTATTTGCATATTGTACTACACAAACCTAAGTCTATTAGAACTTTATTACAGTTTTACTTATTACCCAATTCAAGGATAAACACCCAAGAAAAACAAAACATTGAGTCAAAATGTATTTCAAGGATTAAAAGAATGCCCTGCATGTTATATGGAAATGTTTGCAGCAGATGCACAACCTTTCGGGGTAGGTATTTTACACATACACACCTACCCACTGAGCTGGCTTTGTAGGCTACATTATAGACAATACTCTGCAGAAGGCATATTAACCCTATATTCTGATTTATGTTGATTATGACATGTGACAATAGATTACATACAGATGTTTCTCACAGTAGCCATATACGCTATTTTACCTGTAATATGCCCTGAGACCTGCTGAAGTAACATGAAAACCAACAGTAGGGGCCTTAACCTTCTAATGACCAAACAAAATGTGGCCTAGTTGCAACAAATGAAGAAAACCTAAACAGTTTTACTATTGCTATATGCGGTGGTGTCAATTGTTTTAGAGGCACAGTTTGTATAAATAATGCATATCCTTTGACAGTGCTTAGACTGAATTTCTCTGGCACCACATGAGTAGGAAGAGTGATGGCTAAACTGCCTGGTCTTCAAGTTTAGAATAAGATACAAAGAGCAGGGCACAATAACATCATATTTGGTTACCGGTTGCTTTTTTACCTAGTCCCCAATCAAGGTATTGATAATAAGAACGCCACAGTGAGTTAGGAAGATGCTGTATAATCAGGGAATCCAAGCTTCAGTTTGGCAACCATCATCACACAAGCAGCAGAGACCATTCCAAGCAGGTTGAAAAGGAAGGATAGAGAACCATGAGACACTGAAAGAGTCAATCCAGACAAGGTAATGAGGTGGAGAAATGTAGGTCTGTTACCCTTGTCAGCAATTAACACTTGGCAGAGCATAAATAATATCAGTAGACCATCCAGCATGAAGACAGCTTTTTACAACTTGGATAGGTAGGCCGTAAGTAGACTAGCATTCACTCAGACTGGACAAGCACTGGAGAGGACAGCCACAGAGAAGGTCAGGAAATATAGCACGCAAAGACCCGATAACAGAAATCTCTCTACAGAAAGAGAGCTCACCCCTCTTCTTGAGTTGTAGCTAGACAGGCCACCTCATTGAAGATAATTAGGCAAGCTTAAATTAATGTTTATGTGAGGGGAGTCCAAGGGGAAGTCTGCGATCAGTGCAGGTTCATCAGAATGTAGGGATAATGCATGGAAGTGACAAGAAATCCAACTCACAATACGTAGGCTGTAGCACCGTCATATACAGAATTTATATTGTATGGACATGTCCAGACAAGAAGCAGGTCAAGGTGGAGATTCAGATCTGAAAGATGCATATAACAGACACTACAGTAGCTGGTCCTACAAAAGCTGACCCTAAAGATTTATGGAAGCAGTCAGTTGTACAAACAAGAACAAGCTCTAAGCCCCAGTGAAGTCAATGAAGTTACATAGCATCTCAGCTTGTATTTAAAGTATTGTAAGGAACAAGGTGATACCCGCTGGAGCCTTGATGCATTGTAAAATGCAAGTGATATTACTGAGCCAACCCAATCACACTCCTTTTATCCGCCTCTGAAGGATGAAAGGTTAAGTAGACCTTCAGTGTGCCAAAGAAGTAACTTGAAGGCAGCTCACAGACCTCTCTGCAGAAGTATTGACACAGTGACAAAAAGATTAACACAGGCATACAATATCCGGCTCACTGATCCCTGAAAACTGACTCATATGTGGATATGATATTGTCCTTATTTAAATAAACCCTAATAATGGAGCTGTCACTCCGCACTCCATGCAGATATGGAATCAGGAGCACTGCCTTATGCAGCCATTTTGCATGTTGCAGCGGGATCCTTTAATCTAGTGTAAATAATTATGGTTTACACCAGGGAATGCTCTTTGAAGGTCAAGTTACTCATAACATTCACAGCCTAATTGTTCTCATCATTGTTTGCACTCGGTATATTAGATATTTGCCATTTGCAGACCTCCAGTGCCGTCAGAACAGGGATTCACAGCATTGCCATCTCGGTCTTTTAACTGTGATGCTGAAGGGATAATATTTCGGGGAACACTTTTTGAGGATAAATATGATGATCTTGTGATTTAATGGGTGGTTCCGGGTTAGGCTGGAGGATGGAGACATTTACTTTTTCATTTTCTTTCTCACGCAGCCCATATCTCCCATATTAGAACATTGGAATGCTGGGGGCTCCATTGAAAACAATGGAGTGCTGCGGGCTTTTACAGGCCGGTAAAAGCCTGCAGCGCCAACATTCCAATGTTCGCTTTGTTCACAGCAACAGCTGTGAACAAAGCCTCACGGAGCCCGAGGGGATTTTAATCCCCTCGGGCTCCGTGAACATTTTTTTTTTAATATAACATTCTGCCCTGTGTGGCAGAATGTTCTAATAGCCTTAGAACCCGCCGTAGCGGGCTCTACCGGCTATTAAAGTCCCTCTCCCTTGTTAAATGCCCTCGCCTTCGGCTCGGGCATTTAACGCGGGGAGCGGGCCTTTAATAGCCGGTAGAGCCCACTACGGCGGGTTCTAAGGCTATATTAGAAGAGATGTTGAACTGATTGCAACTAAAGATTCATCCTTTCCCAGTTTTTCTCCATTTGTGTGTCATGATACAGCCTCTGCTTCCTCTTCTTTTCATGTTTAGAGACCACTGGATTCCCCTTGGATCCCTTACATACTCTGCAGCGTTTCTCCTTTACATACTCTGTAATGATTACAACTGCAGAGTATGTAAGGTCACTGAGGGATGTGCAGTGGTTTCTAAACACTGCAGGAAGCAGGAGAGGTCTCTCTATGTTTAACCACTGCATAATTTTAAAGTAGCTAAATCTGCTGGCAGAGCCGCAGAATTTAACAGTAATTCTGCATTACAAGAGTAACATGGAATTACCAAATTCTTCCAATTCCAGCGGTGGAATTAAAATACTGCCCAGGCCAACATTTAACACGTCTTTAATTTCTTCAGTTGTGAATATCTGATTAAAACTAGTGCTGTGCCTCTCTTATTCAAGCCAATGCCGTATCACCCTGACAGTGGACTATGATCGTAGGCTGTTAAGGCCCCATAGAAAGTATAGTTTGGAATAAGTATGGGAAGTCTGTAAAATCTAGTGTGTATCCTGCTGTGCATATTAATGTTACTAGCTGCCCATGGGTGCTTAATCATGTGTGCTAGTGGTCTCCCTGGATGCATCCACTGCGCATATGCCCAGGCACAGGTGTATTTGCCTTGATATTTGGACTCCCTCTCAGCCATTTCCGAATAGTAACACGCTGCCTTCTTACGGATTTTTGGAGCCCTTGACAAGACATATCTTTTGTCCCACCCTTTGGAACAGCTTTGAATTTATTACCCATTTTTAATTAATTCAAGTCCTTCTAATGCCATACAATAATAAATTAAACTTTCAGAAATGGAGGAACACAAACACATTCATAAACTCAGGCTGCGGGTGTCCATTAGTAAGACAGTACCAAATATTATCAAAAGAAAGACTGACCAAGCATTGATAAAGGCATGTTTTTGTGCATGGATATGGATGTTTTTGTCATGGAATAATATTTTTTGTGGAATTTAATGTCTAACCGTTCTCCCATTGTAGAACACACATTAATCTTATAGTAAGCGTCTGTGTATTATTAATGTAATACATATGTGCATAATGCTTGAAATTGTAGCTTACAGTTTAGAGCATTGGTAATGAAAAATAACTCTCCCTTCACAAATAGCATTATCGTTGCAACTGTGAAAATCAAAGCACTACTTTGAGGATTTTCACGAGGAGAGAGCTAAAATGAGAAGGAAATAGTTGGAAAGGGATAAGAATACCGAGTCCTGAAGTAGAGAAACAAGGACGGTAGAAGAGGGGACTCAGAGAGAGGTAAATACAGAGAGAGTATGCAGTAATTATGGTATTGTGAGATACAAGGTCTAATTTTAGACCAATAGTATAAACTTTGACCAAAAGTCTAACTTTACTCGTGGTAAAGTTAGACTTTTGGTTTAAGTTTACACTTTTAGTCAAAACTAAGGAATTCTATATCTAGTTGGTCATAGAATGTTGGCAAGAATGTAGAAAGGTTGGGGCTTTTGCAGCTTACCTGAGCCTCCAGATATCCACACAGACATGCAAACGGAACAGTGGACTGCAGAGGGAAAGGCATGATAGAGGGTTGGGATGGACTAGGATCAGGACAGTTGCCCAACTATTAGGCCTCTCATGCCAGGCAGGTGGCTAATTAGTGGTGGTGGGGTTACTGTTTCCAAATAACCTCAAAAGTATCTGATTTAGAGTTCGGTGGACAGGTTCCTCCATCACAATCATGAAACCCATCCCGTCCGCCTTAGTACAAGCACCATAGGATACAATGCACTTGTAAGAAGGGGAATGGGATGTGCATGCCATTTGTGATGGAGTAACCTGTCCATCAAACTCTAAATTGGGCCCTTAGTTCTGATTCTCATTATTGATGTTGAGTGTTTTCTTGAACACTACTTTACAAATTCAGAAAGCATCCCTCTTAGTGTTCCTGATAGGAGAGGGGATCTACTTGAACTATCCTAGGGGAGAAGGTGCAATTCCTGGGTCCACAAGTCATTATTTAGGCTTTGTTGTGAACTGTTAGCATTTTAATTTATGTATGTTTAATTTATTTCCAACACAATTCTCTTAGTATTTATTTATGTATTTAGTTTGTTAGTTAGTTACTTAGCTAGTTAGCTATTTATGTGCTTATAGTATTTTTAGAGAGTGCAAATACTGAGAGGCCATCATGGAGCTAAACCCAGTTACAAATACAGTGATAATCAGCACTTCCAGACAGCCTAAACAGCAAAGTCTTAAGTTTCTTTCATAAATTCTTGACAGGGAGATGTCTGAGTTCCAGTTGTAGAGTGTTTCAAGCTGTAGATACTTGTGAGGTAATAGAGCTATCACACTGATGAGATTTCCTGATCTTTGGTACCTTCAAAAGGAAAGTCCCCGAAGAGCACATGCTCCTGGGAGGCATCTACCAATAGATCAACTGTTTAATAAAGAGGGGACCACTGAAGTGCTTTTAAAAAATGCAAAGGCCTTTGAATGGGATGAGCATATGTATGGGAAACCAATGCAAAGCTTGCTTATGGCATGTGATGGTGGCATGGAAGGGAAATCTGAGAAGGAATGCACCAGGTGTGATTGGAAAATGGTTCATGTTGGCAAACCAAAACACAGAACCTTAGCGTAATCAGTTTCTGCTTCACTACTTCTAGGAGGATAGGATAGTGAATATTTTCTGGGAGAAGGGGTAGAATTCTCATCAGACCTGTGAAGTGGACAAAGTAATCAGTAGATACTGTGGCCATCTGAGTTAAAGGAAACATGCGCATCAGACACCACACATCCAAGTTACTGACTTTCCTGAGATGATTTTAAACCACAGCATTCTAGCACACTCAAGAATCGGTGATGTCTTGGGAGCAAAGATGACTACTGAAGGGTCTAGGTGCCTTATTACGTTTCTGTTTAAAGGCCTCCTATGCTTCAGAGGATTCCAGCCTAATCTAGAGATCCCTGCCTGTTTGGTGGAGAAAAGTTGCCAAAAGTGCTTTTGCAGACATGGCTCTCTCAGTATAAAAAGATTAATACAATGTACCAGTTGGCAATGTTTTTAGTTTTAAAGTGGCATACTCCAAAAGAAAAGAAAAAAGTGATCTGGGAGTTTTGTCCCAGCACATAACGGGGTATATAAGCATTTTTCACTCTGTGGGAGTTAAACCCTAATAACTTTCTGAACCCCAATATAACCCCAATAGAGTTCATCCACATTTTTATCTTAGGTAGTTTACCTCCAGGGTCTCTTCTTGATATAGCTGTACGAGACTCAATAACTTAATAATTTTGCAGAGTAGAACTCAAATAGAAATTAGAAATCACCTAATAACTGCTCTCTATATCTAAATCGAATTTAAAAGGGTTAATACAGAATTGTTAATGAAACAACACAGAAGAAAATTCATAAATGGCCATAAAGGCTCAAATACAGAATTCAGAATACATGAATCATAGTAAAATCCCTATTTGAGCAATTGAATCTCTCCAAATTCTAAGTGTCAAACTCATAAATCGTACTGATAGAATCCTAAATGAACAAAAGTAAGTCTTAAAATAATCGGACAGAGTCTTGGGAGGTAAATGGGAAGTCAGCCCTAAATCCTTCAAAACCAGGGGTTTATGCCCAACTTATGCATAGCAATTAGCAAAAACCTTAAATTCAGCATGGAATGATCATGGTTAGATTACATTAGTAAATCACAAACACATTTGCATCAATTAATTTATCTTAACACTAACCCATTTCTTAAGAGAGATCTTCTGCTTGCTTTCTCAGCAACTACACTCCGAAGATGTACAACATAGTATGAAACATTTCTCAAAAATAGCTCATAGAATTGTGGTAATCTGCACACGTGCATGTGAACTTCCATTTTGGGGGATGAGAAGGTCCAAGATGAGCAGAACACTAAAAACTGCACCCATTTTAAATAAAAAGATGTCTCACACAAAAATGTGGCATATCTAAACTACATTGTTAATCGCACTTCTAAGCAAAAGAATCAAATTGTTTTAAACGTAACATCATTAGTTCTTCAATTATACATAATGCATCATTAAAATCACTCATTCACAGGAATAATTTGTCACCTAAAATGGCACATTTTAATAACATCTACAACACAGCAAAAACTGCCATTCTGCAATTGCAGTCCCAGGCATAGAAACGTTGAGGGTATAGCTTCGAAGGTGCCTCCTCAGATAGACCCCTTGTATGCCATTCTCCCCAGATGCTAGAAAAGATGAATGGAGTTAGCTCAGAATCTGTCACCTGAAAGACCATGGCTTCCCCACTTTTAAATAAGGTGGTGAAGCAAAGATCTGGACAGACTACTCTAAATGAAGCCCTCACACAACTCAGTGGAATTATGTCAAATGAAAAGATTGTTTATTCCTTACATTTGCTGTTTCCTCTGAGGAGAAAGATAAGTAACATAAGGCCTAGCGTTTGCAGTAAGGCCTAGAGTGGAGTCATTCTTGCTTCATCCATAATGGTGATTAATAGTTTTTATTTTATTTTATTTTTTTATATAAAATAGCTGTGAATTGTAATGTTCATAATTCACTATGCCCAGGGCCAGGGCTTCATATCTGCTATTGCAGGCAGCTGCTTTATAGTCTCAGCACAAATGGATGCAAAAGGCCACCAGACTACTCCAGGTTACCTCAATAATGGTCTTGCTGTAAGTAAGCATCTCAATAGCAAATATGTTCGGAAACTACTTTAAAAGTGGAGTAAATAATTTGATTATAGAAAAGCAGGATATAACTGCTACATTCAAGCAGTCTGTGGTTTAATTATTCACAGCATGTAGTTCCTTTCTCCTTTACCCCGAGCAGCTCATGTGGCTGATTTTTGGGCCCATTTATACTTTTTTGCACCACATTTGCGTCATTTTATGGCGTAAAGGTGGCACAAACTTACAAAATATAATTAGATTTTGCATGTTTGCACTGCTTCTGCGTCAAAAAATGGCGTAAATGCAGTACAAAAAAGTATAACTATGGGCCTGGGTGTTTTGTCAGTCATTTAACATGAGCATGTAACATGAAAAATAGCCATACTGTTTAAGGCTCGAAGCTCTCATCTATGAGAGCTATCTCAGAGAGAGCTCTGCTATGCCAGGCCTGCACCCATGCACTTTAACTCAATCTCATAAATAACTTTACTGTCCAGTGTGAGAGCCTGTGCATTATGCATCAGGTAAAGGAAGGATCTTCAGCCAAAAGCCCAACCCTTTAGGTTCTATGAAACCTAAAAGAAAAAGGCAGTAAACTCTATGTAAACTTATGAATGTTGGTGTGATTTGTCAGTTCTCTGTCACCTCCATATAATAGACACCTATCTGGCTCCTTCGTCCAACCCTGTCTCTTTCCACAGAAAAACTACAGGGTTTTCTATCAGAGAGAGTGGACTTCTCTTGCTTTCCTTTTCTTTCATGTTTTAGGTACTATGGTCCAGCCTGGGTGGAATATGGCTCCCACCTCAGAAATAACAGTCAAGAGAGCTGTGGTGGTGTGGAAGATTTGAGTTGAAAGTCACTAGATCCTTATCACAGTATGAAGCATTGCTGACTTCTGCGTGTCTTAAAACTACCCGACATCAAAATTACTGTTAGGTTAGAAAACTCTTTTATCTTCTTTGTGATGTTAATGCCCATCACTGTAAACTGGTCTTGCTGGGGTTTACTTTCCCCCTTTGTCTAGCAACTATTTAATGTCTTCAGCTATAGGTTTATCTAATGTCCTGCAAACATTCCTCAAGATTTGAAGGATGGTGACCTTCTGGGTCTCTATCTGGCCCACTAACAGCAAGAAGGTTAAATATTAATAGGGTTCCCATTTTCTTTCACTGTCTTCTCTAGGAAGTAGACAAGATATAGAAACAAATTTAAAGCAGCATATATTGTCTAATTATCTCACTAACTATCACAAAGTGGATTGAAAGCAGCCAATCCAAGTTCCTATCTTTAGAATGGAGTCACAGGTACCCACCCTGGCAAAGTGGTGTACCGCAGGGATCTATATCTATTGTTAATTTAAAGACACTCTGGGCCCGATTTATACCTTAGTGTTATGGATACTCTGTTGATGCTGCCAAGACTGTGGTCGTAATACAAGGGCAGACCTTTTGTTTAATGAGGGCAGAGACAATGCGGTCTCTGCCGTGGTTAAATTAAACTCCTTTGATGCCCCACTGAGTGAGGTCCATCGGAGGTTGACCTCCAATTTCTCTCAGCTAATTTAGATGGTTGGAATTAGAGGGTGGCTTTCACTGCCCTTCACCGGTAGGAAAACCCTGACAGTAAGGGGAAATGAAAACTACAAAATGCTCCCCACACCACAAGAAAGGACTCACATGGTGAGGGGATCATTGTCTTTTTGAAAATAAAAACGAAAACAGTTTGCCATACAGTTCCATCATGCTTGATGAAGCTGTGCATCAAACTGTACTGACAAGAACCGCTGTGACAGTGGTGCCTGACTATGCTTTGAAAAATGGCCACTGGTTTGGTAATTCAATCCGACCTTTTTTGTATACTTCAGTGCGGTGCCCTAAGTGCGATGGGTATGCTAAGCCATGGGTCCTCGGCCCACGGTGCCACTGGAACCCAGCTACACCCAACTAAACAGCCCCAATCACTGCAAAAACAGTCTTGGGTTGCTTGTGTTCTAGTTTAGTGAGGTTCTAGCCTGGGAGTTTGGGCTGGACTGTTCCTACAGGCCAGGGTCAAGAATGACAGGATATGGTTGGGTCAAAACTAAGGTGCCATGGCGTACAAAATATCAATGGACTGGGATGCTTGATGAACTGGGATGCTGGGTTTACCTGAGTAATAACCTGTGGCTGGCCATAATTTAAGCATTCAAACCTATCTTTTTTTGTATGCTGGACTGGTGATGACACTCAAATCCATAAGAACATTTGCAAGGATATCCTATAGCTTTTCTCTATGCAGTCCTAGCCATACTCTCTAAACTGTTGGTATGGGACACTCATCAAACTCTTAATAATGCCCTTCGAATTCCGAGAAAAGCAAAAGATTGAGTACAGCACACCAAGGTGGAAACTGGCCATCTGTAGTTAAAAGAGTATCAAGGCAGAGGCATCAACACACTGAGCTAATTGGATAACATTGGTTCACATGTGCAGTGCATTCAGTTTTTATGTTGCGTGGGCCACGCAAAGTGTGTTAGAAGGAGTTAATAAAGAAATAATGTTATGCTTCAAATATTGCGCATTAAATTAACTTTCAGCTAATGATATTACTTATTTGCATCTATTCATCATATAGGGATAACTGCATGGATAGGTACACCTGTTGGGATCATTCCTTAGACATATTTTTTCCCCAAGTAAGTCACAATGCTTGTGCTGCGGATTAGGAATGGGCAACACTCTCAGAGTTACATAAAAATTCCACAAGATTCCATGGAGTTCTGACAATGGACGGAAATATGCATTTTGCGCTGCTCGCAGTGCGATTGTGCGTCAGTAGTGTGAGCAGCAAAGAAAAATCAGCGCGAACGTCACCACGCAGTGTGCAAGAGCACGCAGCATTCGAGTTGAATTTTCTGCCACTTAAGTAGAATAATCTACTCAAGCGTCAGCAAATCTACTAGAGAAGCTGCCCACGGTGATTGCTAGCAACCGCCCACTTTAGAAAATGGCACCAGGGAATGTCAAATCTCACTCACATTTCTGAACTCCTGTGGAAAGAAATTTCTGCCACGCAGTGATTGGTGGAATTTGGCCGGAACCACTTTCGCCAGTTCTACGGGTGGAATGAAATATTCCACCCAGCCCTACTGCAGATGACAGACCTCACCTTTGTGGAGGCCTCATGGACACTCTTAAGAGCTAAGACAAATAGGGCCTAATTTGTAACTTGGTGGACAGAGTTAACTCTGTCAGGGCAATGGAGTATCTTACTTCGCTGCCCTGATGGAGTCTAGTCTGCCAAATTTAGAAATGATCGCCTAGCTGGCAGGCGGACCAACATCTTTGGTCGTGAGAATAAGTCGCAAGGGTACTCTATCGCATTTGCAACAGAGTATCCTTTCTGCCAAGATGTAAACCAGGCACATGGTTTCAATTATACAGATTTTGACAGGATAGTCCCCATCAAATTGTCATTCACTGTACATGACCACCCCAGTCTCCCTTGGAAGTGCCCTATGGATTCCCCAAGTGGGTTTAGTCTATGATCATGATCTATGGGTGAGTCTCTGGAAATTCCTTAGTACCTTCAGTGCCCCATCCCAAAGAACAATAAGGTGATGCACCTAAGAAACACCCCCTCTAGCTTGGCACACATACAATCACAACTCTTTTATCCCCTTCACAGATCCTCTTTACCCTTGTGCATGTGTATGTAATATGGGGCATGTGACGAGTAGAGTTAATTCGTTTTTTTGCATGTGGTCATGCCTCCACGTTAAGAAAAGAATGCTGACATTTGAATGCATGCCTGCTACTACAAAGGGTGGGCATTTGATATTGCAGAATGCCCATTTCGTAATACCAATCTGCACCCCTTACATGGCACAAGGCCCCCAAGGGATGGAGATTAATTGCAGATTACATTATTTTGACCCCGGCCAGCTATGTGAAAAATGTTGGTGAACAGTTTCATTTTATTTCTGCATGTTCTTCTGTCCATATATTCCTTCAATACTATGTTCATGATTAAATAAATATGTACATGGATCACATATTTTGAAAAATAGAGGCTGAAAATGGAGGACCTGCAGCAGTAAACTAAAGTAGTATAAAGAGATGACTCACAGAACATACAAATGTGATTGCAAGTTTTATCAAACAATGACAGAGCCAATAAGTCTGGTTTATAATTGAAAGTGCATTTTCATTCACTAGTGAGTTTATGCACTCTGTCATTCATCCTTACAGTTACACATCCGTTGAAGTAGCCACTGGATCATTCTTGCACTCACTCTCTGACACATCCACAAAACAAATACAAGTAAACTTAATAGGAATATCCAAGATAAATCGAAAAATAAACAATGCCACTTTAAAATATGGGGGGTATATGCTTCTATTATGAAATATGCAAACACTTGAATATAGCACTGGGCAGCAAACTTTGAATGAGTATTCCAAAGCCAACCATCATGCATACAGTCATGATGTGCAAAAATGTGAAAAAATACAGCTAGTAAACAATATGCAATCGTTCCTAAAATGACCTAACACAGGATTATCACAGTGCAGATCTTCAAACTCAAGGGCTGTCAGGCGGAGTACCCAACACTAAAGTCCTTGTCTAGTGTGGTAATCTGTGCAATTCTAAGTGTCAAAACTGCTGTCTACCCTCTTTGACATAGTTTAACACAATGCAATGACACCCCCTTAAATCCCTGTTGGTCTTAACATGTGCTTTTTACAATAAATATCTCAGGCCTAGTGTCTTTGTATTATGCAGATCAGACCTAGAACATTTGATGTAACCCTTACAGAAAAAACAATGACAACTATAGTCATGATAATTTGCTGGGCACCATAACCAGCTCAGGCTTACTATATAACTTTTCACACAAGCCAGCCATCAGGCATATAGTCATAAAATTATAAATATATTTAAAATTGCATTTGGCAAAAGAATACACAACAAGGATTCTTACAGAGCACATTCTTCTCTCAGGGTTTGCCAGAGTGGGTAACTAACACCAAGGGCCAGATGTAGGTAAGTTGGGTTTTGCGACTCAAAACCCTATACACAACAGTGTCCCTGACACTGTTTGCGACTCGCAAGGGGGTCGCAAATGCCTACCTCATGAATATTCATGAGGTGGGTCACAATTTGCGACCCCCTTGAGACTCGCGGCACTCACAGGGATGGTGGCCTGCTGGAGACAGCAGACCACCATGTCTGTGACTACTTTTAAATAAAGCAGTTTTTTTTTTGTAATGCAGCCCGTTTTCCTTAAAGGAAAACGAGATGCATTACAAAAACGAAAAATGAAACGTTTTTGTTTATTTTTTTCAGAGCAGGCAGTGGTTTTAACGTATTTATTTCACACTAAATAAGTGAGGCCTAATGCATTTGTTGTACCTTTTTCATAATGCATAGCTCAGACCTATGGCGTTTGTCATAAGTTTGCTCAGTGAACCAATTAGATGTGTGTTCCTTTTCATGGGATTGTCACATACACAGCTCAGGCCTACTTTGCTGACATAAGCTTTGTCACAGGACAAAAAGTGCAATACACACACTTACATTTTTTTTAATGGAAGCACACACCTACCCAATCAAGAGCTTGTAGACAAGAGGAGCATATAGGTGCAGCCTACGCACCTTCCTCTATACTTTATCTTGCATCTCATTTCATGGTCACAAATGAAGATCTGGTGACAGCTACTTTTGGATATATCAATGCCTATTTTGTTTTGTCATAGTTTTTCTAAAGCATTATTTTTGGGGTAGCTGTTGGGTCGTTGTCAATCTATAAAAAATAACATTTACTAAAGGCAAAACTATTTTTGCCCTCAAAAAGCACTTATTATCATAGTAATCGCATACATACATATACACATATATATATACATATATATATATTATTTTATGTAGTTTTGTTATATATATTTATATTATATATATTTTAGTAAAGTCCAAAGTTCTTGACTAATGCCAGACCTAACGACATGTTTAAACGCAAAGTGCTACTGAACCCATTTCTAAAAAATATTTGGCACTTGAAGTTCTACTTTCTGTTTCATTTCATTCAAAGTAATTCTTGGCCTTCTCCACCAGACGCCACAGACAACAGAACATCCCATAATGAACTATCACTAGTGAGTACATCATTATGTATGTCGGAGATAGTGATACATTTAATTTGCCCACAATGGGAGCATAAAGATGATATCGCATATTAGCTTTCCAGACCACACAGGCGCCTTCTCCTGATATTAGCCAGTCAGAAGTGAAAGCCTCCAGCAAACAATTATCAGAAGCCCTTGTTATCCAGAAGGTAAACAAACTTTAGTCATCTCAGAATGAAGTGCAAACAGAAGCCAATGAGAGGCAATGTCAGAAGGGAGCACTGATGTAATGAGAAAAATCTCTTATTGCTTTAATATTATGGGAAAATAAGCTGCAGGCGAGATGAATGAGTGAAAAACACAGGGTCAAAGATAAGACCTTGATGATGCTAATACACTATAGAGCATTGGTTTAAATATTATAAGAAAATAGTGATAATGAAAAGATCAGAATTAGGAAACAAATGGAAAACAACAGGGAAATAAAGGCCGAATTGGGGAGAGAGCTGCTACCAAAGACATGTTTTTATTTATATGTTATGCTGTATGCCTGCTATGCCTGACTTTCCATAGCTATCTGCCTTACATCTTAAATCATCACTTAAGTTGTCAGATATTTATTTTTAATTCTTAAAATGTATTCATTTTGTTTTTTGTCTCATACCATCACACTTCTCAGACACTTCAGAGCATCCTACATTACAACTGTGTAAAGCGGCGATGGATATAAATTATTAGTGGTTCACTGAGTCTCATGCAATAATATGGTTAGTATATCAAGCACACAAAAGGTGATGGAAAAATGCATGCAATAGTCAAAGCCACTAGCAAGCGCTTAGGGTTTAGAGCTCACAGGGAGGTGTAACTCATTTAGTAAAGTCATCAAAGATTTTTACACATTGGTCGTATGGACCTTTGTCAGTGGACATGAAGCATTGAAAGGGAGTAAACATCAAAAATACATTTAGCCTCTTGAAGCCAATGTGACTCTACAATAAGGACCAGGAATCAGTGATTGTAATCAATAAGATTTATTTCAGATTATTATTCAATCCAGTATATAGACATGCCAGGAACATATTCAAAAGGTGCAGCAATTTAGCAGGCAAGCTGAAATATCACAATAGGTTCAGCCTTAACAAGATAAGATACAGAACAGTATCATCAACAACTCTACAGAAAATGAGTATAGGGAATAGGAAGTCCATAAACTAAACTTCCCCTCTCTCTCTCTCCTAAAAATGGGATAATTATAAAATCATCTAATCAAGGTTCTAATAAGCGAGCTTAGAAAGGTTTAGGGAGGTGTCAGCATAACAAAGACTCCAGTTGAATTCTTCAGGAAGAAGGAATATGAGTTGAGCATTAAGCTTCACACTTGCAAGAATAAAGAAATCAGAGAGGTCTACACCCTTCAAAGTCTACAGGGAACCTGCCTAACTACTAACTGTGTGAACACTAATTAAAACAACAGGAGCATCAGCAACATTTGTATTTTTTCCCACACCACCAGAAAGCAATCAATTAATTTCTTGTACTGTGCATTTTCAGCACCATTTAGGTTTCCCGGAGCACCAAAACTGAGACAGTATCTGTAACCTTGGACATCCCTCGTTCCTGGTCCACAATCAACGGGAGGCATCTTCTCAGCATTAGTCTCTACGCTCGTAGCCAAGTTTTCTTCAAGCCTCACTATCAGCCGTCTAGCACAAACAATACTCCTTTCTCTAGCTAACTAAAATCAAGATTAACTCTTGCAAAGGAAAGAAAGAACACTGTGGCCTAGCAATATTGTAGGCCTCAATTGAAGCTAAACTAGCATTTAAAATCAACTTGAATACATGTTATGCACACGCAAGTGTAACTTTCAAAATCAAATATAACTTGAACTGTAAGTGTAAAACATGAATAATGAATACATGTAATATATTTCAACTGCACATTGGTTCACACATGTATAAATCTCATCTCTCATTCTCTAAAATGGTTAAATCTCATGAATGCGTTTAAATGTTTCACACATGTTAATAATATTAAGGCACACCGTGAGCATATAAATGTGTAACTTGTGCTACAGTGATATGTAAAGGATGGAGTTTCAATTGGGTTACTCCATGGTAGCATTCTATTCACCCTCTGTGCCACTTTAGATTGTAGATAGTAGATGGTTGGTGGGGAGGGTGGGAGATCCACCTACAAGGTAGATATATTTGTAATGGTAGTCCACAGGCATAGAGTGACCATTTGGTCTCACTTGTTGCTGTGTCTGATGGTCTTGGCTCATATTTCTATGATCCTTTTTCATCCGTTTCCTGAAAAGTAAATTGTTGGGCAGTGAACATTTAGATGTCAGGCATATGTTGAGAAGATACACCTTGTAAGTTGCACCCCATAACGACCAGCACCCCATCTATCTGGCTGACAATCTGCCATTCCCATTGTTTCTCAGCACGTCCACAGCCAGGACACCAGCAAACTAGAGACAAAGAAGTGCAAAAATGTAAATTGAGGCAGCAAGCAATCTCCATAAATGCATCTAGAAGCTGGGACAAATATCCCTGTACCACATAGTACTGCCCCAAACCTGCTCCATTCTAGGAAAGAGCTGAAGGTGACCTTCTTAAAAAACACAATGGGTCTCATTCGAAAATGGGTGGGCGGGCGGGCTGTTGTCCATTAGGGTGTCAGAGGACATTGTGCCCACCACCCTGCCGTCTTTAGAGATCAATACTGGCCCAGCGGTGATCTCTGTGCCTTCAGAGGAACCACTATTGTAGTAACTGCTCTGAAGACACTGTAAGCTTGGCTACCATCTTTCAGATGGCCACACATCAAAGATTTTTGTTTTTAAAAAACAACCTCCCAAAGCAGGAATTTGTTTTTGAAGGAAAAAAAACATACCCCAGGAGATTGCTCTCTTAAATGCTTTTTCTTTGTGGTTGGATGTGGTTGGGTTGGATGTCACTTTTGTGAGCTGTGTCTCTGATGGGGTGAGGGCTATCAGTACACACATGGCATGAAAAGTATTAGGTCGGTGTACTGGGTTCAAGTCATTTCTAACCTCTAAAGGCATGACACAAAACATTTTTTTTTAGTTTTGCTGGGTTTTTATACCTCTTGACACCAAAATTTAAAAACAAAACATTTTTCACATAGAGATTTCAATGTGACTTTGTCTTACACACACACATACTCTCTCTCTCTCTCCCCCTCTCTATTTATTTATTTATACATTTTAATATAGTGCAAACATTCTGCAAATGTATTAGAACGCTTTACAATGAAACAGGTTTCATTTCAAGAGATACGAAGTTACAAACACAAGTTACAATAATTAGGAAAGAAACAAGGAGGCGGGTCAGTTGAAACAAAGGGATGTTTGCTAATTTCAGGCGTTAAAAAGGCACACATTATATACAGACTATAAGAGGAGGTAGGTGGTGTAGATAGTAGCAGCAAGGCTAGGTAAGGTGAGAAAGAAGTAAAGCAGTTAGAGTCTGTGTTGGGCACATTATCTTGGGTGAGGTTGGCTAAGGGGACAACTGGCCAAATGTTGTTGTATGAGAAGGGCTTAAGCTCCGTTTTGAAGATCGGCAATGAGGATTGTACCATGAGTCCATGGGTTGTTCCTTTGTAGAGGTTGGGGGCTCCAACAACAACGCTTCTGCATTACGCAATTGTCTGGTGCATCCAGAAAGCTTCAGTTTCTTCCCTCTCTCTCTCATTCTCTCCATTCATCACATTTGCTGACTCGTGGCCACATTCATATCGAGTTGAATTTGAGCATGCAGCAGATGTGGTATTTAAATGTGGATTTGTAGTCATGTGGTGCATTTCCCTTCACCACTAATTCCAAGCATTATCAAGGTACACCTCACTTCACTGACTGCTTTATATTAACTCATTACTTCACAGGAACCACATCAAGAGTCACTAAAAGGCAGTGAGCTTTTATTACATTTTTTGGGGAGTCACTACATTGCATGGAACATTATATCATATTACATCACAGATAAGATGGGTAGTAACAATTAAAAAACATATTTATGTTCTAAAACTAATACATTTACCTTATAGTATAAGGAAACTATACCTTGAGTATAAGGAAAGCAGACTTGTTCCAAGATGGTAATACAGTCTCTTTTAAGAGTTAGGCAAGTTCTATGGCCATATGCATTGATCAATCCTGTCAGTAATGGCAAATAAAAATGAAGCAATATTAGCACAGCCACTCGAATTATGCAGAACAGGAGGACCAAATTATGCAGCAGGGTTAACCAAATTATGGGGCTGGAAAAGGCACATTATGCGGCATAATGGAGCACTTTTTGTGATATTATTACTTCTTTATTTTGTCATTTTTACACAGGGTAGCACTGTCTGTTATTGTTTATTTCATCTTCTAAGTACCAGTTTAACACCCAACTACAGCATGAAGCAGTTGGAAGATGACCACTCAATCTTTGTGAAGAGTCTTCCAGTGTGCAGAAACATGTCGCACCATGTTTTAGTAGCTTTTGATCCTTATGAGCTACAAGCAATTATTTGTGTTCAAATCTGCAGACTATACAACAGATGATATATTATGTGGCAAATACGTCAAACCTATGATTATGTGAAAAACTCAGTGGGCACAGAATCACATAATTCATGTGGTCCTGAATTTTAGATAGCGATCTAATACAACATTATGGTGCTCGTTACGACTTCGGTGAGGAAGACAGCCGTGCTGGCGGCCGCCAAAAGACCTCCAGCACGGTGGTCCTCAGACCACCATGTTACGACTGCTGGTGGCTTTCCGCTGTTTTCCAGGCTGAAAACCACCAGCAGTCGTATTGGAAGTCGGCGGTCTAGTGGCGGTTGCACTGCCGACACCACCAAGCCAACAAAACACCGCCCGCCATATTTCAGTTCGAAAAACGGCATGGCGGTGTTGTGTTGGTGGGGTGCTTGCAGCGGTGGAAGCACCTGGACCCATTTCCTCCCGGACGACAACCTCGATGACCAGGTAAGGTGACTGCCCGAAAGGGGAGGGTGTTGTGTGTGTGCCAAGTGCATGGACACTGTAGAGGCCCCATGGGGCCCCCGGCATCCCGTCTCCACCAGCCTTTGCATGGCAGTGGAACCGCTATGCAAAAGCTGGCAGACACAGAACTCGTAATTCCCAGGGCAGTGCTGCTTGCAGCGCTGCCCTGGGAGCTTAAGACCGCCGGCCGATTAAAAAGTGGTGGTGCCGCTGCTGCTATTTGAAATACTTACACAGGATAAATTGTAAAACCTTGGTTTTTAGGTGGATGTTAGTTGATCCTGGATAGATGTTACCAGTGACTGACTTACAGTATCATCATAGCTAAAGAAAGAGGCAGCTAAAGGTATCACAACCCACTTTACATTTGACAGTTAATGATAGGGAATCTGCATACTTTAAAAAGGAGGCACAAAAGAAAATATTGGAAACATAAATTTCAGTCAATTGTCCTAAATAAAGTGCAAATTGGTGTTACACATATAGTCCAAGTCTGCTTCTTTAGTCCTGAATGAGCACCTGCTTTTGTCACAGGTACATGTTCAAAAGAGGGTGCTCCTCACAGGCATGGACGTATGACACCATGCAAGTGAGGGAATCCCTTTGCCACATGTGCACAGTCCTTATTACTATAGTAGGTGCATGGGCATGCATAGGAAAACATGCTCAATGTGAACCTTATAGAAAATGGCACACATTTACTGTACATCCCAGGCCATCCCATAAGAGGACCTTGAGGTGACCCAGAATCTCCAGGCAGGGAGGGATATTGACCCATTTTATTCTTCAAGTCAATCCCCTCGGGCTCAATGAGGCCTTTGTTTTATTTGTTAGAACATTCTGCCCTTTAGTGGCAAAATGTTCTAACATCCTTATAGCCCTCTGTAGCCTGGCTATATCGGCATTAAAGTCCCACACCCTTGTTAAAGGCCCTTGCCTTTGGCTTTGTCTTTAACACTGGAGTCAGCCTTTAATGGCCAGTACAGCGGGCTATAAGGCTATAGTAAATGTGGGAGGGAGTGGTGGAAATGGGGAATATCTACTACTACATTGGAGGGGTTTAGGAAGAGATAACGAAAAGTTAATGGAGGGGCATTCTAATACAGACACCCACAAAGTAACACCATTGCTATTCACAATATACACTTCTAAAGTTACTAATACCTTGAAAGAGGCAAATCAGTAGTATACATACTCCAGCCCTGGACGAAGTCTAGCACCATACAAGATCACTCAGGCACTGCAATACATTTCCATAGAAAATAATAAAGACAGGGATTGAATATAACACCCCATAACTAAATTATTTTGATTTTTAAAGTATGTGTTAATACATATTTTTGTCTTAAATACATGCAAAGTTAATAATTACATGTTTTAATAGTTTAAAAGGTTCATAGTTAACCTATTAAAAACATATATTATATTTTTAAACTTTTATTAAAATGTAGTTTCCATTAAGTACAACTTTCTATTAACTGTACTAAATATTAACTACAATTAAATTGGTATGTAGAATGTTTTTTATTTGCTTTTGTTTGAAAAGGAATATTTATAAATTAAATTCATACATTTAAAGTATTTAATACATATGTATGTTTAAGAGCTAATGAGCTCCAACATTTTACTTAATTGGTTCTGTGGTCAATATAGTTATTTTAATTTATTTTACAATAAAATACTTTTTAAAAAGAAAAACAAATTAACTTTAATCTTTTTCCTTAGTCTTTTCCATAGGTAGATCTCCACCACAGTGGCAGAGATCTCCACCAAGGTTGTGGAGGTCTCTGCCTAGATGTGAAAAGTTACAGGTAGTCACCTTACACTTGTAAATTTTGATCCACCCTAGCCTACATTTTGAAGAAAATGTACACTTTGAAATGTAAATAGAAAAAGTACCACATTTTCTCCATAGAGCAATTTGCATGTACAGATTTACTTACATGTAAATTTTACCTTTGTGACTAAGAATGCTACATGTTACTTCCTAACAGCCACTTTCACTGGATTAATAACACACTGCAATGCAAATCCTATAACAAGCACAAAGGAAGCTCAAAATAGGTGTAGGCGACTTAGAGAGGTGCATTCACCACAGTTAAAAAAAACTATTTATTAATATTAGAGGGCATAAATGTGTCTTACAAAATCAGAAAACAAGCATTGGCAAATCCAATAGGTCTGGTGAGACTGGATGCTTCCATGAATGCAATCACCCATACATCTGCCCATGCACGGTCACTCATTCTTACACTCATGCAACTATTCCTCTACCCAATAAACCAATCCCTCTTGCCTATCCATAATATCATTCACACAAACATATCAATCAATGAAATTGACTTTTAGTTGTCAGCCAGATCTATTCGATTGGAGCCAGCTTGAGAGGGGAATGAGATTGCCTCTATTAGTATGTGGCTGCTAGTCTGTAGGGGGAGGTAAGAGTACTTGTAGTGGTTTATGCCTGCTACGAGATTGCTAGCATGTGAGAGGTGTAAGAGTGTTGTCAGTAGTGTCAGACTGCTATTCTGAGAGCACTGATGGTAGCGCATGACTACTTGTCTTTTAAGGCTGTAGAAGTGCTTCTAGTAGTGATGAGATTTCTTCTCTGATACTAGTGAGAATGCTGTTGGTAGTACAAGACTGCTAGTAAGTGAGGAGTGTAGGAATGCTGGTAATGTATTACCTGTGCACTATGAGAGACATAAGAGTGTGACGTGAGAGTGCTGACTACTGGTGTATGAGGGGAAGGGGAGCTCCTCAGGTAAAATGTGACTGCTTCTCTGACGGGTGTGGAAAGCTGTCAGTAGTACAAGGCTCCCAGTGTATGAGTGTGTAAGAATGTTGGTAGTGTGAGATTTGTACCCTGTGTGAGATGTGAGAGTGTTATTTTTAGAGTGTGGCTGCTAGTCTGTGAGGGTTGTGAGAGTGGTGTTTTAACAATTCTGTTTATGCTTTTATAGAGACATTACTGAAGATATGCTGCATACGTATTTGACATTGTACCCCCTATAGGTAGAACTCAAAACAGGGTCAATGACAATCACTCTGCGAGACTACCATTGACCTTGGTTTGATGCTTGACTGTTGCATGCACTAGGCCCGGCCAGACAAATGAGGGAGCATTTGTATTGGGAAAAGTGGGAGAGTACTGGGTGGTATGAATTTTGTGAATTCTAGCTGATTCTGGGAGTTTACGTCACAGAAATGCAAGGAAAATTTGCTCTTTTAGGCACAATTTGAGGTTTGCAGGGCATTGTGCGTAAGAACACTGTGTGGGATACATGCAATCCATATCACCCTGGACTCCCCTGGGTATCTAGTTTTCAGAAATGTCTGGGTTTGGTAGGATTTCCTTGGTGGTCATCGATCCCAGGCCAACAAACAGCTGCTCCCTCTATTTCCAAATCAGATCAATTTTGTCTCCACATTGTATTTTAGGGTCTTTCCTCTTTTTGGGCACTACAACCTCCCCACACAAGTGAGATACCATTTCTATATGAAGACTTAGTGGAATGCTGGGTTGAAGAACGTTTGTGGCATCCCCAGATTCCAGAACTCACCATAACAGAAATGTGAGGAAAATATGTTTTTTAGTCAAAGTTTGAGGTTTTCAAGGGAGTCTAGGTAAAACAACCTGGTGAGAGCTATGCAAGTCACCCCATCCTGAATTCCCCTAGGTGTCTAGTTTTATAAAATGTACAGGTTTGCTAGGTTTCCCTAGGAGCTGGCTGAGCCAGGGCCCAAAATCCACAGCTACCCACTTTTCAAAAAACAGGTCAGTTTTGAGGGGAAAGATATGGTGTCCATGTTGCGTTTTGGGCCGTTTCCTGTCGCAGGCACTCATCTTACCTGCACAAGTGAGTTACCATTTTCATCAGAAGACATGTGGGAGCATAGAATTATAGGATGTTTATGATTACCAATTGGATTTCGCTGCATTAGTGCCTTCCAAATGTAAGCCAGTGTGTAAGAAAGAAGGCATTTTGAAAAAAACTCTCTAAATGATATGCTCACATGGGTACCAACAAGTTCAGAGATGTAAAATTAACCACTGTTCCTAAATTCCATATCTTGTGCTCATTTCAACAGGAGTGTAGCTTCAGATAGGGAAAGTGGTGTTTGGGGTGTTACACCCTCCCAATAAATGTATTTCCTGTTTAATAGTTGGGTACAACTGCTTTCATCCCCGTCCTTAAATCAGTCCCTAGGTTTTTTTATTCAGCTCTGCATTTTCTTGAAAGCTGGGAAGATGGTGACTTTAGCACATCAAACCAGTCTGTTGATGCCATTTTTATGGGAAAAACTGACAATTTTATCCAGAGCAAATTTTTCACTATTTTCCCCAAAAAATAGCTATATTTTGGCTATTTCCTTGGTCCCCTCAACGGGAATACACAAACCCTGGGTACCTTTAAAATCTAAAGGATGTTAGTAAAAAAAGGCACACATTTGGCATGGATAGCTTATGTGGACAAAAACGTATGGAGTCCTAATTATGAACTATCCCAAATAGCCAAATAAAAGCTTAGCACTGGGGAGGAAAAGGACTAACAGCAAAAGGGTTAACTAATGCTGTAATAGAATAGAATATGCTTTGTGCTTTTGAGCCTGCTTAATTGACCAGAGTGTTAAGTCTACCCTACTAAATAGAAGAACAATTATAGCAATCAAATATGATGCAGATGACACTGCTTACACACTATGGGGGTTATTCCAACTTTGGAGGAGGTGTTAATTCGTCCCAAAAGTGACGGTAAAGTGACGGATATACCACCAGCCGTATTACGAGTCCATTATATGCTGTGGAACTCGTAATACGGCTGGTGGTATATCCGTCACATTTGGGACGGATTAACACCTTCTCCAAAGTTGGAATAACCCCCTATATGTGCTTGAAGTAGATATGGGTTAAGACGGACAGGACTTGTTTTTTTGAACCGCAGTGTATACACCTGGACTAGTAAATTCAGACTGTTAAAGCAGCACTGTTACATTATGAAACTAATAAAACATTATTATTTTTTAAAATGCACCAATCATTTCTAAACATAGCCCCCTTTCTCCTCTTGTGAATCTTGACAGTCCTTTTTTGTAATAAGGCTGTCCAAACTTTGCACGAGGCATGAACGACCTAGACTGTCCATTTATATACTTTTGAGAACTGTTACCCATGACCAAGGGTAGGACCCTCCTACCCACCAACCCTCCTGCATGGATTACTGACCGCCACGCATCATGTGCTCATTCAGCTGAGTTTACTGTTATGTCTAAGCTACAGTTACACCAGTCTCATCCCTCTCTAGTCCATGCAGAATGCTCCAGTAATCTGTTTCAGACCTCATATAATTGGCTCTGGAGAAGGTTCTATCTGGTTGAAGCTGGTCCCAGTGCACCAACATAGAAGTCACTCTAGTGCTCCCCTTGTGCAGATCTCATAGACAGTATTGTGAACTTTTATGGAACCGCTGGTTCATGACCAGGAAGATCACTTTATTTGACATGGTTACTAAAACGCATCAGCGAAAACCACCGTACTTCTGCATCAGATACACCACCATATTACACTATAGGTCCCATCTACCAATGTCATCCATCACTGGGATGGGAGGAAGGTCACATTGTTCAAATCACGGCTCTGTTCAAACTAATACATAAAATGATGGTTATAGGTAGGAAGCATGACACAGTCACTCAACTGTTGTTTACTGCAAGAAGCACAGTCTTACATTGAGTGGTTTAGACATTTTAGGAGTAGGGAAGCCACAGCGCATCATTCCATGTTGTACAAACTCTGCTGTTGGCTCATACAGCCTAAAGCACTACTCATGTATTTTTAGAAGCAACCACCATTGCAACAATTGGACTTTTGCATTGCTAGGGAGTGCTGAGGGAAGTGCATTGCAGCAGGCCTGGGGTCTCTTTGGGCACCGGGCAATAACAATGCATCTACATTGCAGTTCATTTAGGAATGTGGAAAGTGGTTTATGAGTCCTGGGGCTTATTGTTTTCCAATTATGACAACAGGAGTCTTTTCGCTACAAGCTTCTAGCATCACCTTTTTATTGTTTCTGATTTGAATGCCAAGTACACCCCTTTAATACTTGCCCCATCTGGTAGCAAGGTATAGAGATCGAAGGCTTTCTTATGGTGGTGGTGTGGGTTAGAAACTCAAAACACAACAGTTAATCAATAAGAAAAGGTGTTCTAAATCACACACATAGCTAACTACTAAACCTAAACTTACAAATATACTCAATGAAAACCAAACTTCTCTAGCCTCTCCCAAACTACAGATCTAGGAAAGTCAATCTATGTTAAACACTCTACAGCCCCTTTCTATGGTGTTTGCCATGGAGTTCACAATGTAAAACACTTTTTGTATTGTATTTGTCAGAAACCTCAAAATACAAACCCAATTCCTATTGCATTTACCCGGTAATTCACAATGTAAAACAGCCTCCTGTTGTAGCTGATACAGGGTTACATCAGGAAAAGTCCCTCACTACTGTACTGAACAATGGGTCTGCATTAGCAAAATCCATGTCAGTTGTAAACACTAGGCTGGTTATTACAACTACTACCCATCAAATGCCCATAAAGAAGATTGAAAAAAGGATGGAGCCAAAATTAAGGGCCACCTTTCCACTGGACCCAAGCAAAGCACCAGGCACATCCCTTTAGCACTTGACTCTTGGGGGATCATGGGAGAGGGATCCAAGTTTTAGGTGGTGTTGGGTAGAAACTGAGAACTCTGCAGAACATGCAATGACATGTAATAAGTAAATGCTCGACCTGTGTTTTACTTTGAAAAGGAAAAGCTATTTTAATTCACACTAACTACTAAACATAAAATTACAAATGTGCACAATGAAAACCAGACCCTTCTACCCCTCCCCCCCCCGCCCCGAAGTGGAGATCAGTGCCAGAAGGACTCTGATGGTTAAATAATGTAAAGCCCATTCCAGTGGTGTTTCTCATGGTGCTCACTTTGTAAAACCCTTTCCTAATGTGTTTGCCACAGTTCACAATATTAAACCAGTTCCAGTTTAGTCAGAGAGTTTACAATCTTTTGGATTTACCAGATGTCCTAATGTAAACACTGTATTGCACTTATCAAAATGTTCACTATGTAAAATCCCTTCCTACTACATTTGCCAAAGGGTTAAACCATGCAATGCCCTGTCCTACTGTATTTGAAAATACATCTATGATAATAGTGTCTCTAGGCACGTTATGAACAATGAAACTATTTTATAGGAGGACTAACAGAATTACTGCCCATTAAATGCTCTTAATGAAGATCAACAGCTAGGAAGAGACAAAACCACTCTCTCTCTATGTACTTATCTTTGTGATTGCATTAGCTCTTGATACAACTAGAGATGTCTCTAGACAGACCCAAAAACGACTATGTTGGCAAAGCGAAAACCTAATGAAAGGACCGAATCCAAAAAAGAAAAGATGGGCGGCCCTGTCTTAGGTTTTATATATGTACACATCTTAAAATACCCATGAAAAGGAAGGGTGAAATACTCTTTCGGAAATTGGACTACATATGCAGGCCAGCACACAGCACAGTAATGCACATCCCCTTAATCCCAGGCTCTCATTGCCAGCCAGGCTTCGTCCGATGAGGATTACTGCAGCCATCCTTTTAGCAAACAAATAAATCCTATTATTCTGAATAGGGATGTCTCGGAAATCGAAGTCATTGCACGTGTAACGTTGTTGGCGTGCATTTTCCAATCTGTTGATGACTCAGGGAGTCCAGACAGAGCTGCGACGCTCACAGTGATTGGCTGTTTTCACGGATACGAGTTCGATGTGTATTGATTTGAGTAATGCTCGCGCCAAGCCCTTTTGTAGCATGATGCCTTGCGCGCAGTCTCATCTTTAATACGTGAAAACGCTGCGCGCGAGGTTCCCAAGAGCGTTTACTGCGGTTATCTGATCCCCACTTTGGATATGTGGGGTGTGAGAACTGGGCAGTGGTCTTTGCACTGGAAAACAAATTGGCACCGGAAACTAGGAAGCTCAAATTGCATGTTTACCTTTACTACCATGGGACATCCCTAGTGTTGGTGCTCAACTTTTAAAAGGTGCACACAATTATTTATTGTACTGCATATTATTTCATATAATCAGTGCATGATCAAGTTTTGATGTGTGCACGCCAAGTTAAGAGTATAATCATCGTTTATGTTTTACTGCATGAAAGTAAAAATTCTCATGTGACCTTATTACAATGAAAGTCCAACCAAAACGTGCATGTGACTTAGAATGGTGCCTCTGGTGGGGAGATCAAAGTAGCTCAGTTGTCAGGAGATCGACCTGCTGAAGCTCCGCCTTTTCTCCATGCCTCCAAAAATTGTGGCATTACAGCGCTTTGCTGAAAGCTGGAGGCAAAGGCACTGAAATGTGCCTAAATATTCTAGGAGACAATGGCTTACTTTGCTATCCCTATTGCCTGGCTACTTGGTGACAATGATTTGCCTGTCTAACTCCAGTCCTCCAAGTGTATTTTCAAGAGCCATGCAGTGGTTTAAGCAAAATATAAGTAAGAATATAGCCCTTTCAATGTACATATATGAAATATATTGAGATCTGTTGGAGCATTTTCATCCTTTGCAGGAATCAATGCCCAACGAGGTCAATGGATCTTCGGACCGTGCATATGGGTGTAAACAACCAAACAGCAAATTTTCATTACAAACTAATTGAATTACACAGTATTAACAATGTGGCCATACAAGGAAAATATGAGTTGGGAATAAAGTTAAGGGGTTTTATTATAAACTTAAGTTCAGAGTCATGTAGACGATTATCAACACAAAGTGTTAAAGATACAGAATCACCAAGGGTTGGCCAACGTGTCAAAATAAGTTCAGGTGAATTAACATTAATAAGCATTAGGACAGTTCAAATCATCAAGGTTCAGTTTAGTTTGGGCAAGGGAAAAATCCTACAGATTACCCAATAAGGGAATAACATGCATGGGGCGGAACACACAGGCAAAAAACAGAAAGAACAAAAAGGGCAAAAATAATTTGGACAAAAGGTAATCTCAGGCAACAGGTCACTAATTAAGATAGGCAAAAAGTAAGTAAAAATGGAATGCGTCAGCATGTCGAAGCTTGATCAAAAGTCTTCTTTAGGTTAGGGAGATATCTCTAGGTCTCAGAAAGGCATTTCAAAGGGACAATGGTATAGAGGACAATCCCCTCGCAGTCCAAGGGGCTCACCTGTCAGGATACAGTGCAAAAGGGTTCTGCTTCTTCTCTTCGGGGATTCTGAACAAAGTCCAGCTATACATTGATATGTTAAAGATCATAGGGCAAAATCATTTGTCAGTACATTGGCCCAAATGATGTTGAAGGGGCAACATCAAATAGAAATCGATCATGCGACTCGAACTTGAAACATCAACATAGTTTCCGAGGTTTGTCATGAGAACAGTTTCCATCTGTACTCTTCCACTCAAAGTTGAAACATGTTAATACTTTCAGTCCACAGTCCAGGATGTTCCTTCCTCAAGGTTGTTTTCTCACACTCTCAATGTGTAGAACAATTGACGTCTATTACCAAGCGAGTCTTCTCATGGGAACAATGTCTGAAAGGAAGGTACACGTTAGCACAATGACTTCACATTTTCTGCTCACTCATGAACGCAGGGCCTAGCAGGCCTCGTTTTGGCTAGTGCAAAAAAAATTGAAACAGCACATTAATATATTTAAATAAAACACATTTTAGTATGTAAACACACAGCAAAGATTTCAGGGCTCAGGAAAATGAGAGGCAAGTGCAAAGTGGGCCATTTGACCATGAGTCCCACCTTCAAGTGGCCACCTGAGACTCTGAACTTTCTTTCTATTTGACCTCTGTATATTCTATTTCTTTATCAGAACCGTTTTCCCTATGTCTACATTACTTCTAACTCTGTCTTTCAAAACCAGTGACATGTTAAGGATTTTTGGGATGCCAGACATCACATTTCATCTGTTTTTCTACGACTTTGTTCAAATTTAACATATAGTTTAGCATCGTTCAGCATAATTTGGACTTGAAATGGGTAATAAAAGTCACACTTGATCCATACAGGACCCCCAAAATATGCTTTACCAAGGACTTTCCAAAACCTTTAAGATGGCACTGAAATAGGAAGCTTCCAGAGACAGAAAACTGAATATCCCTTACTCTGGGACACAGCCATATCTTTCATCTAACTCCCCAGTTGTTCTTTAACAAAACAAGTTACTTGCAGACAAAGGTCTAGGGTGACCCTCAAAGAGATTAACAGTCTTTGGCTCTCTCTGTTTCTGAGCTGTTCAGTCTGCAGATCATTAAAAACACAAGAGACATTCTGAGTTGTATATATGCAATAGGGAGTATATTGTCCTAAAAAGACACACATAGCTCTGCTCTGCTCCTGTACATCTGTTCAGGACATCGTACCTGGGGGAGGATAATCATTATACCATGGCCACTTACATTTGCTTCTATTAGCATTTTGATTAAATATATAACACAAAGGTCAGATTGCCTACTTACTTGGATTATAGAGGACCTAGCTACTATGCAAATAGTTTCAGTTGTCACAACCAAGAAAAACATAATGTGAAAAGAAGATATTTGAGGCACAAAGAGATGAGAAGAAGAACCCTCCCCCTACTCTTGAAGGGGATTTCATTTTAGTCATTCTTTCTTTAAACCCTAATGTGGCAAACAGTTGTGGAAATGAAAGCAAGAACGACACAGGTCTTTTACCAACTGTTTGTTGGCGCTGTTCTTTTCTTCAAAGACTAAGGACTTTTTTCCAGGCTGATCCATCTCCTCCTCCTCTGAGATCATTCCTGGAGAGAACTGGAATGATAAGCGTTTGGTAACAGAGGTCACAATCTTGATCTGAGCCTTGACTGCTTCCCCTAGACCCAAACAAGGTAGCCCACAGAACTAAGGTAGTTTCCGTAAGGTTAAATGGCTCACTCTAGTTAACTTGGCTCAATTAGCTAGACCAGGGCCGGCCTTCGTGCTGGTGGCACCCAGTGCAACAATCCTTGTTGGCACCCCAGCCCCCAAAAAATCTCCTTCTCCACAAATTCCCTCACTACCACACTCTACTCTCATCTCTTCAAATCCACGCTCTCACATGCATTTCTTTTGTTTTGTAGCACTACTTATACCTATTAAGAGTGTGAGAGCAATTTACATCAGACACACACACACATTATAGGAGCCAAATGCTCATACGTGTGTACATCAGTCTATAGGAAATGTTACATAAAACAATGTGAATTAAAATGTATAGGAGCCACATGTCACTGGTACCAGTATGCAGTATATTCTAAGGGTGTTTGGTCTGGAGAAGAGCAAATTAAGGATTACAAACGTCCACAGTGGTGGGCTTTACTAATAAGAATGTATTGCTAACCAAATTAATGCTTTTTTGCAACATTAAGATAAAGAAAGACAGGGGGTATAAGTACTTTAAGTTATACCATGCAGTGTGTATGTGGCTTCTTGATGACAATTCATAGACTACTGTGCTATAGTAAGATTGTAATTTATGAACTGCAAGTAACAAAAGAAGTGACCTACCGAGCGATACATGATTTGCATGGTTTATGTTGTTTGCATCAGCATGTTAACCCTCTGAGCTACATTATCATGAGTGGAAACTGCCACAATACAAAAGCTTTCTCTCCAGCAGGAATATTAATCACCAGTGTTATCTTGACATTTTTATTGAAAACTGCTAGACCCACAAGGAACTCTGCAGCAGGTGCTTTTTAAACCAGTGCTATTTCTAAACACACCACAACCCCTGAAGTGAGTGGAAGTTATAGCTGCACCAGTCGCTTTGCCCTATAGGTGGCCCTGAGCAAGATATTCTTCTGAGAAAGGACATGTAGTCAAACAACAATACAAGTGAGATGTAAAGAGCTTAAACGTTCAAATCAAGTTTGTTCAAAATTATAAATATTATAACACTTGCTAAGTCCTACAAATGAGAAAATGGTAAAAAGTATTCTAAATACAACATGTTAGTCTAGAGTTTTGTTCGGTTTGAAGGACAGTTACAATCACTGTGACAAACTATGCTGTTTCCCCCATTGAAGAGGTCTAAAGTTTGTAGTGAGTTAGCTTAGAGGCCCGAAGATGCAGGTTCTGGCTTGAAGAAGTTGAATGCCAGATTCAATATTGTTAAGTTACTTGGCAGGCAACTAAAATCAAAGGTTGTTTTGCAGATGCTAAATCTACATTTGAAGTCAGCCCGCATGAGTTGAAGTTCTGTCAAAACTGTGTTGAACAAAAAGAGATGCACAAGGGGTGGCTGGTGTATGCAGTGTTTGTCCCAGAGTAGAGAATTGAAGAATCAGGCATATTTTCAAACCCCTTGATCCGCCGGTGTGTCACTTTTTAGGACGCTCCGGCAGCCCAGTGTGCGGACCTATATCTACGAGGCCACGCAAAGCCACTTTGCGTGGCTTTTCATGGCCATGTAGATATGATGTAAGGCAACGCAGACAAGTCGCTGCTTTGTCTTACACTGTGTCAGGGAGGCATTCTATGGGCATTGCTGTGGGTTTTCCCAAGCAGCACCCATGGGTTTTTACGCTTTCCGAGATTGACAAGAATCTGTAAACCTGGGAATGCATCAAGACGGTATGCCTCCCTTCAGCAGGCGCAACAAAGAAACATATTTTTATTTCTCCTCGTTGTTTCCTCTTTATCTGTGTGCTGCATCCTGCAGCACACAGATGAAGAGGGAAAAACCTCTCTTGATTTTTTTTGTGCGGGAAGGTGCCTCTTACTGCACAAAAACAATCCTGCCAACAATACAGACACCCTTGCACTCTGAGTGCCTGCATGGGCGCCAGGCAGCAAAATGTGCAGGGGGAAAGTAAATACGGTGCATTTCTGCCCTTTCAAATTGGCATAGGGCAGTACAGCAGAAAGACTTGCAGCACTGCCCTACATCATTTCCTTCAAAATATGTCACTCACTTCTTTGGGAGATTCTGTATAGATGTCTTTGATTAGGTGCAGGTACCCCGTGCAGCTGTGCTCAATCTGCGGAATTGACTTAAGTAGAATGCTCAGCGGACAATGAGGGTCTTTCAGTTCAAATTTGAATTGTTTAAGAATAAGATGTAAAATCTCGTGCGAGCTGTAGAATCTTCGTGACTAGTGACAATGAACCAGGTATCATTAGAAACTCTACGAGCAGCTCCCCCAGGGTAAGAACATTTCTCAGCCCCATCAGCTCCTCAGGACAAGTTCCTCAGAGAGATGGCAGAATAAATATTATATCTCAGAACTATTGTAGGTGTATAAGATGACTGGACTGAAACTTCACCACTGGTCTTTTCAGGCTAGGTCACCTACATGCTTCTATTTGAGTTCTGTTGAGATTTTTCAATCCCAAATCCAAGTTTACTTAGTGCTGAATATGTTCCTGCAGATTGGACTGCGTGGAGACTATGAAATCAAAATGACACATTACAGCATTATTGTTTCAGAAGTGGTTAGGCCACAGTGGTAAGAACAACCATGTGTGACCATCCAGCATAAGCTGATCCGAAAGGCTTCATGAGGCTTCGTTGACAGCTTCACCGTGTACTTTGATCCTTTACCACCATTGACTTTTACATTAGACAGGTGATCTTGAATGTGATTCCCTGATTAACAAAAGTGAGAACTTAAAAAGAAAGCGATTTAACATCCTTTTAATACTCTAACCAAGCAGTGGCATCCAATGTGATAAAAGCCGTAAGAGCCATCGGAGACTTCCTGTAGAAATGAGATTTGAACGCTTGGCTAAAGACCTGCTTCAGAACCACTGCTGAAGTAGAGAGAATTGAACTATAAAACTGCAACTAATTAAGCGATAAGGTTCAAGAATAGAGGTGGGGTGGGATTCTGCGAGTTAACGAGGTCCTACAATGTGTTTTATGTTCTTCTCAGACTAATTTAGCACTTCCTTTGTTCCAACCCAGCTTTTGATGCTTTTCAGTGGGAAATCCTGTCGGATTTGCAATAGTGTCTAGCTGTTAAAGCTGGCAGGCTCAACATAACGTGGGGGCACACCAGCCTGAGTGTCTTTGGCACTGGTTCTGAAGGCATTAATCAGGTGTGAAGTACACTCTTGGAAGCCTTGGACCTTCCTCGGGGAATTCCAGGATAATCTGTCATTAACAAGGCTCGCTGTCTAGTGGGCTCTCCTTTTTAATGAACTCAACGTCCAGGAATTAACATTTATTAGCACTAATATCGCATTACTTGCTGAAAACCTGCCATCTTGTTCTGGCCAATAAATGTACGTCAGCACACCATGTGGGTTCCTCTCATACAGCGGGAATAAAAAGGCGAGCCAGCGAGCTACTGCAATTCTACAAAAACTGCAAGCAATAATCACTTGTGCAGATTTACTATGTGAATCTAGTTGTAACTCTGTTTTGCTGAACATTTGCACAGTGCATCACCAAGGTGGTTTCTTGGTCCCAAGTAATCAATTCAGTGCTTGCAAAAGGCACCAGATTATGACGAAGGACTGCCAGACCCCACCATAACACTGCTGCCAAGTAGGGCATGAGGAGAATATCTATGCCAAGAATCTATGACCATTCAATCTGTTCATTCTCTGCTGTGACTGTCCGTAATGGCTCCAGTAATTGGCAATTGGCATTGAGACTTTCAGTCGCAGAGGTTTCAGAGGTGGGCTGAAACCTACAATGTCTTTTTTAAAGGCTGCTGAACATGTTTCCTTGTGAGAGCATTTTTTTTAAATCTATTGACAGTGGACTAGTGTCCAGGTCAGTTTGTGGGACAGGTTCCATTTGAACAGATTGAAAGTAATGAGAGACTTTTTAATTTCAAGGAACAATGTGCAGGTTTGGATTGTCATTTTTTGGTGCTTCTGTGGCCTTTGACAGCATTGACTATTAAGAAATTGGGTTATTGGTTGAGGGGAGTTGTAAACCCCACTGATGCAACAACCACAATCCTTGTCAAGGTGAATCACAAAAGTTACTAAGTTAATGTGCTTAACCTTCTGGTAGCTTGGCACAAAGCAGTCAGGCTTATCATAAAGGTAATGTGTAAAGTAACTAAGCGGAACACAAACAATAATAAAGACAAAATATAACACAAGTAAAATCCCAAACCAATTTAGCAAAGAGGAGGTAAAGCATCAGTCGTTGCTGTAGCACAAAGTGCAGGTCAGGCATCATGGACTGCTGTCGCTGTAGCGTGAACAGCTGGTCAGGTGTTGTGAACGCTCTTTGCTGGAGCGTTGCATTGGAAGTCATCTGGGATGTTGATGCTGCAGTGCAAAGTGCAGCTCTTGCGTTTGGGATTCACCCTAAAACAGTCATTGTAAACGTGAAGATCTGGTTTCACCTGAGCTTTGCATTTGGCATTTATCACTGGTGGCAGAGTTCGGGTATGAATGGGCCCATTCACAGTCGTGATGAGCCCAAACTTCAGATGTATCACCATTTTACTTAGGAGGAGCTCTCACTGATGTCAGCCAAGGGTCCAGGACCTGAGGGGCACCTCTTGGGGATCATGTCTCACTCCAACAGAGGCCATCAGCAGGGCTCATGCAGATCCAGTTGCAGGTCAAGGCAAATCAGGTTGCGATGGGTTAGCTGAGTAATTGCAGGGAGTCCTCTGAAACTTGTTGTGCCTCTGTAGCTCACACAGGAGGTCAGCCAACTGACCCCTGTAGTCACTCTGGGTAGCCTGGAATGATGTTCCGTCTCAGGCAGTAAGGCAGTCCTTCAAGCAGCAAGGCAGTCCTTTGGCAGCAGGGCAGTCCTTCTCCTGTAACTGTCAATGGTCCAGGAGTGTTCTGATGACTGGCTCTAGAGGTCCCATATTTGTACCTGTTGCCAGCCATTTTGTGGGGTGACTCCCTGTCCTACCCTGACATCTGGTTATGGAAAGGGCTTCCACTGTCAAGGTTTCAAACTGCCTGGGGTGACAAAAGGCAAGGCAGGCCAGGTGTCAGGTTCTTTTGTGTGTGCACGAGGCAAAGCCCTTTGAAGTGCAAGTGGGGCTGTTTACAGCCCCTCCCCATTCACCCACCTAAGCCCCCTTTGAGTTACTGTCTGGAGGCAATACACAACCCCAGAGCAGACAGCAGGGCCATTCACAGCCATGTGACCCAGACACTGGTAGAAAGCACAAATGGTTAGGACAGGTAAATGTCAGCTTATAAAAGTGACATTTTCAGGATTCTTACCTAAAATCCAACATTACCATTTAAGAGGATTTTAAATTACAATTTGTTTGAGTGTAAACAGCATATCTGTACTGCTGCCAATCTAAAATAAACACTTATTAAATGTAATAAGGTAACCCAGTAAGGCAATGGGAGAGACATATCTTAAACTGTGTTTTTTACTGCCAAGACATGTAAAACGCACCCACATATGTCCTATTCTTTAAATACAAGGCACCCTGCCTTCTGTGCCTTAAGAGCTTACCTTAGGGGTGACATATGATAAAAAAAATCAGGTTTAGGCCTGCCAAAAAGTTTATTTCGCCAGGTTGAAAAGGCAGTTTAAAACTGCACACAAGGCTTCAGTGGCAGGCCTGAGACAAGTTTTTAAAGTGTTACTTTAGTGGGGGCCACAATGAGTGCTGCAGGCCCACTAGTAGCATTTAATTCACAGGCCCTGGATTATGTAGTACCATTTACTAGGGATGTCAAGTAAATAAAATATGGCAGTTAGTTGTGGGCCAGTTTCAGCATGTTTTAAGGAGAGAGCACAAGCACTGGTTAGCAGTGGTAAAGTGCACAGTCCTATGGCCAAACACGTAGCAGCTACCTTTATACATTGGTTGGAATCAAAGCCAATAATGGCTTGTTGTTCAGTCTCTCTCTGCCTACCACCTACCAGGAACAGCTCTTGTCATTCCCCCTTAACAGGAATTTGTGACCTAGAGGATCCTACAAGCAGTGCACAATCTCCAACCCTGTTTAACGTTTGCATGCTATTATTTGCACAACTCTTTTGATCTATCGCATTGCATATCCCAATCCCTTGCAGAACTTTTTCAACCCTGGGGCTCTTTTTTAGCAGTGATAAGGCTTTCACCCTCCAGGTACATGCATCAGCAAAATGCAGAGGTCTCAGTTTACCAATATCCGTGCATGAGCAGCTCATTCAGTACAGTTTTTCTCTTTCCATTCTGGGGTGTGTGGTCCTGTTTATCCCATAATAAATCCAGGATTCAATTATCAGATTGTAAATGAAGCTTTGAAAATGTAATATACAACTTTCAATCTTTCGTATCTCACGGATGCAAAACAGAGTCCAGTCTATATCCGCGTTTTCTCAAACCAGCATGCCCTCCGAATACACTGTCAGCAGAGGCAAATCATGCTGTCACATTAATTGAAGGTGTCTTTCTCTTGAAGCCTCACCTGTGTTTCCTGAGTGCAAAGGCTGGTGTTTTTGTTTGCATGATGTCCTCACACAAACAATATTTTATTCTCATTTGAGACCAATCCTTGAATATCTATGATAGAGACAACAATAGTGCCTCTGTAGTGATGACCATGCTTGCACCACTAACTTGGTACATGTGTGGCTCAAACGACTCAGTCATGTTTTTGAAGCCACGCAAATCCACTTTGCATGGCTTTGAATGGCCTAAAAAATATGGAGTAAGGCAAGGCAGCGCAAATCATTGCGTTGCTCTACTCTGCACCAGGGAGCCATTCCATGGGCATTGTGTGGGTATTCTCACGCAACTCATGGTTTTTGATGCACTTCTAGATTTACCAAACCTGGTAAACCTGGGAATGTGGCAAAATGATACGCCTCCCCAGGAGAGGCATAACTGTCAGCGAGACCGGATCCTCAGGGTTTGCGCCTGTTCCCAATATGTCCACCTCTTGGCAGCTCCAAACTCTACTAGCTATCATAGCACAGAGTTAAAGAATGCCCAAGAAGGGATAGGGTTTAGGTTGGGAACAGCAGGGAAGAAGACCTGTGGAAGCAAGAGTTAAAAACACAATAGCAAGGTCAATTCACATTAATCTTCATTAACTTTGTTTTAATTCTTTATGCTCTAATAACATGAGAGATCAAGAACTTTTCAATAACGTGACCTTTTTATACTCATATGCTCTGAACATTGAACTCTCTCAAGTTAATCCTTAGAATAGCAATTACATCACAACAAGAGTCAATGAATACATTCATTACCAAAGAATTAACTGCTATAGGATTCATGAATGATACTGTAGAATAGGCAAACTGACTAAACTTGTTTTGTCTAGAAAGATCACACTCTGTTTGATCTAAGTTTCAAGATTCAGGGGGTCATTCTGACCTTGGCGGTCCATGACCGCCATGGCGGAGGGCGGCGGAAGCACCGCCAACAGGCTGGCGGTGCTTCCTGGGCGATTCTGACCGCGGCGGTGAAGCCGCGGTCAGAAAAGGGGAGCCGGCGATTTCCCGCCGGTTTCCCGCTGGCCCAGGGAATCTGCCATGGCGGCGCTGCTTGCAGCACCGCCATGGGGATTCCGAGCGCCTTCCCGCCAGCCTGTTCCTGGCGGTGTCCACCGCCGGAACCAGGATGGCGGGAACAGCTGCCGTGGGGCCCCTGGGGGCCCCTGCACTGCCCATGCCTGTGCATGGGCAGTGCAGGGGCCCCCTAACAGGGCCCCACAAAGATTTTCACTGTCTGCACGCGACGGGTGCCACTGCACCCGTCGCACCCCTTCAACTCCGCCGGCTCCATTACGAGCCGGCTTCATTGTTGAAGGGGCTTTCCCGCTGGGCCGGCCGGCGGTCTTCTGGCGGTCGCCCGCCGGCCCAGCGGGAAAGCCGGAATGGCCGCCACGGTCTTTTGGCGGGAACCGCTTGGCGGGCGGCGACCGCCGACCGCCGCGGTCAGAATGACCGCCTCAGTTGCCCAGAAATTATTGCGCACCTTTTTGCCAGATTGCGCATCAAGACTCAAGAACCTGGAATGATCGCGCACTCTGCCAATCTGAACTGCAAGGGTTAAGTGCCAAGAATAAATTGTGCACACTGTAAATCACAAAGCCAAAAACTCAAATGTTTCTAGAATCGGAGTCAGGGGCTTACCCCGACCTCCGTCTTACCCCCCTGCTTGAAGATCAGCAAGATAATGAGGACAGGGCCAGGAAATGTCCAAGTAGGCCTCCGGAACAGGAGCCCAGGAAAATGCTGCTGCTCTGCACCGGGACCTCTGAATAGTGAACACGTGGAGCTGGGCTGGGTTCCTTAGATAGACCCAAGCCCTGCCCACATGCCACACCCAGCCAGGCTGCAGGAAAGGCTTGAAAATGAACAATACATTACAAACAGCATTAATGACCTTTCAAGATAAATACCTGCAATGCAAAAAGTTAATATGCAATATTAACACACAATGCATGAATTATTACATTGCATATGTTTTGTCATTTTGCATTATGTTGCCCGTAGAGCGTGCACTGTCCTGGTGTTGACAATAACAAGGAGAAATATTTGTATTTCTCTTTGTTACTTCCTCTTTCTATGTGTGCTGCATTCTGCAGCACAAATAGATAGAAGAATATGACCCTCAGTATGACATTGGCGGTAAATCCCACTTACAGCTGTGGTGACGGCTGGCAGCATACCGCCACAGTGGCAGATATACGTTCTCCATATTATGACACACACACCAATCCGACAGAATACTGCCACATACACAAATCAGCCAGCCCAAAGTCAGTGCTAAAGTGGCGGAACCAACACCCATACCGTTACACCAACAGAACAACGCCCACCACATCATGACCCACGAATGACCATGGTGGATTTCAGTAGCAGTAAACCATTGGCGGTACACACTGGCGCGCTCAGAAAGGCCACCCAAATACTTAACTACACAACATTGGACAATACCAAATACACACACCTGACACTCATACACTCACCACACCCACCCCCCATAGCACTATAAAACACACACACACATTACCCACAACCCTTTACCAAAACTAATTATTGCCACCAGACTGATACCAAGACCACCATGACAACTAGGCACACACACCACATACACCCACATATGCTTCACGCAACCCACTTCACACATCCAACCACAGTACCCAACACCCATACACTTACACACACCACACAACACCCATGTCCCCAAAAAGGCACCCCCGTTTCACAGATGAGGAGTTGTGGGTCATGGTGAAGGAAATAGTCAGGGTAGAGCCACAGCTATTTGGGGCACAGGTACAGCAAATATCCATTGCCAGGAAGATGGAGCTATGGCGGAGAATCGTGGACAAGGGTGAACTCCGTGGGACAGCATCCAAGAACAAGAGATGACATAATGAAGAGGTGGAACGACCTACGGGGGAAGGTACGTTCTGTGGCAGCAAGGCACCAGCTCGCCATACAGAGGACTGGCGGTGGAACCACACCTCCTCTCCCACAGCTCACAGCATGGGAGGAGCAAGTCTTGGCATTACTGCATCCTGAGGGACTCACTGGAGTTGCCGGGGGACTGGACACTGGTGAGTCAATATTTACTACTTATCACCCTCCATACCTGCATGCCATCACAGCCCCTCACCCTCACTCCCACCACTACACTCCATCCCATAGAGTGCATCTACACATATGACTAAGCCCAATGCCAAGCCCTACATGCCATACCAATGCATGGACAGCCTTACCAGCCCTGTATGGACACCCATCACAAAATCATGCACAGCATCGAGAATTTACAGTCCTACAATACAATACCAAACACAAACAAAGGTGGCAGGGCAACAGCAACGATAGAGGGGAAGCTAGGGATGTACAATATGTCACAGACATAAGCATAATACATCACTTACATCCCCACAGGTGCCCCAGCCAATCTCAGCGGGCAGGAGGTGCCACGACTAACCAGTTCCCCAATAGAAGATAGAAGATACCCCCAGTGATGACAGTAACTCTTGACTACAAGAGCTGGATGAACTACCTGGCCCATCAGGGACCACTGGCAGGCGGTCACCCCAGCCCACTCCCAGTCAACCACAGAGCCTCCCCCATCAGTATCCAACACGACGGCACCCACCCAGTGTACACACATCTCTGTCCCTAGGACACGTCAATCAGCAGTGTACCCACCAGTACAGGGACCCCAGTCCACACCTTACACCCAAGACAATCAGGGTCCTTGGGTCAGTGGCAATGGGCACACTGTTCAGGGGACACAGGCACAGGGCAACAGGGACACTAGGAGGACCGCTGTGCACTGAGGGGAGGACAGGCCCAGGGAACTGACTCTTCAGGAGGCACTCACCAATGTCCTGGGGACCTACCAACAATCCAAGGAGATGATGTCCAGATCCTTAACAACATGCAGGAGAACAAGCGGCTGCAGGAGGAACACCATCAGGAGATCAGGGGGGACTTGCAGGCTCTCAACACCACCATGATCTCCATAGCAGGGGTGCTGGCAGGCATGGCCAACATCATGAGGGAATGGTCAGAACAGCAGCTGGCCCCTACCACTAGCCAGTCTATTGACCAGCCTTCCACTTCCGCTGCAGCTAGTGGGCAGGAGGTCCTGCCACAGAACCCACAGGCCACCAGCACCCCTCCCCCTACAGAAGGTGAACCACCCCGCAAACATTCCCTGCGACCCAGCCAGAGACACTTGCCAAGACCAAGACAACTGCCAGGAAATGAGACTCTCCTGATTGTCCCCCTTCTGTCCCACCCTGTCACCTTGTCCACTTTGAACTGCCTTTGCTCCCCTTCCCATGGCCCCTCGGACAGTGGACCTGTGCTACAAACAGACTGGAACAAAACCCTGGACTTTCCTCTACCATCACCCCATTCCATTGCACTTTACAGTCAATTATTTGCACTACAATAAACACCTTTGAACACAATTTGAGTGACACCGTTTTATGTGTTGAAAATGTGCATTTATGGGAACAATCACATGTAGTACAAATGATCTGAACACTGTGATAGCATACAGATGATGACCAGTATCTGTCTGCAGTAAACACATCAGGACACTGTTGTCATATCACCAACATCTGTAAAAGGACAAGCCATAGGTGACAGTAAGTTGAGATGCAAAGTATGTGAATGGCTTCATGCTACAGCCACACAGAAAACATCAGTAGTTAGAGTAATGGCCAGTTGCTGAGTCTCACCTGTGTGTCATTGGAAGTATTGATGTATAACTGATGTTCTGTTGTCCACATTCTCATCCTCTGCCTCCTCATCCTCACTACCCTCAGGGTCCACTGCTGCCACAGGGGCATCTTCAGTCCCCTCCTCCTGCAGAAAAGGCACATGTCGTCTGAGGGCCAGGTTGTGCAACATGCAGCATGCCACTAACATCTGGCAGACCTTCTCGGGTGAGTGGCACAGGGATTCACCTGTCAGATGCAGGCATCTGAATCTGGCCTTCAGGAGGCCGAAGGTCCTCTCAATTATTCTCCTGGTTCGCCCATGTGCATCATTATAATGGTTCTCAGCCCCTGTCCTGGCATTCCTCTCAGGGGTCAGGAGCCACAATAGGTTTGGGTAGCCAGAGTCACCTGCAAATAGTGAGGGATAAAATGTAGCCTTACAGAATCCTATGGAGATAACACTTGAAGGCATACACTGACATACAGTGGATGGGGACTCTGGCTCACCTATAAGCCACACCCTGTGCCTCTGTAGTTAGGCCATCACATTTGGGATGCTTCTATTCCTCAGAACGAAGGCGTCATGCACCGACCCAGTATACTTGGCAGTGACTAGGGTGATGTCCTTGTCCGCCAGGCATACCATTTGCACATTCAGTGAGTGACAAACGCAATATGTGTACCGTCAATCACCCCAATAATATTGGGCATATGTCCCATTGCATAGAATCCGGCCTTCACAGTGGCCAAATCTTCCACATGGGGAAAGAAATGTAGCCGCACATGTGTTTCACCAAGGCAGACACTACCCTCGCGAGCACGATTAAGAACATTGGCTGTGACATTCCTACTGCCAAGCCCACTGTCACTTGGAATGAACCAGTTGCCAGGAAATGGAGCACTGATAGAACCTGCACAGGAGGGGGGATCCCAGTGGGATGACGGATAGCTGATATCAGGTCAGGCTCCAAATGGGCACACAGCTCTGTGATTGTGGCCCTGTCCAATCTATAGGTGAGTATAATGTGCCTGTCCTCCAGTATAGCCAAGGCCACAAGAGGTCTGTACACAGGGGTTTGTCTCCTCCTCCTATTCATCCGCAGTGGTAGGTATCTAAGGGACACAAGAGTAAGTAGGCCATCACAATTTGAACAATGGAACCACCATCTCAGTGTGCACACAGCATTAATGTGATGGGGCAGATGGGAACGGCAATGTATATGCAATTTGCCGCAGCAACGCAGTTATGGAAGATCTGTATGTAGTCCACCACAATGAAATGGCGACCACCTGTCCTGTATCTAGGGACAGGGAAGTGAGGTAACTCTGCCGATGTTGGCCATCGTGGCGGAAGGCAGTCTTGCACCGCCGTGCAATTCCTCATTGGCTAATATGGGGCTCTATGGGGTACAGAGGCCAATGAGGATAAGCGGTGGCGGTAACGGTGTACTCCGCTGTGGACGTGACCGCCATTTTCTGTCAATAACCTCACTTGATTCCTGACTTTCCACAGGAGAACACCTACACTGTGTGTGCTGCTGTGACCTGTGTCTGGAACCTACCATGGCCCGTGTGACCGGGGAAAGAGCTTTGGAGGAGTTGGAGAGCGTGGCGGATGGGGTCCTACCCAAGTATGGGTCCTACCCAAGTATAGACAGCTGTATGGGTGAGTACACCTGGGGCATGATGCACGTGGGAAGGTTACATGGAGATGTGTGTGCAGGCATCGTGTCATTTGGAGGGGATGCCTGTTGGTAGTGTACATGGTGGGCACTGGGCGATGTGTGTGCCAATAGAGTTGGAAACGGTGTTTGTGGTTCATTTGTGCGACATGCTGAATTGTATGTGTCTGTATTACCTCTGCAGGTCAGTGCCCATCAAAAGAAGGGATTGTGGCGTGCCATCGCCAAGGACGTGCAGACCCTGGGGGTCTACTGCAGGTGGAGCACCCACTGTAGGAAACGGTGGGAGGGACCTGAGATGCTGGGCCCGGAAAACCGCAGTGGCCCAGCTGGGGATGGCCTCCCAACGAGGAAGGGGTGCCCGTCGGAACCTGACCCCCCTGATGGCCCGCATACTGGCAGTGGCCTACCCAGAGCTGGATGGGTGCTTGAGGTCATCACAGCAGCCACAAGGGGGTGAGTACAGTGGGCGTTTTTACAATGATTGGTAGGTGGCATGGGATCTGGGTGTGAGTTAGTGGGTGCCCCTTAATGCCAGGTCGGAGTTTGCAGCGTGATCCAGCTCAAGGGTAATGGGTGTATAGGAAATGCTCCTCTGCCAGATGATGCTAATGCTAATAGGAAATGCAGGTAACCTAGCTACATTGCATTCCATGTCAGCCAGGGCTTTGTGGGTCCCAAGACAGGTGCAGTTAGCAGTGGTTGGCCCTCATCTTGCTGTGGCATCTAGCCAATTGAATGCCAGTGCAATGCATAGTGCTCATTCCTGATCCCTGTGTGTGACGGTATTGTGTATGCCAACTATGGTGTTGGTGCTATAATTGACCCAGTGCTCCTGTTCTCTCCCTCTGCTTTCTCCTTCTGTCATCCTGTTCATGTGTGCATTAGTATCATCTGGCAGAGGAGCAGGGGCACCAGCAACAGAGGGTGCTGCATCCCACAGGACCCAGGAGGCAGAGTCCACCGACGTCGAGGGAACCAGTGGGACGGAGGGCGAGGGGAGCACCACAGCCGAGACAGGAGGTGACAACACTGACCCAGATACCACCTCCAAAGGAAACTCCCTGGTGAAGGGGGACACCTCTGTGACCACCCCAGCTGCAGGTACTGCCACCACCCCCGTGCCAGCACCCCCCTCCCAGTAGCTCCTCACAGAGTTGCCCTTGAATACTCACCCAGGAGGGTGGGCATGTCCTTCACCCCAGGCACCTCAGGACCTGGTCCTGTCAGCCCTGCTGCCCTGAGTAAGGAGGCTATTGACCTAATGAGGTCCATAGCTGTAGGGCAGTCAACCATTGTGAATGCATCCAGGGGCTGGCATCCCGGATGCAGCAATGCAATGCATTCTTGGAGGGCTTCCACAGTGGATTGGCGGCTCAAAGGAGATCGATTCAGGCTCTGGCCTCCGCTCTGATGGTAGTCATTGTCCCTGTTTCTACCGCCCCCCTTCCAACTACCACTTCCCAGTCTCCTCAACCCCAACCTATCCAATGCACACATACAGACAAGCATGCACACAAGACATCACACAAGAGTGGCACAGTCAAACACAGGTACCACACTTCAGTCACACAAACACCAGACAGTTGCACACACATCCACATGCCCTGCCTCCACTGTCTCGCCCTCCTCCACCTCCCTCACAGTCACGTCCACACTCACACCTGCATGCACTGCTTCAACAGCCACCATCAGCATCACCACACCAAGCAGCACACATACCTCACTAGCAGACACCTCCACAACATCCAGCCACGCGTCACCTGTGTCTTCTCCTACCCTGTCTCTCCCCCCTCCTAAAGGACACAAACGTGGGCACTTAGACACCCAACAGCTATGCACCTCACATCATCACATTGCCTATGCACCTGCACCCAAGTCCCGCAGACGTACTCCTCCAACAACCACTCCCTCAACCTCCACTCTCATCCCTCCTCCCACTCCAATGCCCCTAAGAAGCTTTTCCTTGCACGTCTTGACCTGTTCACTCCGTGTCCCCCATCCTAGTCGTAAGAGCAGGGTCCCAACGACCCAGCCCAGCACCTCAGCCAAGCAGTCCACGGGGATAGTGGAAGCACCTCCTAGTCGTGGAGGCAAGACAGTGAAGTTTCCCACTCCACCAGCCAGGAAAGGGAAGGATCCCACTCCACTAGCCTGGAAAGGGAAGGATCCCACTCCACCATCCAGCAAAGGAAAGAATCCCACTCCACCAGCCAGGAAAGGGAGAGATCCCACTCCACCAGCCAGGAGGGATAAGGTTCTCACTTAACCACCAATGCAAGAAAAGGTTCCTACTCAACCACCAATCCAAGAGAAAGTTCCCAGTCAACCACCAATGACAGGCAAGAAGCTCTCACCTCCAGCGGAAGCTGTCCAGGAGACACCTCCCCCAGCAGAGTAAATGCAGCCCTTACCTCCAGCAGAGGCTGCCCAGGAGACACCTCCCCCAGCAATGACAATGCAGCACTCACCTCCAGCTGAGACACAGGAGCCCTCGCCTCCATCAGAGGGCATTTAGGCCACCCTCCAGGGACTGTTGTACAAGGAGCCCCCTCCAGGATCAGAGGGCAAGCTCCCTACCTCAGAGACTGTGACCTTGCACTCCCCAGCATTGGGAAATGGGCATGGAAAACCCTCCTGAACCAGTGGGCAAGTTACCCACCTCAGAGACTGTGACCTTGCAATCCCCAGCATTGCGTTATGAGAATGGAGCCCCCTCCTGAACCAGTGGGCAAGTTCCTGACTTCAGCTGAGGTGCCCTCCACCCCCATTCGCCCTGAGGTGCCTGTCCACTTCCATGATGTTGCCCCTGCACAGTTATGTGCATAGTTAGACAGGATCATGTTGGGGCTTGGACTGTGCCCTGTGGCCATGTGGGCCTTATGGACTTTGGACTGGGCATTGGCCCTTTCTGGACACATGTTTATGTATTGCTGTTCTAAAATTGGCTCATATGAGGGCTTTTGCCTTGCAATTACAATTTCAGTACTGCCGACCTCTAGTCCTTGTATGATTATGCTGTGTGTTGGGTGCCATTGGTTTACATCTGCAGCTGGTTGTGTGTACATGTGTGTGTGTGTGTGGTGTGTGTCGTGCGTGTGTGTGTCACTCTCCTTTTCTTCCCTCCCTCCCTTGTGTGCTAGGCGGCTTTACTCACCGTCGTCGTCTTAGTCGGCGTTGGTGTTCCAGGTGGAGCATGGCGTAGAAGAGCATCTGGAAGACTTGACGTTCCGGTTCTATGGCGGCGTTGAGCTTCTCTGTGGCTCTGTTGGTGAGTCTTTGTCAGAGTCACCAGATCCTCGGGGTCCGTGCACGTTCCCAACACTTCCACCACAAGACAGCTCCAATACTCTGATTAGATTTATCACAGAGTCTAAGAGAGTCCAAGTGGGGAAAAGGGGATTAGGACGGGAACAGCTGGGAAGGAGACCTGTAGGAAGCAAAAGGTTAAAACACAACATCAAAATTACATCTCGTGAAATCAGTACCATGCTACAACTCTAAGCTTCGTCTTTTCCGAAAAACATGAACAACCCTAGAATAATCCTAAAACTGACTAGGCTTTAGATGACCGAATACCTGAGGAGGAAACAGGAAAAGTTAAATAGGACTTTCAGATTCAAGTACTTTCTTTAGCATGAGAATCAGGAAACACTCTGAGCAATGTCTAAACAACCATATGAATCTCCTTTTAGGAATACATATCAGGAACACACAGAATTACATCTAGAACTCTGGTATTGTGTTGTGTTCATCTCAGAAAAAACATTGGGAAGTAAATTGCGCACACTCCAGATTTTTATATGAGTATTAAACACCATAAAGGTTTGTGCACCATGAAATCACACAACGTAGATTCAAGGAATAAATCATGCGACGTGTCAACTTGAAATGCTACCAAGAAAATGTCTTAGAATGGTAGCGCACAGTAACTTACATTATTTATACACGAGGAAAGAATTGCGCGTCTTGCCGATTCAAATGCCACCATACAAAAGCCAAGAAATGGTAGCGCACAATGCATAACATGAAAAAACACTCAAGGAAAGAATCACGCGTGTTGCCGATTCGAATGCCACCGTGTAAATGCCAGAAAATGGTAGCGCACAATGAACAGCATGAATTACACACGAGAAGTGAATCGCGCGTTTCGCCGATTCGAATGCCACCATGTAAATGTCAAGAAAAGGTAGCGCGCAATGAACAACAAAGTTAAATGCTCATGAAACGAGTTGCACGTCTTGCCAACTCGTAAAACATCATGTAAATGTCAAGAAATATCACCGCGCAACGAACAATAATGTAATAACGAAGTCAAATCTTTATGGAATAAATTGCGCGTCCTCCCTATTTGCAAACCACCATACAAATGTCAAAAAATGGCAGCGCACGAGTAATCTGTTATTCATTTAAGAATTAAAATCAAGAATATGAAGATTCTCAATTACGGTGTTGGGAAATGTCCAAACACCGTCTTACTGCCTGGAAACAGTGATCACCAATGAGAGATGAGTGCAGAAGACTGGAAAATCCAAATAGGCCGCCGGGACAGGAGCTCAGGAAGAAGCTGCTGCTCTGCACCGGGACCTCTGAATAGTGAGCACTGGAAGTTGGGCTGACTCTCTTTTATAGAGTCTTGGCCCAGCCTAGAACCACGCCCAGGCATGTTGCAGGGGAAGTCTCCAGAAGGCCCTGGAAAGGGACCACACCCTAACACATTCTGAATGTCTGCAGCAACACATTGTAAATGTACAGTATTTATAAGCACCTTAAAAATGAATCTTTTGGATGGAATTCTGCAATGCAAAAGGTTAAACAATAACATATCACCACAATGCATAAATTACTTTATCTTGCGAGTGTTGGGTTTTTGCATTCTAGATGCCCGTAGAGCGCGCAGTGTCCTGGTGTTGACAGTCTTTGGGCTTCTGTGATGTGTTTCTGCTTTTGATGGCGTTAGAACCAACCTGGAAATCGTGGTGGTGTGCTGTGTCATAATATGGTGGGGGGTACCTTGTCTTCCGCCTTGCTGTTGATGGCTACTGCCGTGGTGCGTGGTGTTAACGCCCTGCGGACAGTGTGGTACATTGGCTGTCTATGGGAGTTCTCACCGCCACGTTCATAATTTGGCAGTAATTACTGCCAGCCTGTTGGCGGTATTACCGCCACTTTAACAGTCACCACCAATGTCATGATGACCACCTATGTCTGTAAGGTTTGTTTTTGTAAAGAAATTTGCCCCTTCCTGCACAAAAACAATCCTGCATGCAACTGAGGCACCCTTGCACCATGGTGGAAGAGTGCCTGCATTGGTGCTAGGCAACCCTTTGTGCACCAGCGCAGGGGGAAAGGACAGGAATGCACCATATGCCTTAAATACAGCACATTCCTGCCCTTTACCAGTGATGCAGTGCAGTACAGCAACATGACATGCTGCGCTGTACCACTTTCCCATAAATATAGTCCTGAATCTTTAGAAAGCGTTACAGTATGAGCATGAAAATAATACAATTTAGAGATATTTGTACCAATAATTGGAAGATCCTCCATGTGTTCACTAACCATCAGTTAAAAAAATAAAGGAACACCAGTGGACTAAGGAACTTAGGGGGTCATTATGACCCCGGAGGTCGGTGTAATAGTGGTGGTAGTACCGCCAACAGGCTGACGGTACATACCTCCACAATTATGACATTGGCAATTTGGCCAAAGCCAAACCGCCAAGTTAACACACCGACCGCCATGGCGGTAACGTGGCCGCCTGTGGCATTTTGACCCCATCCACCGCCATGGTTTCCGTGGTTTCTGTACTGCCACAAAAACCAGGGAAATAGGTACTATCAGTGCCAGGGAATTCTTTCCCTGGCACTGATAGGTGTCTCCCACCCCTCTCCCCTCCCCCTCTCCAGAGACCTTAACCCACCCTCCCCCTCCCACTCCCGACCCCCCCACATATACACACATACACACTCATACATACACACCCATACACACATGCATACACATATTCACCCACGCATGCATACATTCATACACACTCACAGCAAAACTCACGAACATGCATCCAGGCACACACGCAATCACACAACACAACATGAACGTACAGACACACCCACTCATGCACACACGCATTACACACGTATGCACTCATTCAAACACAGTCACACACACCCCCACACATGCACACAATACCCCGCACCCCCCTCTCCTGTCGGAGAACCTGACTTACCTGCTTGCAGGGGGTTCTCCCGCAGGAGACGGGACGCGGCGTTGCTGCCAGTAGCAGCATCCACCAGCAAAACACCAACAGGCCGTATTATGGCTCATGATATGGTCGGCGGCGTTCTGCTGGCGTGGCACTGCTGCTGGCAGCAGCACCACCTTACCCCCGTCCGCCGCCATGACTGTAGTTGGAATTCCGCAAGCCTTCTGGTGGAATTCCGGCTACGGTCATAATTCGATGGACGGTCGGTAGCCACGGCGACGGTATGTTGGCAGCCGTCGCCGTGGCGATAGGCGGCATTTTGCCACCAATGTCATAATGAGGGCCTTATTGTCATTGTAAATTGTAAACTATCAAATCAGGCTGTGGATTCACAAATCCGCTAAGCTTGACTGCTCATCCCAGAAAAAAGTATGTTGCAACTGCCATTACCTAACATGTTGCATTAAGCACTGTGTTGTGAAAAGTAAGGAGAAAAAGGGCATATGGAGTATGGGTGAACATACCCTGACATCCAGGCCCATGTAGGAGAGCACCCAAATGGACCTCACCTTGCAAAAGAATAAATATCAAAGTTATTTTTATTGTGGTATTTGTGAGACCCTACTAAGAAGAATGTATTCAGTGCACTACAGGTGAGCTGTGTCAATGGTCTCATGTGGGGGTTGGCCACAGGTAGCGGGCTGGAACAAGGGCGGGGGAGCAGTCTATTCCCTACACCCAGACTTTGGTGGATGGTGCAGCTGGGGTTGGGCACCCAAGATGGGTTGAGAAACTGCAAGCAACACCTGCTACTAACAGCTTCAAAGCATTACACAGCAGAGGTTCACCGCACACTGTGGACTGACCACAGAGACACACCTGCAGCCAATCCCTGCTGTGTCAAGCCAAAGTCTGTGCTGAATGGACTGGCCTCCCACAGGGAGTTGCGTGACAATCTGACCAAAAGCCAAGCATTGCGGCCCACACCTGCTATGCACAGTAAAAAGCCCTGCACATCTCGGCTTGACTGCCCTGAGGGGTCATCCCCAAACTTTTTGCCTCCTTCCTCCTATTTTATCTGACCTGTTGTTGTTGGCTTTTGACCTCTGGGCACTTTACCACTGCTAACCAGTGCTAAAGTGCATATGCTCTCTGTGTAAATTGTACTATTGATTGGTTTATCCAGGATTGGCTATTTAATTTACTTAAAAGTCCCTAGTAGAGTGCACTGTATGTGCTTAGGGCCTGTAGATTAAATGCTGCTAGTGGGCCTGCAGCACTGGTTGTGCCACCCACTTCAGTAGCCCCTTAACCTTGTCTCAGGCCTGCCATTGCAAGGCCTGTGTGTGCAGTTTCACTGCCACTTCGACTTGGCATTTAAAAGTACTTGCCAAGCCTAGAACTCCCCTTTTTCTACATATAAGTCACCCCTACTGTGTGCCCTAGGTAACCTCTAGGGCAGGGTGCTGTGTGGGTAAAAGGCAGGACATGTACCAGGGTAGTTATATGTCCTGGTAGTGTAAAACTCCTAAATTCGTTTTTACACTACTGGGAGGCCTGCTCCCTTCATAGGCTAACATTGGGGCTGCCCTCATACACTGTTGAAGTGGCAGCTGCTGATCTGAAAGGAGCAGGAAGGTCATATTTAGTATGGCCAGAATGGTAATATAAAATCCTGCTGAGTGGTGAAGTCGGATTTAATATTACTATTTTAGAAATGCCACTTTTAGAAAGTGAGCATTTCTTTGCACTTAAATCTTTCTGTGCCCTTCATTCCACGTCTGGCTAGGTTTAGTTGACAGCTCCTTGTGCATTTACTCAGACACACCCCAAACACAGGGTACTCAGCCTCACTTGCATACATCTGCATTTTGAATGGGTCTTCCTGGGCTGGGAGGGTGGAGGGCCTGCCCTCACACAAAGGACTGTCACACCCCCTACTGGGACTCTGGCAGACAGGATTGAATTGAAAGGGGGCTTGGTGCATTTCTTAGACACTCTTTGAAGTCACCCCACTTCGAAGGCACAACTTAGTATAAAACAGGGCCTCTGCCCTAACTCATCAGACACTTGCTGGAGAAGAAACCTGAACCAGAAACTACATCCTGCCGAGAAGAACTGCCTGGCTGCTCAAAGGTCTCACCTGTCTGCTTTTCTACAAAGGACTGCTGCCTTGCTGTTGGCCTGCTGCCTTGCTGAACTGCCTGGCTGCTCAAAGGACTCACCTGTCTGCTTTTCTACAAAGGACTGCTGCCTTGCTGTTGGCCTGCTGCCTTGCTGAACTCTTGTCTGGCTGTAAAAGTGCTCTCCAAGGGCTTGGATAGAGCTTGCCTCCTGTTCCCTGAAGTCTCAGGACCAAAAAGACTTCTCTCTTTCACTTGGACGCTTCGTGCGCCGAAATTTTCGACGCACAGCTTGTTCCGCGGTGAGAAAAACGCCGCACACCGACGCTGATCGACGCAACGCCTTCGGGACGACCGGAACTTCGACGCACAGCCTCGCAAGGACACCGCTGCCCAACTTCCAAGGAGAAATCAACGCGACGCCTGCCGTGAGAGCAAAATTTCGACGCTCAGCCCCGCGGAACGACGCGCAGCCGGAAAACAAGCAGGAGAATCCACGCACAGACCTGGGACATCTGGTAATCCCCGCGATCCATAGAAAGAGACTGTCCGCGGGCCGGAAAATGACGCACGACTTCCCCGCGTGAAAAATAACGACGCAAGTCTGTGTGTGCTGGGGAAAAATCGACGCACACACCATTTTTCCACGTATCTCTTCTTCTGTGGCCCTTTGCAGAGATTTTCCACCAGAAACCAGGTACTTTGTGCTTGAAAGAGACTTTGTTTGCTTTTTAAAGACTTAAGACACTTTATATCACTTTTCAGTGATATCTTTACAAATTCATATTGCATCTTTGATCGTTTTGACCTGAAAATACCCAGATAAATATTATATATTTTTCTAAACACTGTGTGGTGTATTTTTGTGGTGTTATATTATGGTATTGTATGATTTATTGCACAAATGCTTTACACATTGCCTTCTAAGTTAAGCCTGACTGCTCGTGCCAAGCTACCAGAGGGTGGGCATAGGATAATCTTGGATTGTGTGTGACTTACCCTGACTAGAGTGAGGGCTTTTGCTTGGACAGGGGGTAACCTGACTGCCAACCAAAAACCCAATTTCTAACACATGCAAACCGTAACTCTAAGACCAGATGCAAGGCTAATAATCAAACAGTATTTATTCCAATATTTAACAAAAAAAGCACAAAATATTTAAATATAAAAGTTTACTAATGAATTCTGCTACATTCATATATGTCTCTTTCAAGTGCTTCTCAAGCCTTTATCAGATTAAGGTGGTCATTATGAACATGGCGGGAGAGAGCACACCGCCAGCAGTGGCGGTAACTACCGTCAACAGGCTGGTGTTCCGGCCCGCCAAAAAATGAAGCACTTAAAAAACAGCCAGTGTGAAAACCACTCACCGCCAGTAGAGGAGTGCCAACATCGACGGAAGAGTCCGCCCACAGGCCGACGGAAAGGCCCCACCCACACAACAAAAAATGAAGCACAAGACCGCCGTCAATTCCTGGGCGGGAACACCTCCACGCAAAGCCTGGCAGAAACAAACTAAATAAAAGGAAACACTCACCGGAGGAACACACAATACGCCGAAGCAGACATGGAGAGAGAGAGTTGGAAATCATGCCAGTGCTGCTCCTTGCCATATACCGCCACAACCGTGACGCCGACGAAGACGACGACAGTAAGTACTGCAACCTAACAAACAAGGGAAGAAACGGCACAGTTACACACCCACCCACCCTGCAACGCACCCCCAACCTCTCACACCATCACAAGCCATACACACCAGAACAAGAGGTACTTACCCGACACAAGGCCAATACAACCTGCCCAAAGTTCACACATGTGCACACCACACCCCCACAATGAAACAATGAGTTTGCCAACAGCAACACTGGGCACCCAAACTTTAATAAAAATTTAAAGTTCAATGTCCAAATAAGGCCATTGGCCAGTCCAAATGCAAAAGGCTGAAGGGCCCAAATGGCGCGAACTTGACTCCCACATGTGCTCATGGTACTCCACCATTAAGGGACCTCCTCAGGGAACAGGGGCGTGGTGGGGACTTACGTCTGAGAGGGGGGGCTTGGGCTTACGTTTGGGAGATGGAGGAGGAGGTTTGGGTTTGCCCTTGGAAGGTGGGGTAGTGGGCTTGGACCAGGGGGTGGAAGATGGACCTAGGCCAGCATGTGGCTTCTTGATCACTGGGGAAGGGGCAAGGGAATGGGAAGGGCGGACTGGGGCGAACTTCGACGTGGAAGGAGTGGACAGGGCAAGGAGGTAGGCACATTTAGGGATGAGACGGGGTGGGCCAGTGGGTTCAAAAAGGTCAACACGAGACAGGAAAAGTTTTTTAGGGGCAGTTGGGGTGGATATGGAGGAAGGCGTGGGAGTGGAGGTAGAGGGAGTGCTTGTAACTGGTGCAGGTGTGCTGGACGTGGATGCAGGTGCCTATACAGTATGCTGAGGTGTGGTGGATGTGTGTTGGGTGGGTGTCTGGGAACGTTTGAGTGTTTTAGGAGGAGGGGGGTAGACACTGTGGGACAAGACAGGCTGCCAGTGTGCATTGATGTTGTCTGGGTGTCTGCAGGTCTGGTGAGTGTGCTGCATGTGTCAGTCAATGTCGTTGTGGTGAGTGCAGGTGTGGTGTCTGGGGTGCATGACTGGATGTTTGATGTTGTGGTGACTACAAGAATGGGGCCAGCAACAGTGAATGAGGGTGCAGTGCTTGTGGGGGTGCATGCTGAGGTGACAGACAGGTAGGCGGGAGAGGTGGACACACTGGGGGAACTGGATGTTGTTGGGTGTGCTTTTGTATGTTGTGTATGTCTGTGGTGGGAAGTGTGGTGCTTGTGTTTCTGTGTATGCTTTTGTGTGTTGAGGTGTGTGGATGACTGTCTGAACGTGTGGGTGTGTGAAGGGAGTGGGGTGCTGGAAGGTGCAGAGGTGGTTGGAGGGGGGACGGAAAAACCAGGGACACTGGCTGCACTCAAAGAGGAGGCCAAAGCCTGAAAAGGTCTCTGTAGGCCAGACATGGCACCATGAATGCCCTCCAGGTATGCATTGCAGTGCTGCATCTGGGGTGCTAGCCCCTGGATGGCATTCACAATGGTTGTCTGCCCTACAGAGATGGTCCTCAGGAGGTCAATAGCCTCCTCCGTGAGGGCAGCAGGGCTGACTGGGGGAGGAGATGAGGTGCCTGGGGCGAAGGAGACACCCACCCTTCTGGGTGAGTGGGCACGAGGAACCGGGTGGGGTGCAACTGGGAGGGCAGTGATGGTATGGGTGGTGGCGGAAGATGACAATGAATGGGTGGGCCCACTAGGGTCCGCCACCACCAGGGAGCTTCTATCGGAGGAAATATCAGAGTCACTACCACCAGTGGTAGTAACCTCCCCCATGGTACTCCCCTCACCCTCCAACCAACTGGTCCCCTTGGCGTCGGTAAAATCTGCCTCCTTGGAACCGTGGGCCACTACATCCCACTCGCCAGTGCCACTGCTCCCTCGCCAGATGATGCTGATATACACAGACAACACAAGAGTACAGGGGTGGGGAGACAAAACATGAGAGATATCTGTAAATACCTGAATGGATGTACACATTAGGTGCACTCACATTCCCACCCAGCTTACACACCAACATGCAGCACCTACAATTATAGTCATGCCTATGCCCCTGACTAGTGGCCACAAGCCTAGCATACAACTCTTCTCCCATATGACACAAGGACCTGATGAACTGCAGACCTGCCCCTCATCATCTAAGTGCCCATAGTGGCCGGATTGCTGTTAGACACCTGTCAGAGTACCTGGCACTAGACAGCACACGTACTACAACATCCTCAGGCATCCATCAAAGAGGCATGATATGGTGTTGGTACTCACCCCATTGTGGCTGCTGTGCAGCCTTCAAGCGCCCATCCAAATCTGGATATGCCACCGCCAGAATGCGGCGCATCAGGGGGTCAGGGCCCGATGGGCACCCCTTCCTCATTGGGAGGACTTCCCTAGCTGGGCCCTGCAGGTCTTCCTGGCCCAGCGCTGCAGGTCCTCCCACCGCTTCCTTGCAGTGGGTGCTTCGCCGGTTGTAGACCCCCAGGGTCTGCACCTCTCTGTGGCCTGCCAGAGTGCCCTCTTCTGATGGACGCTGACCTGTATGAGACACACAGAAAACAAAAACAGAGTTCAGAAAATGGGCATGTGATAACGCTGACTATACGTCCCCTATGGGACGGACACTTTACAAGATCATTTCACCACCTCACTCACGGTACTTCCCACACAATCTACACCTGTGCAGGTACATACCCACCACACATGCATACAGGCATTCACCACCATCACACACATCCATGCATGTCATCCGTCTACTCACCTGCTCCTCTGGTCGCCCATATAACTTGGCATACAGGGGTAGGACCCCGTCCACCAGCTTCTCCAGCTCCTCCATGGTGAAGGCCGGGGCCCTTTCCCCTGAGACACATGCCCTTTGAGTAACCAGAATCAGGACACAGCAGCATCCTCAGTGGAGTACTTCCATGCACGGAATCCGGGAGTCAAGTGAACCTGGGGTGATGACATGGCGTACGCGCCGCAGCAGTGTGCACTGTTACCGCCGGCGACAATCATGATAGGCCCTGGTTTCCCACTGACAACCATGTTAACCAATGAATGGTTGCACGGCGGTGAACACCGCCTTACAACATAACACAAACCACCAGCGGAATGCGGTCACTTCACTGCTACATATCTGGATGGCAGGAGGCTGCCATTTTGCTAGCACGATGCAGATATTTCCTGGTCATGGGCCCCATGCAGGCCCTATGACCCCAGCCTTTAATCGCATACCCACATGAGTGTGTGTTCCCCACAACAGTCCAGACGTATCACTTCATACATGTCCCTACAGTTGTACATCATACATCGCTTGTGTGTAACCTACATATTGTACAGCAGTTATTCATACACAACATGTTGGGCATATGTTTGTGTGTCCCTCACAAGTGTTCTCTTCCCCCCCCTAAGTACAGACCCATGTGGCGAGGGAGGGCCCCACCTGTGTACAGACCTCTTGTTGATTTGGAGACCATGGTGGAACGTCACATCATTGTCAACTACAGACTCAATCGTGCTACAATCCATGAGTTATGTGCACTACTGGATCCAGTACTGAGACCGGCTAATTGGAATCAGCATGCCATCCCTACCAAAGTGCAAGTGCTCTCTGTACTCCATTTCTTGGCCACGGGCTCATTTCAGGTGACAGTGGGCATGGGTGCAGGGTTCTCACAGCCAATGTTTAGCCTCATCCTGTCCAAATTCCTGGATACATTTGTAGTACACCTGCAGACATATGTAAGGTTTCCCCAAAGGGCTGAACTTCCTGCCATCAAGTCTGACTTTTATGCCTTTGCTAACATTCCCCATGTGATTGGAGCCATCGATAACACCCACATAGCTCTCATCCCCCCAAGACTAAATGAACAGGTGTACAGAAAAAGGAAGAATTTCCACTCAATGAACATACAATTGGTGTGTACTGCAGACCAGTGCATATCACATGTGAATTCCATGTTTCCAGGATCAGCCCATGATTCATTTGTCCTGAGAAACAGCAGTGTACCACACATGATGGATCAACTACAAGGGGACAGAGGATGGCTCATAGGTGAGTGTGTATGACACTGGTACTGTACATAGCTGAAAGCCAGGCTGTCCGCAAGTAATGGCAGTTTGTTACAGTCCTGTTTCAACCACTTTTGCTGATGATTCTGGCTATCCCAACATGCAATGGCTCCTGACACCTGTGAGGAATCCTAGGACAGATGCAGAGAGGAATTACAATGAGGCCCATGGACGTACTAGGAGGGTGATAGAGTGCACTATAGGTCTCCTGAAGGCTAGATTCTGTTGCCTCCATCCCTCTGGGGGTTCTCTGTGCTATGGCCCTGAGAAGGTGTGTAGAATAGTGGTGGCCTGCTGCATGCTGCACAACGTGGCTCTGAGGAAAGCTATCCCTCTACTGGAGGAGGAGGGTGCTGTATATCCAGACCTGCTTCCTCTGAGAGGGGATGAGAGTGATGGTGAGGATGAAGAGGGGGAAGATGTCCACTTCGGAAACCAGCTGATCCAACTATACTTCCAGTGACTATGAGGTACTGTTCACTGATGATGTTGTCTGAAATGCATAATGTCTGTCTGACTTATTCACTATGGGGATGAAGGGTCTGTAGTCATTGACACTGTTACCTTAATATTAAGGTGGCATGTGCCAAGGAGACAAACATGGTGTACATTTCTGTTTACTCCACACAATGTTGTGCGTGTGGTGCCATTCCTGCAATAAAGGTTTGATTATGGAATTGACTGGCAAATGCAATCACATTTACAATGAATTCATCATTATGATGGGGGACATACAAATTGGTGTAAAAGTGTTTTTTTTGGTGTCCTTTATCCATTGGTGCGCTTTACAGAGATAGGGAGTGGGCTAATGGTGGATGTCCATAACAGTTTCATGGGCTGAGTGAAAGGTGGCAGTGGGTATAGGTCTATCTGTCCCTTGCAAGTTGTTATGTTGCTATTGGCGGGTGAGGATGGTGGCACAGTGGCACACTTGGGAGACAGTCCATGTCAGAGTCACTTCTTAGTGGGGGCTTTGGTCTTGGCAAGTGTTCCTGTGCCGGATCTGGGTCTGAGGGACCGTTTGAGTGTCTGGTGCTGGACTACACGGGTAGGGGTGCTGGTCTCCTGTGTGTCCTTGGCCAGTGCCACCTGTCCAATTGCTGCTGCTGATGATGATGGCTGGTCTGTGTCCTGGGCAGGGGTAGGGGCTTCCTGGTTTGTGGGGGTCTCAGACTGGGTTAGGTGGTGGTGCTGCAGCACCCCTGCTATAGTTGCCATGGTGGCATTCAGTTGCTTCCACTGTTCCATGGTCTCTTGATGTTGGGCTATCTGCAACCTTTGACTCTGTTCCAGGGTGGCCAGGATCTGGCCCATCCTGTCCTGGGTATGGTGGTATGCTCCCAGGGCCTCAGAGATCACCTCCTGGGGTGCAGCATCCATCCTTTGGCCTCCCCCGTGGGCCACTGATACCCTGCCACTGGGCATAGCCCCCTGTGCCTGTGTCCCCTGCACAGGTCTGGTGGTATCACTTGTACGGGGCCATCGTCATCCTGCCTGTTAGTAGGTGGAGACTATTACCTTTGTACTTGTGGTATGCCAGTCTGTGGCCTGAAGACACTGGTGTGGGGTCGTTTGGCCAGAACTGATGTTGGTCGCTGAGTGGTAGGGGTGTCAGTGGTATCCTGGGTGGGGCTGCTGGAGGATGACAGTCCAGGACTGTGTGACGGGCCAAGATATTCCTCACTGTCCATACATCCCTCTCCAGTGTCCTGAATGGGGCCTCTGTCTCCATGTGGGGTACTGGCACTCCTTCGCATTTCCGTCCCGGTGGCATGGGTAGTGGTGCCTGTGGGAAGGAATGGACATGTATGTTACATGTACTAAATCGTATCAGGATGCCCAGCTCTGCCCTATTTTGTTCCCCTGTTGGGCCATGCAGGGACCTATTGTGGGGTTGCCATTGCATTTTGCATGGGATGTGGAGGTGCATTGTGGGTGGTGTAGTGCCATTGTGATTCCTTGCAGGGGTAGGTGGCTGTGCACAGGGGGAGGGATGTGGACCTGTTAGTGGGTTTGTGGGCATGCAGGGTGACTAGATGTAGTGTTTGTGGCTTGGGTGGGGTAGTGGTCCTAGTGGTAGTTGGAGGGGTGGGGTGGTGCATGCATTACAGGTGTGGTGGATATGGGGTAATTGTTGTTGACTTACCTGATTCCATTCCTCCAGTGAGTCCAGTGTGGCCCTCAGGGTGCAGGATGGCCAGTACCTTTTCCTCCCAGTCAGTGTAGTCGGAGGTGTAGGTGGGGGTCCTCCCCAGTCTTCTGGACCGCAATGTTGTGCCTTGATGCCATTGACCTCATCTTCCCATGCAGGTCGTTCCAACTCTTGCGGATGTTGTCCCTTGTGCATGGGTGGTTTCCCACTGCGTTTACCTAGTTGACAATCGTCTGCCATAACTCCATCTTCCTGGCGATGGGTGTGTGCTGGACCTGTGCCCCGAAGATGTGTGGCTCGACCTTGAGTATTTCTTCCACCATTGTTCTTAGCTCCCTATCTCTGAAGCGTGGGTGCCTAGGGGGTGCCATGGTGTGTGTTGTGGTTCGTGTGTTGTGTGGATAATGGTGAGGGTGCTGTTGTGTGGTTGGGTGTGTGAATTGTGTGATGTTGCGTTCTGTGTCTACGTGTTGTGTTGTCAGTCTCAGTTGTCCTATTGGTGATGAAAATGATTGTGGGGTGTGTATGTGAGTGTTTTATAGTGTTGTGGATGTGTGTCAGGTGTGTGGGTTTCAAACTTGCCAATGTGTGCATTTCTTGCTGTTGGGTCCCATTGCTGGCCGTGGCGGTCCGTACTACCAATGGTCGTTCGACATCCACTATCCGCCGCAGTGATTTGTGCATGTTTATTTGGAGGGTGGGGAATTTGTGTGCTTGGCGGTGGCGGGGTGGGGTGTGCAGCCTTTCCGCCATCAAGGGCCCTGGCTGGTGATAGCAGAATGTTTTGGGGTTTCTGTTTTTGGCATCATTATATAGCGGGTTTCTGTTCATCGCCAATGGCAGTCTTCTGTTCACCGTCGCCACGGCGGGCGAAGGTGTTTATCGCCATGATCGTAATGACCACCTAAGTTGGTGACTGAGTAGCATGAGGTATTGGGACCAGAGTTGTTACCTTCAGTCCAGGGTGAATGTTCATGTGGTGATTAGTGCAAAAGAGGTTTGTAAAGGATAGGGCTCCTGGGTGTGGAGGGGTTGGTGAGTGGCAGAGCTTTAAGGTGTTTACCATTGAGTAAATGGGACGTGCAGTTGGAGAAGTTCATTCTGTGTACGTTAGTTGCATTACATTTGGACTTGAGCAGTGTATCAATGCTACTACTCCCAATGTGTTAATAACACATACACAGTTCTTCATTTAATTGAAGGTGAAGGGCTGGAATGGGTTTGATGTTTTTCTGCTTTTCCTTTGGTCAGTCCAATGTGGGCGAGCTCATTGTGGCAGAGCATTCTGTTAAGGTTTCTGTGTGGTGGCGTTAGGGCTTTTCATCAACCTCCTCCTAAAGTGGCATTGAACAGCTCCATCTGTGCACTGATTGATTGTATGAGTGGGTAGTGTTTTTTTAGCAAAATATATGTTAATTGTTATTTAGATTTTCTAGATAATTAAAAACATGGAAATGTGTGAGTTATCAGTCCAAACTTTTATCAGGTACAACACAAAAGTTCAATAAATATATACCTGGGCTCAACCCCTGCAACATAACAGACATACTTAGCGCAAGAAAAAGTATGTACAGTATTTAGCAATATGAAAACAATAAGAAAATTAAATCACAACATTATACAAATTAATTTCTATAAATCAAGAAAAATACAATAAGAAAAATGACACAAACATTATTAAAATTCAAAAATAACCAGAAAGAGGAATTTTTAAAGTTTTAGGACAAAAGGTGTCAAGAAAAAGTAAAGCACCATTCAAAAGTCACTATTAGAGGTTGACTGGGACCTAGGTGCAATTTCAGGCTGACTGAGATGGAGCAGAGATCAGAAACCACAAATGTGCCATGCTGACCTTTTTTATGAAAGTAGAAATATTCATGTGGCAAGGTTGAAGGTTTTCTATAACAACGTTCTTTCAAAGTAAAATAGCCATTGGATGAGGTGACGCTGAAGCCGCTGGTTTTAGCTGGAAAAGCCGTTGTCAGCCTAGCGCCAATGCAGGAGCCCTTGCACCATGGTGCAACGGTGTCTGCGTTGTAAGCAGGATTGTTTTGTGCAGGAAGGGGTACCACCCTGCACAAAAACAATCTTGGGAGGTTTATTCCTCTTTCTGTGTGTGCTGCATTCTGCAGAGGAAAAAACAAGGAGAAATAAGGATATTACTCCTTGTTACGCCTCCGCTTGGGAGCTTAAGGTTTTGGAGCATCCCCAGGTTTACAAGGACTTGTAAATCTGGGGATGTGTCAAAATCTATTGCTGTTGCATGGGGAAACCCACAGGTATGCCATGGAATGCCTAAGGCAACAGAGTGATTTGCACCATCTTACCTTATGCATATCAGTGAGGTCATTCAAAGCCATGCAAAGCAGTTTTGCGTGGTCTCATTGATATGATTTCAAGGTTTGCAACACCATTGTGTCACAAAAGTGGCACAACAGTGGCGCAAGGGGCTCATAAATATGCCCACTAGTCTCTTTTTATGGAGCTTGAAATACTTCAGCTGGCCAAGTCTGGAAGCAGTAGCTGGGCAGGTCGCACTACATAGGTACTTTTGCTGCAAGTGTGAGCTGAAATCTAGCTTTTGCATTTCGACCCAAAAGGTCTTTGTCACAGTTTGCATGCAACAATGTGCACCAGCCATCTTAGAACTGTGACTTAGGCCCTCATTACAACCCTGGCGGTAAATCCCGCTTACCACCGTGCAGAAGACCGCTAACATACTGCTGCTGCCGCGGAATTCCGCTACAGGTATTACGACCCACAGCCTGGAATCTGCCATAATACAGAAACCCACACAAGTCCGCCACACCAAAGGCCAGTGATAAACTGGTGATAACAAAACCGACACCGTCACGCCAACAGGAATACGCCCACAGTATCACGACCCACGAATCAATGCGGCGGTCTTTCAACCGCGGTAATCCATTGGCGGTACACACCGCTGCGCTCAAAATACACACACACTTACAGAACACAGAACCACATTGGACAATTCGAAATACACACACCTGATACACTTACACACACCACACTCACACACCCAATCCATTATAAAGCACACACCCACATCACCCACAAACCCTTACTACCAGAATTTTGAAAGCACGCCAGAGAGAGCCACCACCTAAAACAACACCAGCATCCACAGACACACAACACCATTACTCACACAACACCCATGCACCTGAAACAACACACACCAACACACCCTCACACATCACAACAGACACCACCTCACACATCACCCACACCACATCATGGCACCTCAACGACACCCCAGGTTTTCTGAGGAGGAGCTCAGGGTCATGGTGGAGGAATTCGTCCGGGTAGAGCCACAGCTATTCGGTTCACAGGTGCAGCAGACCCCCATTGCAAGGAAGATGGAGCTATGGCGCAGAATTGTCGACAGGGTCAACGCAGTGGGACAGCATCCAAGAACTAGGGATGACATCAGGAAGAGGTGGAACGACCTACGGGGGAAGGTGTGTTACGTGGTCTCAAGACATCAGATTGCTGTACAGAGGACTGGCGGTTGACCCCACCTCCTCCCCCACAATTAACAACATGGGACGACCAAGTCTTGGCAATACTGCATCCTGAGGGCCTCGCAGGAGTAGCAGGATAACTGGACTCTGGTAAGGCAAATCTTAACTACCTTATCCCCCCACCCCACCTGCATGCCATCACATACTCCCACCCTTACCCTCACACCCATCACCCCAACAACCCACAGATACCACTCTAACACAACCCACACATCCCAAAACCAAACCCTGCATGTAACACCAATGCATGGACACCCATCACCCAAGCATGTCCACTACAGAGATTCACTCATGCCCCAAAATCACCAATCACACAAGGACCAAGCCAATAATGCAAGCACTGGAGTAGAGGGTCAACCACCCATTGCACACAATGGCACACACAGATACAATAATTATGAATTTACAGCCCAACAGGACCCCTACCCAACGTCACCGGACAAGAGGTGCCAGACATTATCCAGTCCCCCCACAGAAGAGGCACATAGTGATGACAGCAGCTCTCCACAACTGGATCAAGATGACCAGCCTGGCCCATCTGGGACCTCGGGACAGTCGGTTCCCCTGACACTGTCACAAGCCAACACAGAGCCCCCCCCCAGGAAACACCAGCACAGCACCCACCCAGCAGACACATTCCTCTGTCCCCAGGACACGTCAATCAGCAGTGTGTCCACCACTACAGGGAACCCAGGCAAACCCACCAACCCAAGAAAGTCAGGAACCTGGGGGCAGTGGCAGTGGGCACACGGTTCAGGGGACAGAGGCACAGGATAACAGGGAAACTGGGAGGACTGCTGTGCGACAGGGGGAGGACTGCTGTGCGACAGGGGGAGGACAGGCCCAGGGAACCCACTCTCCACGAGGCACTCTCAAACATCATGGGAGCTTACCATCATTCCCAGGAGACGATGGCAAAGGTACTGGCCAAGTTTCAGGAGACGCAGCAGCTGCATGAGGAACACTACCTTGGGATCAGGGAGGACTTGAAGACCATTAGCAACACCCTGGTCACCATTGCAGGGGTGCTGGCAGACCTTGTCAACACCAGGAGAGACACAGTGACACAACAAGGGGCCCCTGACACTAGCCTGGACGATGAACAGCCCTCCACCTCCGCCGTCGCTAGTGGACAGGAGGCAACGCCACAGGAACAACAGGACACCAGCACCCCACCCCCTGCAGATGGAGAACCACCCCGCAAACAGTTCCTGAGATCCAGGAACAAGACAGAGAACATTGCCAAGACCCCCACCAGGAAATGAGACCCCCCTGAATGTCACCCTTCTGTCCCATTATGTCACCCTGTCCATCCTTAAACTGCCATTGCTCCACTTCCTATGCCCCTTTGGACAATGCACCTGTGAAACAAATAGACTGGACTCTGCTATGGACATTCCTCCACCATCACCCCAGCCCATTTTACAACCCCCTCCACTTATTAGCACAGGAATAAACACACTTCAATCACAGAACAATCTGGAGTCAGTCTGTGCTTTGACAAATATGTAATTGCAATAACTATGGAATATAGCAATGTCAATTTACTTGTTCACATACTAATGTAACACAGCTGTAGGCCAGCAGTAAACATAGCAGATGGAACAAAGTGGGACCCACATCTGTGAAATGGAAAGTCAAAGTGACAAGTCAGTGTCCATACACTAAATGAAAATGGCACGCTTATGCTAGTTCCAAAAATAGAATGAGATGTGGGAAGCAGTGGCATCTTCTTACCTGTGTCTCACTGGAAGTTTTGCATGATAATGTTGTTTCGGTTGTCGATATCCTCTTCTTCTGTATCCTCTTCCACAGGCTCCACAGCTGCTACAAGACCACCATCTGGCCCATCCTCCTGCAGAAAAGGCACCTGACGTCGCAAAGCCAGGTTGTGGAGCATACAGCAGGCCACGATTATCTGGCACACCTTCTTCGGTGAGTAGTAGAGAGAACCACCTGTCATATGGAGGCCCCGGAACCTAGCCTTCAGGAGGCCGAAGGTTCTTTCTATAATCCTCCTAGTTCGCCCAGGTGCCTCATTGTAGCGTTTCTCTGCCCTTGTTCCGGGATTCCTCACTGGGGTCAGTAGCCATGACAGGTTGGGGTACCCAGAGTCACCTGCAAATGTTGAGGGACAACTGCTAGAAACACACTAACCTGTAGGGACAACCCCAGACAACTATTCACAGGGTATAGGGTCCTTGTCCTCACCTATTAGCCACACACGGTGCCTCTGGAGTTGCCCCATCACATAAGGGATGCTGCTATTCCTCAGAATGTCAGCGTCATGCACTGAGCCAGGAAACTTGGCATTCACATGGGAGATGTACTGGTCGGCCAAACACACCATCTGCACATTCATAGAATAGTAGCTCTTCCGGTTTCTGTACACCTGTTCACTCCTGCGGGGGGTACCAAGGCCACATGTGGCCCATCAATGGCACCTATGATGTTGGGGATATGGCCAAGGGCATAGAAGTCACCTTTCACTGTAGGCAAATCCTCAACCTGAGGGAAAACGATGTAGCTTCGCATGTGTTTTAGCAGGGCAGACAACATTCTGGACAACACGTTAGAGAACATTGGCTGGGACATCCCTGATGCCATGGCCACTGTTGTTTGAAAAGACCCACTGGCCAGGAAATGGAGTACAGACTGGACCTGCACTAGAGAGGGGATTTCTGTGGGATGGCGGATAGCTGACCTCAGGTCCGGCTCCAACTGGGCACACAGTTCCTGGATTGTTGCACGATCAAGTCTGTATGTGACTACGATGTGTCTCTCTTCCATTGTCGACAGGTCCACCAGGGGTCTGTACACCGGAGGATGCCGCCATCTCATCACCTGACGCAGCGGACGTGCCCAATGGAGGAGAACAGCGAGCAGAGAGTCATCCAACACTGAGGTATCACAATGTCTTATTTTCAGAAACGTTATTAATACGCAATGTGCCGGAATCTGTCTATGTTCCCGGCCTAGATAGGTGTGATGCAGTTAACATCCATCTCATGTGGCCTCCTGAAATGGCGGCTGCCTGACCTGTAAGGTGGGACAAGGGGATATGACGTAACTGTGCTGGCGTTGTACACCGTCGCGGTGGGCGGTCGAAGACCGCAGCGCAATTCTGCATTGGTTATCATTGGGCCGTATGGGTGCCAGGAGCCAATGATGATGTACGCCGGCGGTGACGGTACGCACCGCCGCGGACGTGACCGCCATTTTCTGTCTGTTCACTCACTTGATACCTGACCTTCAACAGGAGAGGACCTACACTGCAAGTGCTGCTGTGACCTCAGTCTGGAAGCGACGATGGCTCATGTGTCTGGGGAAAGGGCCCCTGTCTTCACTTTGGAGGAGCTGGAGAAACTAGTGGATGGGGTCCTCCCCCAATACACGCAACTGTACGGTCCTCCAGACAAACAGGTGAGTTCACTGTGAGCATGCTGCATGGGCAATGCCTGTTTTGAGTGGTGTGGATGGAAGATACATGGGGCGGGGGGGGCTGAGGCCTGCATGTGTGGATGGGGAGTGTATGTGCGTCAGGGCAAGGGTGGGAACTGGGGGGCAATGAATATGACGGTCCGGACGGGTAAGTAATTTCCTTTCCCCCTGTACCATTCCTCTAGGTCAGCGCCCACCAGAAGAAGGGTATTTGGCGTGCCATCGCCAAGGGCGTCCAGACCCTGGGGGTCTACCACAGATGGAGCACCCACTGCCATTAAAGATGGGAGGACCTGTGCCACTGGAGCAAGAAGACAGCGGAGGCCCAGCTGGGGATGGCCTCCCAACGTGGGAGGGGTGCCCGTCGCACCATGACCCCCCTGATGTTCCAGATCCTGCTGGTGGCCTATCCGGAGTTGGATGGTCAGTTGAGGGCATCACAGCAGCCACAAGGGGGTGAGTACACTCTCATTCAACTGACTCTGAGTGCATAATGAGGTGTCTGGTTGGGGGAGGTGGGCAGTGGGTTCCCCTAGCCCAGGACGAAGTTGGTAGGCAAGGTCCCATGTGAGGCAGACTATGTGGCACCCCAACCCCACCAGTGATAAGAGCCATCTACACCTAGTCAGGCTCCTGTGACTTCCAGGTGTCCAGCAATTGGTCTTAGGCCTCGTACCCCATGGTCAGCTGAAATTTCTAGGAACTGTTAGTGCATGGCGTAGTGGCGAGGGCTGCTCCCTGTGTGTTGTGTCCACCAACGGTAGTGGTGTTGCATGCACTGAACATGTCTTTCTTCTGTTTTTCCCCCCCCCTTTTTGTGGTCTCCCTGTTCTTGTGTGCAATAGCATCATCAGACGGAGGAGCATTGGCACCTGAGCAGGTGGAAGCTGCAACCCACTTGGCCCTGGATGGTGAAACAACGGAGTCTGAAGCCACCAGTGGGACGGAGGCCGAGGGGAGCCTCACGGCGGGGACAGGAGCAGACAGCAGTGACAGGGACTCCTCCTCTGATGGGAGCTCCCTTGCGGTGGCGGGCACCTCTGTGCCCACCGCATCAACAGGTACAGCCGCCACCCCCCCTACCAGCACCACCCTCCCAGCAGCCCCTCAGCGTGTGTCCCGTGCCCACTCACCCAGGAGGGTGGGCATCTCTGTCATCCCAGGCACCTCAGGATCTGCCCCAGTCAGCCCTGCTGACCTCAGTGAGGAGGCTATTGACCTCCTGAGATCCCTCACTGTTGGGAAATCTACCATTGTGAATGCCATCCAGGGTGTTGAGAGGCATTTGCAACAAACAAATGCATACCTGGAGGGCATTCATTCTGGGCAGGTGGCCCAACAGAGAGCATTTCAGGCTCTGGCCTCAGCACTGATGGCAGCCATTGTCCCTGTGTCCAGCCTCCCCCCTCCAACTTCCTCCACCCACACCCAATCCCCTGTAACTCAGCCTATCCCAAGCACACCATCAGACCAGCATGCATACTCATCAACACACAAGAGTGGACATGGCAAACATAAGCACCACACATCCCACAGGCACTCACACAAGTACCATCCCCATGCAGACACAGCAACATCCACTGCCTCCACTGTCTCCCCCTCCTCCACGTCCTCCTCCTCCCTCCCTGTCTCGTCTCCACTCACACCTGCATGCAATACATCCTCAGCCACTACCTCCAACACCAGCACGCCCATCACCACACACCGCTCAAGTGCACTCACCACCCCCACTACCATTCACACATCCCCAGTGTCCTCTCCCAGTGTGTCAGTGAGCCCTCCTCCCAAAGTACACAAACTGAGGCACCCATCCACCCAACAGCCATCCACCTCACAACAGCCTCTGGCCCATGCACCTTCACCCAAATTCAGCTGACGTACACCTCCTACAACCACTACCTCTACCTCCACTCCCAAACCCCCTCCATCTTCCCGTCCCAGTGTGTCTAAAAAACTCTTCCTGGCTAACATTGACCTCTTCCCTACACCTACCCCCCCCCTTTCCTTCTCCTAGGGCCAGGCTTTCCAGATCCCAGCCCAGCACCTCAGCCACCAAATCCCCAGCCACAGTGGTGCCAGCAACTGCGGGGTCATCGAGTTCGCCACACATCAGGGCTGCCAGTGTGCCACGTAGTGAGGGCAAGGACATTCCGCCACCTGCCAAGGTGAAAAAGGTGCCCATATTCCGGAGGGAGAAGCCGAAAGTACCTGCCACCAAGTGCTCAGCAAAAACCAAAGGGGATAGTGGCAAGACAACTGCGGCACCATCAAAGCTGGGGAAGGGCCAAAAGCTGAAGAGCAGGTCAGGAGAGGGCATGGTGGCCCCGACTGAGGGACCAGTGTCACACTTTCTGTCCACGACCACGCCAACCTGTACGGTGGCGAACACCGCTAGCTGCCCCGCCACCACAACCGCCACCTGCAGGGCCACCTGCACTGCCCCCGGCACGTCTACAGCCTCAGCAACAGTCCACAGCCTCTTCCTCAGTGGGCAGCCATCCGAGGCTGCAGGAAACGTCCTGCTGTGTCCCTCTGCAGGTGCTGACCCATGTACCGTCGCCAGCACCGCCGAAAGCACCGCCGCAACAGACACCGCTGCAAGCACCGCCGCGACAGACACCGCCGCAAGCATTGCCACCTGCACCGCCCCCGGCACGTCTACAGCCTCAGCGACAGTCCCCAGCCTCTTCCCCAGTGGGCAGCTGTCCGAGGCTGCAGGAAACGTCCTGCTGTGTCCCTCTGCAGGTGCTGACCCATGCACCGCCGCCAGCACTACCGCCAGCACCGCCGCAAGCACCGCCGCAACAGACACCGCCGCAAGCACTGCCACCGGCCCCGCGGCATCCTCGGACACTGGCACCACCGCTGACATGCCTACCATCCCCAGTGGTCTGTCGTCTGAGGCTGGAGGAGAGTTCCTGGACCCTGGGCAGCTTCCATGAGGCATTTCTTCAATCACTATTTACACCTGCAGGTGGAAGGCGCAGCCGCAGCGGTGCGGGGTATATCGCTGCCTCCATGGCATATCATGCTACCTGAACCTCGCAAATCTCGTGGCACGCACACCCAGGTGAGGGAATTGTACCGGCCACACTGCACGTGGAGCACTCTGGGCACCATGCCCCCTCCAGAACCAGTGGAGAGATGCATCCACTACCTCAGTCCTTGGCAGGATGAAGCACTCTGGGCACCATGCCCCCTCCAGAACCAGTGGAGAGATACGTCCACTACCTCAGTCCTTGGCAGGATGAAGCACTCTGGACACCATGCACCCTCCAGAACCAGTGGAGTATCACATCCACTACCTCAGTCCTTGGCAGGCTGAAGCACTCTGGGCACCATGCCCCCTCCAGAACCAGTGGAGAGATACATCCACTACCTCAGTCCTTGGCAGGATGAAGCACTCTGGGCATCATGCCCCCTCCAGAACCAGTGGAGTATCACATCCACTACCTCAGTTCTTGGCAGGATGAAGCACTCTGGGCACCATGCCCCCTCCAGAACCAATGGAGAGATACATCCACTACCTCAGTCCTTGCCAGGATGAAGCACTCTGGACACCAGGCCCCCTCTAGAACCAGTGGAGACTGTTATCCACTTGAGAGACTGTGGCCTTGCACTCCCCAGGATAAAGCAGTGGGCAAACCAACCACTGGAGAGACTTGAGAGACTGTGGCTTTGCACTCCCAGGATAAAGCAGTGGGCAAACCACCCACTGGAGAGACTTGAGAGACTGTGGCTTTGCCCTCCCCAGGATAAAGCAGTGGGCAAACCACCCACTGGAGATACTTGAGATACTGTGGCTTTGAACTCCCCAGGATAAAGCAGTGGGCAAACCACCCACTGGAGAGACTTGAGAGACTGTGGCTTTGCACTCCCCAAGGATAAAGCAGTGGGCAAACCACCCACTTGTGAGACTTGAGAGACTGTGGCTTTGCACTCCCCAGGATACATCAATGGGCATGGAGCCCCCTCGTGCAGCAGTGGCGTCGTGCATTCATCAGGCTGAGGTGCACCCCTCCGTCTCCCCCGAGGTGCCTGTATATTTTCAATCTGATGCCCCTGCAGTGTTCTCTCCATTTCCAGTCAGGCATCATGTGTGGGCCTCGCCCATGCATTTTGGGCCCAGTGGTCCACGGACAATGATTGGAACACTATCCGGACTTGGGTAGTTGGTGTACATATTTGTATATACTGAATTTTGACTTTTGACTAATGGATTTTTCATGATTACAATGGTTACAATCATTTCCTTTTGTCCTTGAGTTCTTCCAGGGGGTGGGGAAGTGTATATGTAATGTTGCTGCACATGTATTTGTGTGTATGTTGTTGTGTGTGAGGGTGAGGGTGGGGGTGTTGCGTGTTGCGTGTGTGTGTGTCACTCTCTTTCCTTCCCCTCTCCCCTGTGTTGTAGGTGCAGTGCTCACCGTGGTCGCTGCCGCCGCCGTTCGTACTCCTGGTAGAAGAGGAGGTAAACCAACATGGGCAGTATGTGTAGTTTGGGCTCCATGGCGTCCTGGTTCCTCATTGGGTGTCGCGAGGTGAGTGTTTTCCCTTCTGTGTACTGTTTCCGCCGTGCTTTGGATAGCATTGGTTCCGCCCTGGAAAAGGTGGCGGATAGGCCTCTTGTGATAGGGTGGGTGGTACTTTGTCTCCCGCCTGTCTGTTGGCGGTGACCGTCGTGCTGTTTTTTTCTACCACCATGGCGGACGGAGTGTTAAAGTGGCTGTCTATGTTGGCGGTTTCTGCCACGGTCGTAATCCCATTTTTTTTTTCGCCGGCCTGTTTGCGGTATTACCGCCGCTTTAACACCGACCGCCAGGGTTGTAATGAGGGCCTTAGTCTCAAGTCCTAGGAAAAAGGTTTAAAAAGATATGAGGGTAGGGTTACCCTCTCCCTCTAAACCTCATGGGTGGGGGTCCCAGAGAGGACACCCAGGGGCCAAAAGCATATACTTTGTTTTAAAACAGCTAAAAATTTGCTGTGGTTGGGTGAATCTGCACCACAAAAAAAAAAAGGTCTTGTGCTTTAAAAAATTACCATTGGAGAAGGGGCATTCGGCATCCCTTCCCAAGTTACTCCGAGGCCCTAAAGACCCTATCCCCTGGTTCAATGTAAAAAGGGGAGAGGGGATCTTGTCTCCCTCCCCATGCCTCAATGAGGCCCCAGGGACCCCATTCCCTGAGGCTGAATAGCAAATAAAAGAGTAGACATGTGGCCCCTCTCCAAAAGCCACTCTAGGGCCCCTTGGACCTTATCCAAAAGGCCAAGTTTTAAAAAAAGGGGAAAAGGTACACAGCCCACCAGCCTGAGTCTATTCAGGCTCAAGCACACCATCCCTGGAGCTGAATTTATTTGAAAAGAGCTGAGGGCCACACACTCCCTTTCTGCAGTTGGTATCGGCCCCTGGGACCCCATACCCTAGAGCCCAATACTTAACAATCTCTGGGGAGCTCACCCCTGGCACTGTGATTCCCTGCCCCGGAGAGGGGGATTACCCTGCTCCCACTCTCCTGGGCAGGGAGTAGAACTTTTGTCGCACCTGGTGGGAGCTCCTGCAGCTCATTTATTATTCATTTTAAATTTTACTTTTTTGGTGCCCCAGTCACCACCTGGGGTACCCACACCTTTCTTTTCATGTAGAGGATACAAGGGGAGCCCCAAGGCCCTTGTGGCCCATAACAAAGACCAAATTGTGGATGCTTAGGGGAGCACTAGGGCACCCACCAAAAATTCAAGAAATGTCCAGCTTCCGCCAGTGAAGCTGGCAGGGCTGCAGGGGCCCTAGGGTTACCCCGTAGTCTCCAAGAAAATTGGGCACCCATTATAAAATAACTAAGTCACAATGATGGTTGGGAAGCTGGCCGGGGCTGCAGGCGCCTGAGGCTTCCTCCACAACCTCTATATGAATAGAAGGGTGTGGATGCCCAAAGTGGCTATCAGGGCACCCAAAAAGTAAAATGATTTAAAAAAATTAATAATAAGCCACCGATTTATTGTATACTGCTCTTCAAAAGAGCACCCCATAATGACCTGCAAGAGCTTTTTTGTTTATATTTTTTGAGCTTAGTAATGCCCATATAACAGAGAGGGGCACATTAGGACTGTTTTAATGTGGAAGGCTGCACGGAGTATGGCACTCCCCAACAGCACTAAAAAAACATTAAGGCCCAAATTTAAGTATGGCCTTGCACCATCTAATGCCACATTAGCATCATTTTTCTGAAGATAATGTGGTGTTAGACTGCCAAAAACGCTGCACTATATCTTCAAAGTGGCACAATGCATGTATTGCGTCACTTTGTGACCCTTTGCACCTCATTATGCATGCACATTGCATAATGTATGCAAAGGGGGCGTTTCAGCGCAAGGAGGCTCAGAAAAATGGTGCAATGAACAATGAAATCTACAAGGGTGAAGTTTTATTATTGTGAGATGTTTGATACCAAACATCCCAGGATTCAGAGAATCATGTAGCTGGGGAACTCGTAATGACCAGTGTTTAGCATATGCATTGAAAATGGCTTCCCTGTTCACTTACTATGTTTCAGAATCAACAGAGACATAGCAGGGGCATATCTGCTCGTGCACATATGCCCTCACATGTGCCTTGATGCACCCTGCCTTCAGGATGACTTGTACCTGGCACATGCAGTGATAGGGGACCTGTCACACTGGGGTGTGTGACAGATCGTGTTTTCAATTTAGCCTGCACCAACACATGCAGTCTGCCATGGCACCACTGTGTGGGTTTGGTGAGTGGTCTCTGGGGGTGGCACAACTGGTGCTGCAGCGCTCAGCGACCTTCCTTAGTACGCTGGCGCTAAGAACCGGGGTACCATCTACTAAGAACTTACAGTGGTTGCTAAAAAGTGTACCAATTGTACAAAACAACTGTGCAGTTTTGGGAAAAGAGATCTGGCACTAGTCACCTGGTTAGCATGGACCCAGTGCACTAACAGTCAAAGCCACATCAGAAACCAGGCAAAGCGTGGGGGCTAACAATGTCAAAAAGAGTGCTTTCCTACAGTGGGTCTGAACATCACATACTTTTTTTTACATCTCAGCAATAATAGTAAGTCTTAATGTAAAGTACATATCCTTAAAGTTGGGTCAGGCCCTTGCTCATGATTCAATGTCTTTATTGTCTATCTCACTTCCCTTCTCGTGATTCAATGATTTTCCTCTATTGTCTTGTATTTGCCCTGTCCAGGAACATTTTGGTGTTACGGTATTTTGAATGCTTGAGGTATCTTTCCACTACAGATGTTGCTTTGCAGTGCTGATGAAGGACTCTTTTTTTTCTCTCTGTCACTTTCTCCCTGCTATCCCTTCTGTTCCATCTCATACTCTTTAATCCTCTCTCCCTCTTCCCAGCAGCCACCCGGCATCTGCTTGCCATCCTCAACCCACTGCACTATTGAAAGGTGTAATTTTTCTGTTTTTTACCATTCTAGAATGGCTGCCAGTGTTTGTGCAAGAAAATGCATGAGTGTCTGGCATTTTTCAATGTGTTTTTGATTTGGAAAAGTGAAGTTAGCACATAATTGGGGAAGCAAATTTCACACCAATAGGTCCATTGAGTTTGACTCCCACAACACTAGAACCCCTCTTTGCTGTAGACTCTCCAGGCCACTTGTGTTTTGCCCAGCCACACCATCACCCTGGCTCTCCGATTCCACCATATACTAGTGCTGCAATGTCCCCTTCCCCACCCTGCATTCCTTTTGGTCCTTCAAAGCTCTCTGCTCTGCGGGCCTCAAGGGGCAATCATACTCACCCCTCTACTACCTGCATACCTCCTCTCTCAGGCTTCCTTCAGGGTTTTCTCTACTCCCTCTCACCTCTTACTTCTGACAGCCTGATCGGGAGATGCATGAGGAATGGAAGAGAATAGACAGGCATTTCAGAGGAGGAATCAGAAAAAAGGCAAATAAAAAATGGTTTCTGCATTGAGTGTGAGGTTTTAGATGTACTGATGTCTGTGTGTCTTGGTGTGTGTATTTGGGCATGTATAACCCACGGTTTGAGGAACGATCGGTCCTCATAGCTTGGGTAACCACTGTAAGGTCTAGACAAATGCTATCCTTGTGAGCATAAGTGTGTTAGGAACACCGGTCCCCATAGTGTGTTTAGGTAGTTTGGAGCGGTTACATCAAAAACCTTTGGGGCTCATTTACAAACCCCTTACGGTATCGCTGCGTAATTGTTTCTTAATACTATGCTCAGAACTGTCCTCCACCCACGTGAAAGATTTACAAACAGGCGCGATGGGACCATTGCGCCAGTTTGTAAACCCTTGCGCCACATTATACCTGTGCCAGGTATAATGTATGCAAGGGAGGTGTTCCCCCGCTTCATTCTAGTGTCATTTTTTAAGGCCTGCTCAAAGCAGGCATTAAAATGACACTGTGCTGTTTTCAACAGGGACCCCTTAGCAGTGCTGGACTAGCTTCAAAATCTTTGATACTAGTCCAGCAAAACACCACAACTGCATCAGGAATTCTGACGCAGCTGTGCTAACGAGAGCCATGGTGCGCTGAATTGTGAATACAGTGCTACAGTGGTGTCATTAGGGGGGCACAGGGCGGTGCAAGCAAACTGGTACATCGTGATTGAGCACCAGCTTGTTGTAAATGAGGCCCTAAAAGTGCAGTTATATTTGCCTCAGTCCGCTTATAACCTTCCATACAAAAGCGCACATGGAGCTAAAATAGTAAATACACACTTCATTGAAGTCAATGGCAGGTCCTCATAACAATAGGTATGTCATGTTTGTTGTGTGTGTGTGTTGTAAATAGGGTCCTACTAAGGGTAAGTCAGATATATACAATAAATTACTCTGTGCTCACCCTCTGCTAGCTTGGCACAGAGCAGTCAGGCTTAACTTAAGATGCACTCTGTAAAGTATTTGTGCAACATTTAATGACAGTAACACAGTGAAAGACACCAACAAAAAGACTCCACATCAGTTTAGAAAAGTAGAAAATATTTATCTGAGTAAAACAATACCAAAATGACAAAAATGCAATAGTTGGAAGTCAAGCCATGAATTTTTAAAGATTAAGGCCCTCATTACAACCCTGGTGGTCTGTGTTAAAGCGGCGGTAATACCGTCAACAGGCCGGCGGTAAAAAAAAGGGAATCACGACCATGGCGGAAACCGCCAACAGATACAGCCACTTCAACACTCCGACCGCCATGGCTGTAGAAACAAACACTGCAGCGGTAACCGCCAATAGACAGGCAGAAGACAATGTACCGCCCACTGTATTACAAGGCACCAATCCGCCAGCTTTTCCGGGGCGGTACCAACGCCATCAAAAGCACGGCAGAAACAGTACACAGAAGGGAAACCACTCACCTCTCGACACCGAACGAGTAACCAGGACGCCATGGAGCCCGAGTTACGGGTGCTAGCAATGTTGGTTTACCTCCTCTTTTACCAGGAACATCAAACACGGCGGCGACGACCACGGTGAGTACTGCACCTAGCACACAGGGGAGGGTGGGAGGAAAAAGAGAGTGACACACACACGCAACACCCCCACCCCCACCCCAACCTTCACCCCCAACACCATACACACAAATACATGAAGCAACATTACATGTACACCCCGTAACCCTCTGGAAGAACGCAAGGACAAAATTACATGAGTTTAATGCGTGTAATCATCGAAAATCCAGACAGGGAAACAGATCTGTAACAGATCATTATATACAAATATGTACAGCAACTACACAAGTCCGGATAGTGTTCCATTCATTGTCCGTGTACCAGTGGTCCCAAAATGCATGGGTGAAGCCAACACATGATACCTGCCTCAAAACAGAGAGAACACTGCAGGGGCATCAGGTCAAAACAAAACAAGCACCTCAGGGGGAAGGGGCGGGGGGTCACCTCAGCCGGATGATGGCACGACGCCACTGCTCCACAAGGGGGCTCCATGCCCACTGTTTGCTCCTGGGGAGTGCAAAGCCACAGTCTCACAAGTCGCTCAGGTGGGTGGGTTGCCCACTGTTTGGTCCTGGGGAGTGCAAAGCCACAGTCTCACAAGTCTCTCAGGTGGGTGGGTTGCCCACTGTTTGCTCCTGGGGAGTGCAAAGCCACAGTCTCTCAAGTGGGTGGTTTGCCCACTGCTTGGTCATGGGGACTGCAAAGCCACAGTCTCTCCACTGGATGTATCTCTCCACTGGTTCTGGAGGGGGCTTTGTGCCCAGAGTGCTTCATCCTGCCAAGGACTGGGGTAGTGGATGCTGTTCTCCACTGGTTCTGGAGGGGGCTTTGTGCCCAGAGTGCTTCATCCTGCCAAGGACTGGGGTAGTGGATGCTGTTCTCCACTGGTTCTGGAGGGGGCTTAGTGCCCAGAGAGCTTCATCCTGTCAAGGACTGGGTAGTGGATGCTGTTCTCCACTGGTTCTGGAGGGGGCCTGGTGCCCAGAGTGCTGCACATGGTGTGTGGCAGATCCCATTCCTGCACCTGAGTGTCAGAGCCACGAGATATCCAGGGAACAGGTAGCATGATAGTCCATGGAGGCAGAGACACAATCCACCCTGCGGCGACATAGCCTGCCAACTGCTGGTACTGCCAGTGCTGGTTGTGGTGCCTCATGTACTCTGTGCAGGGTCCAGGACGTCTCCTGCAGCCTCAGATGACTGCCCACTGGGGATGATGTTCACGTTGGCTGTGGTGGCACTGTCTGAGCATGTCGCGGGGCAGGTGGCGGTGGATGCGGCAGTGTCAGCGGCGGAGATGCTGGCAGTGGTGCATGTGTCAGCACCTGTGGAGGGAGACACCAGGTTGTCTCCTACAGGTTCGGACGGCTGGGGACTGTAGCAGAGGCAGCAGACATGCAGGTGGGCATGCAGGTGGCGGTGCAGGTGGCAGTGCAGGTGGGCGTGCAGGTGGCAGTGCAAGTGGCGGTGGTTGGGGCGGTGGCCACCGCCTTACAGGTTGCTGTTCTGTCTTGCAGAAGGGGTGTCACCAGTTCCTCACCCGGAGGCTCCGTGCCCTGAGCTGACTTACCTTTAGCCTTGTGTCCCTTCCCCACCTTGGAAGTCACTGCTGGGACCTTGGCACTATCCTCTTTTGTCTTGGAGGAGGCCTTGCTGGGTGGTTGGTGCGGCTTTTCCCTACGGCATGTTGTCCCCTTCTTCACCTTGGCAGGTGGCGGAATAGGGTGATCCTTGGCCTCACTAGGTGGCACACTGGCAGCCCTGATGGGTGCGGCCCATGATGTTACTGGACTTGCAGGGACCACAGTGCTCGAGGATTTCGTGGCTGAGGTGCTGGGCTGGGATCTGGACATCCTGGCCCTAGGGGAAGGACGAGGGGGCAGGTGTAGGGAAGAGGTCAATGCTAGCCAGGAAACGTTTTTTTAGACACACTGGAATGGGAAGATTGAGGGGGTTTGAGAGTGAAGGAAGAGGTAGAGGCTGTAGGAGGCGTACGTCTGCTGAGTTTGGGTGAGGGTGCATGGGCTGGAGGCTGTTGTGAGGTGGATGGCTGTTGAGTGGGTGTGTGCCGGCGTTTGTGTACTTTGGGAGGAGGGCTCACAGACACACTGGGAGAGGACACGGAGGACGTGTGCATGGTAGTGGGGATGGTGATTGCACATGAGCGGTGTGTGGTGATGGGCGTGCTGGTGATGGAGGTAGTGGCTGAGTATGTAGTGCATGCAGGTGTGAGTAGAGACGAGACAGGGAGGGAGGAGGAGGACGTGGAGGAGGGGAACACAGTGGAGGCAGTGGATGTTGGTATGTCTGCATGGGGATGGTGCTTGTGTGAGTGCCTGTGGGATGTGTGGTGCTTATGTTTGCCATGTCCACTCTTGTGTGTTGATGAGTGTCCATGCTGGTCTGATGCTGTGCTTGGGATAGGCTGAGGTACAGGGGATTGGGTCTGGGTAGTGGAAGTTGGAGGGGGGAGGCTGGACACAGGGACAATGGCTGCCATCAGTGCTGAGGCAAGAGCCTGAAATGCTCTCTGTTGGGCTGCCACGCCAGAATGAATGCCCTCCAGGTATGCATTTGTTTGCTGCAAATACCTCTCGACACCCTGGATGGGATTCCAAATGGTTGATTGCCCAACAGTGAGGGATCTCAGGAGATCAATAGCCTCCTCACTGAGGGCAGCAGGGCTGACTGGGGCAGGGCCTGAGGTGCCTGGGGCGAAGAAGATGCCCACCCTCCTGGGTGAGCGGGCACGGGAAACTCGATGAGGGGCTGCTGGGAGGGTGGTGCTGGTAGGGGAGGTGGCGGATGTACCTGTTGTTGCGGTGGGCACAGAGGTGCCCGCCACCGCAAGGGAGCTCCCATCAGAGGAGGAGTGGCTGGTGTCTCCTCCTGTCCCCGTCGTGGAGCTCCCCTCGCCCTCCGTCCCACTGGTGCCTTCAGACTCCGTACATTCACCCTCCTGGGCCTTGTGGGTTGCAGCTCCCTCCTGCTCCGGTGCCAATGCTCCTCCACCAGAGGATGCTAATGCACACTAGGACAGGGGGGGAAAGACAGAGGAGACACATGGTTAATGCCTGCAACAACACCACCGTTGGTGGACACAACACACAGGGAGCAGCCCTATGCACTAGGCCATGCGCTAACAGTTCAGGAGAAAATCACATGCCCATGGGGGACTGTGCCTAGACCCATTTGATGCACACCTGGAACCCACAGGAGCCTGACTAGGTGTATAGGGCCACTACCACTTTTGGGGTTGGACTGAGCCTGCCTAACAATGGATCTACCCTGGCACGTTTGCCCTGGCCTAGGGGAACCCACAGCCCACTCCCCACACCCAGAAACCTCATAAAGCGCGCAGTCAGCTGCATGAGACTGTACTCACCCCCTTGTGGCTGCTGTGATGCCCTCAAGTGCCCATCCAACTCTGGATATGCCACCGCCAGGATCCGGAACATCAGGGGGGTCATGGTGCAACAGGCACTCATTCCACGTTGGGAGGCCATCACCAGCTGGGCCTCCGCCGTCTTCCTGGTCCAGCGGCACAGGTCCTCCCATCTTTTGCGGCAGTGGGTGCTCTGTCTATGGTAGACCCCCAGGGTCCGCACTTCCTTGGTGATGGCAGGTCAAATACCCTTCTTCTGGTGGGCGCTGACCTAGAGGAAAAGTAAAGTAAGAATGGATTTTACTCCCCCGTCCGGTTAGTCTTACCCATTGGCCACAACCTCTCACCCTGGCCCACAAACACATACACTGACCATCCTCACATGCTGGCCTCTGCCCACCCCCCAACTGTATGTTCCATTGACACCACTCCATACATTCATGTCCCATCCATCATGCTCACAGTGTACTCATCTGTTTTCTGGTGGACCGTAGAATAGCGTGTACTGGGGGAGGACCCCAGCCACCAGTTTTTCCAGCTCCTTCACAGTGAAGGCAGGGGCCCTTCCCCAGACACTGTAGCCATTGTCGCTTCCAGACTCAGGTCCCAGCAGCACTTGCAGTGTAGGTCCTCTCCTGTTGAAGGTCAGGTATCAAGTGAGTGAACAGATAGAAAATGGCGGTCACGTCCGTGTTGGTGCATACCGTCACCGCCGGCGTACATCGTCATTGGCTCCTGGAAGCCATAGGGCCCAATGATAACAAATGCTGAATTGCGCTGCGGTCTTTGTCCGCCTACCGCAACGCTGCACAATGCCAGCGCAATTACCTCATTTCCCCTTGTCCCTCCTTACAGGTCAGGCAGCCACCATTTCAGGGGGTCACATGGCAGGGCACCTAACTGCGTCACAGCACTTTTGGGCAGGAATACAGACATACAGCGCAAAACACCGATTACATCACATTTGTTCTAAACATCCTTGTTAAACCTATGTGGTGTATGACCCTCTGCTCACCCTTCTCCTCCATAGGGCACGTCAGCTGGGGCAGATGATGAGATGGCGTCATCCTCCGGTATACAGACCCCTGGTGGATCTGTCGACAATGGAAGACAGACACATCATTATCACCTACAGACTTGTTCGTGTCACAATCCATGAACTGTGTGCCTAGTTGGAGCCAGACCTGATGTCAGCTATCCGCCATCCCACAGGAATCCCCCCTCTAGTGCAGGTCCTGTCACTACTCCATTTCCTGGCCAGTGGGTCCTTTCAAGCAACAGTGGCCATGGCATCAGGGATGTCACAGCCAATGTTCTCCAACGTGTTGTCCAGAGTGTTGTCTGCCCTGCTGTAATACATGCGCAGCTACATTGTTTTCCCCCAGGTGGAAGATTTGCCCACAGTGAAAGGTGACTTCTATGCCCTGGGACATATCCCCAACATTATTGGGGCAATTGATGGTACACATGTGGCATTTGTCCCCCCCACAGGAATGAACAGGTGTACAGAAACTGCAAAAGCTACCATTCGATGAATGAGCAGATTGTGTGTTTAGCAGACCAGTACATCTTCCATGTGAATGCCAAGTATCCTGGCTCTGTGCATGACGCTTACATTTTGAGGAACAGCATCATACCTTATGTGATGGGGCAACTCCAGAGGCACTGTGTGTGGCTAATAGGTGAGCCCTAGGTCCCAACACAGTTTAAGTAGGTGTCGGGGTATGGTAGAGTCCCTAAGGGTTGGTGTACGTCTCACAGTTGTCCCTCGATATTTGCAGATGACTCTGGTTACCCCAACCTGTCATGGCTACTGACCCCAGTGAGGAATCCCAGGACAAGGGCAGAGGAACGCTACAATGAAGTACATGGGCGAACTAGGAGGATCATAGAGCGTACTTTCAGCCTCCTGAAGGCCAGGTTCCGGTGCCTCCATCTGACAGGTGGCTCCCTATACTACTCACCGAAGAAGGTGTGCTAGATAATCGTGTCATGCTGTATGTTGCACAACCTAGCTTTGCAACGCCAGGTGCCTTTGCTGCAGGAGTATGGGCCTGATGTTGTTCTTGTGGCAGCTGTGGAGCCTGTGGACAGTGAAGAAGAGGAGGCAGAAGAAGAAGATGTAGACAACCGAAACAACATCATCATGCAATACTTCCAGTGAGACACAGGTAAGAGACTGGCACTGCTCCTCTCATATCATAATACTGTAGGACATTGCGTGATTCTGCCTTTTTACCTCTGTCTATGGACCCTGACAGTTCACTTTGGCTTTCCATTTTACAGATCTGTGTACCGCTTTCTGCCTTCTGCTATGTTTACTGCTACCCAACAACTGTCTAACATTGGTTTGTGGAAATGAACATTGACATTGCTATTTTTCAGATAGGCTGCAATTACACATTTGTGAAAGTACAGACTGACTCCAGATTGATTTGTGATTCAAGGGTGTTTATTTCTGTGCTAATAAGTGGAGGGGGCTGTGCAATGGGCTGGGATGATGGTGGAGGAATGTCCATGGTGGAGTCCAGTCTATTGGCATCACATGTGCATTGTCCAAGGGGGCAAAGGAAGTGGAGTAATATCAGTTCAGGGTGGACAGGGTAACATAGTGGGACAGAAGGGTGACAATCAGGAGAGTCTTATTTAATGGCGGGGGTCTTGGCAATGTTGTCTGTCTTGTTCCTGGATCTCAGGGACCGTTTGTGGGGTGGTTCTCCTTCTGCAGGGGGTGGGGTGCTGGTGGCCTGTTGTCCTGTGGCAGGACCTCCTGTCCACTAGCGCCGGCGGAGGTGGAGGGCTGTTCATCGTTCAGGCTAGTGTCAGGGGCCCATTGGTCTGCCACTGTGTCCCTCTTGGTGTTGGCCATGTCTGCTAGCACCCCTGCAATGGTGACCAGGGTGTTGTTAATGGACTTCAAGTCCTCCCTGATCCCCAGGTAGTGTTCCTCCTGCAGCCGCTGGGTCTCCTGAAAGTTGGCCAGTACCGTGCCCATCGTCTCCTAGGAATGGTGGTATGCTCCCATGATGTTGGAGAGTGCCACATGGAGAGTGGTTTCCCTGGGTCTATCCTCCCCCTGTCGCATAGCAGTCCTCCCAGCTTCCCTGTTATCCTGTGCCTCTGTCCCCTGAACCGTGTGCCCACTGCCACTCACCCCAGGTCCCTGATTGTCTTGGGTTAGTGGGTTTGCCTGGGGTCCCTGTAGTGGTGGACACACTGCTGATTGACGTGTCCTGGGGACAGAGGGATGGGCCCGCTGGGTGGGTGCTGTGGTGCTATTTCCTGAGGGGGAGGTTCAGTGGTTGTTTGTGACAGTGGCAGGGGAAACGACTGTCCTGAGGTCCTAGATGGGCCGGGCTGGTCATCTTGATCCAGGCGTGCAGAGCTGCTGTCGTCACTGTAGGCCTCTTCTGTGAGGGGACTGGATATGTCTGGCACCTCCTGTCCGGTGACTTTGGGTAGGGGTCCTGTTGGGGGGTAAATGCATAGTTATTGTATCTGGGTGTGCCATCTTGTCCAATGGGTGAGTTACCCTCTACTCATGTGCTTGGCTTATTGTCTTTGGCCTTGTGCGATTGTTAATTTTGGGGCCTGGGTGAGTATCTGTACTGGACATGCTTTGGTGATGGGGGTCCATGCATTGGTGTAACATGGAGGGCTTGGTATTGGGATGTGTGGATTGTGATAGTGGGGTATCTGTGGGGTGTTGGGGTGATGGGTGTGAGGGTTGGGCTAGGAGTTTGTGATAGCATGCAGGTAGGGGGGGGGGATATAGTAGTAAAGATATGAGTTACTCGAGTCCAGTCCTCCTGCTACTCCTGCAAGGCCCTCAGGACGCATGATCGCCAAGACTTGCTCCTCCCATTTTGTTTGTTGTGGGGGAGGAGGTGGGGGTCCACCACCATTCCTCTGTACTGCTACCTGGTGTCTGGATTCCACGGAACACACCTTCCCCCGTAGGTCATTCCACCTCTTCCTGATGTCATCCCATGTTCTTGGATGCTGTCCCACTGTGTTGACCCTGTCGACAATTGTCCGCCATAGCTCCATCTTCCTTGCAATGGATGTCTGCTGCACCTGTGATCCGAATAGCTGTGGCTCTACCCGGATGATTTCCTCCACCATGACCCTGAGTTCCTCCTCAGAAGGTGCCATGATGTGGTGTGGGTGATGTGTGAGGTGCTGTTTGTTGTGCTGTGTGATGTGTTGTGTTTGTGTGCGTTGTATGAGGTGCGTGGATGTTGTATAAGTGATGGTGTTGTGAGCCTGTGGATGCTGGGGTTGTGCTTGCTATTCTCTCTCTCTCTCTCTGCTTCTTCCAAGAAGATCGTTGTAAGGGGTTGTGGGTAATGTGGGTGTGTGTTTTATAGTGTTGTGGGTATGTGGGTATGGTGTGTGTATGTGTATCAGGCGTGTGTATTTTGAATTGTCCAATGTGGTTGTGTTTTGTAAATGTGTGTGTATTTTGAGCGCGGCGGTGTGTACCACCAGTGGTTTACTGCGGTTAAATGACCGCTGCGTTGATTCGTGGGTCGTGATAGTGTGGGCGTAGTTCTGTTGGCGTGACGGTGTAGGTTTTGCTATCGCCAGTTCATCACTGACCTTTGGTATGGCGGACTTGTGTGGGTGTCTGTATTGTGGCGGATTAAGAGATGTTGGTCGTAGTACCTGTAGTGGATTTCCGCTGCGGCCATGGTATCTTGACTGCCGTCAGCACGGCGGTAAGCGGGATTTACCGCCAGGGTTCTAATGAGGGCCTAAATGTAAAAACAGTGCTTAGAAGTCACTAATGGTCAAAAGGTTACTTGAGGTTGTAAGGGGCCGATGAAAATCCAAAGTTCAGCCCGACCGAGAAGGAGGGCAGGCCGACTACAGAACCCATTCAGTGTCTGTTGAAACAGTACCTTGGATGGAGCAAGCGTCGACGCAGAGGAGCAAATGCGAAGCGTCGATATATACCATGCAGCTGGGTCACTGTGTTGTCGTTGAGCCTTGTAGTCGGTTTCGTGTCAAACTCTGCTTAGTTGAATGAGATGTGTCTTCGTTGAGCCACGGAGAGCGTTGTTGTCGAGGCATGCAGGTGATGGGCCTGCTGTCATTGGACAGCCTCTGCACATAAGGAGCGATGCACTGATTTTTCTCATGCAGTTGGATCGATATGCCGGCTTTTGCAGAAAACAACTGAAACCCCACTTCTGAGGCCCACACCTGGATGAGGCCATCTCAGGCAAGGATAGGACTCACAGATATGCAGAATCCAGCAGCACCAGGAGAGTTGCAAGCAGTCTCTGATGTCCCTGAGACTGCAGGAGAACAGGGGACAAACAAACAAGCCCTTGGAGAATCTTGGGTTCAAGGATGTTGAGAACAGGCCCAGAGCTTCTCACTGCAAGTAAGAAGCAGCAAGCCAACACATCAGAGCAACCAGCAAAGATTCCGTCCCTCCTACAGCACAGCACACAGCAAGCAGTAGGCCAACACAGCAATACAGCTGCTGAGTGGCAGTCCTTCCTGGCAGCATAGCAGTCCTTCTTCCTGGCAGAATGTCCTTGGTTCAAGTATAGTCGTGATTTGGTGGAGTTTGGGGTCATGTACTTATACCCAGTTGAGCCTTTGAAGTGGGGTGACTTCTAAGAGAGGCCTTTGAAGTGAACAAGGTCCCTGTCCTTCCTTCCTTGGCTCCAGACACTCTACAGGGGGTTATGCAGTCCTTTGTGTGAGGAGAGGCACCACCCTATTCAGGTGTGTCAGCTCCTCCCTTTTATCTAGCCCAGGAAGACCCATCAGCCTGTTGATGGCTATCAGGATGCAATCGTCACACCCAAGCACCCTTTGTGTGTGACTGTCTAAAGGGAATGCACACAGCCCAGATGTCATCCATTCCAGATGTGTATTCAGAGACAGACAGAGGCACAGAATGGTTAAAGTAAGAAAATGCCAACTTTCTAAAAGTGCCATTTCCTGCCTTATAATTTAAAAAGCAACTTCACCATAAGTTGTGATTTTAATTGTGAGTCCAGAGACACCAAACTCCAAATTTCTATCTTTTCCCAATTGGAAGTTACACTTAAGGGGTACTTCTGGGTAACCACAGTGTTAACCTATGGGAGAGATAGGCCATGCAGTAGTGAAAAACAAATGTAATCGTTTTTCACTACCTGGACATGTTAAAAGTACATATCCAACTTTTTAAGTACACTGTACCCTGCCTTTGGGGCTAAAGAGGGCCTACCCTAGGGTTGGCTCACATGTAATAAAAAGGTTTGGGCCTGGCAAGTGGATATCCTTGCCAGGTAGAAATGGCAGTTTAAAACTGCAGATACAGGCTCTGCAGTGGCAGGCCTGAGACATGTTTACAGGGCTGCAGTAGTAGGTGGCACAATCAGTGCTAGTGCTGCAGGCCCACTAGTAGCATTTAATCTACGGGACCTGGGCACATATAGTGCACTTTACTAGGGTCTTACAAGTAAATGAAATATGCCACTTGTGGGTAACCCATATCAGCATGATTAGAGTACAGAGCATCTGCTCTTTAGCACTGGTTATCAGTGGTAAAGTGCACAGAGTACAAAATAGCCAACAAAATATTTGGGAATGACCCTGTGGAGAGGGCCAGGGCCAACAGTCTGTTTGTACAAGGGCCTGTGTGTATGTCTGTATTAGTATGTGTGCATATATGTCTGTGTGTGCCCAAGTATATTTTTGTGAGTGCATGTCTGTGTGTTTCTGTACATATGCGAATGACTGTTTATATGTGTGGGTGAGGGGCAGCTGCTTTACTAACTGTCCCCACCTGTGAAATGGTGGGCCTGGCACAATAGTGGTAATTGTTGGCAATCCACTGGCAGGGGCACAATGATGTTATCTCTTGCAAATGCAAGCAGTGGCATAATGGTGGTAATTCTTGGTAAAATACCTGCACTGAGATAACCGTGGTAATCACTGGCTTACTAGCCCTGGTAGAATGGTGTTAATCTCTGATAACATGCACGTCCTAGCTCAAGAGTAGTAAACTATGGAAACATGCTGGACCTGGCACAATGGTGGCAATCCCAGGAAACATGCTGTCTAGAGCACACTGGTGGTAATTCCTGGGAACACGCTAAACCTAGCTCGATGATGAACTTGGCACATTGATGGTAATTCCTGACAAGAGACTGGTCCTGGCATAATGGTAATTTCTTGCAACATGCTGGTCTTGGCATAGTGGTAGTAATTAATGTTAAAAAGCTGCCTGTGGCACAATGATGGCAATCCCTGGCAATATGCTGATACAGGTACAATAGTAGCAATCCCTAAACATTCTGGTCTTGACACTATGGTGATAGTCCTAGCCCTGAGCAATGGTGGCAATACCTCACAACATGCTGACCCTGTCACAATGGTTGGACTTCCTGGCATGCTGCCCTGATGCAATAGTGATAGTACCTGGGAAAATGCTGCCCTTCGCACAATGTTGCTAGCTCCTGAGAAAATGCTGGACCTGGCACAATTGCAGTTATCTTTGACAATGTGATAACCTTGGCACAATGCTGGTAATATCTGGTAACCTGCCTTTCTGATGCATAGTGGTAATAACCTCTGACAACATGCTGGCCCTGTCACAGTGGTGGTAATTCCTGGAAACATGCTCACCTTTGCACAAAGGTGGTAATTCATGGCAATATGCTGGCCATGGCACAATGTTGGTAATTGTAAAAAAATGTGAAGGGTCTGGCACAATGCTGGTAAGTCCTGGCAACATACCAGCCCTGGCACAATGGTGGTAATTCATTTTAAATGCTGTCTTTTGCACAGTAATGGTAATCCCTGAAAAAATACTGGCCCTGATAGAATGGTGGCAATTTCTCGTAAAATGCTGGACATGGCACAATGGCCATGGCAAAATGTTTACTCTCAGCATTATCTATGCAGTCTAACCACACCATCAATGGGTGTTGGCAAAGTTTCTTCATATTCCACATTGAAGCATTCAACATAAAAATGATGTACAGTTGGCATTGTCCATATAGGACAAAACTTGGTTATTCACAGTTGTGTAATAGCATCTCCTACCCCTAGAGGGTGTCTTTTCACATGGCCATACATATACGGCACATCATTGGCCACCACACTGCAGCCATACATTATTAATCATGTTAAGCATAAAATGCTGCACTTTTACCAAAGTCCCTAAAGGACTCCATTTCTGTAAAAACACATGTAATTACAGCCTTTCATCTCCACAGGGCGCAGATCCACCACTTTGAACAAAAGTTCCAGCTGGCACTGATCTTGAAAATACATTGGGACACTTGAGGGGTGATCCTTTTCAAGTCCCCTGAAACTGAGGATGGGGACATTTGGAAACTTCTTGGGGAAAAGCTGCGCTCCTCCTGCAGCTCCCCCTGAACTTTGGAAACAATTTGGTGGTGACCTCACCCTCCTGGAGTCATCACCTGTGCCATAATCAATGAGCGGCTCTCCTGCTGCGCTACGGAGAACTGCTCTGTTGCCATCGGCATTGGTGGCCTCGTACTGTGGTAAATTCAAGCTTTGGGTGTGAGTTTTGTAGGGGAGCTGAGCAGGGAGCCCACCCTGGCCCTTACCGCCGGCTCTCTGCCCACACTCTTGAGTCTCCTTTCGCTCCTGGTGACAAACCCTCACCATCTGAAGCACCTTCATCAGGCCTCCTAGCTGCAACAGCCCCCAACTTGGTAAGGAGACAGTTTCACTGACTCCCTATGCCAGCTTTTCATTTGGGTGCCTTTCTCTCTGGACAGCACACTCTCCTTACACCAAAGCCTAATCTTTCACCCAACTGGTTCTCAGGGGGATTAAGAAGGCCAGCTTACCTGGTCCTGGGGTGTGCCCCACTGGGTCTGGGATCATCCAGGGGCAGAGTCCTTGCCCCAGTGTGCAGTCAGATGCCCGTCTTCAGTCCCAGTGGTCGGCAGAAAAGCACATCGAAGAGAGAGCTCTCTTCCCTGTGCAAGACCTTTTACGTGGGGGGGGGGGGAGTGTCAGGCAGGGTTGCGCCTCTGGTCTATCCTGATGTGCCACCTCACCTCTCCACCTCTGTCCCATCCTTCCTTCACAGTTCTCTGGTATAGCTCAAACTGGCGTTTTTCAGGAGTTAGTTGCCACATGTGCTCAGAGAATCTCAGCACCCCTCCTCCCTGACATTCCTACCAGGGGTCTCTCCCAGCAATTTCTCAGAGGAGTCCTTCCTTGTTGAGGGGCGTGGGGCAGGCCTGGTTCCTGGCCGAAATGACAGCTGGCTGATTGAGGCAGGGCCCTGTTCCTGCAGCTGGAGAGAACAGTAATTATTGCAGCCCAGCAGGGTCACAAAGTCCTGGGCCCTGAGCTGAGCCAGAGAAAGATGACATTCCTGGATGACCCATCAGCTGTACAGGTATGCTTTTTTCACCTACTGTACTGTTCTTTTCTTACAGATTACAGTGTACATTGTTGCGGCTCTGGAGTCTGTGGACTCCAGGGAACTGAAGTTGTGCCCTAGGGCAGCCTTTCACATTGGCATATAATTGAGTCACTACAATGAAGACAATAAGCACACTGACTATACCTCACATGTGTACACCCATCTCATAAGGACTACTCCAGGTCCCCACCCACTCTGCATAGTCCCTTCTGCGCAACGCTACCTAGGCGCAGTTCTTGGGCTGCACAAGACAGGAATCCTCCCTGCTCAATCCTCCCATAGATGCACATGCATGTGCACACGTGATGACGTGTAACCAGCCCTGGGCCTCCTACCCTTTCTGCGTCACAGCAGCCTGTGCTTAACAAGGCAGCACTGGTGGTAAACATGCGCAGTCCATTTTGCCCTGATTTTACTGTGGGTGAGTTCCAAACTGTGAGGCTCCCTCACAGTGAAAGGTCAAACACTAGGTGAACCAAAAGCACCAGATAGTCAGAATTGCCCTCTCACATTGACAGTTACTAATGTCTTTAAAATTGGTGACTTGTGACAAACCCATCACTGATTGTAAAGAAAAGACACCAGAACTTTTGGCTATTATAAGTTATAAGAGATAAGTTCTGACTCCACAATGCCTGCTTCCAAATACTGTAGCCAAGGTGAAAGGCAGGCCAGGTCACAGAGCATAATTGAAGCAGCTGTTTAAAGCAACAAAAAAGAACATTGCTTTACTTTCTTCTGCTCTATTTTAATTGCCTACAATGACAAGCAGAGAGAATATGTTTATTTTTTGCCCTGCTTCGATAGAGAAAAACTAGAATCTTTCTGCATGTTTCTACTGCATTTTTTTTTAATGACTTATATTGAGCTGTTTCTAATACCTGTTTGTCGCAAATATCTAACAGGTTTTTGATGTGTTTAATTTTGAGCTATAGGTTTTATTTTTATTCTTCATGTTTGCGAATATGCTTGCTCTTTCACATGAAGGTGCTACCCACCAAGGTTTTTAAGAGGATTGGTTGTTTGTAGGAAGTAAGTCACAGTTTCTAGTTTATTCTTATAGTCAATAACAGCCATAACAACATAAATATATCCATGCAATAAAATACAAGATAAAACAATTGTAGTTGCATACAAGCTAAAATAATGTGTGTAAAATAAAATAAAAATATATTACCTAAAGTAATTCATTCGCTAGGTGGAATTAATTTCTTATGGTCTTAAATACATTAAAATCATAAAGTGTCTGGTGTTCTTGACAGCAATATTGACAATGTGGGATAGCAGAGTTGACGATCTTGTTGTGTCCCCACTAGCAGCCACACCGGTAGATAGTTGCAGTCCTAATTAAACAAAGGCCTTACCACAGGCCCACACAAACAGGCTAACTCCCCCTTTACCGTCCTAATGGGGCAGTTCAGACCTGATGAGTATAATAATTGGTTATCAGTTTTTGGACCGTCTTGGGATCTTGTGTATTGGTGACTTGCAGGTTCTTGTGTGTTGGTGACTTGGAGGAGCAACAGGGCTCTAAGTTTGTCTACAAAATTCCCATGCCTAGCTAGCACACATGGGCTACCATGAGAAAAGCAGAGCACAGATGCTTCTTGACAGGTGTGGATGTCTTCAACTAAAAAGATCAGCTGCAGCAGTCTCCTCCAAAATAAATCTAGCTTGAGACAGTAGCGCAGGAGGTGCGGAGTCTGCAATCTCCACCCCTGCGGCCCCATGCTTGATTAAATTCTGTTACTGGTAAGCCCAATAGTCTCATGTATAGAATTGCCCTGCAAGTCCTTTTGTTTATTGTTTCTAGTAGATATGGTTGAAGTTTCCCCTCCAGGGAGGAGTTGTTCAGGGGCAGTAGGGTAAACGAGTTATTTAATGAGGCTAAATCCTGGGTTATTGAAGTTGTCTTTACGGGCTCATTTATAGCTTTTTTCCAGGATGAGTAGGGGAGATTTCGGTCCTTTAATGCAGATTGATAAATTTGGAAGGACATGATGGCATCATGCAGGTACTGGTACAAGGGGTTGTCCTGGGTGTTGAAAATTACTTTCAGGTGTGCTTTTAGAAAGTTGGCAGGCACCTTCAGGACCCTGATGTCATATTTCAGTGTGGTGGATTTGTAAGATAATACTTGATTTGCCACGCAACTGACTTTCAGGTGGGCTTTTAGAAAGTTGGTGGGCACCTTCGGGACCCTAACATAATATTTCAGTGTAATGGATTTGCAAACAAATACTTATTTGCCATGCCAATTCCAGTCTAAGGGCCTGATTTAAATATTGAAGGATGTTTTACTCTGTCACAACAGTGATGCATATCCTGTCCACCGAAATCCATATCTCATTATTTCCTATGAGATTTAGATTTCGTGGGACAGGATATCCATCACTGTTGTGATGGAGTAACTCATCTGCCAATATCTAAATAAGGCCCTAAGTCTTGACTGATGGGTGTAGAGTGGTTACTGGAATATTTTCCTGAGAACTCTGCAATGAATGTGCTCCAAGGCTGGAGCACAGATCCTGGGGAAGGCCTGATGACCATTCTGCAGACCAGGGAGTTGGGTTGCGTTCATGACCCTGAGAATGGGCTCGGCTGAAGTGCTACTGAATGTCCTTTCAGTTGGTTGATGCCATATATGATTGCAGTACATTTCTTTTTCAGAGAGTTTAGGTGGGAATTGTGTTTGGAGTTTTCTGAGAACCAGACTCACAGATAACTGTATTTCCTGGCTGAGTTGATGAGCTTACTCCCTAGATGCCAGATATGATGTTTCTTGTTCTTATATCTCCCAAAGATGACAAAGTTAGTGTTGCTCTGATTTACACTAAGATGGTTTCTCTCGTTATAAACATTTAGAAAATTGAGGGCCCTCTGGTTCCCTGCTTTAGTGTGATCCATTATTACGATGTCATCAACGTTCTGTGTGATGTGGAGGTTGGTTAGGCCCACATTAGGAGGAACAAGACTGCCACCATCCTTGGCTGTTCTCAGGTCTGCTGCATATAGATTGAACAGTAGAGAGCAAGAACGCATCCTTGTTTTAGGCCCTGGTAAGTCTGAATTTTGGTTGGATGACAGTGTTAGGAACAGTTTTTACTCTGACCCAATTCCATGTGTATGGCGAGACTATTGCTGTTAATACCTTTGAGGGCACATCCCACGCTTCCAGTTTTCTCCATAGTGTAGGCTTGCCAACTCTGTCAAAAGCTGCACTGTAATCTATGAAACAGCAGAAGAGTGGTACCTTTTTCTGTGCTGGTCCGTGGCTCAGATATGCAAGTGCTGTGGTGTTATCGACTAGAAACTTGGCGGTCGAAACCACTCTGGAAAAAAAGCAGTACTTTGTGTACACTAGCCCAAAACTCCAGATGTTTCAGAAGGACTCAGGCAAAGGCTTTTGCTTCTAAGTCCAGGAGTGCTATGAGGCGGTCGTTTGATGGATTTGACTGGTTTCCTTTTTTGAGTATGGGGTAGGGAGTAGACCCAATCTGGAATCTGGCCTGCTAGGTATGCATGGTTGAAGAGAGGAGTTAATAACCTTGACCATGCATCTGGGGCATTTTATAAATATGCTGGCTGGAAAGCTGTTAGGGCCAGGTGCACCATCTTTTTTCATTAGCTTTATTAGTCTGCGGACCAAGGCAGACAAAATTTCTTCCAGGGAGGAGCTCTGGTTTAAGTCTTCAGCCACCCATATGACTACTTGGCCAGGGATACGGGCTGATCTGTATATAGTTCCTCCATATAGATTTTTTCAGGCTTTTTCTGTGGTACCATTGTCTCCTGAGCATTTGTTTTTGTTAACATTAGTCGGTGACTAATGAGCCAAGGGCGGTTTATACGTTGTTAAAAGGGGTTTCATCTTTTCTCCTTCTTTTGAATGTGCAAAAGGATCATTTGAGTTTTCTAACCCACAAAAGTTAAAGTTGCCTGCAAACAGAATTTCATGGATTGGGAAATCTTTGAGATCTTCTAAGCAGTCGCAGACGTCATCCACCGTAAGCGCTTTCTTGTTTTTTGGTGCAGTGAGATAGCAGCTGAGTAGCAACAATGGTGTTATTTTGGCCCGTATTTATACTTTTTTTAGTGCCGCATTTGCGCCGCTTTTTGACGCAAAACGGCGCAAACCTACAAAATACAATGGCATTTTGCAAGTTTGCGCCGTTTTTGCGTCAAAAAACGACGCAAATGCGGCGCAAAAAAAGTATAAATACGGGCCTTTGTGTTTAATTTTTGTTCCTGTTATTAGGACTGCCTGTAAGTCTGGAAAATTGAGTTTTATTGGGGTGACCTCTAATTTGCATGTATTCTTGACAAAAATAGACAGGCCCCCTGAAGGCTGGCCAAAGAGACTGTGATGGGAAGCCGACTTAAAAATGTCACAGAATCCTTGTACAATTGATGGTGTAAGAGGCCAGGTTTCTTGCACACAGAGAAGGTCTCACTTATCCAGATAAGCTGCACTTTATATTCACAATTTTCTTAAGGCCAGCAACATTCCATGATGTTGTTATGAGGTAGGACGCACTGTTTCCTTTTGTAGCTCAGTGCTGGTGGGCTGGATGCTAGGGCTACTGATCCCTATCCATCTATAGTGAATGTGCCAACCACCTCCTATCATTATGCTCATTACGAGTTCTGTCACAGCTAAATTGTGTGCATGATACTAATATGGTAGTTATGTTCTTGAGCACTCTTGGGATTCTGTTGTGGGTCCCTCCAATAACACCTCTGAATATGCTTTTGGTTGGACAAGATTATCTCCAGGGTAGGAGCACATGAAGAATTTTGGTGGATACGTCTTTAAGAGCCCTGTTTCCCAGTATTCAAAAGTTCGTTGTTGGCCCACAATGGCATCTCTATGTTCCTCTCTCTTCCAGGTTGTTAAGGTGGCCTCTGTAATTCCGTTTTGTCACATATGTGCAAACTTTACTCAGACTAAATCATCCAAGTTGAGCTCTTTCAGTGAGGGAATACGGTGGATTAGTCCTATGAGGTTTCCTTTGTTAAGTGTGCCGAAATAACCCTTTGGATGAAAGTGAGGAGAAAAAAACAGCCCAAAGCCCTCTTGAGGTTAATCCCACTTATCTCTGCCTAGTTTAGAAGGTAGAGACTCTGGGCCTTTTCGATGTATGTGCACCAGCAGCCTTGCTCCAACTGGGGGATGTCTTTTATTGTCTAAAGAATGTTCAGCATTTAACGGATTATGAGGAGAATCATTGGTCTATTGTTCACTGTGGTGGCAGCTGCTTTTAAATACCAAGTCGAATTGGCAGTGAACCTGCACACACAGGCCTTGCAATGGCAGGCCTGAGACATGGTTTAAGGGGCTACTTAAGTGGGTGGCACAACCAGTGCTGCCGGCACACTAGTAGCATTTAATCTACAGGACCTGGACACATATAGTGCACTTTACTAGGGACTTTTAAGTAAATTAAATAATCCAATTGGGTATGATCCAATGGCATCATGTTTAAAGGGAGAGAGCAGATGCACTTTAGCACTGGTTAGCAGTGGTAAAGTGGGCAGAGTCCTAAAAACAGCAAAAACAGTGTCCAAAATGTGGAGGGAAACAGGCAAAAAGGGGTGACTATCCTAAGGCTGTCAGGTCTAACAGGGCATGCTTTGGTCCTTTGTTCATTTTGGTAACTGATGCAAGGGCATGGTCTTTTCTCCCCAGGGGCCCCCAATCGTCTTTCCAATGAGGTTATTTTAGACACCAGGTCTGACAAGGAGGTAGCCAATGATTGTATTAAATCTAACTGTAGCTCCATTTTTTGTGATCGCCATAAAAGTGCCCTAGCTATCATGCCATGCAAAGCGCTATTGTTGACCAAGGAGGGGCTGGTTGTGAGGGGCACAGGGCCCTGTGTTAGTCAGGTAGATCTGTCAAGTAGAGCTTTGGTGAAGATAAGGATTTGAGCTAGTGTCTCTTACATTTGGCCTCAATTGTCATTTCCAGGTCCGTTAGACTTTCACTTCTTGCCCCTTTAATTGTAGATAGTAAAGTAACTATGAATGGCATAGCGGGCTCCTGCTCTTGTGGTTGGACCTTGGACCAGATCCAACGTACGTGAATTTGAGCGACCACTGTCTGCTTACTTTGCCATACTTCTGCTGTTGAGGTGCCTGCAGAGGCCAGGTTGGTCGAAGCAGAAACATCAGACTATGGGGGTGATTTTAACATTGGCGGGCGGCGGAGGCCGCCCGCCAATGTTCCCCCTCCAAAATACCGCTCCGCAGTCAAAAGACCGCTGAGGGTATTTTGGGATTTGCCCTGGGCTGGCGGGCGGCAGCCAAAAGGCCGCCCGCCAGCCCAGGGCAAATCGACCTTCCCACGAGGACGCCGGCTCCGAATGGAGCCGGCGTAGTGGGAAGGTGCGACGGGTGCAGTTGCACCCGTCACGTATTTCAGTGTCTGCTTTGCAGACACTGAAATACTTTGCGGGGCCCTCTTACGGGGGCCCCTGCAGTGCCCATGCCATGGGCATGGGCACTGCAGGGGCCCCCAGGGGCCCCGCGACACCCCCTACCGCCATCCTGTTCCTGGCGGGCGAACCGCCAGGAACAGGATGGCGGTAGGGGGTGTCAGAATCCCCAAGGCGGCGCAGCATGCTGCGCCGCCTTGGAGGATTCTGACGGGCAGCGGAAAACCGGCGGGAGACCGCCGGTTTTCCTGCACTGACCGCGGCCAAAGCGCCGCGGTCAGAATGCCCTGCGGGGCACCGCCGGTCTGTCGGCGGTGCTCCCGCCGACCCTGGCCCCGGCGGTCTGAGACCGCCGGGGTCAGAATGACCCCCTATATTTGTTGTTCATTAGATGAGCTCAGCCCTGGGCAAGACTATGACGTGCAAGTGTTTTGTCCTTTGGGTGGCATGACTTCTTGGCTCGCAGTGTGAATTTTCATGTGTAGGTTGGCTGAGGACTGTGTGGCAGTAATAACAGGCCCCACTGCATGACCGCAGATTTTATGGGAGAACTCCCTAATCTACCCTGTTGAACCATTTGAGTCAGGTGTTTCAACCGTGGGTGTTCTGCTTTGATGTCTACCTGTTGCCTCCAGGTCGACTGCTTTGTGCATGGATAATATGAGAGAGGCTGCAGGGGAAGGAGAGCTATGTGATTGGGGGGGACCTTCTCCTTTGTTTTTTTTTCTAGGCAAAGTTTTCCTTTTAAGTGTTGTGCTTGTGGCTTATTTCCATAAAGTTAAGCTGGGCCACTAATTTCCCCTGTGGGACTGTAGGATCGTCTGCAAACTGTTTCGCTACTTAGCTGCAGTGCTAAATGTGACCCAGTGTATGGAACACTAGTTTTGGTCCTTCCTTTCTTGTCCCTGCTACTTTTCTGCCCTGCGCTCACCCTCACCACACTACACCTGTTGTGCCGTTAGCTCCTCCTCGTGGCCTAGATGGTGGTAGATCTGTGGGGGAGGTGTGTTAAGAGGAATAATGTTAAGTGGGGATCCTGAGATACAATTGATGTAATGGAGGGGAATGGTCATTGCTGTCCTTATTTCAGTTGAGATCCAGTCATTCTTTCGGTGTCCAGCCTTCGAGACAGCTGGTAGCATTTAATTGAGTGTTCTGGGTGCTGTGTGGTGGAGGGGATTGAGTGGGAGCCAGTGCTTAATTTGTAAATAAAAAGGTGCTGGTGCTCAAAGCCCTCCTCTTAAACCCAGGGGTGCTGCATTTAAATGTGGGAACACGGAATACTGAGGCAGCGTAATCCTGAAATCATCTCTGGCCTCTTCAATCCACATAAAGCCACTCCCTGCCCCTTCAGCTCACTCTTGTAAACTTCGTACTTGTATAGCGCACTATTCACCTGTTAGGGCATGTATTCAAGAACTGCAGAATCCCTTGGTTTATAAAACTGCAACTGCATTTATGTAGCGCTCAGTACCCCAGATGAAGCGTTGAAGCGCTTTATTATTATTTGCCACCACCACTCCATTCTGCTGAGTGGAGCTGGTGACATTTCAATGTCCTGTGCAGGAGACAGAAGTACTTGAACATGGACGCGCAGTGCGTCAGGTGAGCAGCTTTGTGCAGTACTCAGCTCTCCTTGCTCCTGAGTCGGTAAATTACACACTTGCAGGCTCGCCTCCTCCCAGACTCTATGCGAAGAACAGGCATGTCAAATGTTGTCCCTGAAAACAGCGCTCAGCAGGGAAAGCACATTGAAACTGGGGAGAAAAGAACTAAAAATAACAGAAAAATCGTAATCATTCGACGGAGATCTCTTTGGGAAATTTTTTGGAAAACATGAGAGGGAGCTGACACCCAGTAATTTTGAGATCTGCCCTGCTCTAGGAGAGCGTGCATTGGGTGCGGAATTTAATGACACGCGGCTATAAATAATGCAATTAATAAAACGAGCCGTCGCTGCCCGCGCAGAGTTTTGCTGTCACTGCAGTGGAAGAGAAGGGTAATTAAAGCTATGGATGGCACAGTTGCTCCCCTCCAGACGTGCTGTGAAGCGGGGCGGCGCCCATTGGCTGAGCTGTGAATCCATCGCGCTTGTCAAAGAGGGGCAGACTCCTGCCGCCCACGCCAGCGTCTCCACGGAGACGGGGTGACACAGGCGCAGTGCAGCCTCCTGCCTCACTATCCTGTTGCCATGGAAATAAAAAATGATGCGTGCTACACAAAAAACGCTCGAGTGGATCGTGGTTCCTGTCAGCGCATTGTGACCGCCCTTTTCTGCACTTCTGCTGGAAGGAATGCAAAGCATCCGTAAATAAAATTAGAAAAGGAAGCTACCGTTTCACTTCTAATTATACATCTCTTTGAGCAGACTCTTGTTCTGTGCAAATTATATCTTGGCCGCTATTTCCTCTGTAAAATGCCCGCAAAGCTACGCCTGTCTACACGCAGGGCTTCTGGTAGAATAAAAGGCCTTGAGAGAGGAGTCACAGCTATTGGGAGTCAGTAGAGTTCCAGCAATTAAGAAACCCAGAATTATTATGTCCAGAAAGGTAGCTCAGTGGGGTGAGATGAACGCCTGCTGCTGTCACTGTAGGAAACACTTAGAGCGTCCCACTAGTGAGATCAATGGCTTATATGTACCCCGCAGATGCTTTTCTTAAGACGATAGCTCAGTGGGTTAGTGGACCAACAAACGATATCTTTGAGTAGCATGGTACAAATTCCATTAAAGCTAACTCACTAGGACAATGCACGTTAGTAAGGTGATCATTATTAATGTGTTTACTTATTGATAGGTTTTAGGAATTTCTGCATGCCACCTACGCAAATTTCAAGTGCCATACTATTGGACTTTTTCCCTGCACTGACGTTCTTCGACGTCACACTGGACATTCCTGACATAGCCAGACATAAAAAAAAAAAACATACGGCTCTGGCAGTGGCAAAAGTGTGCATTTTACGAAAATTGAGACAATGTCACCATCCTGCACACGCTGATTGGTTACAGAATATGGCATCTGCTGACTCACACAAGGTCTAGTTTATGGAATAGCTGATCAATCGTTGTATGACTGTTGACCAAAAGGATATATAGGAGGTTCAAGGACCCTGGTTAGGGTCTAGGTATATTCCCTCTTAAGGCTGGACTCTTCCTATCTAAAATACTCAGGGACATATTTACAAAAAAAGTGGCTCAGGCAGCAAGTTACTTTGCTGCTGTGCCCTGCGGCAATAAAAAAGAATGCAGCACACATAGAAAATGCAAAAAATAAGGAGGAATAAAAGTATTCCTCCTCGTTGTGCCATGCTAACGCCACCCCTGGGGGCGCGTTCGTTTTTGGTGTTGTCACAGATTTACACCTTCTAGTAACTCTGTGGCAGCGTCAAAAGCAATGGGTGTTGCGGTGGAACACCCACAGCAACACCCATTTCACTCCCCTCTGATGCAGAAAACTGCGTTGGCGGGGCACACATTTACAAGGCGGCGTTAAGCCACATGAAGTGGCTTAGCTCCACCTTGTAAATGGCGTGCACTGCACACTAAAAGTGATGCTCTGGTGGCGCTAAAGCCTTGTAAGTCTGGCCCTAGGTTGTATTTTTTGTGGGAAAGGATGGTATTTTCCTAAATAACATTTTTTCCATAACCTTATGTGCAGCTCTGTTTTATGTTTTGTTTTACACTATGTCTATGAGTATCAGTTTCTTTTGTCTCTGACTGTTTGGTACTGATCATAGACTAGGCTATGCTCTCACTTTTTTTACTCTTTCTCGATTTAAATGCTTTCTTTTGTAATTCATCTGATAAATGGCAATAAAGAATGACAGATGAAAAAATTAGCAAAACCACAAAGCTTTGAAAGTTCTAAAATCAAGTGAGTTAAGAGTTCAACCAGATGCATAGGGTGTCACTACTCTTACATTCTTCATTCAATCCCAAAATGATGTTAGGCTTAAGTGTTGGCCTGTTTGAAAAGTTCAGTTTTTACAGTTCTCTGAAATGAAAGTAACATATACACTTCCATGTGAAGTCAGCGGCTGTTCTGATGTTTTGCACCTTGAAACCTCAAAGACCTTCTTTTGTACTTTAGTCTCTTAAAGGAAATTTGTTGTATTAGAACATTAGAATGTTGGGGGCTCCACTGCAGACAATGGAGTGCTCTTACTCACAGGTAAAAGCCTGGAGCATAAACATTCCAATGTTCTTTGATCACAGCATAAACTGTGAACAAAGCCTCACCTGGAGCCTGAGGGGATTTTAATCCCCTCGGGTTTCGTGGGGAATTTGTTTTATTTGATAGAACATTCTGCCCTCTAGTGGCAGGATGTTCTAAAAGCCTTAGAACCCACCCTAGCGGGCTCTTCCGGCCATTAAAGGCCCTTTACATTGTTAAAGGCCCTCGCCTTTGGCTTGGGCCTTTAACGCAGGAGCAGGCCTTTAATGGCCAGTAGAGCCCGCTACCGCGGGTTCTAAGGCTATATTAGAACATTGGAATGTTCGAATCTCCATTGCAGACAATGGAGTGCACCAGGCTTTTACTCGCTGGTAAAAGCCCGGAGCCAACATTCCAATGTTCTCTTTGTTCACAGGAACAGCTGTGAACAAAGCCTCATGGAGCCCGAGGAGATTTTAATCCCCTCGGGCTTTGTGAGGAATTTGTTTTATTTAATAGAACATTCTGCTCCAGAGTGGCAGAATGTTCTAATAGCCTTAGAACCCGCCGTAGCGGGCTCTACCGGCCATTAAAGTCCCTCTCCCTTGTTAAAGGCCCTTACCTTCGGCTCGGGCCTTTAACGCGGGAGTGGGCCTTTAATGGCCGGTAGAGCCTGCTACGGTGGGTTCTAAGGCTATATTAGAACATTCTGCCCTCTAGTGGCCGAATGTTCTAATAGCCTTATAGCCCTTCATAGCTGGGCTATACCAGCAATTCAAGGCCCACTTCTTTGTTGAAGGCCCTTGCCTTCGGCTTGGGCCTTTAACACTGGAGCGGGCCTTTAATGGCAGGTAGAGCCCGCTACAGCAGGCTCTAAGGCTATGTTAAATGAACAGAAGAGAACCCAGGTTCCTGGCTGGATTGTAAAGGCAAGCCAGGTTCTGAAGATAACCACAAGCTTCGTCCCTGTATAATTTGTACAGGTTGTACAATATTTAGAGCTTAATTCTGAATTTAGCCGGGATCCAATGGACTGCTAGCAGTGCTGACTGTACATGATACTGTTTCTGGGTGTGTAGGCACATTCTGACTGCCTGATTTTGCCCTCTTTACCATAAGGTGATTATTTGTGTGGAAAGCCAGGGTAGATTACATTCTAGTAAACAAAGAGGACCATGGCTAGAGCAGGTCTCAGCTATGCGCAGTGGTTGTTTTGCAGGAGTAGGGATTTTTCAAAGGAGGAAATGTTGGAAGTTAGTTCCCTTGATATATACTTTGAATCGTGGGGAGAAGCAGAGATCCCTAGATTGTTAACCTGTTGTACTGTGTTATGAGAGCCTGGATGGGAAGGCAGGTGAAAGGACTTTACACACTGCCCGCTACTCCTAGGAGAACAACTCCCCCCAATCAACAGTTCAAGCAAAGGTAACTTTTCTTCATCTGAGCATTGTATATTCCATCCGCCTACCCACCACACCTTCAGGCCTTTAACACTATACTTATGGTTACTTAGAATCCCTGTTATTTCCCCCTGGATTTACTGGGACCCCAGTAATGGTAATTCTGAGAGGGGAGTGATTTAGCGAATTATAATGGGCTACTTATAATTATGGGTTTATTTGTGTAATCATGTAGCTGTTGGAACCAACTGTGTCAATCACTCGTGTTACAGTTCTGTAAAGGTTCCCTCTCTTCTTAAGAGCAGGTCACATCAAAAAATGAAATTAACATGCAATTAATTAAAATCAGTCAAGCGCCCCACTCACTGTCAGCATTGTTTAAATGTGCCTGCTGCAGGTGTCTGTGCATAACCTACAGCCCAGCTTTTTTTAAACTCAAAGGAGGCGTCAGTCTTTCATCTTTCTATAGCTAATGAAATAATATAATTAAATAGGAGAACAGAATTCTTCTGAAGCTCAACAGTGAAGGTGCCAGGAGCTGGTGCATTACTACACTTTAATGTCTACCAAACAGTATCATAAATTTTCCTTCGCTAAATTCCTGTGAAGTCACAAATAATAAATGCCATCGTAAATCAATACAACAACCTGTGTGTTTGATGTAAGATAATATACACTATGGCCAGTGACGTCAATTAAAGCCAGATTCTGGTTCTGCTTGTTTTTATGCCGGGTTACAGGTTGGGTCAGAGATGCCTGTGTTCCTTCCATGAATGGGCCAAGTGTAGCAGCAGGCTGCAGGTGGGTGAAGTGCCAATTTTCAGAGTGGGGATGCTTCCATCAATGTTACAAAACAGAGGTCATAGGGATAGTGAAAAATCAAAGTGCCATACAAAGTAAGAGTGTAGAAAATGAGACACTTGAATTCAGCAAGAGTGGTAAGGGTATAGCATGCAGCTGGTTGTACATTTTGGAGCACACTGTTACACATATATTACTAAAGCATGGTGTGGTAGCACACTGTCATTTAGAGAAAGCACATTTCCTATTGAAATGGCCACTAAATTTGCACAAATGCACCTTTGTGCTGATAAAACTATATTCTGCACAAACAAAAATGTGTGAAAAAACATGTTTGAATGAATCTGGGCATCACCAAGTGCGTGGATTTGTTTTGATTCCATCAAGATTTTCTTTCCATCACACTTCAGAATTACAAATGTTCTTCATTTGGGCTTTCCCAACTGCCGATATATTTTGACATGCTTGTAAAATTGGTTTACAGGTATTTACATTCTGTTGAGTGTTAGAAAAAAATTATAGCCTACAAGTCTTTCCTTTAAAACTCTGCACCTGAGCAAGATTGTCACAGCGCTCACTTGATAAAATTCTCACACTTTGTAGTCAGAGAAAGAAAACACCATTCACCATGATGAATAAATAAGCAGCAATTTGTCAGAAAAGATAGCCTGATATTTGAGCTCTATCTTTGAACGCACAGCAAATGTGATAAGTTAACAGAGTAAAGTTAAAGGCATCTTTATTACTAATTCTCCTTCTGACAACCAGCATGGGTATAATGGAGGCGCTGCAGCGCTGCCTGCACCCCACTTTCAGCACCTGTGAGAAGTAATCAGAAATGTCTTTTGTCAGAGCAACATCCTGGCTGGGAGCCGGTGCTGAGAGTCACATGCAATCTTACTGGGGATTACCATACTCAAACCCAGCAGCCTATGCATGAAATCAAAGATACACTTATGAGGTGGAACAGAAGTGTGTGTGTGTTTCTAGTCATCTTAATAGAATCAATTTTATCAAACTTCGAAAAACAAAAGATTATGTTCAAATTTGAATACCTTGTAGGCTCCATGCAGCTGGTTTCAAAGGGTGCAGAACCGCCTGAGTTATTTAACTGGATTGAAACTCATGCCCATCATGTTACACAATGATCTCAGCAAAAAACCTTAAAATATAAACGTATGATTGGACGCTTATACAGCATGCTCTTCTGCAAGTAGTGTTATACAGTTCCTACAAATTTAGGCCCATATTTATACTTTTTTAGCGCCACATTTGTGTCATTTTTTGACGCAAAAGTGGCGCAAACTTACAAAATACAATTGTATTTTGTAAGTTTGCACCGCTTTTGCGTCAAAAAGCGGCGCAAATGCGGCGCAAAAAAAGTATAAATATGGGCCTTAGTAGGACTGTGTATTAGGTCAACAAAAACTTCCCAATACAGAGACTCAGATGATGACTTAGGCGGACGGAAAAGCCTGCCTGCCGAAGTTCCGATGGGTAGGTTGCCGCCAGTGTGGCTGCCTCCCTGTCAGCCCCATTACGAGTTTCCTGCTGGCCCAGTGGGAAACGGCATACAGCATTGTTGTTGTCTCATATTAGAGCCGCGTCAATGCCGTAGTGTGGAGAGTGCACCAGCACCCGCCGCAAAGTTCACTGTCTGCAAAGCAGACAGTGAACATTGTGACAGGGATACCGGGGGGGCCTGCCCCATGCACCCTGTCTCCGCCAGCTGTTTCATGGAGGTGCTATCACCATGAAACCACTGGTGGAGAGGGGAGTCGTAATCCTCAGGGACTACCAGTCCGTTCTGTGGCAGTAAAGTGGCGGTGCTGGCGGTCCAACTGTGGAGCCACTGCTGCAGTCATAATGTCGCGGTTGGACTGCCACATTGGAGGCGATCCGACCACCACAGTGACCCTGGTAGTCTTAAGACCGCCAGGGTCGTAATGAGGGCCTGAGTATACTTATATTATCAGTTAATGGGTTTTTTCAGCTAGCTCACAGTACCACATATAAACCCCTAACCTTTCAGGGTAATGGATATTGTTGGTAACCTTAAACATAACCACTCCAATTCCCAAGGAATTAGTGGGAACAGATTTAACCCTTTCATTCATCACTCTTGCATGCCCAAGGTTTCACAAAGAAAAGATATGAAAATACATTTTCAAATATTTATTGAACAGATCTTATGCTTGTAAATAAAACATGATCTGCGATTATTAAGCAGATGAGACACATCATTGTAATAAGCATTTTTAGAATGGTGAAGAACACAAACAATTCAACTATGTTATTTGTAATGTTACTCCTATCTGTCACCAATATCTCTATTACCAGAGGGAGCATAGTGGAAGTTTCTTTCTGCCAGACCTATCGGAATGATCTGACCCTCATACCTTAGCATTATGTGTCAGGAACCCGGCCTCAGTGCATTAACAAATGCACTTGTCTGAGGGGAAAATGTATGAGCCTCTTTGTGTCGCTCTTGAACTACACAATGTGGTGCAAGAATGACACTACTGAAAAATTTGATTTATGAAGCCATGCATGGCCACCTTTCGTGGCCCTGAGTAGCTTCATAAATCTCAAGTAATGCAATGCAGCATAAATCACTGCATTACGTTACTCTGAGCAAGGGAGGCATTTCCATGGGTGTTGTGTGGGTGTTCTCATGCAATATCCAGGGATTTTGACACATTCCCAGATTTACTGGCAGTGGTAGACCTGGGAATTCACCAAAAACCGATGGCTCCCCAGGTGAAGCGTTTCAAGGAGAAATGTCATTCAGCAGCACACAAACGCCTCAGAGGATTGTTTTGTTATTGATAAAAGGATGAAAGAACAGTTGCTATATACTCTCTGTGGGAAGGATTGTAGTAAATCTTATGACAAGCCCTCAAACGCTGGGATGAATTCTATTCAACAGCGGCCAAATACCCACCCCGATGGATTGGTAACCGCTTTCAAAACCTAGAAAGTAAAAAAATTACATATCTGAGTCTCTGACCACTTTTTTGTCAGCAGGTCTAATTAATTATCTTGTGGATCATGCTGCCAACATTCTCCTTTCTTACATAGGAAGTTCATTTTAACTGAAACATGGTTGCATGAGGAGTCCTCCCCTCATTTGGCCACTGCCATTATGGAATGTTTTAATAACTTTCGAGCAAATCATACATGACACAAAGGAGGGAGACGGATAACAATTATTTAATTATTTTCCATGAGGCTCTACACTGAATAAATGCTAGGCTCAGTGGAGTGGAGATACTCTGTCTTCCACCTGTTCCATTCACATTGTGTTTCACTTTCATTCACCCATTCAGGATAGCTACTCCTTTTCTGAAATTTTAGAGCTTGTGGGAACTTCTTGTTTACACTTTAAAAATTCAGTTATTCTCATTAATTTTTACATTTATGTTGATAATGGAAAATACCTCAAAGCTCAACATCTCATTGAAGCCATGTCTTCTTTTGAGGTGTTTCAATCTATTTAGGCATACACTCACAGGAAGGGTCATATAATGTCCCAATTTTGGACTCGGAATCTGTCAGTTGGATATTTTTATCATTGCATTGGTCAGATAATAAATTGATTTTCTTTAGATTTGCTGAAAACTGAGAAAGCTGTCTCTGTGCCTAAACCTGCAAGCAAGACCTGGGGTTGGAATCTCATTGACAACCAAGTTATAACTGAGTCTATATTCTTAGCTTTGGAAGGATTGTCAAGTTGGATTTTAGAATTTTACTTGGTTGAAAAGGTTCTTGATCCATGTATTCCATGTTGCTTGAAGACAGGTGGTAAAACCAGACTTTCACTCCCTTGATTTAAGGATAACCTTAGGGAAGCAAGGCTGTGGGTTCACCAAATAGAGAGTGTTAGACCAGTCAGCTCTTGGCATGGTTTCCCCTGCCTTTTTGGCTTCTGACCTCCTGTTTTGATCCTGTGCTGAATTTCGTTTTTGCTGGTTTTAGGACTCTGGGCACTTTACCACTGCTGACCACTGCTGAAGTGCAAGTGCTCCCTGAGTATATTGTATTGGGTATTGGTTTATCCATGATTGACATAGTTGATTTAGTAGTAGTTCCCTTGTATAGTGCACCATGTGTGCCCAAGGACCCTAAATCAAATGTCACTAGTGGGCCTGCAGCACTGATTTTGCCATCAACATAAGTAGCCCTGTAACCATGACTCAGACCTGCTACTGCAGTGTTTGTGTGAGTGAGCTGCTTTGAACTGCCAGTTTGATCTGGCAAGTGCACCCACTTGCCAGCCCCAAACCTTCCCTTTTACTACATTTAAGTCACCCCAAGGTAGGCCCAAGGCAGCCCCATGGGCAGGGTGCAGTGTATTTCAAAGGTAGGACACGTACTGGTGTGTTTTATATGTACTGATAGTGTAGTGGATCTTATTTAGTTTTAATGGTAATCAGGAGTATAGCTTAGCCTTCTGGCTTGCAGGCCTATGCCCCTGTCACCAACTGACTTTTAACCTACTTAGCTTGATCTGTTTTAGCACATTTATTTAATAATTTTTTCCAATATGGCTGCTAAGATTATAGTTAGGAAGATTTAGTTTCACATTATCACTGCCACTCTGTAAAGGTGTCACTGTCAGCGTCAAAGATAAATGATATACGTAGGTATTCACATCATGTACTTTCCCACTTTCATGTGACAGTAACAGAATGTACCTTTTCAGGGAATTGTTTAGGTAATTGCCGCCCCAAGCATGCCTTCTTATCTATTGTTTGGGAACATACCTGCGTCAGAGGTCCTACAAGATCTGTATAAATACATCTCACACAGACAAGAGTATCAGAGGATTCTTACCACATGCCATCAACACTATCTATGCTACACATCGCCTTGAAGCAGACCCAGCCTTTGAGTCACCACAGAGTCTGATCTAGAGCCCACATTAAAAGGTAACAAGGGTTGGGGAGCTCTTCTCATGGACATAGTACTGGCAGATTAGGTTTATCACATCTTGTTCTCTTTAGGTTAGAGATTAGGCTCATCAAGCTATGGTATTAGGGTTTGTTTCACACCTGATTTATATCTCATGTTATTGCAAGATGGTGGGTGTCTTTGTATTCACGACTCTCGTTTTTACAATTCTGTTTCTTCCATCATTCATTATCCTAATCATTACAGCCCATGCAATTTACAGTAGAATGCAGTCTTGTTAAAAACGTATTGAAAACTTTACTGCATCTCCTTTATTGCCTGTGTGTGACTGATACATGTTGCTCATGTGAGAAAAGGGTATCACTGTTTAACCACGACTCCCCTCAGAAGTCGCACTCTTGACTCCATGCGTAAATGCTGCCACAAATCACCTTTTACTATTTGGGTTTTTGGTGAGGTACTGCTTGTAAGCCAGGAGGGTTGGGCCGACAGTTGTGACTTGTTGTAGGATTGGCCTACTCACCTACAAACAAAAGTCCTGTTGTTCCTAAACCAGAAGTCTTGTCTAGAGCAGGAGTCCAACTGTGACATGGCGCCACCAACGATGGTGTTTAGGTACTAATTTACGGATGCCCTGAGTATCTCTGTCTCACACACAACAGGTACCCTAAGCACCATTATATGGAGACGTCCATGGTCTTGGGGATAATCCTCCTCAGCTGAACAGGGAGCACCTAACTAAGCTGTAGGTTGTTCAAGCTCGAACTACTAAAAGGAGTTTCTCCCCACTTGATGTTCCATCTATTTACTGATCGCACAATATGGCTAATGCCATAAATATTCCTGAGAATGCCAGACAAGCATTAACTCTACACCTATTAGCCCATGGCCTAACAGAAGAGGGTGGGGATGTCACATTTATCGTAGAAGCTAATGTAGCTTACCAAACAGAAACATTCTACTTCTGGGTCACCTTTTCTGAGGGGGATCCTAGATTATTCACATTCCACACATACAGAATTGTGAACGTACCACAACGGCACCACGCATACCAGTATTTTGAGATTCCAATTACCTATCAAGAACATCACAACTGGTTTAATGACGCCCTACCACACATAATACAACTCCTGAGATTGGGTCCCTTAGGTAATGAAGGGCTACTGTGGCCTATGTTTGTGCCATATACACCTCCCCCTGGTGTACAAAACATGCAGGCAGCTGATCTGCGCAATCTATACATTGAGCTAGTAACACTATATAGACAACTTGTTCAGTTCGTAATGTGAACTCTGAACACAACACCAGTGCATCCAGCACCACCAGCACCTGCCTGATACCAATTGGCCACTACTGGGATTAGTCCACAAACAGTACATTCTATCATAGTCAAAGTGCCCATGGAATGAGAGAAAATCCCATTTTGGATAGCCCAGAAAACAAATCAGCTGGAAGCTGTGTTTCCCCATACGGGACCACAGGGAAAACAAAGAATTCTCACAATGTGCTTGCCCTGTGGGATGGTCCCTCAGTGGATGGCTGTGCCACATGGGGTGCAGCCTTCGCTGTAACTTATACTACCACACATGGTACCCCGACACTTGCCAATTTACCGGAAGTGTTCAAACAAATTCAGAACGAACACGGGGCTACACCAGCCCTAGACTTGGGAATGAAACTGATGTGTAACTTTGATGCAGTCTCTTCAATAATACCCAGTAACATTAAAGGGGAAGCAGTAGCGTTGGCTATACACCAGCAGCTCCGAGAGATTTCACACCTGGAACAGGAGAAACAGCTACCGAAAATTATTTCCGATGCCTATATCAGTATAGGATGGGTTAGTTTGGGAGCCAAGCAGAAAAAGCCTAAAACACAGAGTACCACCCCTAAGGAAGGTACTGAACAAGCACAGAAGGGTTCTAAAAAGTGTTGTGATAAACAAAAACAAATTAAAGACAGACGAAGTCAGAAGTCAGACAGCAGATTCTCCACACCCAGAGAACTTCAAAAGGAGATATAATCTCAGAAATAGAGAAAATATAAAAGCTCCTGACAGATATACTGATTCACATCCCTCTTGTTCCTTTCAGGACGTACCAAACAGATGTAGCGAGAGAGTGGGACAGTCAGAGCGACGTCCTGACTACGTGAAACAGAAGAAAGACTCACCACAGTCTTCAGACAAAAAAGAAGATAAGTCCCCACAACAAAAGCCACAGTTTAAAAAGAAAAAGATGGCAGCACTGTCAATAAAAAATGCCAGTACACTGGAGAACATTGCTGAAGAACAAGATGTGGGCAGTGACACTGCTAGACAGCGCGCCAGAAGTCATTATATGTCGCCAGAGTCTGAAAGATCATCTGGATGCGACAGCAACTAGCAACTGTATTGCAGTCGAGAATGCGGACAGGCGCGTTCTCCCACCTGACAGGGTTTATGATTTAAATATCCAAATTGAGGGAGACATAGAGCGCACCATTATTGTCATATTCTGGGATTAACTTAGTTGTGATATCCTGCTGGCCGAGAGGGACTGGTTACCCAAGCACATCCGTAAGCTCCCACGTGGGTAACATGTAATTTTGCCTTCTTTCTCTGATCTTGTTCCAGAGGCAGTAAAACAAGCCTAAGCTGTCAACTGGGCTTTAGAGCAGGTACCTGCACTATACCGCAACCATGTAGGTCAGGACAGGGATTCTCCTTGTCATGTAATACTTATTAGGTCTAAACCCCAGCATCAGCCACAATATCCTGTTAAACACGAAGCTAAAGCTCCAGTGAGGGAGATCCTCACTCAGCTCAAGTACCATGGTGCAATTGAGCCCTGTGGCTCTGCAATGAGTAAGCAGTTATTCCCCGTTGCAAAACTCGACTATTCCTACAGCATGGTCTTAGATTACAGACACTTAAACAGTCATACACGCACATACGCAATACACAATTCATACAGCACTGCACTAATTAACAACATAGGGGGTCATTACAACATTGGCGGCAAAAGCCGTTTACCGCTGTGCAGAAGACAGCCAACACACCGCCGCAGCAGCGGAATTCTGCCACGGTCATTATTACCCACTGCTCGGAACCCGCCAAAATTCAGACACCCACACAAGTCCACCACACCAAAGGTCAGTGATAAACTGGCGAAAACAAAACCTCCACCGTCACGCTAACGGAAATATGCCCACACTATCACAACACACTAATCCTCGCGGTGGTCTTTCAACCGCGGTATTCAATTGGCGGTACACACCGCCGTGCTCAAAATACACACACATTTACAAAACACCACCACATTGGACAATTCGAAAAACACACACCTGATACACATACACACACCACTCCCACACACCCGATACAATATAAAACACCCACCCACATCACCCACAAACCCCTATGACAAAATTACTGAGAGAAGGCCAGAGAGAGACACTACAAACAACTACCAAGCATCCACAGGTACACAACACCATCACCCACATAACTTACACGCACCTCACACAACACACCACTAAATATCACCCCACTTATCACTACACACACCACCCCACACATCACCCACACCACCCCATGGCACGGCAAAGACACCCCAGGTTCTCTAAGGAGGAGCTCAGGGTCATGGTGGAGGAAATCGTCCAGGTAGAGCCACAGCTATTCGGATCACAAGTGCAGCACACCTCCATAGCTAGGAAGATGGAGCTATGGCTCAGAATAGTGGACAGGGTCAACGCAATGGGACAGCACCCAAGAAATAGGGATGACATCAGGAAGAGGTGGAATGACCTAGGGGGGAAGGTGCGTTCCGTGGTCTCAAGACACCACATCGCGGTACAGAGGACTGGCGGCGGACTCCCACCTCCTCCCCCACAACTAACAACATGGGAGGAGCAGGTCTTGGCGATTCTGCATCCTGAGGGCCTCGCAGGAGTAGATGGAGGAATGGAATCTGGTGAGTCAAATCTTAACTATTGCATCCCCCACCTTACTTGCATGCTATCACATACCCCCACCCTCACCCTCACTCCAACTCCTCACAAATGTCCCAACATCACAAACCACACATCCTAACACCAAGCCCTGCATGCAACAACAAAGCATGGACACACATCACCAAAGCATGGCCACTGCACACACCCATACACCCCCCTAAACCACCATCACACAAGGACCCACACAGGAATGCAAGCACTGGGGTACACAGTCACCCACCCATTGCACACCATGGCACACACAGATGTAATAAACATCCTTTTATGCCCCTGCAGGACCCCTACCCAATGTCACCGGACAGGAGGGTCCACACATGTCCACACCACCAACAGAAGAGGCCCACAGTGATGACAGCAGCTCTGTCCAACTGGATCTAGATGACCAGCCCGGCCCATCTGGGACCTCTGGACAGTTGGTTCCCCTGACACAGTCACAGGCCACCACAGAGCTTCCCCCCTCTGGAAACACCAGCACAGCACCCACCCAGCGGGCCCATACCTCTGTCCCCAGGACACGTCAATCAGCAGTGTGTCCACCACTGCAGGGAACCCAGGCTAACTCACCACCCCAACAACAACAGGGAGCTGGGGGCAGTGTGCACATGGTCCAGGCGACGGAGGCCCAGGAACACAGGGGAACTGGGAGGGCTGCTGGGCGACAGGGGGAGGACAGGCCAAGGGAACCCACTCTCCACGAGGCCCTCTCCAACATCATGGGAGCCTACCACCATTCCCAGGAGACGATGGCAACGGTACTGGCCAAGTTTCATGAGACCCAGCGCCTGCAGGAGGAACAGTATTTGGGCTTCAGGGAGGAACTCAGATCCATCAATTCCACCCTGGGCACCATCGTAGGGGTGCTGAAGGAAGTCCTCAACACCAGGAGGGACACTGTGGCACAACAAGGGGCCCCTGACACTAGCCTGGACGATGAACTGCCCACCACGTCCGCTGGCGCTAGTGGACAGGAGGCACCGCCACAGGACCACCACACCAGCACCCCACCCCTTGAAGAGGGAGAACCACCACGCAAGCGGTCCCTGAGATCCAGGACAAAGACAGAGAACGATGCCAAGACCCCCGCCAAGAAATGAGACCGCCCTGAATGTCATCCTTATGTCCCACCTTGTCACCCTGTCCATCCTCAAACTGCCCCAGCTCCACTTACTATGCCCATTTGGGCAATGCACCTGTGAGACTAATAGACTGGACTCTGCCATGGACATTCCTCCACCATCACCCCTCACCATTTCATAACCCCCTCCAATATTGAGCATAGAAATAAACACCCTTAAAGCACAAAACAATCTGGAGTCTGTCTGTGATTTCCAAATAGTGTATTAGCTATTACAGTGACAAAATGCTCTTACAATTGTAATGTCAACATACCTATGTCACGCAGCTCTAGTCCATGAGGAAACAAAGCAGATGTCACACTGTGGGACCCACATCTGTGAAATCGTAAGGGAAAGTGACAACTCAATGACCATACACTGGGTGAAAATGACAGACAGTAGAGAGGTAGTAGTGTTAAAGTACATGTAGTAGGCATGTTTGTATTCTTACCTGTGTGTCACTGGAAGTATTGCAGGATAACCGAGTTTCTGTTGTCGATGTCCTCTTCTTCTGCTTCCTCGTCTTCACTGTCCACAGGCTCCACAGCTGCCACAACACCACCATCTGGACCATCTTCCTGCAGAAAAGGCACCTGTCGTCACAAAGCTAAGTTGTGAAGCATACAGCAGGCCACGATGATCTGGCACACCTTCTTTGGTGAGTAGAATAGGGATCCACCTGTCATATGGAGGCACCTGAACCTGGCCTTCAGGAGGCCGAAGGTCCGCTCTATAATCCTCCTAGTTCGCCCATGGGCCTCATTGTAGCGTTCCTCTGCCCTTGTCCTGGAATTCCTCACTGGTGTCAGTAGCCATGACAGGTTGGGGTAACCAGACTCACCTGCAAATGGGAGGGCAACTGTTAGACACACACTAACCTGTAGGGATATCCCCAGACCCAGACAACCATTCCCACTGACTTGCTTCCAGGTGCTCACCTAATAGCCACACACAGTGCCTCTGGAGTTGACCCATCACATAAGGGATGCTGCTATTCCGCAGGATGTAAGCGTCATGCACTGAGCCAGGGAATTTTGCATTAACATGGGAGATGTACTGGTCTGCCAAACACACCATCTGCACATTCATGGAATAATAACTCTTCCGGTTTCTGTACACCTGTTCACTTCTGCGGGGGGTACCAAAGCCACATGTGCCCCATCAATGGCACCTATGATGTTGGGGATATGTCCCAGGGCATAGAAGTCACCTTTCACTGTAGGCAAATCCTCCACCTGAGGGAAAACGATGTAGCTCCGCATGTGTTTCAGCAGGGCAGGCAACACTCTGGACAACACGTTGGAAAACATAGGCTGGGACATCCCTGATGCTATGGCCACTGTTGTTTGAAATGACCCACTTGCAAGGAAATGGAGTACTGACAGCACCTGCACTAGAGGGGGGATTCCTGTGGGATGGCGGATAGCTGACATCAGGTCTGGCTCCAGCTGGGCACACAGTTCCAGGATTGTGGCACGATCAAGCCTGTAGGTGATGATCACGTCTTTCCTCCATTGTCGACAGGTCCACCAGCGGTCTGTACACCGGAGAATGCCGCCATCTCCTCACATTTCCCAGCGGACGGTGCCTATGAAGGACTACAGCGAGCACAGAGTCAACCAACTCAGAGGTACGTACCCACAGCTTACACAGAACACGAATCCTAATCCGAAATTTGGCCTGTATGAGTGTTGAGGCAAGGCCTAGGTATGTGTGACGCATGTGGGCCCCTGAAATGGCGGCTGCCTGACCTGTAAAGTGGGACAATGGGATGTGAGGTAACTGCGCTGGCGTTGTACACCATCGCGGTAGGCGGTCGAAGACCGCAGCGCAATTCTGCAGTGGTTAACATTGGACCCTATGGGTCCCAGGAGCCAATGACGATGTACGCCTGCGGTGACGGTACGCACCGCCGCGGACATGACCGCCATTTTCTATCTGTTCAATCACTCCATACCTGATCTTCGACAGGAGAGGACCTACATTGCAAGTGTTGCTGTGACCTCAGTCTGGAAGAGACAATGGCTTGTGTGTCTGGGGAAAGGGCCCCTGCCTTCACATCGGAGGAGTTGGAGAAACTCGTGGATGGGGTCCTCCCCCAGTAAACGCAACTCTACGGTCCTCCAGACAAACAGGTAAGTACACTGGGAGCATGCTGTATGGGCTATGCCTGTGTGGAGTGGGGTGGATGAAAGATGGGGGGGGGAGATTGAGGCGTGCATGAAACGACAGTGAGTGCATGTGCCACATGGCAAGGGTAGGGATGGGGGCCAATGACTGTGACGGTGCAGTTGGTAATAACTTTTCTTTTTCCCCTGCACAATTCATGTAGGTCAGCACCCACCAGAAGAAGGATATTTGTCGTGCCATCGCCAAGGACTTCCAGACCCTGGGGGTCTACCACAGACGGAGCACCCACTGCCGTAAGAGATGAGAGGACATTCGCCGCTGGAGCAAGAAGACGGCGGAGGCCCAGCTGGGGCTGGCCTCCCAACATGGGAGAGGTGTCCATCGCACCATGACCCCCCTGATGTTCAGGATCCTGGCGGTGGCGTACCCAGAGTTGGATGGGCGCTTGAGGGCATCACAGCAGCCACAAGGGGGTGAGTACACTCTCATTCTGCTGATTTTGCGCGCAGTGGAGGTGTCTGGGTGGGAGGGGTGGGCTCTGGGTTTCCCTAGGCCAGGGCGAGTGTGCTAGTTAGGTCCCCTTGTTCTGGCAGATCCTGTGGCACCCCACCCCACCTGTGTACAGTGCCAAGTACACCTAGTCAGGCTCCTGTGACATTCATGTGTGCCAATGTCGGCCATAGCCTTGTAGGCCATGTCCCAGGGATGGAACAGTGGACCCCAAGTGCGCGGCGTAGTGCAGGGGGCTTCTATGTCTGTCGTGTTCGCCAACAGTAGCGGTAATGCATGCAATCAACATGTGTTTCTTCTGTCGTCCCTCCCCTTTTTGTGGTCTCCCTGTTCTTGTGTGCATTAGCATCATCAGGCGGAGGAGCAGTGGCACCGGAGCAGGAGGGAGCTGCATCCCACATGGCCCTGGAGGGCGAGACTACGGACTCGGAATTCACCAGTGGGACGGAGGGCGAGGGGAGCTCCACGGCGGGGACTGGAGCTGACACCAGTGATACGGACTCGTCCTCTGATGGGAGCTCCCTTGTGGTGGCGGGCACATCTGTGCCCCCCGCATCTACAGGTACAGCCGCCACCCCCCCTACCAGCACCGCCCTCCCAGCAGCCCCTCAGCCTTCGCCCCGTGCCCGCTCACCCGGGAAGGTGGGCATCACCTTCGCCCCAGGCACCTCAGGCCCTGCCCCAGTCACCCCTGCTGCCCTCAGTTAGGAGGCCATTGACCTCCTCAGGTCCCTCACTGTTGGGCAGTCTACCATTTTGAATGCCATCCAGGGTGTAGAAAGGCAGTTGCAACAAACAAATGCATTCCTGGAGGGCATTCATTCTGGTCAGGCGGCCCTTCAGCGAGCTTTTCAGACTCTGGCCTCAGCACTGATGGCAGCCATTGTCCCTGTGTCTAGCCTCCCCCCTCAACTTCCTCCACCCAGACCCAATCCCCTGTACCTCAGCCTATCCCAAGCACACCTTCAGACCAGCATGCACACACGTCAACACACAAGGGAAGCTCAGGCAAACATAAGCACCACACATTCCACAGGCACTCACGCAAGCATCACACACATGCAGACACACCAACATCCACTGCCTCCACTGTGTCCCCCTCCTCCTCGTCTCCCTCCTCCCTCCCAGTCTCGTCTCCACTCACACCTGCATGCACTACATCTACAGCCACTACTTCCATCACCAGCACACACACCACCACACCCCGCTCACGTGCAGTCACCAGCCCCACTACCATTCACACTTCCTCTGTGTCCTCTCCCAGTGTGCCTGTGACGCCACCTCCGAAGATACACAAACGCAGGCACCGACCCACCCAACAGCCATCCACCTCACGACAGCCTCCAGCGCATGCACCTTCACCCAAAGTCACCAAACGAATACCTCCTACAACCACAACCTCTTCCTCCACTCCCAAACCCCCTCCAGCTACCCGTCCCAGTGTTCCCAAGAATCTTTTCCTGTCCAAACTTGACCTTTTTCCCTCACCTCCCCACCCCGTCAGTCTCCTAGGGCCCGACTCTCCAGGTCCCAACCTAGCACCTCAGCCACAACATCTCCGGGACCAGTGGTGCCTGTAGTCACCGGAACCTGGAGTGCACCGGGCAGCAGGGCAGCCAGTGTGGCACAGAGCCACAGCACGGACATTCCCCCACCTGTCAAGCATCAAAAGTTGGCCAGTGCCCGGCGGGAGAGGGGGAAGACTCCAGCCACCAAAGCCGCTCCCAGGGGTACAGGTGGGAGTGTAGAGTCAGCTCCGACACTTTCCAAGGTGGGGAAGGGCCACTAGAAACTCAGCAAGACTGGGAAGAGCGGCACGGCGGGGAAGACCGCCATCAGGCCCGCTGCCCAGGAGGCCACCGCCATCATCCCCACTGCCCAGGAGGCCACTGCCAGCACCAGCCCAGCTGCCCAGGAAGCCACCGCCAGCACCAGCCCTGCTGCCCTGCTGCCCTGCTGCCCTGCTGCCCTGCTGCCCAGGAGGCCACCGTCAGCACCAGCCCTGCTGCCCCGGAGGCCACCGCCAGCACCAGCCCAGCTGCCCAGGACAGGACTGCCAGCACCAGCCCAGCTGCCCAGTAGGCCACCGCCAGCACCAGCCCTGCTGCCCAGGACAGGACCGCCAGCACCAGCCCAGCTGCCCAGGAGGCCACCGCAAGCACCAGCCCTGCTGCCCAGGACAAGACCGCCAGCACCAGCCCCGCTTGGCCATAAAGGACTGCCAGCACCAGCCCCGCAGGGCCATAAACGACAGCCAGCACCAGTCCCGCTGGGCCATAAAGGACCGCCAGCCCCGCTGGGCCATAGAGGACCGCCAGCACCAGCCCCGCTGGGCCATAGAGGACCGCCAGCACCAGCCCCGCTGGGCCATAAAGGACCACCAGCACCAGCCCCGCTGGGCCAGAAAGGACCGCCAGCAGCTGAGTCACTGCCAAAGACCACGCTGCCACAAGCACCGCTGAACAGGACACTGCCGCCACAAGCATCGATGAACAGGACACTGCCGCCACAAGCACCGCTGGCAAGGACACCGCCGCAACAAGCACCGCTGCCAAGGACACTGCTGCAACAAGCACCGCTGCCAAGGACACCGCCGCAACAAGCACCGCTGACGCATGAGCGCCAAGGGCACTGACGCTACTGAGTCCGTCACGAGCAGGATGAAGCACTCTGGGCACAAAGCCCCCTCCAGAACCAGTGGAGAAAGACATCCACTACCTCGGTCCTTGGCAGGATGAAGCACTGTGGGCACAAAGCCCCCTCCAGAACCAGTGGAGAAATACATCCACTACCTCTGTCCTTGGCAGGATGAAGCACTCTGGGCACAAAGCCCTTCCAGAACCAGTGGAGAAATACATCCAGTACCTCTGTCCTTGGCAGGATGAAGCACTCTGGGCACAAAACCCCCTCCAGAACCAGTGGAGAGATACATCCACTACCTCTGTCCTTGGCAGGATGAAGCACTCTGGGCACAAAGCCCCCTCCAGAACCTGTAGAGTACAGCATCCACTACCTCTGTCCTTGGCAGGATGAAGCACTCTGGGCACAAAGCCCCCTCCAGAACTTGGCAGGATGAAGCACTGTGGGCACAAAGCCCCCTCCAGAACCTGTAGAGTACAGCATCCACTACCTCTGTCCTTGGCAGGATGAAGCACTCTGGGCACAAAGCCCCCTCCAGAACCAGTGGAGAAAGACATCCACTACCTCTGTCCTTGGCAGGATGAAGCACTCTGGGCACAAAGCCCCCTCCAGAACCAGTGGACAAATACATCCAGTACCTCTGTCCTTGGCAGGATGAAGCACTTTGGGCACAAAGCCCCCTCCAGAACCAGTGGAGAGATACATCCACTACCTCTGTCCTTGGCAGGATGAAGCACTCTGGGCAGGATGAAGCACTCTAGGCACAAAGCCCCCTCCAGAACCTGTGGAGTACAGCATCCACTACCTCTGTCCTTGGCAGGATGAAGCACTCTGGGCACAAAGCCCCCTCCAGTACCAGTGGAGAAAGACATCCACTACCTCAGTCCTTGGCAGGATGAAGCACTCTGGGCACAATGCCCCCTCCAGTACCAGTAGAGAAAGACATCCACTACCCCAGTCCTTGGCAGGATGAAGCACTCTGGGCACAAGGACCCCTCCAGAACCAGTGGAGACTGTTATCCACTCGAGAGACTGTGGCTTTTCACTCCCCAGGATTGAACAGTGGGCAACCCACCCACTGTAGAGACTTGAGAGACTGTGGCTTTGCACTCCCCAGGATGGTACAGTGGGCAACCCACCCACTGTAGAGACTTGAGAGACTGTGGCTTTGCATTCCCCAGGATTGAACAGTGGGCAACCCACCCACTGTAGAGACTTGAGAGACTGTGGCTTTGCACTCCCCAGGATGGTACAGTGGGCAACCCACCCACTGTAGAGACTTGAGAGACTGTGGCTTTGCACTCCCCAGGATTGAACAGTGGGCATGTGGCCCCCTCGTGGATTTGGCGTTGTGCACTCAACTGGCTGAGGTGTCCCCCCTTTCCCTTCCCCCTGAGGTCCCTGTTTTATTGCTATCTGATGCCCCTGCAGTGTTCTCTCCGTCATGTTCCGGGATTGAGAGTGGGCCTCGCCCATGCCGTGTGGGCCCAGTGTTCCACAGACTTCAATAGAGCACTACCTGGACTACTACTCTTGGTGTATATACTTGTTAATAGTGTATATATATTTTTGCGTACTTGATTTTAATATATTACAATGGTTACACTCATTTCCTTTTGTCTTTGCATTCTTCCGGGGGGTTTGGAGGTTGTAACTGTAATGTATCATGCTGTATTAGTGTGTGTGTTGTGGTGGGGGTGTTGCATGTGTGTGTCCCTGTTTTTTCCTTCCGCCCTCCCCTGTGTCGTAGGTGCAGTACTCACCGTAGTCTTCGCCGCCGGCGTTCGTGCTCCTGGTAGAGGAGCAAGAAGATAAGGGCTGGCAGGATCTGAAGGTCGGGTTCCATGGCGTTCGGATTCCTCGTGGGGTGTGCAGAGGTGAGCGTTTTCCCTTCGAAGTCCTGTTTGCGCCGTGTTTTTGTTTGCAGTGAATCCGCCCCGGAAAAGGTGGCGGATTGGTAGGTTGTGATACTGTGGGCGGTACATTGTCCTCCGCCTGTTTGTTGGCGGTGACCGCCGCGCTGTTTGTTTGTACCGCCGTGGCAGTTGGAGTGTTAACGTGGCTGTCTATGTTGGCGATTTCCGCCACGGTCGGAATTCCAAATCTTTTACCGCCGGCCTGTTGGCAGTCTTACTGCCGCTTTAACACCGACCGCCAGGGTTGTAATGACCACCATAGTGCGTAAAAAATATCAAACAACCCTGGATATCTCCAATGGTTTTATCTTCCAGAACTTAGCATATGAAAGTCAGGACCTGAGTGCATTCTCATTCGGCTCACAGAAACGCTTCTGTCGTTTGACCCTTCTTTCTTCTACAGGAAAAGCCCAGGACTGTTTTCAGCCCGTGTAACATCAATATTGCATGATATTGATCCCGAGGTGTTGTCATATGTGGATGACATCTAACTCATGGATGAAGACCTCAACATTCATCTTGCCAGGGTCGATCAGATTTGTTCTAGGATTTGCAGCACTTGCATACAAATTTAATTTTAGGGAAACTAAAATAGCCTTTCTCAGCGTATTGTCCCTGGGATACGAGCTGTCAATCAAGGGCAAGAGCCTGGCCTGCACTTTTTAGAAAAGTGTGCTCAACTCCAGCCATCAAATACTATCAAGAAACTGCAGTCTTTACTTAGTTTCTTCAATTTTGGTAGAACATACATTCCTGATTATGCACAACGTATCAAGCCACACAATGACGTAAAATGCCCTGATTTCTCCAGCAGACACTGGACAGTAGAACACGCATGCATCCTTAGAGAATTGCAACAAGGCATGATAGAAGCAAAACACTTGCTCACCTGTGACCTCAAAACAAATCTGGTCATCAGAATAAATTGCTGGTGCAGTCGGGTTCACTTATGTCACCATTAATGAAGGCAACACTGTGCCGATAGCATATAAATTACATTTATATTCCAATGCAGAACAATGCTTTGCACCCCCAGAAAAAATCTGACTGCTGTTCAGATGGCTGTCATCAAGGAGAGACCACTTGCCCAAGGGAAACACATTATTGTTTTTACCCCGGTGCCAGCTTTAGAGGTCATCATCAAAGCAAGCGTTCCTAATGCTAAAGCATTACATCCACGTTGGATTCAATGGGCAACATCCCTGACTGCCAATGATGTTGATTATATCTTTGATCCAAAAGTTCAGACACAAGAATTCCTCCAATACGAACAGGAGTATTTCACACCTCTAGACATTTTGTTGCTTGACAGATATCATACTGTCATTTACACTGATGGTTCAGCACAACCAGCAGTCGGTACTAGACATCAATACTCAGCCGCTTGCACAGCTGTCAGCGGAGCAATGAAGGATGGTGTATTCCACCCTCACAATACGACACGCAGACCCTGGGGGACTGCACAACTCAGCTGGTTGAACTTAAAGCCCTTATCCTAGTGCTAGAATATATGGATCCAGAACAACTCACTTTGATTGTCTGTGATTCATACTACTGTGTCCAGTCCTACAAAGATTATCTTAATCATTGACGATTGAATGGGTTCAGAGACTCCAAAGGGAGTACAATAAAACACAGAACTCTGTGGGGGAGGCTGGCTGATCTTAAGGATAGGCTACTGAGTGCTCATGTAGTCCATACATTTGGCCACTAACATTTAGGTGTACACGTTATTGGCAACACTTTGGCTGATAAAGCAGCTAAATGCGCAGTAGCTATGGCTTCTGTTGCTGCAGTGACCCATTCTCAGACGAGATTGGATAATTAAATTTTAGCTACAGTGAAAGCTTTGGCTGGGGGCTAGCCTCTCCCAAAAGCATACCCTACAAAATACTCTTACCATATCATTGAACAGAATATTGCCTATGCAACGCTTCCTGGGGTTGGAGATCGAGTGATCACCAACCAAGACCGGAGATCAGATCTAATCAAAGCAACTCATAAGGGTGTCGCATCTGCACATGCTGTTGTTGCGGCCATAATAACACTCTTACAGAAACCCTTCTGGTGGCCAGGTCTATACAAACAGACCAAGCAATATGTCCTTTGTTGCAATATTTGCCAGCAGAAAAAGAACTCAAACATCAAACACCTACGGCAGACATCCATCTTAGTGTCCAACAGGCCACTACAATGTGTGTACCTGGACCATTGTGGTCCCCTACAACCTGATGGTGCATACAAACACATCTTAGTCACTGTAGATTCTTGTTCTAAATTCCTGTGGGCATAGCCACAGTGGTCAGCTGACTATCGAACTGTTGTAAAAGACTTGCTGATCTTTACCGGTACATATGAGGTTGCAGCATTCCATTTGGACCATTTCCCTGCCTTTGCCTCAAAGGCATTCAGGGATGCCATGAGGACGATGGGTGATGAACTCCATTACTCCTCAACCTACCATACAGAGGGAAATTCAGTTGTGATCTAAAGCAGTCCTTAACAGCTGGAGTATTAGGTTCTGGCCGCAGCTGGCTTCATCACCTATATGGGGTCCAAAGAGCATTGAATAGTCTGCCAATAAGTTCCTTTGAAGGACGCACTACTTATGAGGATCTCTTTGAGATACCTATGTATTTTCCAGATCTAGATAACCCTGGTTTAGTGGCAGCAGATACACCTTTTGACATAAATGAACGTCTCACTGTCCTACAGGAGCTTCAGCAATTTTGTGATGATAAATTATCCACCAGTGTTGCCACCTTAGGAATAAGGGATTTGCCAACAACTTCTACTAGCTAGATTCCTAAAATCAGGGATCTGGTTTGTGGGAAGATTGCTGTGAAGAAGGAATTCGGCCCGTCCTACAGAGCACCGGTCCAAGTCCTGGGAATACAAGGTACCAGAAATGTCATCCTACCCGCTGCCTGGTTCCAAAGCAAACAGATTTGTCTCCATTGACAACATCAAACTCCATCATGTGACCGATCCTACACAGTAGACCCAGAGGTCCCTTGGGTAGTTCCCGGTCCCCTCTCACTACCCAACAGGACATACCTCTTCAAAGAAGAAACAACACTTCTGACAGCAACAGCATGTACAACAATGCTACAAATGCCTCCTTGAGAATGGGGAGGGTGGAAAATGAGCTTTTGCTGATTCCTGTTACCAATTCAACAACCTGTCCAAGATGTTGCTGACTTCTACTCCAACACCACACAAACTGACGACATAGTCTACTATGAGTCTCCACGTGAAGTAGATCCATCTACCAGTAATGCACCTGCTACTGTGTTTGCAGAGAATCCTTCTGGTTCTCTCATTGACCCTGATGACCTTTTTTCGACTTCATCTGCACCCACAACTACTCTGATATTTCTGATATTGCTTATATTTTTATTATGGATTGGTTTTGTGACTGTTTTCTTTCTCCTTCTAAATAGTCATTACCTTCCTGAACGCTCCTCTATTGAGCCAGTGAATGAAGTCTTAACTCCATATCTTTCCTCGCATAAGGTACGTAGAGACTTCAGCAGCACCTACTCTTTATGGGACTGTGTGCGATAAAGTTCCTATTGATATATACTGGCCTACTGAGGTCATTCAAATTCCATATGTTTTAAAAATTTCAATGACTGATGAATTTACACCTGGTGTTGTTTCCGATGACTAGGATGTTCAAACAGTTGATTCCATGTTAGCTGAATTGAAGGATTATACTGTATTTGAAAATGATGATGTGTACACTAACACAAATAGGTATGGGGAAATGTTCTGTTATAATAACTGGGGACATTAGTACCTGCACTGTGCAACTTGATACAGAACAGTAGTTAATTACACACAGTGGGAACACTGATCAACTCCACTTGTGGGGAGCCCAAAGTATTATTATGATAAATTCACTTATTTTTCTGAACATGACATCAAGAATGCAGAGTTATTTCAAGTTACTACTTTCTAAAATTAGGAAACTTTTGCTAACAAACACAAAATTGATTTATTCAGATTTTTTTGTTTCCCGACTTGCAGTTGAAGGCTACGAATACTGGAAGAACACTACTGATGTAAAGAGTGTATGGGGAACACAAAATTGGCAAATTCAGGGTAGGGAAGCTCTATTAAGAGCGTGCCTTATTCCTGTGCAAATGATCTTCTTAAATGACACAACTCAACAGACATAGGGGGTTATTCTAACTTTGGAGGAGGTGTTAATCCGTCCCAAAAGTGACGGAAAAGTGACGGATTTACCACCAGCCGTATTACGAGTCCATTATATCCTATGGAACTCGTAATACGGCTGGTGGTATATCCGTCACTTTACCGTCACTTTTGGGATGGATTAACACTCCTCCAAAGTTAGAATAACCCCCATACTGTCTAGGGTTAGCAAAAATGAAGGAAATGAATACGCTCAGCATCGCCACACTGGAAAAATTCACCAATTGGCAGTCCTTCCTGAACGTCATTGAGGAAGAATTAGATGCAGACACACACACCCACATTCAAACATACATGCACACATCCATACAGACATACCCACAGACATACACGCACCTATTCCCAAAACACGCAACACCCCGCAAGCATACACGCACTCACACACCCCATCTACATACACCCACGCACACCCCCATGCACGCACACAACACCCCCCCTCCCCCTCCCCTCACAGACGATCGACTTACCTGTTCCGTCGATCCTCCGGGAGGGGGCGGGAGCCATGGGGGCAGCTCCACCGACACCACACCGCCAACAGAACACCGCCGCGCAGAATCACAGGACGTGATTCGCTGGGCGGTGTTCTGTTGGCGTGGAGGTGGAGCAACCTCCACTTCCCCGCCGCCCGTGACTATGGCTGTTGGCGGCTCTCCGTCGGAAAAACGACGTAGAGCTGCCAACAGTCATAATACGCCGAGCGGAAAACCGCCACCACTGGCGGTCTTCAGCACGGCGGTCCCTCAGCGGTCTTGTAAAAAGACCGCTGAGGTTGTAATGACCCCCATAGTGTCATCTGCGATTGACATAATTCAGAACGACGTACTTTTTACCCCATGGACAAAGTCAGCTGCGTTCCATAATGCAGTTAGGTTGGACACTACAGATTTAGAAAAATGGCGGCGTTCCATGGAAATATATTAACAGTAGTGACCTGTTTGCTGTTTTTAATTTATCCAGGGAACAATAGACAATGGCTAAAGGAGAAGCGAGTTTCACCATGCTTCACGTAGTTAAGCTAGAGAAGTTGCCTTTCACGTTTGTAGAAAGTCCATCGACAGTATGGCTCGTACATGGCATTATGAATCTGCCTATCTCCATACTTCGTTTTTTGAAATGCTTAAAACATCTTGCTGTGGGCAAATACGAGCAGCTAGGCAATAGCTATAAAAAAGAAGAGTGGGAGTTGCCTTTGAATCTAATGAATGGCGAAACAGAGGTCTTTCTTAGCAGAAGAGAATGTGAAACTACTGTTAGTTATTCGATGATTTGCAAGCGGGTGTCCCTTCATGGCCTTTGCAATGAGGGGGTCGCAAACTTGGCCTCTTTTCTGAAGTGTACTCCTGTCCCTTTGATTCGTCAGGCATTTCATGTACTTAAGAATGGAAGTTATGTGGTCCTGAATGAACAAAGCTGTTGCGGTATGAGACCAAAAATTGTCTGCGCAATTTCAGTCTCTAAGATTGTAACGTGTTGCGGATATGTTTTATCCCCCTCCCACACAAGAGGTAAGAGTAGCAAAGATGTGGCCTCACATTGATACTACTAATGTAAATTATGACAAGCTGAACAGACTAAAGGAGCTATTGTCCCAGAAACAAGTTGCGATAACAATGGCTAGAGAGATGTATGCTCTCCAGGTAGCAAGATCATCAGCTGAGATACAATCCCTAATAAATACCAACTTCCCCAAGCACTTTGGAGAGCCTGTATCCATAATATTCAACGATTCAAGCACTACGGAGATTGTCCATTTCTTTAAGGCTGTAGGGCCTGGATTTGTGTCCATTTTCCAGACGGTCTTCGGAGTCATTCACTCTTTTCCAATGTGTTTGGCAGCTTTCCTGTGACTTTGGCATTGATCGGCGGGATACTACTGCTGTTGTTCCTGATTCGCAGTGGTTGTACCTTCCCAGCTAAGCAAAGTGATGGAACTACTACCACCAGCCAAACTGTGTCGTGATCGCATGGTACAGTTCTTTGGTGCTCCGTTGCTGGAAGAATTGGAGAATGATTGGTCATTCCGACCAGCCCTCTGGTGTGTGCAACCAGTCTTTCACTACACCTGGTGCCTCCTCGAACATCTACCTTCGGTGTACCTTGCTGTTCCGCCAGTGCTTTCTGTGGACAAAAAACTGCTGATGTTCCTGATGAGGGTTCATTCACGGTCATGCCCCATGAGACTGCGGCTGATTAGCAAGGCCTCATACGAGCCGCCCTTGGTGGACTGTCGGGCGCCTTTGGGCACTTTGGATGGTGCTGCTTTAGCAGAAGGTCCTGGGACTGCTCTGTGGATCCGTCTGCCAATCCTGTCATCAATCTAACGTCTGACGATGTGGCTTCTTTCCTGAATGTCTTTTCTTTTGATGGCTTTGAAGACATTATTCAAGATCATGACTGCTATTAAATAAATTTGACCATCGGCCTATTCTAAAGTTTCTAAGTTTGCCAACATTGCCTTTAACTTTGGCCTGCTGTGCTTTTCATGGTCGACATAGTGTCTCTTTGTATGTTTTAGTTATTTTTTAACAAGTTTTTAATTAGATTTTAGTTATGCCTTAAAATAATTTTAGCTTGTTTTTAGTCCAGAGCATCTTTTAACTTGGATTCAGGACATGTGCCAGGTTGCGTGGCCTGTCCTGGTAATGACAAACAGCCTAACTTGGTGTGCTCACTGCTGTGAGTGCTGCCTTCTCATAGGATTGCATCAGAAATTCCCTGCCTTATGTGTAAGGGGTATTGTCTGATTTAAGAGGGGTAGCGTAGGCATGTTTGGTATGGTTGTAATGGTGGTAAGAAATGCTGCTTACTGGTGTAAGTATATTTTTTATTACTATTACAGAAATGCCACTTCTAGAAAGTGAGCATTTCTCTGTGCTTATGACTCTGGTGTTTTGCAGCTTGACTCCAATCTTCGTCTGGGCAGACTGACAGTTGGGGCTTTGTGCATACTTTTCAGACAGCCTGTACACAGGGAGGGTGGAGGTGTCACAGAGGTGCATCTACATATTGAATGGTCTTCCTGGGCTGAGAGAAGGGAGAGGCAGGGCACACCAGCATTTGTAAAGACTGTGCCCTGGCCTCGCACAATAGGGTTGTTTACCCCTCACTGATGTTTGGAGCCTGTGCTGGAGGAGAGAAGAGGCACTCCCAGAACCAGTTGTAACTGGTTGACACCCCCTCTCCTCCTCATTGTAAAAGACACTGTAAACTGAGTATAAGTACCAGGGGAATTCACCAGGACCCACATTGGACTGCTGCTGCTGTGCTGACCTGTGACCTGCCTGGTCACTAGGAGGAACTGCTGCCATCGGCAACCCTTGTGCTGGCCTGTAGCTGGGTCCGCCAGCCCTGTGATCCTTTTCACTCCTGTCCCCAGGGGCAGGGTGCCGTGGCCCCTGACCCCTGCCATTATCTCCTTCATGAGGAGTGCTGCTTTGGATAAAGAAAGCACCTAAAAGCACGCTTCCTTGTCGCCCTTGCGCCTCCTGCGCATAGTTGCCGGGAAATAAAATCACTGCCGTGACCCGGGATACAAGATGTGACTCTAGCGCTTTTAAAAAGCGCTCCATTTGCTGCCCGATTTTACCGCCGCAGCCCAAGCGTATTTTTTGTCAGAGCACATCGAGCTCCATCCAGTCCCCCCAGGGCACCAAAAGCAGGAAGAAAGGAGCCCTCATGCTCCAACCGTGCCCCCGGGGCAAAGCACACTTCCTGACGCACCCCCAGGGCATCAGCAGGCACCGTCCTTGGTGCCTGCTCACCAGAAGCGGCTGGGAAAGGGCAGAATAGTGGCTTGAGCACCGTTTCGGGTGCAGCCGCCCCAGAGCAGGAGGAAAGCCTCATCGGAGGCCCCTGCTCCATCTTACCTTTGTTTGGGCAGCCGCACCGAGGATGCGGGCGGCTGCCTGCACGATGCAGTGTACGGGCGGAAAGGGAGTTCCTTTCCCCTCGGCCACTGCCTTAGAGGCGCAATCGCCCCAGTAGCTTACCCTTGGCATTGTTTGGTGGCTCCCCCTTGGTGGTAGGCCCGCGGGGGTGGAGGCCAAGAGATTGCAGGCCCCAGGAGGGGCCCATTAGGTGCATCAGAGAGGGTGCTGACCGCCCCTCTCATCCAGGAGCCAAACGTGGCCCCCATTGAGCACACAGGAGCACTGGGGGTCCCACCTTATTCTTTCAGGCACTAGGAGTGCCTTTTTCTCCAGAACCAGGTCGTTTTGGGAGACACCTGGAGGGTGGTATGCTCCAGGCTTATTTTTCTAAGGTGATATATATATTTGCTACATGTTCCTGTTATGGGCATGACATGCTGATATATGTTTTTCATGACTTGCCATATGTGCTCTAATGTTCCTTTTATGGATATTTATGATGTGTTCATGACAAGTACATATAGGGGGTTATTCTAACTTTGGAGGAGGTGTTAATCCGTCCCAAAAGTGACGGAAAAGTGACGGATTTACCACCAGCCGTATTACGAGTCCATTATATCCTATGGAACTCGTAATACGGCTGGTGGTATATCCGTCACTTTACCGTCACTTTTGGGACGGATTAACACTCCTCCAAAGTTAGAATAACCCCCATAATTCTTTATTGTGACTCCTGACTACTGCTTATGTTGCAGAATCCTGGGTACTTACGTGTTCTAATGTGACAACTGTTTATTCTTGCAGAGTATTAGTAACTTCTGTAACGTTCTGACAACTTCTAAGGTAGAAGGGTATTACTGACGGGTAATGTTTGGTCTAATTATGTTTTGTGCAATACAGTTTATTTTTACATAGCTCAGTGTTGGGTTTACTTTGTGTTGTACATATTGCGTCATATGTGTTGTGTGTCTTGTTCAAACGCTTGACACATTGCCTCCAGGTTAGGCCTGACTGCTCGTGCCAAGCTTCCAATGAGGTGAGCAGGGGTTATCTTGGACATGTAACTCCCTTGCCCTGACTAGAGTGGGTGTGTTCTGCCTGGCTTAGGTGCATACCCTAGCCAAACAGAAACCCCATTTCTAACAGTGGGGGTCTTTGTATTCATGACTTTTGTTTTTACAATTCTGTTTCTTGCATCATTCATTATCCTAATCATTGCAGCCAATACAATTTACAGTAGAATGCAGTTTTGTTAAAAACCTATTGAAAACTTTACTGCATCTCCTTTATTGCCTGTGTGACTGAGACATGTTGCTCATGTGAGAAAAGGGTAATCTACGTTTAACCACGACTCCCCTGAGATGTCGCACTCTTGAGTCCATGGGTAAAGGCTGCCACAAATCACCTTTTATTATTCAGGTTTTTGGTGAGGTACTGTTTGTGAGCCGGGAGGGTTAGGCCGACAGTTGCGACTTGTAGGATTGGTCTAGTCGCCTATAAACAAAAGTGCTGTCATCCCTAAACCAGCAGTCTTGCCTAGAGCAAGAGTCCAACTATGACAATAGTGAAATACTGCTAAATTAGATTTTCCCTACTGCAAGGACTATCACTCCCATAGGTTAACACGGAGTTGCCTTGAACTATCTTTTAAGTGTAATTTCTCATGGAGTATGGGGCCTCTGAACTCACAATTTAAAAATAGACCTTTTGGTGAAGTTGCTTTTTAGATTATAAGTTTGAAATTGCCACTTTTAGAAAGTGACATTTTCTTGCTTGACCATTCTGTGCCTCCGCCTGTCTGCTGGAATATTCCTCTGGGTCAAGATGACAGTTGGTCTGTTTGTGGATTCACTCTAGACAGTCACACAAAGGAGAGCTGAGGTGTGCGCTGCTTATCCTGATGGGTCTTCCTTGGATAGAGTGGAAGGAGGAGCTGGCACTTACACCTGAATTAGGCTGTGCCTGTACTCACACAAAGCAGTCTCCAACCTCCTGGAGTGTGTCTGGGCCCAGAGCAAGGAAAGGCAGCGTCTTTTGCACTACAAAGACTTTCCTTTGAAGTTTGCCTACTTCAAAGGCAAACATGGTTGTAAAAGTATTGGACCTCTGAGGCCACAACTTCAGAACAGATTCGCGATTCCTCTCTACCTCCCGACCTTGAACGATGAAGGCCATGCAGTCCTCGATCGGATGTTTACAGAAGAAAAGGAGGTGGCTGAGGCTACCTCAGGGCTCCCCACCTGTAAATCTCCAGTGGAGGTTGGCTTTCTCGGCGACTCTTATAAAACTGGGAGAGAAGCTCTCGCGCCCCATCTTAACAAGGCCTTCAACAAAGTGGTGGAAACTGGATCGCTGGCTGCCATACCCAGTGGGGCAGTGACCACTCTTCTCCCAAAGGGCACTAAGGACCCTGTTGACTGTGCTAGCTACCCCTCGATCTCCCTCATCTATGTTGACCATAGGCTGAAGGCCAAAATACTGGCAACACGACTGAGTAGGGTGATTCTGCAGCTAGTCCATGAATCCCAGTTGGGTTTTGTACTGGGGTGCAGCTCTCGTAACTACCTACGGATGCTAGCACATCTCCTATGGCATACAAAGGATGATGAATCAGAGATAGTGACACTCAGCTTTGAATGCTGCAAAGGCATTCAAATGAGTAGAATGGCTGTATCTTTTTCAAGTTATGTCCCATATGTTCCTGGGGAATTACTTCATTCGGAAGGTCCACCCATTATGACCCCCCCATCCACCGAGGTGTCCTGAGGTGCATTCCTCTCCAATGTAATTCAGATCGGTCACATACACAACAGGGCTGCCCTCTCTCCCCACTCCTCTTCCTTCGGGCATTAGAGCCACTGTTGACAGGCATCTGTGGCTCAAGAGAGGTGCACATTATGTCCGAAGAAGTCAGAGAGGCCAAGGTCATAATCTATACGGGTGACGTCTTGCTTCTACTGTCCCAACCGAGATCCTTTTTGGCAGTGGTCAAGTCCATCATCAAGGTTTATTCAGCACTATCAGGCTACAAGATTAACTGGACAAAAAGTCAGGTCCTTCTGATGACTATGGCTACTACTTCAGCGTGCATTCATGGCTACAGCATGACTAGGGTACCTAATAGGCTCCGCTACCTGGACATTTGCTTTAACAGAGGCCTGGCCTACATGGTTAAGGACAATCTCACACCCCCGATGGAACAAATGCGGCACAATTTCTTGAAGTGATCTCACCTTAACCTGTCCCTGTGGGTGAGAGCAGAGATGGTGAAAATTACCCAGGTTCCCACTTCCAATATGTCTTTGGCATGCTGCTTTTTCCAGTACACGAGATTCCCCTGGGAAGCATTGAGGCTGACATCAGGTCCTATATCTGCAGCGGATGTAAGCTGTGCCTCCAAGCTTCCTGACTCTGGGTCAACCTAATGGCAGGAGGAATGCAGCTTCCCCACCTCGCCTCCTAGTGACTGGCCATTCATCTCTCCCAGGTCACACCTCATCAGCACCTCGGCCAGAATACTCTGTTCTGGGCACTCCTGGAATGATGCTTTCTCTCATCTATGACTGAGACTCGGTCCCGTACCTCTCGGCCAAAGATCAGCAAGTGGCCTCAAGTCTGAACATGGCAACATCAGCTTGGCATGGCACCTCCTAGGAGTATCTCCCAACTTTCACCAGAAGACCTCTGTCTGGCATAATTCCGTCCTCCGTATGAGCAGGAGCTCATTTTATTGGGCAACCTGGAATGAGTGTGGAATATAGTGCCTCAACCAAGTCCTGGACGGCAGTGGACTCAAACCTTTCCATATATTGTGGATTGAATTAGCCTACGGATTACAGTGGCCCGGCGTTACCGCCAACTGTCTCACTGTCTCCACGCAGTGTGCTGATTGCGGCCCTGGGATCTAACACTTTCCCTCCTGCTTCAGTACCTCTAGGCCTTTGTCCATTATAGAGGGCTGGTGTCCAGCCTCTATGTGGTCCTCATCAAAAGGCAGTGTTCTCTTCTGTCTCTCACAGCTAACAGACTCCAATGGCAGGCCCTTCTGGAGAGGCCTTACTCCCTGGAGGACTGGGCATCGCTACTGCTAAAACATGACAGAGCCGCTAGAGAATTCTGGGGGAAGTTCCTGCACTTTGAAACCCGACAAGACTGGTACTGGACCCCCTGGAAACTCCACAGGACAAATCTTCTACTCTATCATCTTGCTGTGTACGGTTGCTTACTGAAACCTCTGTCACATCCTGTCTGACAAATTAACTCTACTGGACCAACTAACATGATATTGCACAGCCTAGATCACGCCTTCTTCCCATCTTGCCCTCCTCCACAATTTCTCAGACCTGCCTGACATGACTTTCCATGATCTTAGGTGATTGACCACCACCTTTGCCATGGCCAAACTGTGCATTCTACGCTACTGGAGGCAGCCCGCTCTACTCTCACTCACTGAATGGCTATTTAAACTGTACTGCATAGCGGGCTATGAGAAGCCTACTTATTGGTTAAATGATCTATTACATGTGTTTGACGCCTTCTGGGGCCCATTCATGACAATCGTCATAATGTTTCTTAACATTCTCCATGGTCTGATTTAGGGCCAGATGTGCCGTAATAGGGAATAGGATGCAGGGCTGCCCTCCCACAGGAAGACAGACTGGCTGAATTCTGGGTAGGACGTGCACCACCAAGGGCGCTGACCTGCACCTATCCCTTGCCTCCATGCTCCCTTCATCCACCCCACCCTACTCTGGGCCACCCCCCTGGCGTGCCCCTTTTGCCCACTAAATTAGTACAGCTACAGAAGCAGAGCTGCTCGAAATGAGGTGCACTCAATTATCATTCACCTGCAAGGGCTTGAACCATGAAAGTTTGTATAGTTGAATTATGCTGTTGCACGCCTCTATAAAGTCACCCTCTGGGGCTCTTGGTCAGTGGCAGCTGGTGTCCTTTAAAAGTGGTGGGGTGTAATTCTTGGCTCGCATTCCAATGAGCTTCTTCTTGAAGGATTCTCTCATACTTTCTTGCACTAAGGCCCTCATTTACAAAGATTTGGCAAAGGGCAGTGCTGCAAGTCTTTTTGCTGCGCTGCCCTAGGCCATACTGAAAGGGCAGGAATGCACCATATCCACGAGATATGGTGCATTCTTGTCCTTTCAGCCAGCGCACAATTTGGTGCCTAAAGCCAACGCAGGCAACCTTGTTTTGCTTTGTTTTCAGGACTGTTTTTGTGCTGCCAGCGACTGGCAGCACAGGCCTCTTGCAAATAATCCCCTAAGTTTACTATCTCATTTTGACTCAGACTCACTCATTCTCACTAATTCACACAGTCTCTCTCATTCTGCTCTGACCCACTCTGTCTCACTCAGTCCCACTCATTCGCACTCATTCTGAATTACTCAGACTTACTGTGACTCACTCAGTCTCATACACAGAAAACACTCTTTAACACTCACTGTCATTCTCACTCACTCACATTCATTCTCACACATCCTTATCCTTACTGTCACTAATTCTCACACACTCTGACTTACTCCTTCATTGACTCTCTCTCTCACTTAAGCTCACACACATAGTTACACACAAATGCTCAGAATACTGGAATTTCACCAGCTTTAAACAGTATCTCTGATGGTGGTGCAGACACCTTCATGCACCTGTGTCTGCAATCAAACAATATCACTAGTTGCCTCGGTTTGTTGCTGGACCCGAAGCGTTCTGCATTTTATTTTTATTATACAAAGAGTGAATAATTATTCACTCTTGACGCAATAAAAATGGACCACAAAACAAGGAGGGTTTAGTATAGCTGTGGAGCCCATAAAGGAGAGTCACCACTTGTCCAGGAACACCCAACCATCAAACCAATCCATCCACTCAATCATCTATCCTTTCACTTATCCACCCCTCTCATCCATCCATTCATCCATCCTTTCAATCATCCATCCATCCTTTCGCTCATCCATTCAACTTTTCATTCCATTTATCCATCCTTTCACTCCATCCCTTCATTATCCACCCTTTGACTCAACCATCCATCCTTACACCCATCCATCCACCCTTTATCCCATCTTTCCATTCAGCCATCCATCTACTCATCCATTCATTTACCCTTCCACTCATCCATCCATTCTTCCTCTTACCCATCCATTTATCCACCAATTCATCCATCCATCAATTTATGCTTTCACTCATGGTCAGCGTCTGCTGCCCTTCCCAGCTCCTCTGGCTGCTGCTGCCTCTGCCGGGACTGCGATGCACCTTTCCTGACCTCCCACCTCACAGCAGACCACTTCCCCCGCCCCCTCCCCTTCTTAATGGTGGCCGCAGCGCTGTGAGAGGGCAGCTGCACTAACATCCTGGTCAACGTCTGCTGCCCTCCCCAGCTCCTCTGGCTGCTGCTGCCGCTGCCTTCGCTGGGACGAACTCGGAGTCTCCTGACCCCCAGTTCGAGGCCCTCCTCGTCCCTGCGCCTCATCCCTGGTGGTCTAGTGGCCATCACATGTTAGTATTTCCTTTTCTTTTCTTTCTCTCTGTCCCTCTTTCACTCTTGCATTCCCTGCCTTTTTCTTCTATCATCCCTCCTTTTTCTCTATTTCTTTTTCCTTTCTCCCCTCTTTCCTGTACCCCCACCTCCCCGCGAAGCACCTCTCCTGCCCTCCCACGTCCCAGCTGACCGCTCCCCTGCCCCCTCACCTTCTTAATGGCGACCGCAGCGCTGTGAGAGGGCAGCTGCACTGACCTCCTGGTCAGTGTCTGCTGCCCTCCCCATCTCCTCTGGCTGATGCCTCTGCCTTTGCTGGGATGAACTGGAAGTCTCCTGACTCCCAGTTCGATGCCCTTCTTCTCCCGGAGGCTCGTTCCTGCACCTCATCCCTGGTGGTCTAGTGGCCATCACAAGTAATTATTTCCTTTTATTTTCTTTCTCGCTGTTGGTCTTTCACTCTTGCATTTCATGCCTTTTTCTTCTATCGTCCCTTGTTTTTCTCTATTTCTTTTCCCCTTCTCCCCACTTTCCTCTGCCCCTACTTCCGCCTGTGAGGCACCTGTTCTGCCTTTCCAGCTGACTGCTCCCCGCCCCCTCCCCTTCTTAATGGTGGCAGCAGTGTGGCTGCGCAGTGGACGCATGCAGGGGGCACGCCGCTGGCAAGCCTGTCTACCCCTGTCCGCTCCTGGAGCGTGCCCAGCGCCAGGAACCTTGATGGCTCTTCGGATGAGGCCCCTCCCCTCCCCCCTTGGGTGAGTAGTCATGCTTTACAAATATTGATTGATCGATTCATCCATCCATCCATTCTTTCATCTACCCTGTCTTTCACTCACCCACCCGTTATTTTAGTCATTCATCTTTACATACATCTTTTCACTCATCCATCATTTTGCTCATCATCTATATTTTCACTCCATTTGTTCATCCATCCTTTTACACTTCCACTCATCTATCCTTTCACTCATTCTTCCATCCTTCCATCCACGCATCCTTTCTCTCACTGTCCATCGATCCATCTTTTCACTCCTCCTTCCATTCACTCATCCATCCATCATCCATTCACCCTTCCTTTCACTCTTACACCCTGTCTCCCTTTCACTGTTACATTCTTACAGCCATCCTTTCACTCATTCATACATGTACCTATTAATCTACCATTAATGTACCTATTAATATACATACTTCCTTTAACTCACTCACCCTCCCAAGTTCATTATGAGCCTTTGTCTGCTGAGCTGCAGACCGAAGAAGCCCATCAAGAACCCTACCCCACATGCACCTGCTAAAGCAGGAAGTACAGCTGGGTAGGTTGGAGGGGGCAGATGGCAACATGCCCCTGATGCAGAAGCTTAACTGGAAACTTACCTATTAGTCCACTAGTGCAATTGTTGTCCACAACTGATTTCTTCCTTCTCTTTGGCCTCTACAGAGCTGAGATAGGGAGTATCAGCTCTATAGTGCTCAGCTCCATAGTGGTTTTTTTTTTTTAAGTGAAAGCAAATGTGATACTAAACATGTGTTAATACAAGAAGAGCAGCCTTCTAAACCCCTCCCACAGCCTGCCCCTCTGTGATAATCAACAAACTGTTGGCACCATCTCCCTTCTTGTCCTTATTGGTCTGGCCCACCCTCAGCCATTGAAGGTGAATAGATTTTTGAAAACTCCTCCCAGGGCCACTGTTTATGCGCCACAAAAGCAACCGGATCCATGGCTTTCTAATTCAGCACTCCCTTTCCGATGATGTCAATACATCACATCAGTGGAGTTTGTGTCTGTAGGTTGAAGAAAACCTTGCCTGGTGTCCTGCTTTGCTTCAGTCTAAGAGGGAACAAAGCTAAAGAATGCGAAGAATGCAGCACTCCTAGTCTGAGTAATTAACTTATTAAAGCACTTCCCAGGTCTCAAACACCAGTATAAGAAAATAATAACATGAGCACTTAATTTGAAAGCAGCAACACACGTGCAGCTACTAAAATAATCGCAGCAGTTGGATAATGTAGTCAGAGAAAATGCAATTTATCAACAATGAATGCATATGCAGTGGATACGTATATTTATGCATGTACACAGTACAGCTAGATCGACTTAAAAATGCATCACCATGTGGATCAAATCCAACATCATCCTTGTCTGCCAACGTCAAGCTGTGGAACCCGCAACAGCTGAAACAGGAGAAATTTCCCCAACGGGATTACTCTGAGCAATGCGTCCATTCTCTGAAATGAGTTCCTTCTGCCCCAGTGCCAAGCTTCCCCACTTAATATACTTTAACCAAACTTAAGAGGAAGTTTCTAGTAACCCCCCTCCCTTTGGGTAAGTTGTGAAATTCGAGCGCTGGCTGTACTGGGTCAGTGTTGAAAAACACGAAAAGAGATTGGCCTGAACCCAAGGTGTATTTCCAAGACGGAGCCATACCATTCTCTGCCATAAACATTCTCACCCTTGTAAACTCTTATCAACGTTGCATCCCCCATGTTGTGTTCCCTTCTCTGGTGAGAAAAGCAAAAACACGTTAGCAAACTGTGTGTGGAAAAATACCTCCACCACCAATATGATGGCATTTGCAGCTAAGCTAAGCACAAAATGGAGTCACTGGTCAAGATGCAATTGGTGGTTAAATACAGATAGCATTACACTCCACCCTTTGACCAGTGACTTCCATAACATACTAGTTTAAAAGTAACGCTTTTTGTTTTAAACATTGTAAACAGATTAAGTAAGCATTGTACACAGCAACATAGCATGATTATAATACACATCACTACGAGTATTCTGCCTAAAATATTGTGTAATTGCCCAAAGCAGGCAACCAGTTAAATACCCAGTCCCACCACCCTTTGTCAACATCTTGTTTTACTCCTTTCACCAATTTATGTAAAGCATCAATATGAGATTGGATAGATTTAAAGTGGTCAGATAGGTGAAAGCAGCACATAACCTCAAATTCTGAGCAGCCATGATCATGCTTTAACAGTAAATAGTCAATGGTGGCCTTGTTTTGCAATGCAGCATTTCTAGTACCTCGTATATCTAGCAATAACTAAGCTGAAGCGATAGAGGTATGATTTATGTTCTTGACTATTAAACATGCTAACTTGTTAATAACTCGAGTATTATAAACAGCTAATCCTGGAACTCCTACTATAGAAATGCTTAAACTCACATATTATGATTTAGATTATAATTGAATTTCACAGTCACAGTCTTCGCTTAATTGAACTGTTTCCCTTGGATAGTGAGTATGCACAGAGTGAAAGGGAACCATCATGAGTGAAAATTGTAAAAAAGCACATGGTCCACCAGTTATATGAGCAGGAATGTATGTAGAAGTGGTATTTTCACACGAGAACAACCACCCCACTAGTAGTTTGACAAGCTTGATGCGGCTAGTAGCAGTCACAATGTATAGACAAGACATGCTATTGTCCATATTCTCACAAAGATTATCGTTTCTATGCTGACACAGTGTTTGATGTTCCCACAGGATCTCTTGAGGAGACCCCATTGTTGTCTCCAGGTGCACTTGAGCACATTTTCCAATTTTGTGAGAATCACAAGTTAAGTTGTAGCAAACATCACCAGTAGTCATTTTGTAAGTAATCACAAGGGTTAAATTATCCCATTTCTCATCCTTTACCTCTTGGCAAAAACTGCAATACTCATATGGGGAAAAGTTTGACAACACGTCACTTTCTTGAACTGCTCCATCTTTGTTGGTGGCATTAAAGATTTGCAACAAAACACTGGTAGGGGTTGGTATAGCAACTAAGCAGGTTGATATAACATTAACAGTACTTTTAATGTTATACATGCAAAAGTACAATCTGTTGAACATGACTTGTGCCAGATGAACCCAAACATTTTTGGTCAAGTGTAGTAAAGGTGTTGATTGGCGTGGTCGGTCAATCACTGGAAGCTTCTGATCCCTCCCAACCCCCACACCCAAAGGGAGACCACTTAGAACAGCTAGCAAAAAGACACCATGTAGTATGATCTATAAAAGAGACAGTATGATCATTCTAGCAAATAACATTTATCTACTGGTACATATTACCATCTTTCCTCTCCTGGTTTCATGACTAGCAGGACATTGTCATTGCCCTTTGCTATGATTTCTGCTAGTTCTAGAGGATGATTTGGGGATTCTACCCCCCACATTAGCACCAGGGTTTTTGTCAGTTGAGCCAAAACCTCCCTCCCTGTGCACTGTAAGAAGAGCTGAGGCAGTCCCCTTTTTCACTATTCCTCCATACACAAGGATGATCATGAATTGGGCAATTCTATCTCCAGATTATATTATCAAGTCAGTGTCTCCACAATTCAGGAGATGGCTTTTTTTCTCCTTGATAGTCTGCATCAATCACTCCCCCTAGACCTGAATACCTTTGAGTGCTAACCCAGATCTGGGAGCAATCAATCCGAAATGCTCTGGGGGAATCTGTATTCCAATACCTGTTCCAAGAACTGCCATATATATAGGTTTCAATATGTGGATTTATAAGGTATGTAGATCAAGACCTGCTGATTCTGGTGTGGCTCGGTAAGGAACTAAGACTCCTGGTTTTATTTCCCAATACATAATGGTGTTGGTCACTACATGGGGTTGTATCTGTAATGCTGGGGTCAACATTTGCATTAAAGGGGTGCCTGCATTTGTCAAAGGTCTGTTATTAAAAATTTGGAGGGATTCATTTAAATGCTCTCTCCAGTTTCTCAAAGTTCCATCTGATAGTTCTTGTAATTGGGCTTTCAGCAAGCTGTTTATTCCCTCAATCAATTCTGCAGCTTGTGGATAATATGGAATGTGATAAATCCACTCAATGTTGTGAGCAATAATCTTGGACCAGTTATCAAGTTGTCACTCTGGACTTGGAGTGGGACTCCGTAATGCAACATTAACCAGTCCAGAGTTTTGATAGTATTATATTGAGTGGCATGTTTGCAAGGGACGGCAATCTGGTAACCAGAATGAGTGTTGACTACCGTGCAAGCGTATTGACACCCGCAACTAGTTGTTAGTGGCCCACTGTAATCAATTTGCCATATGTGCTCTGGCAACTTCCCTCTCCCCAACTGACCTTTGACTGCTTGCGAGACAGATCTCTGTTGTGCGTGTTGACAAATAGGACACTGCATGATCACGTTTTTTATCAAGTCTAGGGGAATGTGCGTCCCTCTAATCTCTGCCCACCTGTTAGTGGCCTTCTCTCCCAGATGTCCACATTTTTGGTGCTCCCACTTAGCCATCCCCACCAAGTCAGAATCCTGTGTCGCCACTTCTGCCTCTGAGATTTTGTCTTTGTTGTCTGCAAGGGAATTAAACCATCTTTCTAATGAGTTGGTGGGACAGTGGGCATCTACATGATACACACTAACAGTACTTTGCTCTAGCATTTCCCAAATTTCTTGCCACAACTCTTTGCCCCCACACCACCTTAGAATGTATTCACCAGTTATGTGCATGCCATGTGGGAAGCCAAGTTGCTAACCCATTGGCAGTAGACCAAGGATTAATATAAATGTGACAAGTCCCAGGCAATTCGTGTTTCAGTGCCTGATATACAGCATACAGTTCTGCTTATTGACTACTCTTCCCTTCTCCTGTAGTGGATAACAACCTCTTGGTGACTGGATTATATGGCACCACCTTCCAATGTCTTATGGCCCCTACATACTTAGCAGAGCCATCGGTAAACCATACATGCTTCCTATCCTCAGTGGACAAAAGATTCAAATGGCTCACCCCACCTCACTGATTACTCTTTTATCTGTGGAACCTGCACCCTCTCATCATCCTGCACCGGGGCTTGTGCCACCTGTTCATGCAGGACTGCTGTCCCTGCTGGTCCCACTCAGGCCCTGTCCTGTATGGGCTAACGTATGATACCAGCTTGTTGTGCATGTCCTATGTGGTGAGTTTTAGGTGAACTCATTAACCACTGCATTATTGGAATCTCAGGTATCAGAATCACATTGTGACCTAGTGTCATTTGCTTAGTATCCACTAGAGCCCACTAACAAGCAAGTAACTGTTTTTCAAAGGAAGTATATCACTCTCCAGCATCAGGTAGCTTTTTATTCCAGAAACCCAGGGCACCCTCGTTCTTCCCTGTTTTTGCCACACGCACCAATTTGCACATGGCCCTGAAAGGTTAAATGTAACTCATTGTCACCTTCCTGTACTGGCCATAAGTCTAAAGCCTCCTTTGCCATGTCAAACGCACATTGCTGCTGCTCTCCCGTTCAAATTCATGTTTCTTTCTTGTCACTTTGTACAAAGGGGGCAAAATTTGACTCAAGTGAGAGATATCCTGTCTCCAAAAACCAAACAAATCAATGAATCGCTGAGTCTCCTGCTTAGTGTGGGGAGTGGCAAATTCTAGGATCTTTTGTTTTTGCCTGTGGCAACACCCTTCTATGTCCCTGATTCCACAGAATTCCTGGAATCTTCACATTTTGGGAGGGTCCTTGTGTCTTATCTGGATTAACCATCCACCCTTTGCTCTGCAAGAGTTCCACAACCTGATCCAACTGAGTCTGCACCTGTTCTTGTGTCTTTCCCTGAATCATCACATCATCAATATAATAGGACAATTGCACCCCTGCAATTACAGATGCTTCATCCAGGTGTTCTGCCACCAGCAGTTGACAGATGGTGGGGCTATGTATATATACCCTTGGGGAAGCCTTAGCATTCGGAAATGTCTGCCGCCGTGGGAGAAACTGAATTGCTCCTGACTCTCAGGGGACAATGGAATAGAAAAGAAAGCATTGGCAATATCAATAGTTGCATAGGTCCCTTTATGTTTTTGTATTCTGTCAATCAAAGTGATGACGTTGGGGACTGCAGCAGTCAAGGGGGTGAATATTTATTAAATTCACGGTAATCAATATTTATTCTATAGCGCACATCAGGTTGACGCACAGACCAAAGAGGATTATTCCATTCAGTGGTTACTGGAGCCACCACACCTGCCTCCATCAACTCCTGTATAGTCTCATTTATTTCCTCATGCCCTCTTGGAATTCGGTGTTGTTTAAAACGAACCACCTTGGTAGCAGGGGACACCTTCACTGGGGTATCTTCAGATGACCCACCCTCACTGCTGCCAATGAAATGTATCTCTTTGATCCAAATTGATAACCAACATCATCCAAGTATAAAGTCATCCCCTTCAGAATGTGAATTCCCAGTATATACTCTAGGAGAGGCACAATCAAAACAGTATATTCTCTTTTTGGTGTTCTCCCTATTTTCATATTGTTAGAAATGGGGTTTCTGGTTGGCTAGGATATGCACCTCAGCCAGGCAGAACCTACCCACTCTAGTCAGGGCTTGGGAGTTACACGTCCAAGATAACCCCTGCTCACCCCCTTGGTAGCTTGGCACAAGCAGTAAGGCTTAACCTGGAGGCAATGTGTAAAGCGTTTGCACAACACACAATACAAGTGATGCAAAATATACACCACAAAGTAAATACAACACTGAGCTATGTAAAAATAATCTGTATTGCACAAAACATAATTAGACCAACATTACACGTGAATAATACCCTGCTACCTTAGCAGTTGTCAAAATGTTACACAAGTTACTAATACTCTGCAGGAATATGCAGTTGTCACATTAGAACATGTAAGTACTGCAACATAAGCAGTAGTCAGGAATTATAGTAAAAGGTATATGCACTTGTCATGAACAATTCCTAAATAAAAGAACCATTAGAGAATATATCTCAAGTCATATGAATCCATATCAGCTAGACATGCCCATAAAACGAACATTTAGCACATATATGCATAACCAATCACCAGGTAGGAAATAGTAAGGGTCTACCAGTCTATATTAGGCTCCTAGAGCCTAGATTTTCTAAAGAGTACCTGGGTGTTGGTAGAAGAAGCACTTCCAGTGCCTAAGGAGGAGTCTGGGGGCCCCCGGCGCTCCTATGCTCGGAAAACGGGGGCCTTGCAGGTCTCCTGGGGGGGGATCTGCACCCTCCCTACCAAAGACAAAGAACCCTGGGGACCCGCGATCCTGGTGGGGCCCCCCCCTGACCTCTGTTGGCCCTCTCCAAAGGGGGGGGGCCCAAATGCCATACAACTGCCTATAAGGCGGAACGGGGCGATCGTGCCCCTTAGGCAGTGTCCCGGGGTGATGAGGCCTCCTCCCGCCTGCGACCTCGAAGTGCAGCCGCGGAGGTCGGGCTGCTTTGGAGGAGCTCCGGCTCGTCTCCTCCGGCTGAGGTTGACTCCCACGTGGAGCGGAGTCCACCAGTGCCCCTGGGGCACTGGTCCAGATCCGCGCGCCCCGGGAGCATGACAGGAGCGGCTCGCTCCTTTCAGAGGGAGTTTGTTGGTGTCCTGGGGGCACTGGGGGCAGCGCGGCTCCGGCGCACAACACACAAAGGAAGCCGGGCTGCGGCGGTGATTCTTCACATTAGGGGAGCGCTCACGGAAGCGCGAGGGCTCTGTTCTACGCCCGAGCTGCAGTGGTGATTAAAGCGGCAGGGAAGTGCTCCTCCAAGCGTGAGGGCACTCCTATGAACTCAGTGCTGCGGCAGTGATTTCCCTTCAGGAGAGGGGTGCTTTAGCAAAGCACCAGGGCAACCCACAGATCGCTTTTCGCAGCGCTTTTAGTCCCAGCTGGAAGGATCGTGGCAGGGGTCAGGGGCACAGCACCCTGCCCCTGGGAACAGGCCAAACACAATGAAGCACAGGGCTGGTGGGACCAGCTACAGGCCAGCACAAGGGGTGCAGGTGGGGCCAGTCCTTCTAGTGACTGGGCAGGTCACAGGTCAGCACAGCAGCAGCAGTCCAAGGTGGTTTCCTGGTGAGTCCATTCATCAGAGTTCTGTGTCCAGTTTCAGTTCCAAGAGTGTTCAAATTGTGGGGAAAATTCCCCTGTACTTATAGTCAGTTCTTACAGAGTTTCACCATGGTAGGGAGAGGAGGTTCCACCCAGTTACAACTGGTTCTGGGAGTGCACCCTCTCTCCTTTCAGCACAGGCTCCAAACATCAGTGGGGGGTTAACGATCCTATTGTGTGAGGCCAGGGCACAGTCTTTACAAATGCAGGTGTGCCCCGCCTCTCCCTTCTCTCAGCCCAGGAAGGCTTTACAATATGTAGATGCACCTCTATGTCACCTCCACCCTCCCTGTGGTCAGGCTGTCTGAGAAGTATGCACAAAGCCCCAACTGTCAGTCTGCCCAGACGTTGATTGGAGGCAAGCTGCAAAACACCAAAGTTATAAGCACAGATAAATGCGCACTTTCTAGAAGTGGCATTTCTGTGATAGTAATAAAAAATACACCTACACTAGTAAGCAGCATTTCCTACCACTGTCACAACCATACCAAACATGCCTACGCTACCCCTCATAAATCCGACAATACCCCTTACACTTAAGGCAGGGCATTTCCAATGCAATCCTATGAGAGGGCAGCACTCACAGTAGTGAGACACCAAGTTAGGCTGTTTGTCACTACCAGGACAGGCCACGCAACATGGCACATGTCCTGCCTTCTACATACATGGCGACCTGCCCAAAGGGCTAGCTAGGGCGTACCTCAGGGATGACTTACATGTAGTAAAAGGGGAGTTCTAGATCTAGCAAGTAAATTTAGATGCCAGGTCCCTGTGGCAGAAAACTGCACACACAGGCTCTGCGCTAGCAGGCCTTTGATAGGTTTGACAGGCTACTTCAGTGGGTGGCGCAAGCAGCGCTGCAGGCCCACTAGTAGCATTTAATTTACAGGCCCTGGGTATAGGGATACCATTTTACAAGGGCCTTATAGGTAAATTAAATATGCCAATCAGGTAGAATCCAATCATACCAAATTTGTAAGAAAGAGCACATGCACTTTAGCACTGGTTAGCAGTGAAAAAGTGCTCAGAGTCAAAACGTCAGCCAACAAAGGTCAGAAAACTAAGGAGGCAAAAAGCAAAAAGTCTGGGGAATGACCCTGTAAAAGGGCCAGGTCCAACACATATGAACAGTAATCTGCATGGCGGGGGTTTATTTTCCACCCAACCTTGTGATGGTGTAGCGCTGACCGCTGGGACTTCCATAAATTAAAGAGTAATACCTGGATTCTTTGAACATTCTTGTGCTTCCAGTGAATTTCTAAATCACCATGGGGTCTGTTATCTTTACAAGCCCATCCCTGTACCAGAGCTTGGCCTGTTTCCTAATCTGATTTAAACGTGTCAACTTTTGCCCAAGTCAGGCCTGGATATATGCGAGGAGATTCCTTTCCTTCCCTTTTCTCAGCAGTTAACCAGTCACTGTCCAAATCTTCCTCCTCTTTCTCTCGTGAAGAAACTTTTTTCTTCCTTTCTTTACCTTCTTTCTGCATCTGTGGCTGGCCCTGATTCACTTGTTTATTATCTTGATTGTTTAATTTCCTGCTGCCTTCCTTTCTGTCCAACCCTCGCTTATGGTATATTTCCCACAAGCTTTTGATATCTATCCCTTCAATCTGCTTCTTGTTGACACCATCCTTCAGTAATGTCGTAATCATGTTTCTCCTAGATACTCTGTTATTATCTGTGCGACCCTCAGACCTCAAGGCTCTCTCAGGTTTTGTCCAGCTTCCAAGGTCTCCTAACTCCTGAACTGCCTCAAGCACGTCTTTCAATGCCTGCCCTGTCTGATTAATTAGGAGAGTATTTATTACCTGCTTGTAAGCTGGAGAAGCAAGGCAAATGATTTTATTTTGCACTGACACAGAAAGCGGTCCATCAAACAGAATGCAGCACACATAGAAAGAGGATCAAATGGGGAGAAATAAACATATTTCTCCCCGTTGCATCATTCTTATCCCACACCCGAGGTGGCATAGGAATCTGACGCATTCCCATACTTGTAAATCTGTGTTTGTGTCAAATTCCTCGTGGGTCCATAGGTGTTGCGTGGGGACACCCCAAGCAACACCCATGGAACGCCCCTTTCACGCAGCGTTATGTGTGAAAGGGGTCCATATTTACAAGGCAGTGACAAGCCACACAAAGCGGCTTTGCGTGGCCTTGTTAATAAGGGCTGGAACGCTGCACCACTGGAGCTTCAAAAAAAATGATGCCTCGGTGGTGCAGTGTATCACTAGGACTTGTAAATGAAGCCCAAATTCTTTGTTTCAGGTAATGTTTTCTATAGCAGGTAGTAACAAGTGATGTCTCTAACTGGAGCACCCAAAACATGAGTACAGTCATGCATGAAGTCCTTTCACCTGATAGCCATCAGTTTTTGGAGTAGCACATATTGGAGAGGCAAATAGGTAGGCTCTGCCTTGATGATTCCCTCTGAACAACAAATGAGACTGCAGTCTCCACCTTCCTACACCCTGCTTCAAAACAAATGATGGAGCATAGGAAGAGACCAGCAGCAGGCCTCAGCTGAAAAGGTCACTGCTGCAGAACTAAAGCAGCCTTTTCTCTGCATCCTCGCACACCTTACTGTTTGACAATAAACCCAAAGCTCAGGAATATCAGCAGTACACTTTGTCAGTCAACCTCCATTTTGGATCATGGTTTACCAAAGGGTGATTCAAAATGGATCCCACTGGTTCCACATTCACATCCTTTCATTCACAATGAAGTTTCACTGCCATCACCACAGACTTACTATGCACACACCACTTACTCAGAGATGTGTGCTCTGGGTCGGGATCATGCCAGCAGAAATTTACAGAAGTAAGGTTGGTAGGCATATTTCTTCAAGAACAGGAATAAAGCCTGCTCTGTACAATAGATTAGAAAATTGAATGCTTCAAGCATTGCTTCATGGTTATGTCACAGGTCACGGACAGTAGTCCACATGCTTTAACGTAGTGGTGGTAAATAATAAGCTTTTGTGGTTTTGTTCCATGTGTCAAATTTTAAACCTTAAGCATTGCACATATGATGTTCCATCATTAATGGCCATTCCACCATCTGTTAGATGTGGTTGTATGACTACCTCTTTTGGAATCGGTTCTGCTTACACTATATCTTACTGGTGATCAGGTCTGTTGGTGATCAAGCTGAAAGCCAGGACTGTTGGCTGTAAATTTGTTTAGAAGTCGTACTGTGCATCACATGCAAATGAAACTTAGTGGATGAAGAGGTTTACTAGTACGGCAGGCTTAGCGCACACTGCATTGCAGACAGCCAGATCCTCAGATCTACCATCTCAAGTAACCAGCTGTCAGTGAGAGTTCCAGAACTCGGAGCCCATCAACGCGTACACAAGGAACCAAAGCATGAAGACAAAATGAGGACTTAAATTTGACTTAAATAAATAAACATAAAATAAATAAAATGTGCATGGCAAGACAGCCATCTCTTATATGAAGTCCTAATAATTTACTGCTCTCAACATTGGGAGGAAGATGGTGTGGGGTGGTGAGGTGTGAGCTGTGGGCTTCAGAGCTAGAGGAACCAGGTTCGAGTCTCTGGTCAATATTCTGTGATTCTGGGCAAATCACTTAGGGCCTGATTTAGATGTTGGCGCTAATGGTCCCACCGTTGGTTGTCTGACTGAAAACCTACCCGCTGCCATGATGGTTCCCCCCGCTGCATTTAGATGTTGGCGGTCCCATAGACTTTAATCCGCCCAAGTCCCGCCGACTCCTCAATGGAATCCCATCAACCGCCTCAGCACCATAGGAAAGAGTGGCTGACCACAAAGATTCAGTCTCACTTATCGCCAAGCAGATTTAGATGTGTCATACCGCCATGCAAAAAGTGGCAGTCCAACCTCCACTTGTGACTTGGCGGATTGGGGGGAAAGAGGGTGAAAACTCACCTTTTCTCCTGATTCAACTTCAGTTTCCAGCTGTACATGCTGGACAGAACCCTCCGTCGCTGCTGCCACAGGACCCCGGAGAAAACACAAATCCCCCTGTCACTGGCCACGAAGGTAGGCAACCTGCATTGGCTGTGTACGGTGAGGGGTCACTGCACATGGGCATGGGACCACTGCAGACATGTACATGGCACGAGTGGGGAAACACTGGTACACAACACATATCAAACACATACACTACTGTCATTAGGGAGTAGGTATTCATTGCCAAATGAATGCTGACACCACAATGATGGTACATTCACACTTGTCAACTGTGCCGATGTGTGCACATTGCAAGGGGACCTATACGCCTCATGTTGTGCTTCAGCTGTGTGTGTGAGTCAGTACATGTATGTGATGTGGTTGCTCTTCACCTAAGAAGATCAGTTTCTTTGCCGAGGCAGTCGCTTCCAGTGAAGCCTGCAGACATACGTCAATCAGGATTGCCTAAAAGAGTGCCACATTTTAACCCCTTCTCTGACTTAAGTCATCCTGGCTCCACAGTGAATTATTTTATGGTCTGTAGGCATCTTGAGTCTGTCTCACAAAGGACCAGAGAGTACGTAGAACAGAAGGACATTATAAAAAGTGGATCGATGCGAGGCGGCGCGCGTTCCATTTCTGTGCATTGGGATGTATGTGATTGTACATTAACAGACCCCCCTTTATCCCAGCCACTATCAGCTTCCCTGTAATGGGGGCCATTTAAACAGAGCATTAGACCAGTTAGGAATGTGAATGTTAGGCTGTCGAGAAAGTCTTGTAAGAGATACTCCCGCTGAGGCTGTTAGCAGCAAGCAATGGACAAACTACTCTAGGGACCTCAAAGTGATTATTCTATCTGTTTAAAGTGTATGCTTCTAATGGAAAGTATGTGCAAGGTAAACTCTCTCCGTTCAAGGTAGAAGGAACTTTCAGCACCAAAGCCTTAACGGGTCCATCTGGTGACTGATGTCTCAAAAGTCCAGCAGATGTAATCAAAGGAAGCAACATTCCAGAAAGCCTATTGTTCTTGAATGATAGTGATGCAGGATTTGGTAAAGATAACAGTTTCTTCAATTTTCACCACGTTTTCTCAACATTGCTCTCATTATTTCCCTTTAAGATTTCACCAATTATAGGTAGTGTTCCTTCTCTCCGTTCCCTAAAAAATTTAACCATATAAAATGCTATTAGAGTTATAATGCATTTGTTTGTTTAGTAATATTTTTAGAGAAATGTCCTGTTTTGCATACACCATGTATTCGTATTTCTTTACCAGTGTTATTTTCCTTGATTCATACCTGTTTTTTTATTGTACCATTTCTCATCTTTATGTACTTTTCAGTGTTTTGCTGTATTTATTTATGTATGTCAATTTTCAATAAAGCACCTTTAAACTAAAAAAAGATAACAGTTTCTTTCCTCTTCATCAAATGGATACTTTAAAACATGACTTGCTGGAGACTAGGCATTGGCTCTCAGGTGGTACTTTCTGGCTCATTGTTCTCATGGGAATGGGGGAGCTGCCCCTGTGAGCTGCTATTACAAATTTAACAAATTATATATATAATTATATATCCCAGCAGATGGTGGCCAATAGATTGACAAAGTACTCCAGGCTTATGCAATGCCTCTGAGCTAAAGCTGAATAATTTATGCCACAGGGGGAACATTACCAAAGAACAGATCCCTAGAGAAATGTGCACTTGCCTAAGCAAACATGATTTCAGTTGGATGCAGTGGTGGCATGCAGTTGATTATGCCATTTGCTAAATACGTGAATTAGGAAAAATAATTGATTTTGTTTACCAGGTAAATAAAGAATAATAACTGGCACAAGCTGATAATGTTAGATCCCAAAAATGAATTCCACAATGAAACCAGGATCAGTTGGACTTTTCCCCATAGAAATGCATTATATCAGAATACACCCAGATGCCGGCATGAGGGTCAAGTAGAAATCATTTGTGACTGTGAACTGGAAAATTCACCATTGATGATCGAAGCTGAGTTATATATTGTTTGTAAACAGTGAAGTTACACTAGCACATGGCTCAGTGAGGGATGGGCAATTAGGAAAGACTGCAACGTCTCTGACGGTCAGTAATATTGATCGCCCATGCCTGCCCTGGATATTTTTAAACCAAAACGGAATCGATTGAGTAAGATGAAAAGGTCATAAGCAGTCTTAAATAGGTGGTGGGATATTGTGTTTCATCCCTCATGTTTTGAATTCAATCAACGGTGCTTTCGTGGTAGAATAAAGGAACCCAGCAGGTCATTAGAAGGGATGGGGGGAGATGACAGATACAGGTCTGTAGTAGGAGCCATGAATCCCCCTAAAGGAGGGGACACTCCATGTCACATTAATGGTTGACGCTGATTGGCTAATCTCCATTCGGGAAAGCTAGTCATTAATGGTGACTGCTGAAAGTTCATTGGTTGAAACATTTTTATTTTGATTAGGTATGCTATTATCCAGGCACTGTTTTAGAGTGCTTCCCAGCGCACTCTCCTTCTTGTTGCTGGGGCTCTAATCTGAGAGATAGTTTAAGTGGAACAAATGATCACAGTAAAGGCAGACCAAGTATAAAGAATCAGTTGTTTGAAAGGCCCTGAGAGGCCACAGAAGCAAGCATGGCAGCTGAAGGGGATGGACAGTATCCATGTAACATCCATGTTAGGGCCTGTGGTCCCCCACCCAAGGAGTGCCAAGAGTTGCATGTTCTCAGCGGCACATGCAAGGTCTGGGCTCCTCCTCGTTCCAGTTAGTGCAGGCTTGCCCCCATATGGTATTCTTTGCCAGAAAAGAGGGTAGCCGACGCCGTCATTGCATTGTCCTCTTCCAGCGAGGAGGGTACCCAACCCTGTCATGGTCTACCAGTATATTAGGCTGTGTGAAAGAGGGCTTTAACTTTTCTTTACACTTCTGCGGCTCTATGCTTGCATGTGTGCCGATTCTGCTCAGAGTGCCTGTTTGTGTGTCTGTGCCTCTCTGTGTCTGTCTGTGTCACTGTACCTGTGTGTGCATGTGTGCATGCATGTGCTTGCCTGCGTGCTGCATGACTGTTCCTGGTCATACCATTTGCATGCCTTGTGATTAACTGTCTCTTCAGCCTTTCTCTGTTGCTACTTCTGTGTGCTGACGCGCGTGTGTGTGTGTGTGTGAAGTGCGTGTGTGCATGTGTGGTATATGTGTGTCTGTGTTGTAACCTGGCCTCTGTCTGTATGTTCCTTTTGATATGGCTGGCTGTGTGCGGAAGCCTGTGTCTTGGCCCATGTGTAAGGCTGTTGAAATTAACAATGCATATTTTGTAGAAATTGGGCAAATGTGTCCATTTCTGCAGCATTGTGGACATTGGTCAGATATATGTGATTACTGCTACGATGTGGAAATTGTAAATCTATGCAATAGTGTGACATTCTTTGAATTAAGCAAATGTGCACAATAATGAAGCATTGTGGAAAATATATAATTTGCCACAGTGGTGTGGAAACTAAACAAATATGTTCATTATTGTCCTCTCATAGTGATCAACAAAGGATGCCACGTTGTGTTCACCGATGATGAATTCCGTGACCGACCTTTCAAGTCATGGCTGCAGTCACATTTCCTTCAAGGATGTCCAAAAGAGAGCTGTACATTTAAGCAAATCCTAAGAAACAGGATCTCTTCTTCCGAGCTGTGGAGCCGATTGTGCATGCTCAGAGAATAAGAGCATATGGCAAACACGTGCACTGTCATAGCACTGTGTAAATTGGCATCTGTTTATATTTCTGTGGCATTGTGGCAACTTAGCAAATTTGTGCCCTCCTATAACATCGCGGAAACTGGTAGCCTGTGTGCATTACTGAAGCACTGTGGACACTTACCAAATATGGGAATTCCTTTACAAATGTGGAAAGTAGCACCTGTGTGTATTAAGGTGACACCGTGGACTGTGAGAATCGTGAAAACATAGCATGAACTGAGCCTCTGTGCCTGTATCAGAAACATGACATGACCTGAGTCTCTGTGCCTTCATCATACTGTAGTCATGGCGTGGCCTGATCTGCTGTATTTGCATCTAAGTTGCGGTGTGACCTGAGCCACTGTGACTGCATGGATGGTGCAATCTGAAGTTTTTGAGCACCCTGAAACTGTGGCAATGATCTGAGATGTAGCTTCCCACCAGCAAGGGAGTCCATTGTGGGGCTTTCCCTCCTGACTGAACTTGACCTGTGTTTGATCCACCATCCGTTACCTAATCGACTCGGCTGGGCTGCACCTAGAACCCATCGGACCAGTTGTGTGTGATCCAGGGTGTTCCCCAAGTAGCCATCCCTGATAACCAAAAGCAGCTGCATCACCTGAGTCGCGACACCTTGAAGAGGCCGAGATCAACAGCAGACTCATGCTCACCCAGAAGAAGGAGAGCGGGTGAGTAGAGAAAAGAAGCCCGATGGCTGCCTCAAGTGCTGACCTGAACATGAGAGATTTGTGGGGAGAGAAACAGTGAATTGTGAACAGACTGTACACAGTTCCAAGAACACAGGAATAATTTGTACCCCATTCTCATCATGTTTGATATTGCCCCTGGGTGGAAACAACCTGGACCATAATTTGTGGACCAGGGCCAATAAAAGGAACAAGGCACACCTGTCCTCTGGTGCCCCAAACACTAAAATTGGATCTTGCAGGCTCTCTGTTGTATTTAGTTTGCTGCACTAAAGTACTTTTCTTCTTGAAATCCAATCACTGGGTTGAACAATCATTTATTGCAGTAATGTATATTTGTTAAGTGCTGAGCTTGAGCACCCCTTCACTACCTCCCTGAGAAACCTATGTCTGCGCACCATTACTACCACTGAAAGTCAAGTGCTAAAGGGGTTGTATTTGGCCCAGAAAGCAGAGCCATAATAGGACGGTTAAAGACCAGCAACAAACTTCTGAGTGCCTGAAGCCCATGTTTGTCCCATGAACTCCTCACCGACACAGTCAGACTAATACAAAAGGCCTGATTCCCCCCACTGAAGTTGGAAAAAACACGTTTTGGTGGTCTACGCCATCCCTAAATAGTAGGGATAGGCACACTCTGTTCATTGTTTAGTAAATGATCTACCATCAGTCAATCAGAAGGGTCTAACAACCAAGAACCATTAAGAACGGCTGATGGCAACCAACTGCATTGTTGAACAGCCTGCCTTTTAAGGTTGTTTCAGCATTTCTAATTAACTGCCGTCAACCAATCAGAATGGGTCACTGTGGATAGACACTTCTGATTGGTTAATAACACCCCTTCACCAATAGCTCTGCCCCTGCTCCCCATACCATCACAGATTCTTCTGTGACTGAAGGATAGAACAGGCTGGTAATCTCGCAGCATTTTATGACACCTTGAGAGACTGCACCACTTTGTGCTTTTTTAGGGTCCAGCCTGCGACAGCATGTGCTAGTGCATGTGCCTTGCTAGCAAGACACTCTTGTATACACAAAGGGCTTGGAGCCCGCCCATTGTTTACCATTTGTCTGCTTCTGCGTCACTCTTCTTAGTGGCCATCTTAATTGGCCAGTGCAGTGGAAACGTCACTTCTAATGACTGCCGTTGAGCAGGGACCAAGCACAGATTGATTCAACGTAATCAGTGCCGGTCCGTACTATTTCTTACCGTTCCCACTCCCCCTGCATGCTGCTCACTTCATAGTCCTTTTTTTTCTTGCTTCAATTTCGAATAGAGGCCAATGCGATCCAGCAGCTAGTCCGGTGACACCTGTCCCCTCAGCAATAATTATTATCTTATTTTGTAATTAATCCTCACTTTGTAATTTTTCAAGGCCAGGGCAGGACTCGTGGCTGACCTCTTGCAGGGGAGCTTTGTCATATGAGTATGCAGACCCACACAGACAGTAGAAGACCTCAGTAGAAGACCTCAGACGAACGAACCAGGTAACGCAGCCATGAAATGATGTGTGACTTTAATTACAGTTTTCACATGTAACTTTAGCAGGAGTCCCTGTGGTCACTGCAAGGGCCCATAGCGCTGTCTGTAGCCTGTGCCCGCCTAGAGTAAAAAAAAAAAAGCCTACTTAAATACTTTCTCACCCGTTCTCAGTATCTAAACATGCCAACCTCAAGTAAAGTAAAACAGTGCATAGCTTCATAGGTGAATACTTTTACAACACTTGAAAATTAGGAGAGATTATGGGCCTGGTTTATATCTTGGGGGAGGGACTACTCCATCACAAACCTGATGGCTATCCCGTCCGCCATATTAACATCCCCATGGGATATAATGGGATCATTATACGATGAACGGGATATCTGTCAAGTTTGTGATGGAGTATTCCCCTCGGCCGAGATGTAAATCAGGACTTAAGTCTGTGTAAATGGTTATATCATATATATATACACAGGGTCATGATTTAGACGTAGCAGTGTACATCAAAATGCACAAATCCATGTACATACGTATTACAAAAGCTTATCTTCAACATTGCTCTACATATAATATTTTAGAGTGACTGGCAATGGCCAACACACTAAGATATATCACATATTTCTCAGATGCTTTAGTGTGTTAGAAACCTCACTGAACAATGAAAATCATGAGACAAGTATGAGCTATAGTACAAGGAAGATAAATGGTAGATAGTTCATAACCTGCCTAGGCCGTTCGGGGTGCTTAGTCGTGGTGTTGTTAACTACCAGAAACTTGGTGTAGTTGTTGTAACATTCAGGTATGCATTCTTGACATAAGTTTAGGAGACCCCGGCTTGCGTGGGGTGCCTGTTCCTGCAGTCATCATTTTGTACATATAACTGCCTGGAAACGCTGGAGATGATGGACAGTGCCTTCCCCAAAGATCTCCGAAGGCCGCACTCAACCCTAGAACAAATACACATCATCGCAGACGCTTATTGATCCAATTACTTTGCTTCGATCTGCAAAGATGACTGACTCCAGTGCCTTGCAGCCTACTGGAGAGCAGTAACTGGCAAATACATGTATTTATAGATATGTGCTTGAAGAGACCCATACCACTGACATGCTCGCAGGACATGCTGGGCATAGATCAGGTGCCAAATAAATACCACGAACCCTTGAACTACCAAGACAGTAGTGATTCTTTTGGCAGGGGATCCATAACAAAGCGAAAGCACAGCACTAGCCTTAGCACAGTCACACGACATGCAGGGGCATATTTACAAGCCCCTAACACCACCGAAGCATAACTTTTTGTGACGCTCCGGTGTGCACTGCGCTCTATTTACAAGGCGGAGTTAAGCCACTTTTCGTGGCTCAACGTCACCTTGTAAATATGGCCCCTTAACACACAGCACTTTGCGTGTAATGGGCGTGCACTGGGTGTTGTTGTGGACATTCCACAGCAGCACCCATTTGCATTTTGACACTGCCCCAGATTTAGAAGAGTTTGCAAACCTGAGGCAGCACCAAAATCTAACGCCACCTCAGGTGTGGCGTTAGCATTCCACAAGAATGAGAAATGCTTTAATTTCTCCTAGTTTTTGGCTCTTTCTATGTGTGCTGCACCACTACTAATAAATATGCCCTGCAGAGCTTTTGCCCTCCAGTGCACACTCACAGTCCCTCTAGCAGACGCAGGCATTTGGAAGTGTTAAATAGTACATGGGTCAAATAAGATCCACACATGAATTCTGTACAGTCCCCATGGCTGCAGTACATTGGATCCAGTAAACCTTGCATGTTTTTCTTGAGTGTGACTTTAGCAGCCGCCCACCAGCCCTCTGTCCTTGTTGCTCATTGCGTCTTCCCCTCCTACCAATAACACTCCTGTTGTCCATGTTACCCACCCCCATCTACCATAAGAAAAAAAGCTGTGAAGCGCCCAGCACTGGCAGGCAGTTTAATAGCACTTTTTTAATCTCACTGCCGTCTATCATTATCAGTGTCACCCATTCCTTAATACCGTCCCTCCTGCTGACCATGTTGTTCACCCCCACCCGCCATAAAAAATCAAATCTCTATTACGCAGCCAGCACTGGCTGTGTCACAGCACTTTTTTAATAACTTTTAGCCAGGCAGCTGCGATGCTCTACAACATGGCTAAAAGACATTGGCAAAGCCGCTTGCGCTTGCATAGGCGAGACCAATTGGCTTTGCCAATGCTTGTTTGTCCACTAAAGGCATCTGGGATCAGAGCAGTGCAATTTGCAGTTTCACCCCGAGATTCGGTGCTGCTTAATAGGAAATTACAAAAAAACAATACCCAGCCCTATTCATAAATGTAAATAATATGCAATTAAAATATCTCACACTGCTTCTTGCAAATTAACAGGTGGCACAAAAAGAAACCTTTGCAGCTCACAGTATTAGTGTATAAGCGGTCAAAAATGCAAAGACATTTCTCAAATGTTACATGTAGAGGAAATGACTAACAATAATTATCTTCATGCATAGCAATGACATGAAACCTCTCTACTCATTACTACGTAAATGCACAGCCATGTACCTCAGTTACTTGCAAGTTAATGGAAAATGTATTCAGCTGTGGCCGATTCAGTTGGCTTCCTACTGCCGCTGAAGTTCAAATGAAACACCTAACGTGGATTCGTGGCAGATTGTAATGTCATTTAGAAATTAATTATTTTATTAAAATGCAGTTTTTATCACATCTGTGTACGCTAAACGGAAATGTACATACAAGGGCTATATCGCCGCTTGTCACAAGTCCCCATTCACAAAGCCATTTCACCTACATTGAACCTAGGGCCACAAATAGTATGGCTAAGGAGTGCTGATTCTGGTTTGGAATTAATAAAACATCCATATGCATTAATCAAATGATTTATTGACATGTACAATTAAATTAGCATGGTGTAATTTTATGTCGGAGTAAATTGGTTGCTGTGTGTGGGAAGTTAGCATTCCAAGGAAGGAAGGATATAGAAGGTTAGAGAATATAGACACATCTGTCAATGTGTGGGCATTCACCTACTCTTCCGCTACCCACTTCCTCCCTGGCTGCAGTTTAGAGATCTGTCAATGGATGAATGAATATCTACCCATGGTGGTGATTCACCCGAAATTGGTGATTACTTATGGGAGGGGATTTCTCCAGGGAGAAATATACGTTTCCCGTGAAAATCAATAATAAGATCAGCAATTGTAAATGTACTTTGGCTAAGCATCTACACATTTATGACAGTACATAGGCCCTCATTACGAGTTTGGTGGTTTTTACGAGTTTGGAGGTTTTCAGCAAGACTGCCATGTGAAATGGCGCCACCGTACCGGCAGTGGTGGCAGAACAGACACCGCCGTATTATGAGTCACGAAAAAACACAAACCACCCAAATACAGACACAAAACCAACATCGCCAGGTCAGCCCACTGCGAAGGAGTGACTGATCAACCGCTGGCCCCACCAAGCCAATGCCATTCCAGCCGTCATATTATGAGGCAACCTCCAGCACATCGGAGCATGCACGGTGGAAAACGTTGGCGGTTCGCATCACTGCGGAACAAAAAAGGCACTGCGGAAAGTAGCCAACACCACATTGGCCAGTTCAAATAACCCACACCTGTTAACCATACACACACCATGCAAACCTGACCACACCACCATACAACACCCTCCCACCAACAATCCCTTGCGTCAGATCCGAGCAGCCACACTCAACACGAAGCATACCCCAAACAAACATCACACAGCACACACTGCACAAATCAACACCACAGCCCACCAGCACACACAGCCAAACACCCCCACATCACCACACACCCCACACCGTACATGCACACACATAACCACTACACAACATGCCATGTCAGTTCACCAACACAGCTCCAGGTACAGCAAACATCCATAGTCAAAAAGACAGAGTTGTGTCAGAGGATCGTCGAAAGGGTCAACGCAGTTGGCACATACCTACGCACAAGGGATGACATCAGAAAGAGGTGAAATTACCTCAGGGGGAAGGTCTGATCCATGGCATCCAGGCAGAAGACAGCCGGAAACAAGACTGGCGGTGGGCCCCCACCTCCTACCCTTCAGTTGACATCCTGGGAGGAGAAGGTCCTGGACATATTGCATCCAAAGGGCCTGACTGGCATCAGCGTAGGGCTTGACTCTGGTAAGTCAGCAATACCCCCCATACGCCAACCAGCCATGCCCAACATGGCTCCCCAACACTCCCCAACCCACTGCAACCCACCCCACTGCCCCTGTCTCAAACAACCCACACCCCTCCTCTGCATGTCACCCCACCCCACTCCCACCATCCCTACAAACACCCCCAATGCATGGATGTCAACCACATTGTGAAGAACCACAATCCTAACCAAATAAATGTCTGCAGTGCAGCAGCTGTCATTGCCAGCACTGGGAAGCCAGTCGAGCCACTGCATGCATCACAACAGGGAACATAAGAACTACAGTCACACAACTTACATCTACCGTACCCCTGCCGCTGGCACCCTGCAGAGAATGCCCGGCTCAGACAGCCCTCTCCAGGATGAAGGCCCCACTGGATGTCTGGATGAGGACGACTTGCCTGGGCCATCTGGGGACACTGGACAGTCCACCAATGGCACACCCACCCTGGACACTCGGACACCTCTACCCATGTGGCAAGCACATGAGCCAGACCCTGCACCCCATACCTCTGCCCCAGGGACCCATGAATCAAAGGTGTGCCCCATAGTACAGAGGCCAGATACTAGGTCACCCACCCTAGACAATGAGGCTCTGCTGCTACTGGGAGTGGGCACACTGTGCCAGTGGAACAAGCATAGGGGGCCAGTGGTAGTGGGAGGGGAACCATGAGCCAAGGGACAGGACAGCCACACCAACTGACTGCCCAGGAGGGCCTCAACCAGGTCCTGGGTGTATACCAGCACACCCCGGACACAGTGGCCCAAATCCTCAATACTGTGCAGGAGACACAGCGGCTGCAGGACCAATACCATCAGGAGGCCATGCAGCAGTGGCAGGCCCACAATACCACCATGGCCTCCATAGTAGGGGTGCTCAGGGACCTGACCACTGTCATTCGTGAGTCCACCACCAAACATCAGGCCCCTACCACTGGCCACAATACCTGTACAACTGCACAGACATCAGAGGGGAAGCAAAATCCCGGGAGGGCGGACGTGTAGCAGGCAGTGGCTGGACATATGTGTCAATGGAGGAAACAGGCCAAGAAGGGACCACAGAACACCACAACATTGTCCTGAAGTAGAGCAAGACAGAGACAACAATCACTGTAGGCATCACAGATGCCAACTTCACACAATTGCATAGTAGGAACAGGAATCCATTGCAGATATGTCAGTCATGTCTACAACCATATGGCCAGTACTTACACACAATAACAACACTCATCGACCCAATGGTCCAACCCGCACAGCACCCAGCGCCAGACCTGACCCCATACCCACTGCCACAAACAACAATGTAACACTGCCACCCAATGTCGAATCCCAGGATAGATGCTGCTCACATGCAGTAACCCTGTGTGGCACACACATTGCACCTGCACTGCCAGCTCAGGGAACATACTACGTACAGATTGATGGCACCAGTGCACCAGCACAACAGCAGCCTAACTATGGCCCTGACCTTTACACTGTGACTACCTAAGTCATAGGCACATGTGATACCCCGCCAAGCCATCAAGAATATGAGCTGCAACCAATAGCGTCAGTGGTCACAGACAACAGGTGGCATCAGGGACAAGACAGACAGTTGCAGAGGATACTACACAGTTTACACAAACCTGCAACTCAGCCAAGGTAATGTTGAATCAGCTCTGTCCTGGAGTCAGCTGCATCCACGTCATCCTCCTCCTCATCACTCCCCATATCCACTTCATCAGATACTGGCACAGCTACCCCCCTCGTCTGCATCCAGCAACAGGATGTGGCACCTCAGGGCCAGATTGTGCAGCATGCAGCAGACCACAATGATCTGGCACACCTTCTGTGGGTTGTAGAGCATGGAACCCCCAGAGACATGCAAACAACGGAACCTGGCCTTCAGCAGACCAAAGTATCTCTCAATGACCCATCTGGTACAACCGTGGGCCTCATTTTAACGGTCCTCTGCAGCTGAGGTTGGATGCCTTGTGTGTGTCATAAGCCAGGGCAGGTTGGGATAGCCAGTCACCTGTGTGTATAGAGGGAAAAGGAATGTCAAAAGAAGGGGGGGATCGGGCAGTGACACAAGAGTCTAGAGAGCTAAGGACCACACTTATGCTGGGGTACATACCGACGAGCAATGCCCGGTCCCTCTGGAGTGGTGCCATCATGTGTGGGACGCTGCTGTTCCGCAGAATGTAGGAATCATGCACAGAGCCTGGGTACCTGGCCGTCACCTGGGAGATGTACTGAGAAATACCACCTGCACATTGACCAAATGAAAGTTCTTGCGGTTTGCGGTTTCTGCGCACCTGTTCATTCCTCCTGGGTGGCACCAGGCAATGTGGGTGCCATCAAAGGCCCTAATCATATATGGGACGTGTGCCACATAGCAGAACGCAGTTTTGACAGTGGGCAATTCTGAACGTCGGGGGAACCGGATGTAGCTGGACATATGTTTCATCAGGGCAGACAGTACATCCCTCAGGACGTTGGGGAACCTGGGCTGTGATACCCCAGCTGCAAGGCCCACTGTGACCTGGAAGGAGCATGATGCAAGGTAGTGGAGGACTGACAACTCCTGCACTGTGGGAGAAATGGCATTGGGATGACCAATGGCAGGCAACAGATCCGGCTCCAAATGGGCCACCAGTTCCATGATGGTTACTCGATTCAGGCAATAGGTCTGGATAATGCGACACTCCTCCAAGGTGGTAAGGTCGACTAGGGGCATGTACACCGGTGCATTCCTCACCCTCAACCATGCATAGTCCCTGGGAAAAGGAGGGAGGTGGTAAAATGTTGTGCAGCATAGACGTATGACGCACTAAATTTCACACACATCACACTTTGTAAATGTAAAATGGTTGCTGCCTGTCTGCATGCATGGAACAGGTGGAAGTGAGATCATCCTGCAGGCATAACACGTCATGGCGGTAGGTGGTCACGACCACCGTGCAACTCACCATTGGCTCACACTGTTGCCAATAGGAGGCAGGAGCCAATGGTGATCGCCGCCGGCGGTGAAGGTGAATGCGCTTATGCTCACTTGACTCCTGAAGCTCGTGCACTGAAGACCTCCACTGTGTGTGCTGCTGTGTACTGACTCTGGTAGCAAAGAATCCGCTTCCTGCAGGAGAGAGGGCCCCAGCTTTTACCAAGGATGAGTTGGAGCGGCTTGTGGACTGGGTCCTGTCCCTGTATGGACAGTTGTGTGGGGCACCAGAGCAGCAAGTGAGCCCATTGTCAATGACCTGTATATGAGTTGTGCGCATGGGGATGGGGCCGTGGTAGGTGGCAGTGTGAATGGAGCATGGACATGGGTGAGGGGCCATGGGCTAAGTTGGCTGACGACGTGTAGGGGTGCAATTGTGATGTGTGCTGTCCACTACTGTCCCAGGGATGCCACTCTACATGACTGTTTTCTTCTGTCTGTGTCACCCATGCAGGTCAGTGCCCATCAGGAGAAGGGGATTTGGTGTACCATCGGCAAGCAAGTGTAAACCTTGGGGGTCCATGCCTGGCGGAGGACCCACTACAGAAAGCGGTGGAAGGAACTGAGATGCTGGGCCCGGAAGACCACAGAGGCCCAGCTGGGGATGTCCTCCCAACGAGGGAAGGGTCCCTGTCAAACCCTGACCCCCCTAATGGCCCACATATTGGCAGTGGCCTACCCTGAGGTGGATGGGCGTTTGAGGGCAGCACAGCAGCCACTTGGGGGTAAGGACTCACTCTCACTTGTGACATATGTTGGCATTGTGGCTCTGAGTGAGCACCATTGGGTAGCTGTGGTGTGGGTGCTAGGTACACTGATGTCCACTATGGGTTGTGTCCATCTGAGCAGGATTGACATCACAGGTGTAAGTAATGCCATGCAGTCAGTGGTAGCGGGGCAGACTCCTTCAATGAGAAACTGTGTGGCTACCTACTTGCTAGATCAGCTTGCCAGCACATAACAATTGGATCTTCAGAGCTGGGGTGTCAGGGCATTTTGATTGGTCCTGGCCAACCACTGTGCCATGGGTGTATCCATGACCTCAATCATCTGGCAGCCACTGCATGTATGGAGGGGTGGGTGCACCAAGTGGTGACAGTGCTTCCTGACAATAGCCAAGAGGGCCTGCCAACTAGCCGTGCAGTATCCTGTTGGGTGTGCAGTGTAGTGGGCAGGTATTACAGAGGTGTGGCGGGTATGACAGATGTTTGCGTCAGTCAGGCCATCAGCGGTTGACTTGTGCATTGTTGCGGTTTCCCCCATGGTGTTCCCAAATTGTAGGATGTACAGAGGTGGGCCTAAGGAATCATGGCATGGCATCAAATGCTGATATTCTACCCTGTGTGACTGTTGTGCTGGCATTGACATCCTGTCTCTCTCTCTCTCCCTCCCTGTCTTCCTCTGTCTTTGTGTGCATCAGCATCATCTGGTGAAGGAGAAGGGGAACCTGCGAGTGGGGAAGCTGCAGCCTACGGGACCCAGGAGGCTGACTCCAGCGGAGCCGAGGGGACCAGTGGGACAGAAGGGAGTGCCATGGGGTAGCCCGGATCGACCACTACATCTTCAGATTCCTCCCCTGATGGCGGCTCCCTGGCAGTGGCGGACCCATCTGGGACCACCCCTGCTCTATCCTTGTCCGCTATCCCTCTTACCAGCACCAACCTCCCTGTAGCTCCCCACCAGGTTGCCAGTGCCCGGTCACCCAAGAGAGTGGCCATCTTCTTCGCCGCAGGCACCTCTGCCCCTGCGCCAGTCATTCCTGCTGCCCTCAATGAGAAGGCTATTGACCTCCTGAGGTCCTTCTCTGTGGGGGAGACAACATCCACACCCTGACTGACTCCCCAACCACCTCCGTCCTCGCAGTCGACACACCACTCACACCTGCAGTCAGCATCACATCAGACACTGTACCTACCCCTTGTGCCCTCACTGCCACTGTCACCACATCTTCTGACCCCCTTTCATGCACCCCATACACCACTGGTGCAGGCACCACAACTGTCAAGACACCCACATTCAGCACATCCACCATACCTGCAGACACCATCCCAACATACACTCACACTTCCTCCTGCCATCTCCCTGCATCTTCTCCCCACCTCCTCCCAGTACATATAGACGTACACAATCACCCACCTAACAGTCCCCCAGCACACACATTTCATACACCCATTCATCTGCACCAATGGCACATCCATGTCTTACAACCATACCCACTCCCTCCACTCCCAAACGTCTTTCTATTGACCTCCCATGTGTCCCCAAAAAAGTTTCCTCCGTGAGTTTTCCCTGTTCTCCACTACTGACCCAGACCCTGTTCCCCCAAGTGCACTGCTGCCCTTCATATTCCCCTGCCTTCCACATCCCAGTCTGCCACTGCCCCTGCCCATGCCCCTCCACCACCTGCCACTTCCGCCCAGTCATGTCCACTGCTTCTGCTGCCAAACCCAAGCCCACTCCCTCCTCTTCCCAGGTCAAGCCCACTCCCTCCACTTCCAAGGCCAAGCCCTCGCACTCCACTTCCACGGCCAAGCTCACTCCTTCCACTTCATGGACAAGCCCAACCCCCACTTGCTAAGCCCCCCAACCCAAGGGCAAGCCCAGGGACCCTCCATCTAAAGATGCCCCTAATAGGTCCCACTCCAGGCCCAGACAGAAGGACCCCCCTCCAAGCCCAAGGACCCCCCTCCAACACCTGTCACCGCTGAGGTGCCTGCATTCCCCATTGATGCCCCTGTCTTAAGGAGGCCTGCACTTTGCAGTCAGGAGTCAAGTTGGGGCATCATCTTGTGTCCAGTGTGCTCAGGGGGCTTTGTATTTTGGACTGGGCCTTGGGCCTGTATGTACATTGGTTTTTGCACATATTTGCAATATATTGTATTTATGCAGCACTACACCATTGGTGTCGTTGTTAACTACCTAGTCCTGGCTTTCATTCATCATGTATGTGTGGTGGTTGTGGGTATTGGTGTGTGTGTGTGTGTGTGTGTGTTGGTAGGGGTGTTTATTTGCATGTGTGTGTGGGCATGGCTTCCCGTGTTGTGTGTGTGTTGTGTGTGTGTGTACTAACGTCGTTCCCTCCAGTGTGTGCTAGGCTGGTGTACTTACGGTTGGTGTCGTGGGCGCCGTCGCTGGTCCCTGATTTGCAAGACCTGGAAGAGGATTGGAAGGAGTTGCAATTCGCGTGCCATGGTGCCTACGGACGTGCCTGTGTTCCTGAAGGTGGGTGTTCCCTTTTATATTGTTCATTTCCGGCAGGCTTTTGGTGGCAGTGGTTCTGCCCCGGAAATCCTGGAGGTGTACAACCTGGTAATATGATCGTGGGATGCTGCCTGACCGCGAGGCTGGAGATGGCTGCTGCCTGGAACGCCAGCCCTTCCGCTGTGGCGGAACGAACAGTGACCTGGCTGTGTTCTGCAGGTACCTTTCCAGGACTTCTTATATGGCGGGCTTCATCGTCGACCCGTGGCGGAGAGGCTGCCAACTCCACCGCAGCGGTACGCTGACCGGCAAACTCGTAATGAGGGCCATAGTGTGCATTTTCAGATCTGTAAATACATATTATTGAGGAAATTGACAACCATGTGTGCTTCTGTGGAAACTTATCAAGCAAGTATGATGTGATACCAGAATATCAAGTTTCAAATATCGTGCCACGCGGTTCCCCTCCCCACCAAAAAATAAAATGTTTGGCTGGGCCAAGGGGGATGTGGTCAGTGGGGCCGAGATTGGCCCGAGGATGGGTGCTGCACAGTCCCCCTAACCCAAAAAAAATTCTTAGGCCAGGCCCCAGGGGATGGGGTGTCAAGGACTGAGACTGGCCCTGGGAGCAGGCAATGCAGCCCCCTCCCCAAAACAAAAAAAATATTAACGGCGTGCCCTGCACTGGGGCCCTAATCAGCCAGGGGAGAGAAGGCTGGGCCCTGGCTGGATGGGGTTACCAGGGCAATATCAGGCCAGGGAGGGGGACCATGTGAACCTGCGGCCAACTCCCACAGCACACTGCTAAAAGCCGTGAGTAGCTTGGGGTTGGGTGGTTGGGGGGGTGGCTACAGAGACTAGCCGCAGGTGAACATCATCGCACACGTCCTTTGGCACAAGGTTGGGTGGTTATAGGAATTTGAAGGCCGCGCATGCTGGTGTTTAGATTAACCTATAGTAATAAAAACTACTTTATGTTAAATTTTTAAAAAATTCAATGAAAAAAGCAAAGGTTACAGGGATGTTATACAGGGAGTGCAGAATTATTAGGCAAGTTGTATTTTTGAGGATTAATATTATTATTGAACAACAACCATGTTCTCAATGAACCCAAAAAACTAATTAATATCAAAGCTGAATATTTTTGGAAGTAGTTTTTAGTTTGTTTTTAGTTTTAGCTATGTTAGGGGGATATCTGTGTGTGCAGGTGACTATTACTGTGCATAATTATTAGGCAACTTAACAAAAAAAAATATATACCCATTTCAATTATTTATTATTACCAGTGAAACCAATATAACATCTCAACATTCACAAATATACATTTCTGACATTCAAAAACAAAACAAAAACAAATCAGTGACCAATATAGCCACCTTTCTTTGCAAGGACACTCAAAAGCCTGCCATCCATGGATTCTGTCAGTGTTTTGATCTGTTCACCATCAACATTGCGTGCAGCAGCAACCACAGCCTCCCAGACGCTGTTCAGAGAGGTGTACTGTTTTCCCTCCTTGTAAATCTCACATTTGATGATGGACCACAGGTTCTCAATGGGGTTCAGATCAGGTGAACAAGGAGGCCATGTCATTAGATTTCCTTCTTTTATACCCTTTCTTGCCAGCCACGCTGTGGAGTACTTGGACGCGTGTGATGGAGCATTGTCCTGCATGAAAACCATGTTTTTCTTCAAGGATGCAGACTTCTTCCTGTACCACTGCTTGAAGAAGGTGTCTTCCAGGAACTGGCAGTAGGACTGGGAGTTGAGCTTGACTCCATCCTCAACCCGAAAAGGCCCCACAAGCTCATCTTTGATGATACCAGCCCAAACCAGTACTCCACCTCCACCTTGCTGGCGTCTGAGTCGGACTGGAGCTCTCTGCCCTTTACCAATCCAGCCACGGGCCCATCCATCTGGCCCATCAAGACTCACTCTCATTTCATCAGTCCATAAAACCTTAGAAAAATCAGTCTTGAGATATTTCTTGGCCCAGTCTTGACGTTTCAGCTCGTGTGTCTTGTTCAGTGGTGGTCGTCTTTCAGCCTTTCTTACCTTGGCCATGTCTCTGAGTATTGCACACCTTGTGCTTTTGGGCACTCCAGTGATGTTGCAGCTCTGAAATATGGCCAAACTGGTGGCAAGTGGCATCGTGGCAGCTGCATGCTTGACTTTTCTCAGTTCATGGACAGTTATTTTGCGCCTTGGTTTTTCCACACGCTTCTTGCGACCCTGTTGACTATTTTGAATGAAACGCTTGATTGTTCGATGATCACGCTTCAGAAGCTTTGCAATTTTAAGAGTGCTGCATCCCTCTGCAAGATATCTCACTATTTTTGACTTTTCTGAGCCTGTCAAGTCCTTCTTTTGACCCATTTTGCCAAAGGAAAGGAAGTTGCCTAATAATTATGCACACCTGATATAGGGTGTTGATGTCATTAGACCACACCCCTTCTCATTACAGAGATGCACATCACCTAATATGCTTAATTGGTAGTAGGCTTTCGAGCCTATACAGCTTGGAGTAAGACAACATGCATAAAGAGGATGATGTGGTCAAAATACTCATTTGCCTAATAATTCTGCACTCCCTGTAGTTAGGGGACAGAATTTTAAAAAACATAGAAATTCACTTAAAAAACAAAGATTACAGTGATTTATAGTTAGGAAATAGAATTTAAAAAAACAGAGAAATTCATTTAAAAAAACAAAAGCTACAAGAATGTTATAGTTAGGCTCGCATTTCAAATGTACAAAACTGTTGAAATTCATCTGTTAGAGTTATCTCAGGTAACTGTAACTCGTGCCCTAAGGTAACTATCATTTGCGCCCCTGCTATGCACTGCTGATTACCCCACAAATGACGGCACTCATTACATCTTTGTTCACTTCAGCGCTAATATCAAGGTAATATTTGGAGTCAAATTGTTGTTGAAAAAACTGTGCATGATGGGGGTGTGAGTTATGGTTACCTTAGGGCATGAGTTAGAGTTACATAAGGTAACTCTAACTGTAACAGGTGAGTTTCTATGGTCTCGTACATTTAAAATGTAAGCCTAACTATAATGTCCCTGTAACCTTTGTTTTTTTACATATATATATATATATATATATATATATATATATATATATATATATATATATATTCCTACTGGCAGTTTAGTTAGATCCCAGTTTCCATAGAAAAAGCGTTTTTTGACTTGCCTATATCTTCACAAAAGTTTCCAAAACAAGTGTAAAGTTGGGTCTTGTGCACGGGATGATCCATCAAGAGAAAAAGGGGGTGGAGTTAAAAAAAGGTGTGCGTCCCATGTTAATTTGTCAGACATATGTGCTGCCACAACTGTGTGACAGATTTACAACAAATTTGGCAAAATGATAGGTTTGGTTCTCAGATCACTCTTTTTTAATTTGGTGTAAATCTGTTTTGTAGTTTTTTAAATATTGAAGGAAAAATACATTTGTATATCTAGGGCCGCAGATCCAGGGAGATCAACTGCTGCAATCTGATTGGCTGCTAATACTTCAAACAAAAATGTAAAAAAAGAAAAGGGGGCAGGGCATGGATACCCTAGCCTCGGTCCAGCAGTCCCTGTGGGATCCACCCAAGGTTAAAAAGCATTTTTTTTTTATAAAATCAGGGAGAAATCTGCAGATTTTACTGTGATTTTAAAAACAAAAAAGCAGTCTCCCATGTTTGCAAATGCTTTAGCCCCTGGGTAGACCAGGTCCTCTGGCCATTGTGGGCTTATAATAGGTGGGGGCACACGGCCCCCCCTCCTAGGGTTTTTAGTAGTTCAGGGGACCACCACCTCCCCAGAGCTATGATTAAAATATATGCACCCTCGCTCTATGGGGACCACCGCCTACCCTGAGCTATGTTTAGAAAGAATGTGGGAGGCTGCATGGCCCCCAGGAACCACCACCTTCATGGACAACATATATAATATGCATTAATCATAAGGGGGGTCCTGAAGACCCCAAGGCACTGGCGACTGGCTGGGGGCCGGCTTCTGCTACCTCCCAAGGTGCCCTCCCTTGGAGGTAGCTGTTTGCTTTTTCTTGGCAGGTGCTGACAGTTCAAATGCTCCCGCCTGTTGTAAGCAGAGTTTTTGCTCCTGCCTGCTGTAAGCAGAGTTTTCAACTCTTTCCCTGCCCGCTAACATGCGGAGAGGGAAAGAGATGAAAACATTGTTCCCGCACACTGGGAGCTGCTATTTGTAGCAGCACCCTGCATGCAGGAGCAATGCCAGCTCCCACAAGAGAAGGGAGCCAGTGGGTCCACTGGGACCTTGATATTCCCCCCACAGTCCCCATAACTTTATACTGAGTGCCTGGGGACCCAGTAACATGGCCAGGCCCATGGGATGGGGTCCCTGGTACTGAAATCAGCCTAGGGAGGGAAGCCACATGGCCCCCTCCCTTTATAAAGAAAGCATTTGGCCCCTGGGTTTGGGAGTGCTTGCTCACCCCCACCCCAAAAAAAATAGCCCTGGGGAAGTGGTGGTCCCCGAAGTGGGGGGGTTCTTCGTGAACCCCCCCCATATTTTTTTTAACGTTTCATCAAGAAGGTGGTCGTCCCCCATACATTTTTCAAATGTTGTTCTTGGGAAGTGGTGGTCCCTAGGAGCACAACCTCCTTAAGTATTTTTATTATATAGGCCCAGGAAGTGGTGGTCCCCAGGGCCCGGGGGGGTCCATGCAGCCCCCTCATATATTTTTTTAATTTTGTCACAGGGAGGTGGTGATCCCCAGGACCAGGGGAGGTCTGTGCAGCCCCTCTAAGTTTCCTTATTATGTAACCCCCTGGGAAGTGGTGGCCCCATGGTCCAGGGGGCCTGCGTGGTCCCCCATATATTTATTTAATAATGTTGCCCTGGGATGATGGTGGTTCCTGGGGCCCAAGAAGAGTTTGCGTGGCCCCCCAAAATATTTCATTAGGTAGCCGCAGGGAGATGGTATGGTGTACTCGGGGCCCATGAGGGCCAATGCGGCCCCCTGAATCTATACATTTAATGTTGCCACCTTTAAGCTCCAAACCCCTTCGGCTGTGCGTGGCATGGGGTTTGGAGCTGAAAGGGGGTTGACCGCAGGCCCTGTGGCCAACCCCCGCTGCTCACGGCCAAAGGACATGCATGGCATGGGTTTGGGTGGTTAGCGGGGGTTGCCCACAGGGCTTGGCAGCAGGCCTTTATGTTATTAAGCAACATAGAAATTCATTGAAAAAGACAAAGGTGACAGGGACATTATACATAGGAAATAGAATTAGAAAGTTCATAGAAATTCATTAAAAAAAAAAAAACGTACAGTTAGGTTCTGAATTTACTCGCACAAAACTCTAACTCACACCCTCCCCATACCCTGCTAATTACCCCACAAATTACATCAGTCATGACATCTTTTATGACATCATTGATAATATCACTGCAACATGCACATTAAAATTATTGATGAGAAAACTGTGCATGGTGGGGGCGCGAGTTATAGTTATATATATATATAGACATTTGGCCGGGACAGCGTGTGTGAGTTGTTCTTTTTGGGCACTTCATTGTTTATTTTCATTTTTATATGGATTTTTCCTCTAGTGCCGTTTATTTATGAAATATTGTTTCAAATAAATGGAGCCAAGGATTTTCTACTTCATTGACGTTTGAAATTGTGCTTACTTTCCATCTGGCACGAGCGTTTGGATATTGTGCAGCCGTTTGTTGCCTAATTAGGTTGCACAGTTTTTTGAATAATCATATATATATATATATATATATATATATATATATATATATATATATATATATATATATATATATATATATATATTACCTACTGGCGGTAGTAGGTAGTGGCAGTTGCCACTAGGTAGTTATAGTTAGGACCATGTTGCCATAGAAAAGGCATTTTTTGACTTGCCTATATCTTTATAATATAATGCCATACCATCCCCTATCGCCAGCAGTGAACCATTATGGTCTTACTTTGAAAAAGCAACAGAAGCATCATCATAAGAATCTGGGCTAACATTCAGTCATCCTCGCAGGTGGACATTTGCCTGGTTCAACATTTTAAAAATTAACAAACACGCTGGTCCGTGTGCTCAACGATCTATGAAAGTTCTCCCTTCAATCAGGGATAGTTCCACTTTCATGGAAAGAAGTGTTGGTCACCCCTCTCTTGAAAAACGCTTGCCTGCACCCTCTAACAATGGCTATTGACCAATCTTGTTACTTCTCCTTTCTATAAAATCAGAGAAGCATTAGTGAATAAACAACTGATTGATGGAATGGAGAGTAATCAACTTCTACAGATAGCGCCAGATGGTTTTAGAAAGGATTGTAGCGCATGGACAGTGTTGGCCAAAGCCACTAACAATATATGTGGCATCCTGGATGAGGGAGACATAACAGCCTCGCTACTTCTCAACCTGTTGGCCACATTTGATCCCACCTCCCACACAACACTTCTGAAGCAGCTGGCAGATATGGGGCTAACAGGAACAATCATTAAATGGTTAACATCCTTTCTATATGAATATATGCAAAAAATCCGCCGAGGTCATTATTGTTCTACAGCCAAATCCATCTTGGTGGTGGTTCCACAAGGCTCAGCTTTCAGCCTAACTAGGTTCAACCTATACAAAACTAATAGATTCTTTTGGCCATGAATTCTTGCCTATGCAGATAGCGCACACATTATTTTAAGACTGGATAGAGATCCAGGGCAATTCTCTTTGTATCTAGCAGAAGTTACAGATTGTATGAGTAAGAATTCCCTTATCCTGAAAGGGGATAAAACCAAAGTTGTCTCTGGGAATCCTTCCCTATGGACCCAGGCATGGTGGTCATAAAAGTTGGGCCCGCCACTAACCCCAGTAGAATAGGTGAGATTGGGAGTCATTTTTTGACTCAAATCCAACTTTTAAACCACAGATAGTTAAACTTACCTCCACGTATATGCATTTACTGAGAGTCATTTGAAAAATCCTGCCATTGCTGCGTCCGCTCTCCAGAATTGCAGTGGTCCGAACTCTGATGCTTTTGTGATTGGACTACTTTGATTACTAGTGGTGGGTCTTCCAAAGTATTTTACTCAGAATTTTCAAGTAATAGAGATTGCTGCAGAATGGATGGTCTTGGCACAAAATCACAAATTATCCATCTCAACTCATCTCCGCCAGCTTCATTGACTGCTAATTGTTAAAAGGAGCCTTTTGAGAATACTATGCCATAAAGCACTCTATATACTGAGAAACAACAACAAATATATGTCCTCTCTGTTTGTCAACCACACATCATCATGACCACTGAGATCAGCATCTCAATGTTTGCGTTCCATCCCTAGATACAAAAATCTTAGACCCATATTTAAGAGGGCCTAGTGTTGATGTGTCTTTAGATGGGCAACAACGCTGCACCAGATTTACAAACTGGTGCAATGCATGCATTCCTCCACTTTGTAACCCCTTGTGCCACCTATTGCCTGCTCCAGACATAATGTATGCAAGAAATGATGACGCTATTGCCCCCTACACTGCGCTATGGTGCACCGTATTTTAAATACGGTGGACACATGGTGGTAGTGGGGTAATAAGGGAAGCAAGGAAAGTGGCGCTGCACTAGGTGCAGTACCACTTTTCTTAAGTCTGCCGCTTAGACCGTGAGGAAGATCGCTCTTCTACCATCTCCACAGCTTGATATGGCTTGCCCCTCTCACTAAGATCTTAAACCAATTTCCTAAGTTTTTGAAAACACCTGAAGACCAACCTATTTGATGTGAGATTATAACAACCCCAGGAATGACCATTTGTGCCTGTATATCCCTCTTTCTATTGAAGGTTGGGTATATGAAATGTCTAGATGCCTCCTGGTTGAGGTTTAAAATGCACTGTAGAAATATTCAGTTCATTCATCCATCCAAACCCACCCATCCATCTATCCATCCATCCATTACTAATTTGAGACACTAAGAATTACAGATGGTTGTAGGTAACTGATTTCTGGTTGCAAAAGTCTCTCCACTTTTGCCTGTTTTTAGATGCAACTTTGACTGACGTGCACTGGGTTCCTGCTAACCAGGCCCCCAGTGCCAGTGTTCCTTCCACAAAACAAGACCTCTGGTCACTTGATCCCCAATTGACCAAGTCTTTGACACCTTTTGTAAGTCTCTTGTAAATGGTACCACTGGTACCTAGAGCATAGGCACTAAAGAGGGTACCTAAGAGCTGCAGCATAACTTGTGCCACTCTAAGGGTCCTAGCACCAAACTCAGGCAGACTGCCACTGCAGGCTGCATGGCAAGGTGCTTCAAAAAGTGAAAACACGACATGGCACACACTTGCGTGCCATGTTCCCTACCTCTGCCTGTAATATTTGTAAGTCACCCCTACAGCAGGCCTTACGGTAGGGGTGCATTATATTACAGGTGAGGACATATATGCATGAGCAAATATGCCGCTATTATGTCTTTGTCGTATCTTAGACATAATAAGTGAACAGAGAAACCATTCTGAATACATGTGCTGGACACTGGTCAATAAGAGTTCACCAGCTACATGATGGCATCACTGAAAATAGGAATGTTTGGTATCAAACATCTCATATTAATAAGCCTTCACTGATTCCAGTGATGGATTTATTAATACATGCACCCAGGGGGTGCATTAGAGGTGCCCCTTAAAAACCTTACAACTGCTAGCAGGCTAACTGACTATTTTTAGCCAGCCTGCCACCAGCAGATGGATTTCTGACCCCCAAGGGTGAGAACTTTTGCTCTTGGGAGGTCAGAAACAAAGCCTGCTCTGGCAGGGGTGTTACTCACCCCTCCCAACAGGATGACCTGTCAATCTGCATTTCAAGGCAGGAAGCTTCAAAGGAGCCCACTGCCTTTGATAGGCAGATCAGCCTTCCCTTAGAAGGGAGATGCCAACCCCCCTTCCCGAGGCCCCATTTGGCACCTGAATCTATGGGAAAATTAGGCATTTTGCAGTTGCAGGCTGGACACACTCCTAGGAATTCCGCCATCTTCTGTTATGGAACTAGGCATTCTGGGACAGGGTGATGGCCAATCCCCAAATGAAGTGGTCATCTGGAGGACGTGGTGACCCCAAGGGTAAGTAGCCTATTGGCTACTACCCTTCACTCCCCTTAAAAAGACCGAAATTCAGTATTTAGGGGACCCTTTAATACCTGGAATTCAGATCTTCACTGGACACAAAAGCAGGAGGGGACAAAAAGCCTGCTGAACAGAGAACCAAGGAGCACGATGGACCTAGTGCCAACCCTGCCAGCTTGCCTGTTCCTCCGACCCATGTGGAGCAACCGACTTGTCGTGCCGCTGCAGCCTCCAAGAAAGTAGGAGAACTGCCAGGGCTTCACAAATTGCCAAGAAGAACTCCCTGGCAGCAGTGGAGGTGCTTCTCTGCATCAGTAGCGAACCATAAAAGAACTATGAGGACCTGAGATCGCCAAAACCCATCAGACATCACCATTGCACCTGAGTCGCTTAGTCCGAGCTGAAGTGGGCCAACATGGTTCCCAGGCCCTCCAGAGATGAAGCCTACCTTGAGTTCACCCACTGTGTACTTCCTGCTGCTGCTAGCAGCCTCTTTCGGCATGGCTCCCCTCAACCACGATTACCCCCTGTACTGGAACTTGACACCAAAAGACATTACTGCACCCAAGCCCCACAGCCTGAGGATAAGTGGGCCAATGGTGTCCCTACATGCCCGAGAACCTCAAGGATCAAGTCGTCATGGGCCTCTCGGACTGACCTTTCAGTCCCAGCTGCTTAAAGTGAATGGGACACCTGACGCCATAACATACCTCTGCACCCGGATGCCACAATGCATCCCGAGGTGTCCTGTTGGTGTGGCCTTGGACCCTGGCCCATGCTTACTTTACCTTGTGGAGAATAGTCCCATAGATCCTATAAGTCGGTGTGAAGTGTCCGAATGCAGTATGTTTTCCCCCCCAGAGTAACATTACCACACCCAAATATTGCACTATGACAACTTTTTGAAAACTGTAAAATTTCCTAACTCGAAAAGTACTCACCTGATTCCGGTGATTTTGCTATAAAAATGTATACAAATGTATGTGTTAGTTTTTATAAATTGGTTTCTTTATTGAGTGTGAGTCTCCCTTACTGCCTATCTGTGTGCATTACATGTTCAGCTTAGCACTACCCTCCAATATGCCTAACTGCTCGCCCACACTACCCCAAAAAAGAGCATCTGGTGTGTCATTTGTGCCTCTGTAATTCCTCTGGAGTTTGCTTTCACTCGTTACACTATATAAAGAGCGAATTTCCTACAATGGGCATAAGCACTAACACTGAGAGGCACTGATTCTGGGATGTCATGGGTGGACTGATAATGATTGGCTAGTTTTCGGGTATGGAGGAGGTACTGATAGTAACTAGCAAAGCCTAAGAGGTCTCTCCAAGGGTTTGGCCTTGATAGGCACAAATTGCAAATAATTTATTTCCAAAGCTGAAGAACCTTTTTAAGAACTGCATATAGTCAATTGCTCCTTTTGTCACTAAATTAACCACATTACGAATTAGAAGATGGAGTTAAATTCCCCTGTACAGTTATTTTTAGATATTATAGAATTTTGAGTGATGTTACAGCACCTTGATGCTTGATAACGCATATGTTGTCACAATGTTCCTTAAAAATAGGCTTGGTTTGAACCCCTAAACTATTCCTGAAAAAGTGCCTTTAAAGTGTAGTTAATTTCAATATCATATTTAGTGATGTGATTGACCAACTGTGCTTTAAAGCAAACATTCACGGGCTGCACAGTTTTGCAACTTGTGCATGCCTGATCATTCACCTTCTATCCTTGATGATAACAGAGATATGTATTGCCATCCATAGAAGATACTAACAGAGAATCCTTGCTGCTCATTGAAGCAGAAACTCCCGGGACTTGATTTACAATAAATCCGCAGAGAAGGATCTATGAAGATTCATGGTGCCTATTTGTAACATTTTGAAATTGACCTGGCTTTCAAGAAGTAAGCCTGGAAAACTGCAACAGTCCCAGGTTTCCAGGAGTAGTCTAGAAAACATTTAAAGCTCACATTAATGCCAACACATATACATTTCAGCAAGACTACATGCACATATTGTGCAGTTAATTCCAGTACACCCAAAGCCACATAATTACTTTCCACATAATTTCACTGCACACCATGCCACATAATTCCACTGCACAATTCCACTCCACACCACACAATTCCACACCACACAATTCCACAACTAACAATTCCAAACCAGCCCACATAACTCCACCCCACACCACATACATCCATTCCATCCCATAACACATGGGTAAAATACATTATCTATTTAAAATGCCAATAGCTCTAGCTCTCGAGATATATTGGCTTTGCCAAAGCTTGCTTAATTTGCCTGCACAGTAGATCATGGAAAGAAGACAGTCGAACTAGATAAAAGGTTCAGCTCTTCACCCTGAACATTGATATATAATGTGTGTTCGGGTTGCCTGCACCTCCCCTAACTGTATAACTGTAAAACAGTCAAGGAACTGCAGTCATAGTTTTTTAGTTAATGGGCTTTCTTTAGTGAATCATAGGGATCTAACCACATGGAACCATTATGACTGGTTGGGAGCAGTCATTCAGAGTTGCTGAACAGTGTCTTGTTTAAGGCTGTTTCAGCAATTCTGATTGCTATCAGACAATCCGAAGCTGTCTGTAAGAAATGGGGTCTCTAGTTTGCAGTCGGTTTTCACCTGGTTCAAGTAGGGACCCTCACTCTAGTCAAGATAAGGGAGATACCTGCTCAGATAACCCCTGCTCACCACCTTGGTAGTTTGGCACAAACAGTCAGGCTTATCTCAGAAGCAATGTGTAAAGCATTTGCACATAACACATAGTAATATCTGAAAACACTAAAAAAGGACACCAGACCAGTTTTATAAAAATAGCCAATATTTATCTGTGCAAAACAAGACCAAAACAATACAATTTTACAATACTGAAATAAATATATGTATTCTGCAAGAGTTAGTCAAAAATACAGTACCTTGAAGTCGATAGCTCCACCTGGGGCTATCACGGTGTCGTGATCAACAAAACCATTAGTTCAGGCCAGCCACGGCTTCGCGGACCAGCTATGGTGACGGGAAGACCCGCAAACAATACCTTTGGAATGGCAGGGCGTTGTGATCCTCGTGGTGAGTCCGGGGAGCGGCATTGCTGGTGTTGCGGTGTCAGTTCCAGAGTCAGTGCGGGAGTCGTTGGGCCCTTGAAGTCACATGAGTTGCAGATCGAACTCTGGGCTGATGAAGTCAGGTGCTCTGGCGTGGATGGCATAAGTGCTGTGGTGCGAAGCAGGACGATGCGACGTGTGATGCTCACAAGTCATGGTGCAGGCAGCGGCTTGATGATGGCGTCCAGTGGCATCGGTGAGACCAGGGCTGCGGTGTGAGGCAGGGCGGTGTGATGGGCTGTGTCACCAGGTCACGGTGCAAGCAGTGGTGTCGTCTTTACGAAGCTTTGTCATCGGTAGACCCAAGCCAGCAGTGCGGCACAATACAGTGCTACGTGACCCTCATGAGCGGTGTCCACAGGCCACGGTGGCAGGCAGGGATGCCTGGTGACGGCACTGCAGTCGTTAGTGCTGGCGTCGGTGGAGCGGGGCTGTGGTGCTGGACAGGATGGTGCTTCGTGTACCTCACGAGCAGTGTCCACAGGCCATTGAGCAGGCAGCGGTGCCGGTGTCAGCAGGAGCATCGTCGTCGGGGATGCCCAGGCTGTGGTGTGGGCAGACGATGCTGGAGTGCGGGGCCCACAGGTCATGGTGCGAGCAGCGGCTCGGTGAAGTCTTCCAATGACAGTGGCGGTAAGACCAGGGTCACGGTGCGAAGCGTAGCAGTGCGGCTCCGTGCAGCAGGTCACGGTGCAAGCCAGCGGCTTCGTTGGCAGCGGCGCAGTGGTTTCTCCTCTTGAATACTACAAAACTCACAGTTCCCAGGGCTGCAAGTCGAGGAAACTGAAGTCTTTGGTGTCTCAAGTGTTTGCAAGATCCTTCCTTGTCCAGGCCAGGCCCCAGACACACACCAGGGGGCTGGAGACTGCATTGTGTGAGGGCAGGCACAGTCTTTTCAGGTGTGAGAGACCACTCCTCCCTCCACTCTAGCTCAGCTGGCCCATCAGAATATGCAGGCTACATCCCAGACCCCTTCATGTCACTGTCTAGAGGGAATTCACAACAGCCCAACTGTCAAACTAACCCAGACGGGGAATCCACAAACAGGCAGAGTCACAGAATGGTTTAAACAAGAAAATGCCTGCTTTCTAAAAGTGGCATTTTCAAACTCACAATCTAAAAACCAACTTCACCAAAAGATGTATTTTTCAATTGTGAGTTCGGAGACACCTAACCTCACATTTCTATCTGCCCTTAAAGGGAATCTGCGCTTTTCAGGTTGTTTAAAGGCAGTCCTCATGTTAACCTATGAGGGAGATAGGCCTTGCAACAGTGAAACCCGAATTTGGCAGTATTTCACTGTTAGGACAAGTAAAGCGCACCAGTACATGTCCTACCTTTTAAATAGACTGCACCCTACCCATGGGGCTACCTTAGGGGTGTCTTACATGTGCAAAAGGGAAGGGTTGGGCCTGGCAAGTAGGTACACTTGCCAGGTCGAATTGGCAGTTAAAAACTACACACTCAGGCACTGCAGTGGCAGGTCTGAGCCATGCTTACAGGGCTACTTATGTGGGTGGCATAATCAGTGCTGCAGGCCCACTAGTAGCATTTGATTTACAGGCCCTTGGCACCTCTGGTGCACTTTACCAGGGACATGCCAATAAATCAAATATGCCAATTATGGATAAACCAATCAACAGTACAATTTACCTAGGGAGAAATTGCACTTTAGCACTGATCAGCAGAGGTAAAGTGCGAAGAGACACTAAACCAACAAAAACAACGTCCAGTAAACCATAAAAACAGGAAGTCAGAAGGTAAAAAGACAGGGGAGACACGCCAAAAAGCTACATGTCTAACACAGTCACTTTGGTCAGACCCTTCTTATTGCTTAACAGCATCCCATTCACCAACTAATCTCCCCCCGATTCTAAGCACATTACTTGATAGTATAGAAGAAGAAACCTTTGGCACTCAGTTGTAAGTTATAAGCAGCAAGCAATAGATGCAAAACCATATCTCAAATGTTACCTGTCAAGAGGAAATAGCTTTTGCATTAAATATCTCTGTACACATAAATAACCTGAAAAACTCTGCTTATTTACTATAGAATTGAAGGCCCTGTACCTCAGTTTCTTGTAAGTTAATAGAAAATGTATTCAGCTGTATCCAATTTATTTGACTTCCTATTGTGCTTCCATTCAAATGAAACAAGCAATGAAGCACTTAACATCGGTTCATCATAGGTTGTAATGCCAATTAGAAATACATTCATATTTTAAAAGACAGCTTTTAATGCATTTATGTATGCTTAGCAGAAATGTATGTATAATTGAAAGCTATTGGTTACAAGTAAACCTCTCTGTCACATTCACAAAGCCATTCCACATAAATTAAACTTAGGCTCAAAATAGTATGATTTAGGAGTGTTGATTCAAGTTTTGAATTAATAAAAACTCGTAAAATAATTTATTGACATATAAAATGATGCCAGCATGGTTTAATTTTACGTGATGGTAAATGGGTGTTATGGTTAGTTACAGTACAATGAAAAAATCACGGATGTCATCTGGAATGCATTGGAATGTTCTTTTTTGGGTCAGTTGGAAAGATACTGCACTATTGTGAGGTTGGTGGTTTTGGAGCTACGCTACCACTCCATCAAATTCACTTGGATGTACCTATGGCAGTGGTTCCCAACCTGTCATCCAGGGACACCTGGGGGTCCATGAATCTGGAGGTCTGCAACTGCTTATAACATTAAATAATTTTAACAGATCCATGAAGTGTAGATTAATAAAGTGGCTAAATATACAATTGAACAGTTTTAAATATATACGTTAAATGTGAAGGAATTTTAAATTGGAGGCTGAACATAAATTGGTATCCTCAGATTGGTTAACCACCGTTCAGTAGTCTATGGAGATGAATTCTCCACCTATTTCATGGAAAAGTCCAATAGGATTGAACCAGAACTGCAAATCGTCTCACAGCGCCTACTAAGCCAGCCCAGTCTCCTCCCAATGCATTCCATGGTGAGCTACCCTCTTACTGGTTATTCTACAATAAGCAATGCTACCTGGAATGGCATCAAAAAATTCCAGATGAAGCTGAGATACTTAAAACAATATCATCAGTAAAACTCTCCACCCACTTCACTGGTCCTCTGGCTGCCAAGCTCATCAAAGAGCTCAGATCATCCATACTCCCGCTTTGGACTAAGATTGTAAACGCCCTGTCTCCCATGGGATGATTCCTGATCGCTTAAAGATAGGATAAGCCACCCATATCCCTAAAAAAACCTAATGCCAATCTCTCCAACTTCAACAATTTCCATTCAATTACCAATAACCAGACACTAGCAAAGTTACTTGAGAAATGTGCACACCTGCAACTCTGCAACCACATTGAGCAGTTTCAGCTCCTTCACCACTGTCAATATGCTTTGTGAAAGGGGCAAAGCACTGAAACACCCCTAATATACATTTTAGATGACACCAGGAGTATGCTTGATTAGAATGATCTGTGCCTGCTTATTCTTCTTGATCTTTCCTCTACGTTCGACACGGTCAAACACAACAGCATGATTGACCTTCTGGAGCAAAGGATGGGGCTATCTGGTCCCATTTTAAATTGGTTTCCATTGTTCCTTCATAATAGAGCACAAAGAATCAAAAGCAACCAAATTATTTCTGATACTACTCCAATCTCAATGGGAATGTCCCAAGATTCCACTCTCTCACCCCTGCTGTTCAACTTGTTAATGGAACCTTTACTGCAATTCTGAAATGATCAAATATTAACTACCACATGTACGCTGATGACACACAACTCTATGTGAACATTTCCTCACCCGAAGATATCAAAACTCTCAACAGCTCCCTACTGAAAACTCAACAATGGTTAACCCTCAATCACCTTATGCTCAACACACTCAAAACAGAATTCCTCTTGATCGCCCTTCACAATCATTCTGCCCCACAGAAGAATGGCTGAAACTACTTACAGCTCTCAACTACTCCCTCATGCTCTTAAGTATTTTAGGTCACTAGGGATAACTTTGGACAAATACTTGAATATACAAGATCATACCAGTGCAACCACTACGGAAGCCGATTTCCAAATGAATATACTAAAAAAACTCAAACCCTCTTTGCCTTCGGATAACCATCAATTAGCAGTCCAATCTCTAGTCATCTCCCTTTAGATCACGGGAGTGCGACTCTTGCAGGCGTACCCAAAGTAAGTCTGGTGCCACTAAGGGTCACACTGATCTCAGCTGCAAGATTCATTACTGGATCCAGAAGAGTTAACCACATCACATTCGACCTAATACATCTAAAATGGCTCCCATTTGAAGCAAGGATCCAGCTGAAGATAGCAAAAACAACGAGTGATGGACGGAATGCTGAACATTGTCAAACACTCACCCCCAGTCACAGATCTGGGTTTATTCCATCGTTCTTTTGCTCACCATGCCACCCCAGTTTGGACCCAGCCATATGCAAATCAGTCTTGACCCTGTTCCTCATTGGAACAGTCCAGCCTGAACTGCCAAGCCAGGTCCTCACTGGACCGGAAACAAGCATCCTGGGACCGGTTTCGGGGTTTCACCCCTCATCAGCCAGGCTAGCTTGAATCCAGTGGCATGGGAAGCACGGGACCCACGTCTGGGCATACCCTTCCCACTTAGGGCAACAAAGCAAAAACAACGAGTGATGGACGGAATGCTGAACATTGTCAAACACTCACCCCCAGTCACAGATCTGGGTTTATTCCATCGTTCTTTTGCTCACCATGCCACCCCAGTTTGGACCCAGCCATATGCAAATCAGTCTTGACCCTGTTCCTCATTGGAACAGTCCAGCCTGAACTGCCAAGCCAGGTCCTCACTGGACCGGAAACAAGCATCCTGGGACCGGTTTCGGGGTTTCACCCCTCATCAGCCAGGCTAGCTTGAATCCAGTGGCATGGGAAGCACGGGACCCACGTCTGGGCATACCCTTCCCACTTAGGGCAACAAAGCAAAAACAACAAGTGATGGACGGAATGCTGAACATTGTCAAACACTCACCCCCAGTCACAGATCTGGGTTTATTCCATCGTTCTTTTGCTCACCATGCCACCCCAGTTTGGACCCAGCCATATGCAAATCAGTCTTGACCCTGTTCCTCATTGGAACAGTCCAGCCTGAACTGCCAAGCCAGGTCCTCACTGGACCGGAAACAAGCATCCTGGGACCGGTTTCGGGGTTTCACCCCTCATCAGCCAGGCTAGCTTGAATCCAGTGGCATGGGAAGCACGGGACCCACGTCTGGGCATACCCTTCCCACTTAGGGCAACAAAGCAAAAACAACAAGTGATGGACGGAATGCTGAACATTGTCAAACACTCACCCCCAGTCACAGATCTGGGTTTATTCCATCGTTCTTTTGCTCACCTTGCCACCCCAGTTTGGACCCAGCCATATGCAAATCAGTCTTGACCCTGTTCCTCATTGGAACAGTCCAGCCTGAACTGCCAAGCCAGGTCCTCACTGGACCGGAAACAAGCATCCTGGGACCGGTTTCGGGGTTTCACCCCTCATCAGCTAGGCTAGCTTGAATCCAGCTGAAGATAGCCTAAATGACACACCATAACACTCCTGTCAACCTGGCCAGCCAATAAACTCAAGCTGTCTGGTGGTAGTCGTACCATAAGAAGTGCTAATTTCCTATTGCGGAAACCACAGAAATTCAACAAAAAGAAAACATACAATTGCAACTTCTCCAATCTAGTTCCTAGAAATTGGAATGCAGTGTCTCCTGAAATCAGGTAAAACACATACATTTTTTCCTTAAAAAAAGGACTAAAAATGCTCATGCTGAATAGATTCCTTCAATAGCAACCCTGAAGCTCCTCAGCCTGACTGTTTTACTATCGGCTCCTCTGGATCTTGAATCTGACGGCCTTATTAAATACTGTAATTTTATTGCTGCATGTTATTTCCTTTTTACATCTGTCCCTGTGTGTACAACTTGTCTGTTATTTGTACAGTGCTCTAATACCCTGACGGGCCTTGTTCACTCTATATAAAACTCCTAAAAAAAATACAATTAAAATAAATACTTTTCATGGGAGTGGTGCAGGTGCGTCGAACAGAATATAGTAAGGACAATGGGTGGATTCAGTTGAATTTAGAAAAGCTCCAAACTTCCTATTAAAATGTTTATTTTTGTACTATTTGGTTTATTTGTTTGCATAACAAATAAAATGTGTTATAATGGGGATGTGTCGCATAAATGCTTGTTTTTGTATTTTCTGTGTATTGTGTTGCAGTTTAAATCGGCAACAATGTATAGGCTGGGGTCCCCGCCTTCCAGTAATGACTCAGTAGGGGGTTCCCAGATTCCAATAATGATTCACTGAGGGTCTCCGTTTCCAGTAATGATTAAGTGGGGGTCCACAGAAGTCAAAAGGTTAAGAACAACTTATGTACTACATTCCTGAATGATTCTTCATAACAATGGGCTCTAATGGGTTTCTAGGGAAGGAATGTCACATAACGTTACAGAATTGAAAGAAACCTACTGTTGGAGATTACCAGTTTCTAGAGACATCAATGAATATCTACCAAGGGTGGTATACAGGAAGGGATTTCTCCATTCCCCATAGAGAAGCAGAAAAAGGTCAGTAAGTGCAAATGCAATTTTGCTAAGCATTTAAACTTGTATAACTGTACAGTATGCACATGTACAGATCTTTACATGCTTATTATTGATAGTAGCAGCTTTTTTAGGAGTACAGCTGAAGCCTGTAAAATACTAAAAAAGGATATGTTTACTGAAAGTTTATTTTTTGGTGACATACCCCTACTGAGCCTCATATTTACAAGTGGATAATAAAGAAGCAATTTCAGCTGATGGTGCAAATGCACTTCCATAATTTTTCTCTCCACCACAGAAACATTTTTCGCTTACATCTCCACAAAGTCCAAGGCATTCCGTTCCCCTTCCCACCCAGAAGAGGAGTTAAGCCACCCTTTTGCTGGAGGACATCTCTGAAAAACTTCAAGGGCTTGAAGAGGACACATAAACATTTGTGAATTTTCATAAAGTCACAAGTTTGTGGGTGTTCACAAAGTAAACTACGCATTGATCGATTTGCTACCCATCCCTTGCTTGGGGTTTACTACTACGCAATAGGACACACTTGTGGTGTACAATTATGCAGTGGTAAAACCATTTATAGTTGATGGGTAGTCCTTCTAGGGGTGAATGGAGCAATCTTTGGCCATAAAGGTAGCTTTATGCCCGTGAATAGCTTTGTGAAGAAGGCCAGTAGCAGCTGCATTTCAATCTTCAGAGCCCAAAATAAGATATTAAGGACCAGATGTAGGTCGGTTCCGATTTGCGACTTGCAAATTGCGAGTCAGAGCGACTCGCAATTTGCAAGTCGCAAATCGGAATGTAGGATGGTGTCTCTGACACCATCTGCGACTCTCAAGGGGGTCGCAAAGGCCCACCTCATTAATATTAATGAGGTGGGTCGCAATTTGTGACCCCTTTGAGACTCGTGCCACTCACAGGGATGGTGGCCTGCTGGAGACAGCAGACCACCATGTCTGTGACTGCTTTTAAATAAAGCAGTTTTTTTTTTTTTTTTTGTAATGCAGCCCGTTTTCCTTAAAGGAAAACGAGAAGCATTACAAAACTAAAAATGAAAAGTTTTTGTTTCATTTTTTCAGAGCAGGCAGTGGTCCATAGGAACGCTGCCTGCTCTGGAAAAATGTTTTTAATGGCATTCACAAAGGGGAGGGGGTCCCATGGGGACCCCTTCCCTTTTGCGAATGGGTTAGCACCAATTTGAAAAGGGTGCAAACTGCGATTGGTTTGCTACCGCGTTCGCGGTCACAAAGCAATCTGGCATTGCACTGCGACTCGCAATTAGGAAGGGGACTCCCCTTCCTAATTGTGACTCGCAAACCCGTTTTACCGGTCGATTACCGAATCGCAAAAAGTGTTTTGTGCATTTCAGACTGCAGTTTGCACATCGCCAACAGCGAAAATGGCTGTTTGCGACGTGCAAACTGTTACCTACATCTGGCCCTAAATCTGTTTTTTTTTTCTGATGGAAGTAAACCAGTACTTTTGATGGGAAATGTGCAGTCCTCTTCAGTGACACTTATGGAGAAATCAGTATTCTTCGAAAGAAGAAAGAAGTGGCCGTGACACTGAACCATCTTCCTCTATGACTCATTTATCCAGTTGGTGGACTCCATGTACCACTATCATGTGGTTGCCAATGCATGACATGAAATCTGCCACCCCACTATTGAGCTAATATATATTTAATGTCACCCCGGATATGCCTCAACTCTGCCAAAGGTTGAAATCTAAAGATTAGGTACGTAAAGGATATGCTCCCTATCAATTTCTTTGTTATGATATATATAAGAATTTGGAGTATTTGTTGAGAGTGGTGAGAACCTACCTCAAATAATACTCACAATCCCTGTCAGGGTGAACCACTAAAGTCACTAAATGAACCTGTGCTTAACCCTCTGCTAGCTTGGCAGAAAAGCAGCCAGGTTTAACTTAGATGCAATGTGTAAAGTATTTATGCAGGACTCCAACAGTGATAAACAAAACAAGAAAAATCACAAACCAGTTTACAAAAATAGAGAATATTTCAATAAATGAAGGCCCTCATTATGAGTTTGGCGGCAAATGCCGCCTACCGCCAAGGCGACAGCCGCCAACATACCGTTGCTGTGGCTTCCAACCGTCCATGCCATTATGACCGTAGACGGAATACTACCAGAATTCCATCGACGGTCATGGCGATGGACGCCGGACAGCAGACGGCGGATGGCAGTAAGGTGGCGCTGCTGCCAGCAGCAGTGTCACGCTAGCATACACTGCCTACCATATCATGTTCCATGATACGGCCTGGCAGTGTTTTGCTGACAGACGCTGCTGCTGGAGGCAGCGCTGCGTCCATTCTCCTGCCGGAGGTCTCCCTGCAAGCAGGTAAGTTGGGTTCTCCGACAGGAGAGGGGGGTGGGGCGTGTTGTGTGCATGTGTAGGGGTGTGTGTGAATGTGTGTGAATGCGTGCATACGTGTGTAATGTGTGTGTGCATGAGTGGGTGTGAGTGTACATGCATGTTGTGTTGGGTGATTGCTTGTGTGCCTGGATGTATGTTTGTGAGTGTTGTCGTGAGTGTGTCTGAATGTATGAATGCGTGGGTGAATGTGTGTATGCGTGTGTGTATGGGTATGTATGTATGTGTGTAAATGTGTTGGGGGGTCGATAGAGGGAGGGTGGGGGAAAGCTCTGGGGCGGGGGAGGGGGGCAGGGAAGCCCCCTATCAGTGCCAGGGAAGGAATTCCCTGGCACTGATAGTGCCTACCGGCATGGTTTCAGTGGCGGTACAGAAACCACTGAAACCATGGCAGTGGGCGGGGTCATAATACCATGGGCGGCTTAGTGATGGCTGCCGTGGTGGTCGGTGTGTTACATTGGCAGTTTGGCTTTGGTAAAACCGCCAATGTCACAATTGTGGAGGTAGGGACCGCCAGCCTGTTGGCGGTAATACCTCCACTGTTCCACCAACCGCCAGGGTTGTAATGAGGGCCGAAATGTCACCAACATGATAAATATCTAATTAGGAGAGCTGCAAATATGATTTTTTGGTAAGTTTAAGGTAAAAAAAATAGCACCAAAAGCATTAAGCACAACTACAGTCTCTGGTCATACTAGACCGGGTCAAATTCAAAAGTTAAGGCCAACCATACTGCAGCATAGGTCTGATACAGAGACCAAGTTATTCCAGATGGAAAGGTTTACCTTCTGACTTAGTATCTGAGGTGGAAGTCAAAAAATTTCAGCGGCAGCAAAGCAGCAGACTTCAACCTCAGTCCAGGGCTCCATGTTGTTGATTAGCCAAAGGAAGAGGACTCAGTGAAGCTGTTGACGTATGGCAGGAATGTTGAGAGTGGGAGAAATTTGAATTGCGTGCCTAGAGACGGTCCCTCATCAGCCCTATAATAATTTTCACACCTTTGCCTGGTGAAGAATCCTAAAGTGGTATCTTAAGATGTATTTAATGGAATGTTGGTGAATAGATTGTTGGGGAATTCCATTTGATGTGTTGCTTTCTTTTGTCTGAAGTTTGTATATTGTGTACATATTTATGCATGTTTTTAACTTTTCCTTTTGCAAATGTTACCTGTGTATTATGTTATTTATTTGCAAAGTAGGGAGATGTGTGGTATCTTAAGATTTATTTAATGAAATGTTGGTGAATAGACTGTTGGGGAATTCCAATTGATGTGTTGCTTTCTTTTGTCTGAAGTTTGTATATTGTGTACATATTTATACATGTTTTTAACTTTTTCTTTTGCAAATGTTACCTGTGTATTATGTTATTTATTTGCAAAGTAGGGAGATGTGTGGTATCTTAAGATTTATTTAATGAAATGTTGGTGAATAGACTGTTGGGGAATTCCAGGTTAGTGATGATGTGACAATAGCTCCATTGTGGTCAGTTGATGCTGAACCTGAAAGATATTTGACTTGTGGATGAGGTGCTCTTGAATAAATAACCTACTTCATAATTCTATGGAGTTCATCTTCTCTACACCTACCTTTGGACTTTTTTTGGAGCTCGAATTCTTCCAGTGGGGCAAGACTGCCTGCAGTAGCCAAAGAGGGCTCCATGAGGCCAGACACTTTCACTGCAAAGTCCTACTAAATCGGATTTACTGCTGTGGAGAAGATTGTAGCGGGAGCAATCTGAATCTTTGGCTCAGCTGTGATGCACTTTCACTTGATGGGCTTGGCAGGATGGTCCCAGTCCCTCATTGGTTCTCAGAGCAAAAAGTTAACAAAAAATGTTTAAGGGCCTCATTACAAGTTTGGCGGTTGGGCAAGCCAACCGTCAGACTCGCGATGAGGAGACCACCACTGAGCTGGCGGTCTTCCCACCAGCCCCATTACAAGGGTGCAGTGGCATTTGTCTCAGCTCCACATGGTGGTCAGACCGCCATGGAAAGGCTGGTGGTAAGTAGATTGGTAATCAGCCAGGCGGTGCTGAACTCAGTGCGCCATTGGTCCATCAGGAACCATGCTCCCGACGGGGACTGTGGTGCCCTGGTGGTCTAATCACCAGGGTCGTAATGTGGCGGTTTGACTGCCACAATTGCGGTGGTCCTTCGACCGCCAGCCTCGTAATGAGGCCCTTAGTCTCAGGTTACAGGACACTTTAGAAGGACTGCACTTTGACACCAGACAAGGGTCTAGGGCCTTGGAGACACCACTTAGGAGTCAAGACTCACTCCAGGAGAGGCCGGCTACAGGATCCAGCGCAGGTCCAGTTGGAACTTGTCTGCTGAGAAGTTGCTGGAAAGTAAAGTGAGCTGAGAACAGACACACAAATTCAAATAGTTGGATTCATTATCATTAAGTACCCCAGCGCACACAGAGCTCCTCAACTGTTCATCGCTCCCCCATGCTCGTTTCACAGTTCTATAGAATCTTAAAGAATGTGACATCACATAAGTTAACAAGTAGACAGAATACTATACAAGACTAAACCCCCCCAATCAAGAAATGAAGTATGACAGGTGATAACTGTATTATGAGAATACTACATTAGTTTTTCTCTTTTTTTTTAAACACAATACATACAAAAAATTGAGTATAAATAAAAGATAACAGCAATAATACAAAAAATAGAAATGTATCAGAACTGCTTCACATTGAGTACATACATTTCACAAAAATGAAATGTACTAACGGTATCCCACAGGTAACCTGTAAGACCTGACACTCCTTCTAACTGGTTTATCAAATAGTGCAGTATTAGCCATTCTATTTCCATCTGCCCGTATCTTACTGAGCACCTGGGAATTTCTGAATCTTGGTGCAGACAAATTTTGTTTACTCGGTTTAAGTTGGTCAACTAAAAACATGTCTTTACTCCCTGTCATGATCTTGGCTACTTTTCCTACATTCCATCAGTTACATCCATTCACTTGTATGGAATTTCCACATTCTATCAACTTTTACTGGTTCAGAATATTTTGGGTCACCTTTTTTGACAAAACTTGGTATTTTGATACGAACCCAATCACCTGCTGCTATGTAAACATTGGTCACATTTCTGTTCTTGTCAAAATACATTTTTTGTTTACATTGAGCTTTCTCAACATTAGATGGATTATGCTTGTTACTTCAAAAATCTGTACATCCAAGCAGGACTTCATAGAGTGGCTGGTTTCCTTCCTTTAAGAGCTTCAAACAGGGATATTCCCATACTCCAATGTGGTGTAGCTCTGTAGAACCACAACATACTCTGTACAGCAGCTTCAGCCACACACCCTTTATCTAAAGCCCATTATACACATTCACCTAAGACATGATTGAAGCGTTCAACTAAACCATTGGTTTGTGGTTGGTAAAGAGAACTCTTCAAGTGTTTGATGCAACTTTCTTTCAAGAAATCTTCCACTTCAGTGGATACAAATTGAATCCCATTATCAGAGACTAGTTCTTTAGGAAACATTCATACATAAAAACAGCTTTGGGAAAAGTCACTACAGCTTTAGAATTGGGTTCACTTACAAACTTTATATTTATTCATTTTGAATAATAATTCACCATAACATATGCATACCTTAACTTTGTGGAAGTAAATTAAATGATCGCACCAGATCAATCCCAACCTTTTCCCAAGGATACAAGGACACTCAATGGGCTTCACTGGAGGCGTGCATATTTTCATAGACTTGTCAAATGTGGCACGAATTGGACAATCTCTAACCAAAGAATCTATGTCCTTATCCATTTGTGGCCACCAAAGTAATCCCTTGCCCTACTTTTGGTGAGAGTGGAACTCAGGTGTCCTTCATATGCTTTTTTCAAAATGGCATATCTAATGGTGAATGGAGGCACTAATTTATCACTTCTCATTAGTACACCATCTTCAATAGTTAATTCATCAGGTACCTTGAAAAATGGTTGAGAGTTTGAATACAAAGCCTTTTCATGGGGGAAACCTTCCATAACGTAAGTCATAGCTTTACACAAGAGTGCATCATTTTTTTAAGCTTCTTTCCATTCCGTTTCTGAGATAGCACTAGTATGCCCAATCTCTACAGCTGCAATCAAACAATACTCATCTACTACGCTGTCAGTTTCCACATTTGTTTCCTTAATAGGAAATCTAGATAGGTAATCAGCTCTCACATTCTTCCCACCTGATATATGGACAACAGTAAAATCAAACTGTAATAGCTTAGCAGCAAAATTCGCAATCCTTGTAGTGCTACTCTTAATATCAGTACCATTGAGAATAGTCACTAGTGGTTTATGGTCCATTTGTAGAATAAAATGTCTGTCCCAAAGATAGCATTTAAATATTGTGATGGCCCACCAGCATGCCAAGAATTCTTTTTCTATTACAGAATAGTGTATTTCATTGTCTCTAGGCACTCTAGAAGCAAAACCAATGGTGTGTTCCTGTACACCACACATTTGCGTTAATATGGCTCCCACACCAAATTTGCTAGCATCAACAGTTAAACAACATTTAAGATTATGGTCATAAGATAGCAAAACATTCACATTTAATAACTGGTGTTTGATATTGTTGAAAGCATACTCACAGTCAGAATCCCACAAAAATTCAGTTTTGCTTTTCAACAAATTAGAAATGGGTTTACCCACCATTGCAAACATTTGGATTAACCCTGAATGGAACTCACAGAGTCCAAGAAATGATTTGACACCCATTCTATCCTCTTCGGAAGGTGCTTTCTGTATAGTCTCTACCAGAGCAGACATTCTGACTTCTGCAGAAATGACATGACCAAGATATTCGCCAAGATATTCAACCAATGGCCATAAAAACTGACATTTCTCTCTTTTTAGTACAACTCCAGCAGTATCCATTTTTTTTTTAACTTGATGGAAAAATCACTTCATGTTCATGATGGTCACATGCATGAATTAACATGTCACCTTGAAAAACATATACCTTTTAAGTAAAGTACATATTATTCTCTGAAAAACTGATGCTTCTGACGCTAAATCAAGTTTTGTGAACAAATCTGCTCCAGATATACTAGATAGCATTTCATCAATTTTTGGTGAGGGTGCGGATCTAACCAAATTTCTCTATTGCAAGCTCTAAGGTCAACACACACCCTTAGTTCTCCATTTTTCTTCTTTACTACACCCAAAGGAGAAAGCCACAATGAGGATTCCACTGGTTTAATAATACCTTTAATGCGCAACCTCTCCAACTCTTTCTCTAACTCATCCCTGACACTGAAAGGTACCCCTGTCAATTTGTGTTTGAAAGGGACAGCATTTTCTTTCACTTTTATTTTGGTGCTTGAAGCCATTTATTTTGCTTAATTCTCCTGAAAAAACCTTCGGAACTCATTTAGTAAATTCTCAATATAAGTTAAATCTCTTAGTACTGACACCTGTTCACTCGTACCAGGACGTGGTACCATCCCAAACAAACCTTATGGGAACCAACCCCATATATTCAGACCTTTGACTGCAACATATATTTTCCCATAAATCCATCGCCTGTTAAACACTATGGCCCTCATTATGATTTCCACAGGCGCCATTAGACCCCCAGTGCTGGCGGTCTTCCGCCCACCATATTACGAGTACTGCAGGATGTCCGCCACATTGTGGGTGGAAATCCTGCACTAGTCATACTGGCGGGCGGAGGCGCATGGGTGGTTCTACCACCGGCCCCTCCCTTCCATAAGGACTCCACCAGCCGCATTACGACCTGTAATACGGCCTGGCGGTGTCCTGATGGTGGGGCGCTACCCCTGGTGGAAGTGCCTGTTCCCTGCCGGAAGACCTCCTCACCAGATAAGGTTAGTCAGGCATCTGACAGGGGAGGGAGTGGGAAGGTGGGGGTTGTCGTGTGTGCATGTGTGAGAGGGTGTTTGTCTGCGTGTGTATATGCGTGCGTGTATGAGTGTTGAAATGAATGCGAGTATGAGTGTTGAAGTGAATGCGTGTATGAGTGTTGAAATTAATTTAATGCGAGTATGAGTTTTGAAGTGAATGCGAGTATGAGTGTTGAAGTGAATACGTGTATGGATGCATGTGAGTGAATGCGTGTATGTCAGTGTTGGTGAATGAGTGTATGCGGGGTGCGTGTGGGTGTCTGTGTGCGTGTGCATGTACGTGGGAAGGGGAGGTGCTGTACCTGGTGAGGGGGCATTGTGCTTGCTGCGGGGGAGTCATCTGCCGGTGACAGAGAAGAAATTCCCTGTCGCAGGTAGCCTTTCTGCCAGGGTTTTCATGGCAGTGCTACCACCGCGGAAACCCTGATGGAAAGCCAGCTCAAAATACCATTGGTGGTCTTTTGTGAACCGCCGGGCCGGAGATGCTCATCTCTGGCCTGGCGGGTCCAACTACCCTGGCGGTATGAGTGGGGATGTGGCAGGTCGAATTTTATCAAAGTGAATACTTCAAACCCCCAGGAAACTTAGGGCCTGACTAGGAGTTTGGCTGATGGGGTGACCTGTCTGCTGCACTTCCGAAGAGGAGGTTGCTGCCACACTGGTTACCTCCTTGCTGAACCCATTACGACTTTCACGCTATGCCCACCAGGAAAGTGGCAGCAGCATTGTTGCTGGCTCGATTGCAATGCTACCACTGCAGGATGCAGCAGTACAGTAGACAGTGATCATGTGGAGGGTGCTGGACAGGAGGACCCTTGCAATGCCCATGCCAAGTGATCCTGTGGCCCCATGCACGTGTTCTTCGCCAGCTTTTTTATGGCGGTTTCAATTTCATGAAAAGGCTGGCAGAGAACCAGGTCGTAATCAGCAGTGCTGCATGCAGCGCCGCCCTGGCTAATTCCGACCTCCGCCACCGTCAGCCTGTCGAAGACGGCAGTACCCTGGTGGTCTGACCGCATTGTTTGTAATGTGGTAGTCGGACCACCACAGCAGCGGCGGTCTTGACCACCACCGCAAGTCTCTAGTGACTGCCAGACTCATAATCAGGCCCTTAGTCAAGAGCATCTATGGGGTGCAGAGAGGCAGGGGCTGGGTCAGGCAGGCGCTCCCCACACGGCGGACTGCCAGCTTGACCCAAGATTCACCAAAACAGTTTTTAAGCAACTTTCAGATACACTTTAGGAGCTGGAATTACTTTGGCTACTGGCTCCACACTTGCCCTCTAATGGATCCTCTTTAAAGGATTTAAAGCATACTCATTTGAATTACACGGCCTCAAAGAGTCCTATATTGTTATTGTTCATCAGTAGCTCCCTGAGTCAGGAGTGGGTAACTTGCTCACCTGCTGCCTTGCATGTGGTAGCGGTTTCCTAGACTCCCTTTTCAGAATCAAACCCTAGTTCCCCTTTACCTATGGTCACCATTCTAGGCACATGAAGCTCCATCAAAACTTGATAGGGTAGACATCCGAATGGATCTTCACCATCATGGGGACGTGCAGCCAGCCTGAGGTTATCTGGAGTCACTGAAGTGGCTGGCAAGCCCAGATTTGTCTGATAAATAATGCATCCCAGGAGGTTAGTGCTCTGTGGCATGTAGCTCTAGAATTAACACAGTTATCAAAATAACGATTTTAGCAATAATTGATTTAACAAGACATTTTCAGTTTCACTGTATCGTTCATGTGCACTTACACTGCAAAAATGTAAGCTTTGGCATATGCTGCTGGCAGGATCAACCAGGAAGCCGTACCTGCTGGAGGGAGGAGGCAGTGCATGCCTACTGGCATCTGCATACCCAGCCTGCTCCATGACGACAGCCTGCTCCATGATGATAGGAGGAAAAGGTGGGCTGAGGCAAAACCTGAGTGAGACATAGGGATGCTGGCCTGGGATGCTGCACAGAATGGTCATTCTGAGTTGCTGAGGAAATGCGCAGAGTTGAGGAGGGAAACAGCATGGCACATAGGTCTGGGTCCAACAGGCACAATCCAGGACTAGAACCACCTGACCCCATCCACTCTTGAGTCGACAGTCCATGTTTGGTGGAAGCTTTTTCCTTGAAACAGCAGTGGAGGCTGTCCAAGCAGGCTGACAAACCATGGCCAATTGATCAGAGCACAGTGGTGGCTGGCTTGACTGCCCAAGAGACGGTTGCCCTGCACAGAGATGTCAGCTTTATGTCTCTGCCTGCTCTCCAAAAAGTAGATGCAGAACAAAGGCCAATGTGATAGGGCTTAATGGCACCCTTGGACTTGGCCCTTCAGGGGCTCAGGGCAGGCAGGATTCAGCTCTCACAACACCTAGACAGTATAGTTGGACAACAACTGGGTCCCTAATATTTATGTCTACTAATGTGGAGGAAATCCACCTGCCTTTCAATCAGTAAACACTGAGTTACAGAGAGGGACATTCAAGCAAATAAATCCAACCTCCTGGAGCCCCTGTTGGGCCCAGAATGTCAAATGAGCCCTTTCTGGAACTTCCACAGCAGCCCAGCCAGCCCCCAGGAGACTGTAGCCCAGACGCCAGGGATCTCACATCACCCAGGGAGTATTACCAAATGAGAAATTGCTCCCTAATACTTTGCCCCTACTAATCCATTTCTTTTTTGTAATCAGTGAACACCGAGTGACAGAGGGTGACATTCAAGCAGTTGAAATCAAGATCATGGAGCCCAGGCTAGGATCGAAGAGTCAAATGAGCACTCATCTGGACTTCCAGGGCAGACTGGCCATCTGGGAGCACCATGCATTTTAGATGGTCACGCTAAGAGCAACCAAATGGCTGGGTTTGAAGAACAGCTATCTGGTCACACCGTGTCCTAATAATCATTTCCTGTGGCCTTTAGAAGAGCCAGGGGCTTCCAAGGCTGGGGTCCTGAAGCCTGAGCCAGGCCTCAGGCACAGGACTTTGGGTGAACTCATGGAACTCTGACCCGAGCTCAGACCCACATTTAACACTGGTAAACCAGGGGAGCCCTCCCGGGGCCTTCACAACCCTGTGCCAGGCACTTTCTCGCACTTGGGACTTCCACTCCAGAGTGAGCCAGAGCTCTGGCCTAGCACTTAGCCAGAGCCTTTGTTACACACCTAGAAGGGGAGCTTTCCCTGGGCTGCAGGACCACATTATGGGCATAGAGGGAACCCCTGACCGGAGGCTCCTACCTCAGGGCCAGCCAAACCTCTGACCCAGGGTCTAGTCAGAGCTTTTTCACTTACCTAAGCAGGGAGCCCTCCATGAGCCTGCTGTGCCCAGTCCTGGGCTCTAAGTGACACAGCGGGCTGGAGAAGATGGTTGTATGATACAACCATGCATGCCTAAACCACGCATGCCCCAACAACGCAGTCTGTACCATGACTGCATCTTTACCACGTCCGTTGTAAATGCATGTGTGGTAAAAGAATATGCGTTGTAAATTTCTCACCCTGCCAAAAAACAACCCTGACCACCCCACACCCAGAGCCCAAAAATTGCTGTTCAATACTGCCCCTACCCCTGCCCTCAGCCGTCACCCTGCCCTGAAAAAAACCTGTCCTCCCCCACCCAGAGCCCTAAAACCGGCCAGCTGCTAAGGAAAAAAAACACTCCAACCACCCTGAACCCTAAAACTGCCCCCCAAAACTGCCCTCCTCCAACCGCACCCTGAGCTTAAAACTATCTCCCCCGCTCTGAGCCCTAAAACCGATCCCCTGTCAAAACACAACTCCGACCACCCCCTTGCCCTGAGACTCAAACCCGCCCGCAAACCTGTCCTTTCACCCTTTACCCCCGCCCTGAGCCCTCCAACTCCACCCTGCTCTGAAAACTACCCCCCCCCCTCCCTGAGCCCTACAACTGCCCCCTTGCCAAAAAACAACCCAAACCACCCCACCCTCAGTTCTTAAACTGCCCCCCTAGCTGCCCCTTCCCCCTGCCCTCAGCCCTCCAACCCCACCCTGCCCTGAAAGCTACCCTCCCCCCAACCCTGGACCCTAAAACCGACCCCCTGCAAAAAAATAAAAAATAAACCTGACCCCTCCAAAACTGCCCCTTTCCCCCAGCCCTTAGCCTTCCTACCCCACCCTGTTCTTAACAATACCCCCCAACCCAGCCCTACTTACCTGACTGCCACATACGGAGCTTCCATCCTCTCCCCACTCTACCACTGTGTGCCCAATCCACGCATGTGCATGATGCCCTAACCATGCATATGTGTGGTTAAGGCACATGCGTGGTTCAGGAAAGCATGGTAACACTTGCGTAGTTATGGCATACGTGGCTCTGCCCGCATTGAAAAGGCCGTTTCCCGGAGAAGACAGCCTTGGGCTGTGTGCTTTCATCCCAGGGCCAGTCGGACCTCTGACCCAGGGCTCAGTCAGACTCTTTTCACCCAGCCAAGCAAGGGTGCCCTTCTTCGGGCTGTGGGACCACGTCCTGAGCTCCAAGTGGCACAACAGGTTGAAGAAGTGAGCTCTGGGACAACAGACTTCCCCCCATAGCTAACTGGAACTCTGACCTGGGGGCCCAGACACAGGTTTTTCACCCAGTCAAGCAGGGGAGTCCCCCTCAGCCTTGCAGAATCTCCGTCCTGGGGTCGAAGTGAGACAGATGGCTGGAGAAGGCAGCCCTGGGCTGGAGGCTTTCACCCCAGGACCAGCTGCAGCTCTGACCTGGGGCCTTGTAGGAGTTTCTTAATGTGGCCTAGCAAGAGAGTAACCCTGGGCATGGAGGAACCAATCCTGTTCTGTAAGTGATAGAGTGGGCCGGATAAATGATTCCATGGCCTAGGGTTTCCACCCCAGGGCCAGCTGGGGCTCCGATCCAGGGCTTAGCCAAGCTTTAGCACTCACCTAAGCAGGGGGGCTACCTGGGGCTGCAGCACCGAGTCCTTTGCTCTAAGTGGCAAGGCTGGCTGGAGAAGGCAGCCGGGGAGGAAGGCCCTGCCCCAGGTACATTGCAACATGGTGAGCTGGTGCACAGATCCTGTATTCTGTTGGAGTCCTCACACGGGCCTGCCAGAGCATTACTCATTCTTCTAATCTGTGCACACCAAGTAACGGGAGGGGAACAGTCGAGAGAATGTATCTAGTTTCCTGGAGCACTGACTGGGCATGAAGCTTCAAATGAGCCATCAATGGGACTACCAGAACAGCTTGTTAAACAGAACACTGGAAAGGAAATGACGTGTTTATTTATTTTAAGTACAAACTGTCACCATAGACGTTGGCACATTTTGCACCACTTGTGTAGGCATGAAAAAATTATCATAGGTGTAATTTCACACACTGCTAATTATAATTTTACACAGCCCTAATTATGACACATACTGTGATCCTACTGGGAAAACTGCACTATATTTGTGTTAGTGACATAAATTGTAAATTACATTCCAGTACATGGAATGCAATAAAGAATTACAGAATGATTATCCCCATTTTGTTGTTAAGTATTTAGCCTAACAGGACTGGCACTGCTTTTCTGTACTGAATGTGCCACACTCACATTACAAATGTAACCCTACTGACAGTGGATCTGGGAATACGGGTTGTAATTAACGGGCCGGAGATAACGATTCCAGCTGGTTTCTCCCTCCTTAATACCGGACATCACGACATTTAGGCCCTGCAACCGGGAATAACATGCCAGACCCAGAATTGCAGAGTCACTTTCCACATGTGGGGACATATGCACGAACACTTTTTCCCATAGACACAGAATGGGTAAAAACCTTTGATACATCTGGCCCGTGATTCCTTATTCGAGGGCCTTCACTGCAGATATTTTCCACCTGCCTTGAATAGGTGGAAAGTGAAACTGTCCAAGGAAGCTTCTGTGGTTCTATTGGGTGCAGCCCCAAACCCAGTCCGTAGTTCTGGGTCCAGGAAAACTGAGGGCCTCAGAATCCGCCATTAGCAACAAATACAAAAGAGGCAGCGACTTGCCTCACCCTCATCAAAAACCCAGGTATCATTTTCTACTAGTTGACTCCCTTTTCTTCTTTTGACCCCATCACTTACATAGCATCTCGTGTTCATGCATATGCACTTGTTTCATATTTCCAAACCTATTGGTTGCTGATTTGCCCACTGCTGTAAGATGTGGCGGTATGGAAAATGTCCTAAAACTGACTAAACCAGTGATCTGACTTTGTGGTGCCTTTTTGTGTAATTTTGTAGATAAGGCTCTACTCCCTGGCAGTGATAGGTAGAATAATTTTGAAGGAGGCCTAAGTGTTTTTCTCCATTCCCACAAAGGAGTAGTTGTATCGTTTTGGCAAATTGCGTATTTAAAAAAAAAAAAAAAACGCTTTAGCAGTAAAATGAGTCAATCTTTGAAGGGATTTAAAGGACAGTTTGCAGGGAAATGTGGGATCTCTCTCCTTAGCTGAGGGGATGCCCAGCACTTGATTTAAATGGCCGACTAAGCACTCCCTCTCACCACCAGATTGAGCATGCCTTTACCTATTTAAGGGATTGGATGCAGTGAAGGGGGCTATTTTTGACATTGCCTAGTTAGAGTGGTCTCTTTACTGTGGTGGAGGCCATTGCCCCTATCTATATTGCTCCAGGAACAACAGAGCACGGGATCGATTGGAGTGAAAGTTAGGCACAAAACATGGCCACTGCCATCTATTTCTTTCTTTCAGCATGCTTTACTGGATGATATCTAGAATTTTTGGAGAGTGGACCTATCCATTTAATCTTATACCTTTCCTCTAACTGTACCAGGAATATTTCTACCTTTTACGCAGCTTTTTATAAAACCTTTGAGGAGAAGGTCAGGCAGCGTGTTTTGAGACAAAATGGCCACTGTTAATAACAACCCTAATTTTCACTTAAATCACTGCTTGCTGCTTCATCTACACTATTTGGTGGCATCAAATTCAATAGATAGTGTCTGGACATACTTCCTCACTTCTTTTGGTGGCTGACATAGTCTGACTACGAACACTTTCTGTAGCTAAGCATTAACTATACATCTGTAGACCACCAATTTATCATCTCAATACTCTTACTGAAGGTTAATTACTACTACTGTGTACAACATTCTTCCACAAATATCTATCTGAAATTGTATTTTGTGGCTCCATTAGTTACCACCATACCCTTACCTCTAGTTAGGTGCTACTATGTGGGGTGATTCCAATTCATGTGAAAATATGGCTGAAAGCAGAGACAAAGAAATGAAGTACTGTAAAGAAATTAAAACAGACCAGAAGAGACCCAAATCTACTCTTCATTTACCAGAATCTGTGTTAAAATCTAAAGAAGGCCATTCCACAAACATGGAAGTCATTCTTCAATGACTCGCTGCCTGGAATCAACTGGCACAAGCACATAAAAGAACTCAGATCTCATGCAAACAGATATTTAGGGCTTGATGAATGACTTAAAAGATTTAGACAGCAGATTACTGAAGTTGAACCCCGTATAATCTGCCTAGAGGATGACAGGAAGAGTTCACAATAACTTAATGATTCAATGTGTTCATAATGGCTTCTTTCTCATTGGAAGTTACAGACCTAGAAAACCACAATCGAAGAGGTAATCTACGAAACTTTGGCCTACCAGAAGGTGTGGAGGATGCCGCCAAATCCTGTGTGGAATTCTTTGAGTTGTGAATCCCCCACACATTGATCATCTCCTTTTCTAAAGACTTTGGAAGTGAGAGAGCCCATAGAATCCCCTCTGGTAGACAGCCACATGACTCACCCAGGAGTACAAAACAGCAGAGGACTTTGATATCAGCTCTTCCTGTTGTATTAGTTCATAAGTGTTATTCTAGTAACAATTGTTTTTGTTTCCTAAAAGCATTATCATTGCTGTCTTAGGGCTGGACTGTTCCCATGGGGAGCAGGGTCAAGGCTGATTTGCATATGGCTGGGTTCAAACTGGGGTGGCGTCGTGAGCAAAAGAATTGATGAATTAAACCCAGATATGTGACTGGGGGAGAATGTTTGATTGGTTCCATATTCCATCCATCATTTGTGTTTGCTCTTGAGCCCTTAAGGGGAAACTTCAGACAGCATACCATACTCATTTTTCAATACTGAAGATGCGTTTGCTAATAATGCACAACCTCTAAAAATACTCTCTTTCAAAACAAATGGTCTTAACCAGCCTGTCAAAAGGAGAAAGATAACTGATTACTGCCATAAGCTTAAGGTGTTACATTACTACAAGATATGAAACTGGGTCTTACTGATTCTTTGATACTTAAATACCATCAAATAAGCAACTGTTTTGATTCACAAGGACATCACAAGACAAATGGAGGTTTGGGACAGATTTTTTTTTTTAAATCTAACATTTCAGCCACTTTACACCAACAAGATACATGTGGAAGATGGGTTTTAGTCTAGTGAAAAAAGGAAAAATAGTTTTTTATGTTGGTGATATATATGCTCCAAACAATGATGTGCCTCAAAATAGGTGTACTTATCACATCATCAAAACAACCGAAAATTAATGATTTGATTATGGAAGATGATGTAATGTCATCCTCCAACCAAAATGATATTACACACTTTATCAACAAAACATCATAAATGTGACACTTCATGAATTATTTTGGGATTCCCTTAAATCCACGAAGAGAGGATGCGTGGTCAACCTCATGTCATCCGAAATCAAAAAGGATAATCTACGTCTAGGCGAAATGGAGGTTAGAATTAAATCACTGGAATTCAAGTTAAACCTCTCCAAGAATTCCATGGTTCTTACTGAGCTGAAATCTCTCAAATTTGAATACAATTATTCAGTGGACTCAAATGGCAGCTTACCACATTAAAATATTTAGGAATATGGTCATACAATGGACCCTCAATTTATTACCTGGTGAGTCACACTGGAAGCAACTAAAATTATGTTTACACCTATTATTAACTACCCGATTTGCATGCTTCCCTTTACATGTTCCTATGACTTTATAAGTCCACAGACAATATTTTAATACAATTTCTATGGCAAAACAAGAAATCTAGAATTTCTCTCAAGAGACTGAGAATGGATAAAAAGGATGGTGGAGTTAAATTCCCAGACCTTCCGCAATACCAAAAGTCCTTTTTGAGTAGACAAGGTGCTTGGTGGTTCTTTAAAGTTACTTCTAATGTTCCTACATGGCTGCCCATAGAATGACACTTATCAGCTCCTCTTCAGGTATGCGCCCTCTTGATGGTACACAATGTTAACTGTCTTAACATACAACACTCACTATCTATTTTACACAACACAGTGGACTCTCTATGTGTGTAGACCATAAACGTCTCCAAAAACTTCCCAAACCTTTTTGGCTTCCCTGTGGTTCAATAAACAAATCAAAATAGCTGGACAAGATGGTTTCTGGAGCGATAGGGCATCAAAAGATATTTCCCTGCTGAAAGATTTCGAAACTAAAAATGATACTATTTTTGGCAGACTTTCAGCACAAATATATATTATCTAATTTAGATTTAGGTTTTTAAAGATAAAATCTGAAATAAGGAAGTTAGACTCCATTCATCCTTCTGCTCTCCTACACTTCTTAAATAATTATACAAAACTGGGCCATATAGGATCCCAAAAATATAGAACTTTCTTAGGACTACTGACACTTGAGAGACAAAATTCAGTTATAATGCATGGAACACTATCTTTAATTTAGAACCTCTAGATATTTCACCTGTGTGGCCTAAAATCCGGAGTTCTACCTTTATAGAAAAGATCATACAAGCTCTCTATATAATACTTAAGTCCTGGTGAATCTGATTGGTTTTGGATGCAAGTATTGCACAGAAGGTAGTCGACTACTTTTTGTGGGAGTTAGCGTGTGGGGACTGCAAGACGATGGACTGTTGTAGTTGGGAAAGTAGGGCAAGCAACACAAGGAACACTGGTAAAAAGATGTGAAGGTTCCTATATGCAAGAATAACAACCAAACTCCTAACAAAGCTGCAAAGAATCCAGAACGCATCTGCCCGCCTCATTCTGGACTTCCCACGCCGCAACCACATTTCCCCCCACCTCAGAGACCTTCACTGGCTACCAGTATCAAAAAGGATCACCTTCAAACGCCTCATCAATGCACACAAGGCCCTCCATGACACAGGCCCAGCCTACCTCAACGACAGACTCACCTTCCACACCCCCACCCGCAATCTTCGCTCCGCCAGCCTCGCCCTCGCCTCTGTCCCCCGCATCTGCCGCACCACCGCAGGAGGGAGATCCTTCTCTCACCTTGCTGCCAAGACCTGGAACTCCCTACCGCTCCACCTTCGCAAGACCCAAGACCTCTTGACATTCAGGAAACGCCTCAAGACATGGCTTTATGACCAGTAGCTCCCCCCCAGCACCTTGAGAACCTAACGGGTGATTAGTGCACTCTATAAATCCTTGATTGATTGATTGATTGAAGGGGCAAGTAACACAATGAACATCAATAAGAGGGCGAGGGTGGCAAGCAAATCCATGATCAGTGGAAGGTTCAGGAGAAGCATTACAGGGTGGAGGGTGAGTTGGAGGGATGGGGCAGAAGCAATAATGTGTGAGGGTACAGGTCAAGCAACAACGACAGGCAAGCAACAACAGCGGGGCAAGCAACAACAACGGGGCAAACAACAACAGGGCCAGTAGCTAAAAGAAAAACAGTGTACCTCAGAAAGCGCAAGCAGTGGACGAACATGCTGTGGAACAAGGAAGTAGCACTTGGGCTAAACTCCAGAGGCGGGATAAACACACAAAACGTAAGTGAAACGGGCAAAACTGACCAGGGAGAAGCAAGCAAATGAGAGTGACAATGAACCCAACTAATTGTAAGCAATGGATGGCCCTTAAGTCAAAAAATGTCTAGCAAGCGACAGCGCATGCTGTGTCTCAGGTGTGGCCTAAAAATTGTACAGCTTAGCTCAACTTAAGTAAAAAATATGGGGGTTGCCCCACAAATATGGTAGCACAGATTCATACTTTGGACTTGATGGAAGGAAAAGACCCATGAAACAAGTTCAGATGCTGTGCTTGCATTCTCAGCTTGGCCCACCATACATACCAAAGCAGCAGGCATACTCTCTTGTTAGGCACTCGCTCCCATGAGCCCTCTGGGAATGGTGACAAAGCATCCTAATGCCAGCTTACATTCATCCCCATATTTACATCATCCATGGAAGTAGTATTGACCTGGAGGAGCTTCAAAATGCTTTCACATGCCAAGGGCTACATTTATATGTCTCCTAGTTTTAGAGATGGGAATATAAATCTACACCCCAATGTTCAAGTATTTAATGAGAGGTAGAGCCCTGGACTTGCAGACAGGTGCAGCTCTGTCTTAGGTCAGGACTGCCTAGACTGGAATTGGGGGGGGGGGAGGGTGCGATTCACAAAGGCAAATTTAGACTTTTGGTCTAAGTTTAAACCAAAATCCTAAGGCCCATATTTGCAAGCAGCCTGCGCCACGGGTGCATTACTCTTAGTGAAACGCTGGTGGCGCAGGCTGCTGACCCATAATTACAAGGCCACGCAAAGCCACTCTGCGTGGCTTTTCATTGCCTTGTAGATATGGAGTAAGGCAATGCAACCAAGTCATTGCATTGCCTTACTTTGTGTCATGGAGGAGTTTCCATGGGTGTTGTGTGGGCGTTCCCACACAATATCCATGGATTTTGACACATTCCCAGATTTACAAGGTTTTGTGAACCTGGGAATGCGTCAAAAGCATATGCCACTCCAGGGGTGGCGTAAGAATGGTGCAATGGGGAGAAATATCTTTATTTCATCCCGTTTTTCCCTCTTTCCATGTGTGCTGCATTTTGCAGCATACATAGAAGGAGGAAAACACCATCCATTGATTGTTTTTGTGCAGGAAGGTGTCCCTTCCTGCACAAAAACAATCACCCCCACAACGCAGGCACCCTTGCACCATGGTGCAAGGGTGTCTAATCTGGCGCATAGCAGCAATTTCTGTGACAGGGCAGGGGGAGAGGACAGAACTGCACTGTATCTTGTAGATACAGTGCATTACTGCCCTTTCCAGGTGGCACAGGGTCGTGCAGCAAGACACTTGCTGTGCCGCCCTGTGTTTGAGGCCTTGTAAATATGGCCCTAAGTTTACGACTTTTCGGTATACACTAAGGTAAGTTATGAGCAGTATCTTTACATCTGCACTCGGGGTGGAATGTCCGCACTCTGGAAGGAATCTCTGCACTCGTGGAGGAATAGCCATCCCGAGTCCATAGATTCCACTCTGCACTCAGAATGTAATCTCTGCTCCCGGAATTTACTCTCCACACCTGGAGTGGAATCTCCATATGGAGATTCCACCCCGAGTGCAGAGACAGATTGTAGAGATTCCAACCTCGAGTGCTGACATAAAGATTCTACTTGTAACTTTCCTTTGTGAATTCCAAAAAGTCGTAAACTTAGGCTTTTGGTCTAAACTTAGACCAAAAGTCTACATTTACCTTTGTGACTGAGGCCCTATGATTGCTACATCTCTGCATGCCACCCCAGCTCAAAATTCTCAGAGTGGTGCCTGTAAACTAATTTGCACAATTCTACTATGGGCATTTGCAAATTCTCTTTACAGTTACCTTTAAATTCTTCCCAATTTTTACTCATTTAAGAGAGGTGCTTGCAGTGTCTCCTCCAAAGAGTATTTTGGTTATTGTAAAGAATGCATATAAAAAAACAGGCTAGACCAGCACAACATGGTGCAGGAGAGGATGAGGTAAATGTTTTTTCATGCCAACATTTTGTGGAAAAAGGTGTTGAAAAACAACACATTTAATAACACATTTGCTAAAACAGAATATTTTCAACAATTGTGTAGTTCAAAGGAAAATTTAAGGGGGAATGACCTTAATAAAAAAAAGCTTGTAATAGCAAAACAAAGATAACAGCACTTAGTTTTCTTCTCCCATGCTAAATATTTGACATCATTTTCTTTACTTAGCAGGCTGGTTAATGTTTATTCTTTACGCCGAGAACATGGCAGATTCCCCTTTTATAATATTCTGCTGTCGATTCTCAGTGAGGACTCTTTGTAGTTTGCTACTTGCATTCTTTCACTTCCTACGGATTTTTGCATTCAGGTATCAGTCCACAGCAGACTTCAGGCCTCCTGTTGCCACAGCAGCAACTTCTCATTCAGTTGCACACTGTCACCTCTGTGAAAAAATATGAAACAAGCATTTGCAATCCAATAGGTCCCGCATATTTCAAACAAGTTAACTGGCATCTTTTGACAACAGCGCCCACAAGCAAAAAAAAAAAAAAAACAAGAGTGGAAACTGAGAAAAGGTGACTTAACAAAATAAAATAACGTTAGCATTAAAAAATAAAACTTTGCAGTTTTGTTTGTCCTGCTGGGCACGTTTTTGCCAGTCACAAGCCTTCTGTTAGCGGGGCACGGGAAGTTAGAACAAAATAGTACCTCGATCACATCAGGAGCAGCAGACGGGCACTAATTAAGTTGAAATCAATCAGTGCTTGATCCTTGCTCCACACAGAGGAACGGAAATGATGCCACAACATGCCTTGATGAATAACGAGGCTGTAAAGAAGAGTGTCACGTAAACCAAAAAATGGTGAGCGACAGACGGGCTCCAAGCCCTCTCCGTAACACATCAGTCTTGCATGAAAGACACATGCACAAGGGCATGCACTCGCAGGCTCGACCCTAAAAATCACTTTCAAACTGGTCTGGCCCAGAACATGGAGGCAAGCAACAATAGCTGAGGGGCTGTAAGGACCCTCCTACTCTGAGTTCAGCAGAACTGCACCTTCTGCATCAGGGATACCTCTGCCCCTTGAGGGCATATTTATAAAGTGTTTGTAAACAGTTAGAAGCCACAATAAAGCTCCTGCACAGATGTCCATAAAGGGATGGTCATACGTTCAGGAGTAAAGAATGCTATTGACAATTGCACAATGCAGATAGCCCTTTTGCATTGGTCGGCGGTGCAAAGACCTCTCCATATCAATAATTGTACGAATGCACCAAGCACACTAGTGCAACAACAAATTACTTGGCACAGTCACAGAAAGTAAACCTCGGTGCATGCACTTCTTGCATGGGCTATAAATTCTCAACAATTAGCGTTTGCACATTTTTAGTAACGGCAAAACGTGAAATCGTGTACCTCCTGTGTCCTAAATGAAATATACTAGATTACCCAAAAATTCACCACTCAAATCCAAATGTGCACTGTGACCTGACCTGGGCACTGCCATGAAGCAAGAGGGAGCTTTATGACCTCTTTGAGAAAACATGCATAAAAAGAACGGGATCCTTGCAGCACTGGCCCAAGATTACGCTGATGTAGTACTTCGGGAATCCATCAATGAAAGACTGTGCACATTAAGGTCATTCTCCCTGGTCACCTGCTAAAAGCCCTAGTGGAAGACCAACATGGGAACGGAGGCTGCCTTCTTGGGAGGCGCGTGTACGAGATGTGCTGGACATGCTAATCTTTCAAGAAGTTGAAGGTAGCAACGTTTTGGATCATGGGCAGATGAGTGATGAGTGGTAAACTCACAAAGTAAAAGGTGGAAGCTTTGAAGTACAGCAAATCTTTAAAACCATCAACAAGCCATCAACCTTGCCCCCAACACACACACAAAAGCACACACACACACACACATACACACACGTGTTAGACCATGCAGAAAAATAGTGCTCTAATTTTATTTTTCTTTATAAAAGCGTAACAAATGATAGTACCCACATGAGCTTAAATACATCAACAGACTTTGCATTAAAATAGATCATGTATCTAATAGTTCATCTTTTTTGGTACTAATCACAAATCATCGGGTTGTGCTAATTTAAATTATCACATTTATGTTAAATAATTGAATCAGGCTTATCTAGACTATTTCTACAACTCTTCCTTTGAAGAAATCCTGTAAAAGTAGTACACTTATCAGTTGAATGTTTCTCTGATACTCAGAATAGCAAGTGTTGCCAAGGTATCTACTTGAACTTTAAAATTAAATAAAAAATTGGGGAAACACAGATGAGATATGTGGCATCTCAGATGAGTTGAATGTTTCAGACATCTCACCACAGGTTAGTGCCATTTGAATGGTGGAACTTGTATAATGGTGTACACGGTGCATGACAACTGGATCTAGTGAAAAGATCCATTACAGTGCATGACGAATAGAACATGTTATGTACACATTATTCTTTTTGTTTTTTTTCCAAATGTGTCTTTCGCTGCCTGAAGTATAATTATGGTCCTCTTTTTGTTTCGGCAGGATCGTGCACACTATACTAGTGACTTTGAATAAGGGTACCACTGAAGATGCATCCTTTTCTCTTGCTAGGTTTTTTACCAACCATTATTAGTGAAGTTGTATATAATACATAAATCCTGGTGAATCCGCTTGGTTTTGGATGCAAGTATTGCACAGAAGGTAGTCGACTACTTTTTGTGGGAGTCACCAAAGTGGTACATGGTGTCTGCAGGGTGACCAGGTATATGTTTTTCTCTATACCATCACCCACAGACAGATTAAACGTGTGCTGTAGTGTATGACAGTTCTAAACATTTTTTCTGTTCCTTTCCCAGGCCTACATACAATAATTGGGTTCTTGTTTATTTGTGGGCTCTGTCAGATTGCCTACTCCAAGATCGGTTGTGGACCACAGCAACACTTTTTGCTCATACTTATGCCTGTCACCAATAAGGTCGCAGGAGTTGGTTGGCTCCGTTTTGTACGTCTGGGGATGATATAGTCAAAGGGCAATTAACCCAATGAGAATACTCAAGGGTGAATTCATCAGGGGCTTTCTGAATCCTGCCAGGAGAAGGAGATGTGAGAAACAAAATCGTTTTTATCTTCATGTCATCTGGACAAGCACCCTTGATGCTGTAAACTGGGCACACTGATCCTAAACTCTGTGAGGTGTACAACATTGTAATTGATACTTTGACAAAAGGGCATCCTTAGTAGTTCTGAGTTTTTCCCTAATTATTGACCACATGTACAAAACATTCCACTGGCTCCTTTTTTGCGTGTGTGGGACTGGAGGAGGATGGGATAAGCACGTGCGTGATCCCCCGGATGTCTCTTGATGCTGCCATTAGAAATCAAATCAAACCTGCAGGTAGAGAAGGAGGAGTGGAGATTAGATACAAATATTCCTTTTTTGCAAAACTTAAAAACTACCTCTCTACTTCCAATATGGACTTCCTAGTTGTCAGAAGTGATTCGTTCACTTAAGTTGATATTGGTATGCATGTCACCAGATATCAGACTCCCCAGCTGCTAAAAGTTATTCCTCACTTACTTAGTCATTTATGCAGAGACAGTTATGCAGGCCATCAGGCAACCAAGGACTCTTTGGTGAAGTGATAATAGATACATTGGTTACATAAATGAGTGATAGCGGTGGACGGTCTCAATGTTTGATACGATGGCCACCCTCAAATTTTAAAATTCGGGCCCATCATGACATCATTGAATCTTGACAAATGCACGAGAACTGAATGGACTAAACTTCTCATTGGGTACCGCTAGAGTAGCAGTAAGTGATATTACATGAGAGTAAAAAGTTATGAAGGACAAAAGGACTCCTAATAAACACTTATAGCCCGCGGCTGAGGGCTATACCGGTGGATAAAGGCCCTGAACCGAGTGTGGCTGGGCAAATAACAGTGGAGAAGGCCTTTAACAACCTTTATAGTGCGAGGCAAAAGGGCTACATGGCTGTTAGAACATTCTACCTGAGTGTATTATGTTCTGAATTAAAAAGGGGAGTATGAGAAAGCCTAGCATTGGAATGATGAAACAGCAGGCTCTCACTAGACATTAGCCCTGAGCCACTTCCTTCCCTTTAATGGAGCTCCCAACATTCCAATGTTCTAATTCAAAATGGTTTGTTCTAGAGCTATCAAAAACAAAGCTAGTAATGGAAACACTATCACAATGAAGATTAAATGTAGCACTGACTGCAACAGATATTATTTTGTGAGGATATGCAAGCAACCAAAACTGTGGTTTCACTCAGCATTCTCAACACAGAAAAAATACATGTTATAGTAGTGAAACTAAATAAATCCTATTAGGCCGACTTGCTCTTCATTACATGAATTAGTAGACATCCTAGCAGGCGGTTTCAAGGGCAAAACTGGTCCTTCGTGGTTCTCCTTGGAATAGCCTGCTGGTTAATTAACAATACTTATAACCACAGACAGTAAATTAAGAAAGTCTAGTTAGATGAGCACTATAAATCCTACATGCATCTTAAGATCCTCTAAGCAAGGTTTACCAAATAGTGCTGGGCAACAGCCTCCTCTTTAAACCTGCAACCAGCAAAACTTTCAGAGCAGTGGCCTACTTCAGCAGAAATAGGAAGTTTATTAATGGGCCGATTCACAAATGCATGGTTTTAAGTACTGCAACATTTCCTTGTGAATAGTCCCCAAAGTAAACTCCATCTTTGTGAGCATGTATTGTCTGCCAGTGTGGGTGCGCATCAATCACAATGCACATAGTACATGGGGATTCATTGATATTCTAACTTCTGAGGCAATTGATTTATGTCTGGCTACACTTACAGACCTCAGTACTCGTAGGTCCTTGCAAAATGCTTAGTACGCAAGCATAGTCTTGAGTAGTTCCCATTCACTGGGCTACCCAGAGTTTCTTGCATTTCTGTACCAAGTGTATTGTGGCACTGGTAATTCACATACTCCTATCTTACACTCCTACCTTAGCTTTTTCTCATGAGTACTCTCAAACTGTATTGCGCTAGTAATGCTCAAATAATTAAAAGCTGTATCATAATGATAACTGACAAACATTTTGTATCTGAGGCCATACCATACCTTTCCTAGCTTTTCATCTCAGTTAACTCAGAACAAATAAAACCTGCATAACAAAAAGCTTGCAGTGGACCCTAGCTTTCATGCAGGAGCCCCCCTTGCACCATGCAATGAGTTATCAGATTACTTTTGTAGTTTTTATGAGAATCATATATACTTTGGAGCATCATAATCAAACCCATTATGGAGACCGGTTATTTACAATACGTAGAGACAACAAATCTATTGAAGTGCTATATGAAAACATGATGATTATGACTATGAAGATGATGATGATGATGATTATTGTTATTATTATTATTATTATTATTATTATTTGTATAATACAGAGAACGAAAAGCATGATCAGTAGCAGAGTATTTTCACAATTGTGATCTGCTTAAGAAAAAAATAATAAACATAACATGTCAAGTGAGCTTTCATGTGTACAAATAGACACAAATTACTTATTTTCAATCTGCATGCATAATTGACTAATTTCCAATCATCTCTCCAGGGAGATCATTTCGTGATAAATGATTGCCGGTATTCCACTTCACACCCTATTAAAACCATTGATTAAGCATTAACCAGTTGCCTCTTCGTTAATCTCAGTTTTTCAATATTGAACTGGTGGGGTTTATAATAATAAGCTTTATCTTAATAGTTAACAAATTCTCTCAGTGCACCATTTGTTTAAGTGAAACCCTGAAAGGGCTGCATCAGGCAGCAGCACATCTGACCACAGAGACAAGGCAGTCTTTGGTCCATGGAAACATAGGTATCTCTACAGAAGTATAGGACATTTATGTAGATCTTGCAACCCTGTTACTTTGCAGGTACAAATTGGCATATTGTAAAACTATGATCATTCCCTTGTATCTCTTCTAGGCCGTTTTGGGTTGTCCTTAGGTTTATCCACCACCTCCGCTGCTGCTTCAAATCAATACCATACATCTCTCAGCATTTAAATGAAGACTTACCTTAAATTACTCCGCCAACCCTACTATCAAACAATATCTCATCAATTTCTTTTACAGAACACCAGTCAGCCACAATACTTGCCTGACGTCTCTCACTGTGTCTATGCATCTGCGATTTTCAAATATTTATCTTATAAACAGGGCCACTACACTAGTACTACGCAATTTTGCAGCTCCATCACTTATCATAATTAGGAATGTGCCGCATTATCCATCATTTGCTACATAATCTGCAGACGTTAAGAAAAAATAGTTTCCAGCTCAAATAGATCAAAAGGTATTAAAATTGCAGTGAGACATGCTGCCATGCACTGGAAGACTGGTCACCTTCCTGGCCACCTTCCTGTTGCGTATTGTTGTATTTGGGTACTAAAGTGGTATAATGATGTGAAACTTTTGCCCAGGCAGTGTTAACTTGTGTAAAATTGACAAAATAATGAAGTAATACTATCGCAAAACGTGCCACAATACATTACGTAATATGACTTTTCATGCTTTAGAATTTAGTCACCCTGCCACATCATTCGAACCTTCTCTTCCATAATTCCAGTGGCCCAGATTATACCTCACTTCTACCCACAAACTTTCAGACTATACTGATTTACAACTTATAGAGGGTAGAGAAAGGAAGTAGCAGGACATGGCGGATGTCTCATCCACCATCCTCTGATCCTCTGGCTGATCTGCTGCCTGTTATGCTACCCACAATATAAATTTAGTGGTCCTCGCGTGAATGTAAGTGGTGTCAAATAGTGTCCCTCTTTAATGTAAAGTAGAAAAACAACAAAAAAAGATGGGTGGAATGCTAGTGATAATATTGGCCACTATTATTTATCCTGGGCCGCATTCTAGTTCATTGTGTTTTTTTCCTTGTGAAACTCCAAACAGGAAGCAACCATATTCAAATCAGTGTCAGTCTTGTAGTAGGAATAGCCCAGCCAGAAATGTTAGGACGTATTCTTTGTGAACAGGGACACAAGAAACCACAGAACAATTTCACCCTTAGTGGGCTTCATTGGTGAGGTTCAGCTTGTGCTATATAGCACAGTTTGTTACGTGACCTACGTCTGGGCATAACCGTTGCACTTAGATGATGATGGGTGGAAGTTTTTCAATTTATCTCATTCACTGCTAATTACGCTGGGCTTCCTTCCAGTCATCATTTTTGTCTTCTCTGTGCCACTCCAGACAGAGCTATACAATATGCAAACTAACTTTGGTCCAGCTTCAATAGGAAGAGTCCAGCCGAAACTGGCAGGTCATGTCTCCTAAGGCCCCAGAGGCCTCCAAAAAGGAGTACCTCCTAAACAAATAAAGTCAGCAATTACAATATTGCCGTGTTAGCAAATATGTTACAGTTGGTTCTCAGTCACAAGCTACCTGTTATGTCCCATCTCCAAAACAATCTGAACTCAAGTGGTAAAATGTACCCATCCATTGTTGTTGGGACCTCTAGAGCCCAAGTTGGTTCCCTCTATTTTAGCTTCGCCTTGCAGTTCATATTTTATTAAATTTAGTAAGGTTGCTTTTAGTGATGATTTTTACATATTTATATCAGGTGGATTTTATTATAGGAAAGCGAGGAACAAGCTAATTGTTAAGTTAGAATTTTAATCAGTAGTTTCTGTCCAAGGCTGAAAGAACACTGTACAAAATATGCTGGTTTGTATTGCCCATTCAGGATACAGCTTCTACCACCTAAACATAGCATTGCATCTGAATTGTACTTCCAATACAGTATGGTTTATTATGTAAATGGTGCAGTAACCTAGAGGGGGCAGAGGACATTCTGGCCACAACTATCCTGGGGTGCACACTGTTTGATTGCAGCTTGGCTGTTGCTGATCTACCAGCATCCCAAGAGGATTGCCATCTATACACAGGGTGATACCAGACACTATTTCCAGGTATTGCGCTGATGGCTAATCCCTTGGATCGAGTCAGGCAGAAGAGAATACCTGATATGCTCTCAGCTTAAACATAGGGTTAGGTAGGACCTCTAACACACCTAGAAACACATAAATCATGGTTGGATTGTTTATATTCTTTACCACGTTCGTAATGCTGATTACTTTGATTTGTTTCATCCACCTAACTATCGCAGCTCACTCTTTATATGCAAGATTACAATTGTTTCACTAAATGCATTGAAAACGTAGTTCACATCCCCTTGTCTCACCTTGGTATGCATGAGTAACAGCACAAAGGGGGTAAGATCTGTTTTCACGGCTTCCCTGGGGAGTCAGAGTGTCATGTTCAGGCTGTCATAGTCACCTTTTACCCCAGTGGGTTTTGAGATTTGGGTGAGGCACTGTGACCTAGCTAGGAGTTAGGTGGGCAGTTACTAACTGTGTGGATGGACTCAGTTTCCCACACTTTGCGGTTCTACCGTCCTAAATATGCAGTTCTATTACCAAAGTAGGAACTGCATAGCAGCATGAAATGGCATAGCCTTACAGATAGCCCATCAATTCAATGATGAACCATGAACAACACACCAAAGCCCATAGTTGAAACAGGCGTACTCAAACCAACTCTCTCGGGTACTTGTCCATTTTGTACTTTTTTGAATAAATGATAATCTGAAGTCACCTAAAAAAAATACAAAGTGGTCTGTAGCCAAGCCTTAAAACAATGATGCTAGATACACCAATATATTGTTTTGTGCTGGCACTGCCGTTCACTCTCTGTCTCCTCGCTTTGCTATCATAAACAAATAAAAGTAGCACAGCCTGTAGCACATCAGTTCTCATATGATGTGGGCAAACCACCAACTGCTTTTCTCAGGTTCCATAAACCAGGACACCATGGAATGATGGGGTCTACTATGCACTCTTATTTTGGTGTGATGAGTATCTTAACAATCTCCTTTTGATACGTTCAGTTTGCATATACAGGATAAACGGTGCCTGCTGCAAATGCTTTTTCCTTTGTATCAGAGATGCCACATAGCACTCCTACAACAACAATATAAAGCTAAAGTGTTCTGTCCCTCAGTTCCCTTCCAATAATAGCATTACTCTGGCCATTATGCATGACAACAATGCACTTTCCACGTCGGCCACACAGCAGTCCAGCATCCTTACAGGCATGCACAACAAACAAAACAAAATACCTATCCTGCTATGAGGGTATTCACTGGGTAGGCACCATACAAACAAAGGTGGTCATTATGAACATGGTGGTAAACACTGCACTGCCGGCGGTAACTACCGCCAACAGGCTGGCGGTCCAGACCGCCAAATAATGAAGCAAATAAAAAACAAGTAGCGGTCAATCCACACACCGCCATCTTTGTAGTCCCGACAAGGACGGAGGAGGCCGCACAAAGGCCGGCAGAAAGGTCCTACCCACCCACCAAATAATGAAACACAAGACCACCATCAGTTCAGGGGCGGGAACCACCGCCAGGCAAAGCGTGGCAGAAACAAACAATATAAAAGGACACACTCACCGGAGGCACACAGAATATGCTGACTCAGACATGGAGAGAGAGTTGGAAATAATGCCAGGGCTGCTCCTTGCCACATACCTCCAAGACCGTGACCAATGACAAAGACGATGACGGTAAGTACTGCAGCCTAGTACACATGGGAAGAAAGGGCACAATTAAACACCCATCGCACCCACCCTGCAACGCACTCCCAACCCCTTCCACATCCCGAGCCAAACATACCATAACAAAATGTACTTACCAGACACAAGCCAACAAAGGCCTGCACCAAAGTACACACATGCGCACACCACCCCTCCACAGTGAAATGCTGTACAACAGCACCATATTGTGCCAACATCACTACTGGGCACTGAAACTTTATTTACAAAGACATTACGTCATGTCCAAATAAGGCCACTGGCCAGTCCATTACAAATAACCTGAAGGGCCAAAACAGGCCGAACTTGAGTCCCACATGTGCAAAGGGTACTTCACTCTAAAGGGGCATCAATGGGGCAGCCAGGCACCTCAGGGAACAGGGGTAGGGTATGGCGGGGGTGGGGACTTACGTCTGGATGGGGGGGCTTGGGATTAGGCTTGGGAGGTGGAGGGGGTTTGGGCTTGCCCTTGGAAGGAGAGGGAGTGGGCTTGGTACGGGGTGTGGCAGAGGGACCAGGGGCAACATAGGCTTCTTCCTCCCTGGGGAAGGGGCACAGGAATGGGAAGGGTGGGCTGGGGCAGATTTGGACGTGGAAGGAGTGGACTGGGCAAGGACATGGGCACGTTTAAGGATAAGACGGAGTGGGCCAGTGGGGTCGAACAGGTCATCACGGGAGAGGAAAAGCTTCTTAGGTGCAGTTGGAGGGGCTATGGAGGCAGGTCTGGGAGTGGAGGTTGAGGGAGTTCTTGTAACAGGTGTAGGTGTGCCGGACGTAGATGCAGGTGCCTGTAAAGTATGCTGATGTGTGGTGGATGTGTGTGGTGTGGATGGATGCAAATGTTTAAGTGTTTTGGGAGGAGGGGGGTGGACACAGTGGGATAAGACAGGCTGCTAGTGTACATGGATGTTGTCTGGGTGTCTGCAGGTCTAGTGAGTGTACTTCAAGTGTCTGTCAATGCAGTTGTGGTGAGTGCAGGTGTTTTGTCTGTGGTGCAAGTCTGGATGTCAGCTGTTGTGGTGACTGCATGAATGGGTGCAGCAGCAGTGACTGAGGGTGCAATGCGTGTGGGTGTGCATGGTGAGGTGACAGACAGGGTGGCGGGGGAGGTTGAATCACTGGGGGAAGTGGATGTTGTTGTGTGTGATTTGGTATGTTGGGTGTGTGCATGTTTGTGGTGGGAAGTGTGGTGCTTGTGTTTGTCAGTGTGCTTTTTGTGTGTTGATCTGTCTGCATGGCTGTCGGTATGTGTGCTTGGGATGGGTGAAGGCAGTGGGGTGCTGGAAGGGGTAGAGGTGGTGGGAGGGGGGACGGAAAGACCAGGGACACTGGCTGCCGTCAAAGAGGAGGTCAGAGCCTGAAAAGATCTCTGTAGGCCTGACATGGCACCGTGAATGCCTTCCAGGTATGCATTGCTGCATCTGTGATGCTAGCCCCTGGATGGCATTCACGATAGTTGTCTGGCCTACAGAGATGGTCCTCAGGAGGTCAATAGCCTCCTCCGTGAGGGAACCAGGGCTGACTGGGGCAGGGGATGGGGTGCCTGGGGCGAAGGAGACGCCCACCCTCCTGGGTGAACGGGCACGGGCAACTGGGTGGGGAGCAACTGGGAGGCCGGTGATGGCATGGGGTGGCAGAAGATGGTATAGAATGGGTGTGCCCAGTAGGGTCCACCACCGCCAGGGAGCTCCCATCGGAGGAGGTGTCAGAGTCACTACCTCCAGTGATAGTTGCCTCCCCTTGGTACACCCTTCGCCCTCCAACCCACTGGTCCCCTTGGCATCCGTTGACTCTGCCTCCTTGGAACCGTGGGCTGCTGCATCCCCACTCGCCAGTGCCACTGCTCCCTCGCCAGATGATGCTGATGTACACAAAGGACACAAAAGCACAGGGGTGGAGAGACAAAACAAGGGAGAACTTTATCAAAACCTGAATATATGTACAGTTCTGGCTTACACACACTCCCATCCATGTCACGCACTTACACTCAGCACATACAACATACGTCATGATTGTGCCTCTGACTAGTGGCCATTACCCCAGATTATACCACATAACCCACATGAAACACAGACCTGATACACTTTGTGGAGTACACCCATGAGAGACCATGCCCTGCCAATGCAATTACAAGACCATGAGGCCACAATGAATACCAGATGACAGAAAGGGGACCCCTCATGGGCTTATAGAGACTGCCCAAACTAGCCCTCATACCATCCCAGGGACTTTGAGGAGGCAGGACTGCAGGAACACACCTGTCAAAGTGGCTGGCACTAGAATGCATGCATACTACAGCACCAACATACATCCATCAAAGCAGTATCACAAGTGTTGGTACTCACCTCCTTGTGTCTGCTGTGCTGGCTTCAAGCACCTATCCAAATCCAGATAGGCCACCAGCAGAATGCGGGCCATTAGGGGGTTAGGGTCCAATGGCCACCCCTTCCTCGTTTGGAGGCCTTCCCCAGCTGGGTCTCTCAGGTCTTCTGGGCCCAGCGCCTATGGTCCTCCCACCGCTTTCTGCAGTGGGTGCTCTGCCGGTTGTAGACCCCCAGGGTCCGCACCTTCTTGGCGATGGCTTGCCACAGTCCTTTCTTTTGATGGTTGCTGACCTGAATGGGACACACAGAGCAAACAAACAGACGTCAGTATACGTGCACTGAATACAAATGACATGTCGTTCCCTATGGAACGGCCATTGTTGAAAGGCATGTTTTTAACTCACAGGCAGTACTTGCCAGACAATCTACGGCGGGGCAGTTACACATCTAACCCACATGCATACAGGCATCCGGCACAATCACACACATCTAAGGATGACACATGCCAACTCACCTGCTCCTCTGGTCGCCCATACAACTTCGCATACAGGGGTAGGACCCCGTCCCCCAGCTTCTCCAGCTCCTCCGTGGTGAAGGCCGGGGCCTGTTCCCCTGTAACCCGCACCATCTCAGGGACCAGAGTCAGGACACAGCAGCACACGCAGCGGAGTACTATCCTGCACGGAAATCAAGAGTCAGGTGTCAAGGGTCTGACAAAATGGCATAGGCACCTTGGCAGTGTGCTCCGCCACTGTCGGCGGCGATCATGATTGGCCCAGGTTCCCCATTGACAAGCATGTAATCCAATGATCAGGTGCACAGCGGTGAACACCGCCTTCCGCCATGACGACTAACGCCAGCGGAATGTAGTCACTTCCACTCTATCATATCTAGATGGCAGGAGGCTGCCATTTTGCTACCACCACGTCACCATGGCCTAGCCAGGCGCCTCAACCAGGGCCTCAATCTCTCTGCCCTTCATCGTTTGCTGACATGAGGCCATGATCCTCACATGTACCCATCTTTGGAAGTGTGTGCACACTGGTTTGCCATTATAACAGAGTTAACTCAGCACACAGTTGCTTGACGGTGTACTTCATACTTTCCGTTTGTGTGTGTTACCTACGTGTCGCTCTTACTAAAATACAGTGACATCATGGGATGCAGGTGTAAGTTGACAAGATTGTGTTCTTTCCTCCCCCACAGGTACAGACCCATGTGGCGAGGGACGGCCACATCTGTATGCAGACCCCTGGTTGATCTGGAAACTATTGAGGAACATCACATCATCATCACCTACAGACTCAATAGAGCTACTATCCATGACCTCTGTGCATTAATGGATCCTGTAATGAAGCCAGCAATTTAACATCAGCATACCATTCCTACAACTGTGCAAGTGCTATCTGTACTCCATTTTTTGGCTACGGGCTCATTTTAGGTGATAGTGGGCATGGGTGCTGGGACCTCACAGCCAATGTTCAGCCTCATCCTGTCCAAATTCCTGGATGCCTACATTCAACACTTGTAAACATATGTCCAGTTTCCTCAAAGAGCTGAACTTCCTGCCATCAAATCTGGATTTTATGCCGTCGCTAATATCCCCCATGTGATAGGTGCCATTGATGGAACCCGCATAGCTCTCATATCCCCAAGAGTGAATGAACAAGTGTATAGGAATCGGAAGAACTATCACTCCATGAATGTACAATTGGTGTGTACTGCTGACCAGTACATATCACGTCAATGCCAGGTTCCCAGGCTTAGTCCATGATTCCTTTGTCCTGAGAAACAGCAGTGTACCACACATGATGGAACAACTACAAGGGGACAGAGGATGGCTCATGGGTGAGTGTGTATGACACTGGATCAGTACATTGCTGACAGCCAGGCTGTATGCAAGTAAAGTCAGTTTGTTAAGGCACTCTTTCACCCACTTTTGCAGGTGACTATGGCTACCCCAACTTGCAATGGCTCCTGACACCTGTGAGGAATCCCAGGACAGATGCAGAGAGGAATTATAATGAGGCACATGGACAAACTAGGATGTTGATTGGGTGCACTATAGGTCAACAGAAGGCTAGATTTGGTTGCCTCCATCTTTCTGGGGGATCCCTCTGCTATGTCCCTGACAAGGTGTGTTAGATAGTGGTGGCCTGCTGCATGCTGCACAACTTGGCGGTGAGGAAAGTTATCCCCCTTCTGGAAGAGGAGGGTGCTGTCCAACCATCCCTGCAACCTCAGAGAGGGGATGAGAGTGATGGTAAGGAAGAAGATCTCAACTCAAGGACCCAGCTAATCTGCCTATACTTCCAGTGATTCTAAGGTACTGTTCAATTATGCTGATGTATTCACTGCATAGTTTCAGTCTGACTCATGTAAAAGGTAATGTGGTGCCTATAGTCAGTGACAATGGTAACTGATGACTGAAGTGACATGTGTCAGGAAACCCAAAATAATGTACAGTGTGACATACGTCAGACACTACAGTCTGTTGGATCCCCTCCTGCACTACAGTCTGTTGGATCCCCTCCTGCAATAAAGGTGTGATTATGATATTGACTGGTTAATGCATACACACTCACAGTTCATATCTCATATTGACAGGGGACATACGATTTGAATGCATAGGTGTATTTATTGAATGGCAAAATATACATAAGTGTTGGAACAGTGAAAGGGAGGGGGCCCATGGTGCACATACATACTCAAATACATATGCTCAGCTGTTGGTAGCACTGGGTTTTGGTCCATGTAGCCACTGGAAGATGGTGTGATGGCAGTGGCATGTCAACAAGGTAGCAAAGTGGCACACAAGGGAGACAGTTCAGAGCAGAGTCACTTCCTAGTGCTGGGCTTGGTCTTGGCTGGTGTTTCAGTGGCATGTCTGGGTCTGATGGCACATTTGTGAAGCTGGGGCTAGGCTGGGCTGCAGGGGTAGGGGGTGCTGATTTCCTGTGTGTCCTCTGGCAGTGCCACCAGTCCAGTAGCTGCTGCAGATGTAGAGGGCAGGGCGGTGCCCTCGCTAGTGGTTGGGCCTTGCAGGTGGGTGGAGGACTTAGGCTGGCTGTGGTACTGGTGCTGCAGCACCCTTGCAATGGCAGCCATGGTGGCATTGAGCTGTTTCTATTGCTCCATGGCCTCATGGTGGTGTGCTATATGCAGCCCCTGACTCTGCTCCAAGGTGGCCAGGATCTGGCCCATCCTATCCTGGGTATGATGGTATGCTCCCAGGACCTCAGATATCACCTCCTGGGCTGCTGCATCCATCCTTTGGCCACCCCCCTGGGCCACTGATGCCCTCCCATTGGCCCTAGCCCCCTGTGCCTGTGTCCCCTGCATAAGTCTGGCAGTGTCACTTGCAGTTGGTCCTTCATCATCCTGCCTGTTAGTGGGTGGAGACTCTGGCATCTGTACATGTGGGCTGCCAGTCTGTGCCTGGGAGACACTGGGGTGGGGTCGTTTGGCCAAGGCTGGTGATGGTAGCTGGGTGGTAGGGGTGTCAGTGGTACCCTGGGTGGGACTGCTAGAGGGTGACAGTCCAGGATGGTGTAATGGGCCAGGGAGTTCCTCTATTTCCAGACATTCCTCTGCAGTCTCCTGAGTGGGGCCTCTGTCTTCAGGTGGGGCGCTGGCACTCCTTGACGTCTCCATCCGGGTGGCATGGGTGGTGGTTCCTGTGTGTGTGGAAATAGACATGTGGGTGTCAGGTACTTTTTTGTCAATTGCTGCACTGCTCTGCCCTATTTGATGGTTCTATTCCCCTGTCGTGGCATGCAAGGTTCCTTTGTGTGCATTTAGTTGCATTTTATGTTGGGGTGGAGGTGCATTGTGGGTGCTGTTGTGCCACTGGGAATCCATGCAGAGGTAGGTGACTATGCACAGGGGGGCTGAATGGAGGTCTGTATGTGGGACTGTGGGCATGTAGGGGAGTTGGATGTGGGTGTTGTGGGCTGGGTAGGGGATGGGGTCCTGGTGGTAGTGAGAGGGGTGGGGTGATACATGCATTTTAGGTGGGGTGACTGTTAAGGTATTGTAGTTGACTTACCCAGGTCCAGTCCTCCTGTGAGTCCAGTGAGGCCCTCCGGGTGCAGGATAGCCAGGACCTTCTCCTTCCAGTCTGTGTATTTGGGGGGAATAGGTGGGGGGCCACCACCAGTCTTCTGTACCTGGATGCCATTGACCAAACCTTCCCACGCAGGCCGTTCCATCTCTTCTGGATCCCTTGAGCTTGGATGGTTTCCCACTGCATTGACCTTGTTGACTATCCGCTGCCATAGCTCCATCTTCCTGGCCACGGGACCTGCTGCACCTGTGCCCCGAATAGTTGTGGCTTGACCTTGAGTATTTCGTCCACCATGGTCCTTAGCTCCCTATCTGTGAAGCGGGGTGCTTAGGGGGTGCCATGGTGTGTGTTGTGGGTGTATTGGTGAGGGTGCTGTTGTGTGGTTGTGTGTGTGACTTTTAATGGTGTTTGGGGTATGTATGGGTTTTGGTGGTGTATTTGAGTGTGTGACTTGTGTGATGTTGGCTTCAGTGTATTCATGTTGTGTTGTCAATATATGTTGTGCTATTGGCGATTCAAAGGATTGTGGGGTATGTGTGTGAGTGTTTTATAGTGTTGTGGATGTGTGTCAGGTGTGTGGGTTTCAAAGTTGCCAATGTGTACTTTTGCTGGCCGTGGCGGTCCGTACCGCCAATGGTCACCAATGGTCGTTCGGCATTCACTACCTGCCATGCTGATTTGTGTTTCATTATTTGGTAGGCGGAGGATTTGTCTGCATGGCAGTGGCGGGTAGGGGTGTACTGCCTTTTTGCCGTCGTAGGCCCTGGTGGTGGGTGGAGGTTGCAGGATTTTTGGAGGTTTGACTTTTTGGCATCATTATTCGGTAATGTGCAGTCTACCACCACTGGCGGTCTTCTGTTCACCGTCACCACAGCGGTCGGCGGTGATTACCACCAAGTTCATAATGAGGGCCAAAGTCATTACCCTGAGGTGTGTTATTGGGGGTTTTAAAAGGATTACAATCCTAGGTTTATACGCATACCAAGAGAAAGATGTTGTTTTGAAAGTAGTTGTAAGTGAAATATTTAAGTTTGAATTCACATAAGTGGATCTGATTAATCCTTTCTGCTTACTGGCTCGATGTGTGTTTGTCTGCCCTGTTTACAAATGCAGCTCTTCTGTTGTAGATCTATTGTAGATCTGCCTCACTGCGGTCAGATAGGATTATTGTGGTGCAATGGCTAATGGCATTGATTTCCAGTGCTAGTACACTAAACTCTGAATTTCCTTTTCTTAAGGCCCTAAATTGCAATGGCTATTCCCCATACAATATGCTGAAGAGCGGGAAAGCAGTAGATCTGGACAGTCATGTTGTTAGATATATATTGATAGACCCTCTCTGTCTGCGCCCTGTGGGACTCTTGTGGCATCAATCTACATTTGAAATGCTGTTGAAACCTGAACCCTTATGGTGTAGTAACCTACGCTGGTTAGCAGGACTTCATAAAATCTTGTGTCCTAATGCTTGAGTTTTAGTCTGAACATAATGGTCGACTGTTGATGTACATTGCTACGACTACTGACTCACCTCTGCTCTGTCAAGTATGGAATGACTGTGGTATGACACAACCCTTACAATGGAACATCCAGTGTTTTTTAACTTGGGATCTGGTATGAACAAGTAGTAATATGCTATGAGTCTCACATCCTTTGTCATGTACAGCATTTATGTGCAAGGTGTGATGTTGCAAAGGTTATTTTTTCATGCCATGGCCTCATAATTTGCACCTACTTTTCAAAAAATGTATTAAAAATACATGAAGGCTGTGAACTTTGCGACTTTAGCAATGCTTAGACATTGCTTACTCCACATTTTCATCATTTTATATAAGTTAAATTTGATTTACTTGCCTTTTGGAATTATTAAGGAAAATCTAAGCAATGTCAGTAGAAAATGTAATCAAGATACATACTTGTGTACAAAACTTAGGAAACTGAGTTACTGATTGAGAGGGCGAAACCCTGCCTAACCTGCTTAAGCAGTGAACACAAACCTTGTCAGGGTGAAGTCACAAGCAAACCCTAACTTAATCTGTGCTCAACCCTCTGGTAGCTTGGCACAAACGCAGTCAGGCTTACTTAGAGGCAATGTGTAAAGTGTTATGTAGCACTTCAAACAGTAATAAAGTGTAACTCAACACAAGCAAAATCTGACACCAATTTAGAAAAATAGAGTCAAATTTATTATTAATTGAAGACCAAAACAACAAAAAAGATGTAGAAATAGATAAATGCACTTTGAAAGATTTATGTGAAAATAGTGCCTTCATGCATAAAGTGCCCACAATGTTTATCTGATTGCGACGGACCAGGACAAAGTCACAGGCCCAGGCTGACCATGCTGGAGTGCGGGCCAGCTACAGGGAACCACTTAGGCCCTCTGAGCAAAGTACCTCAAAGTACCTGGAGCACAATCTTCTCCGGCATTGCTTTGCAAGACTTGCATATTGTCTGGAGTTGGTTTCAATGAAGCTGTACAATGAGCCTTTCTGGGGCTTTTGCATCATTTTGCATCGGTTCCGTTCAGCAGTGCAGTACAGTTGGCGGGGCTTTGCACTGCTTTCTGTGAGTTCCGGTGGAGCTGGCAGCTGTGTGATAAAGCTTTGCAGGGTTTTGCCTTACACTGTGTTGATTTCAATGAGGCTGATTCTTTATTTAAAGTAATAAGGAAACCCAGTGTTGTACTTTGGGGGAGGTAGGCCTCATAATAGTGAAAAACAAATTTAAGAGTTGTTCACTACAAGGACAAGCAATACCAAAAAGTGCATGTCCAATTTTTTAAATACACTGCATCCTGCATTCTGGGTTGTGTAGGGCCTACCCTAGGGGTGATTTAGGTAAGGGGGGTTGTGCCTGGCAAAAGGTTTATTTTGCAAAGTCAAAATGGCAGTTTAAAACTGCACAAACAGGCAGCAATGGAAGGTCTGAGACCTGTTAAAAGGGCTACACCAGTGGGTGGCACAATATATGTTGCAGGACAAGTAGAATTTAATTTACATGCCCTAGGCACATGTAGTACCACTTTACTAGGGTCCTACAAGTAAACTAAGGCCCTCATTCTGACCTTGGCGGGCGGCGGAGGCCGCCCGCCAAAGTCCCGCCGTCAGGTTACCGTTCCGCGGTCGAAAGACCGCGGCGGTAATTCTGACTTTCCCGCTGGGCTGGCGGGCGGTCTCGTTCAGACCGCCAGCCAGCCCAGCGGGAAAGAGGCTTCCACGATGAAGCCGGCTCGGAATCGAGCCGGCGGAGTGGAAGCTGTGCGACGGGTGCAGTTGCACCCGTCGCGTATTTCACTGTCTGCGCAGCAGACAGTGAAATACATGTAGGGGCCCTCTTACGGGGGCCCCTGCAATGCCCATGCCAGTGGCATGGGCACTGCAGGGGCCCCCAGGGGCCCCGCGACCCCCCCTACCGCCATCCGGATCTCGGCGGTCCGACCGCCGGGATCTGGATGGCGGTAGGGGGGGTCAGAATCCCCGCGGCGGTGCAGCAAGCTGCGCCGCCGCGGAGGATTCAATGGGGCCGCGGTACACTGGCGGGACCCCGCCAGTGGTGCCGGTCCGACCGCGGCTTTACCGCCGCGGTCGGAATCCCCATTGAAGCACCGCCGGCTTGTCGGCGGTGCTCCCGCGGTCCTCCGCCCTGGCGGTCAAAGACCGCCAGGGTCAGAATGAGGGCCTAAGTGTGTCAGTTGGATAAAAGCCAATGTTACCTTGTTTAAAATAGAGAGCATAAGCACTTTAGCAGTGGTTAGAAGGGGTAAACTTTGCAGAGTCCTAAAGCCAGCAATTACAAAGTCAGCAAAAAAAGGAGGCTGGTAGGCAAAAGGTTGGTGGAAATCCACACCAAGGAAGTCAGTTCCAACAAAAACTCCCTGCGCTTACACTCAAAAGAGGAAAATCATGCTCAGCTATACATAAAGACAAATCATAGAACTCTGAAAATTCTGTGAAGACCAATAATTGGGGAAGCGTGCAAAACATTGTAAGCTGACTACAAATTTAGCACAACCAGGCGTGTGCATGTTGCAATCTGGTATTTAAATATTTTTTATTGATTATGTGCAAATTCTAGTAAATTGTAGGTGCAGAATTTGTTGGTCAATTAGGGAGTCACTGTGATAGAATGGGAGTCTGGACATAGATTGGTCAATTAGGGAGTCACTGTGATGTACCACAAGTGCGGACATGTGTTGGTTAATTAGAGTCACTGTTGTGAAGAAAGCTGTTTATTATCTGGTGTGGTTGTGTGACCTCACCATGTAATAAACATACAAATCCATCTTGAGTCCAGTCAAGCTCATTTGTAAAACTCTAGCTCAGCACTGGGTATCTGTGACTTTGAGCAGTCAGGCTTTGTCAAAGGAACAAGTGTAAAGTATTTAGAAGTGCCAAGGCAGGTGAATAAGAAAGAAACACAACATATAGGAAATCCAACACCAATTTATAAAAATAGGTCTTATATTTAACAATTTTTAGACACCAAAACAAACAAAAACCACTGGAGCGTTCTGGAAATAAAAAACGTATTAAGCAAATAATAAATCGCTGCTTTTCATTGAAACCGCAAACAAGCATTAACAACTACCGCAGTTGGTTGTTATTTTGAAAACTTTTGAAAACTTTTGTAAAGTTGTGAACTACTTCTCTGGCCCTCAGTAAGTCATCAAGACTACAAAGAGTCCAAAATGCAGCAGCCAGACTCATCCTGGACATTCCCTGACACAGCCACATCTCCTACCACCTCAGAGACCTACACTGGCTCCCAGTCAACAAGATCGTCACATACAAACTCCTGATCCACACCTACAAATCTCTGCACAACAGAAGACCGGCATACCTCAACCACCACCTCGCCTCCTTCTTACCCAACAGATATCTCTGCTCCTCCCAGCTCGCCCATGCAGCCGTCCCCAAGATCCGGAAAAGCACAGCAGGAGGAAGATTCTTCTCCTACCAGGAGCCCAGACATGGAACACGCTACCTCTCAAGCTCAGGCAGACTGCATCACTGAAGCAGTTCAGGAAGGACCTCAAGGCGTGGCTCTTTGACTGAGCAACACGCCCACAAACATCGCCTTGAGACACAATGGGTGATTAGCCGCGCTCTACAAATCAATGATTGATTGATTGAGAAGACTGTCTTGTAGCTAGCAACCGTAAACAATCAATGGGCAATGTAATGGCTGCTTACTGAATTTGTCATATGGCCATAAGTTAAATTACATTTTACTTTCTCATTACGTTGGGTTTCATGCATTTTTTTATACCTTCAGGTATCAAATTTAGTAGTCCTATTCAGAAGTTAGCACTGCTGAGTTATCATTTGCCAACGCGGCTACTAGACTTTCTACTAGACTTTCCAAAAAGCCAAGTTGAGGTATTTACTGTCAGAACATGTAGAAAGACATGTCCTATGTTTTAATAGACAGCACTCTGCTTCAGGGCTCATTATGCCTACCTGAGCCATTACTTTAAACGGCAAAGCCAGGATAGCAGTTAAAAACTGCTCTACCAGTCTGCAGTGGCAGGCTGGGAGACACTCTTTAATTTGTGAAATTTGAGGTGGCACAACCAGTGCTGCAGTCCACGAGGAACACTTACCTTACAAGCCCAGTGCACCCCTGGTACCATATACTAGGAACTTATAAGAAAGTTCACTTATGCCAATTGGAAATAAGCCAATTAAACATACACCTTTTAAGTGTCAGAGCAAATGCATTGGGGCCTGGTCAGCAGTGCCAGTGCATTACACAGTCATTAAAGTCACCAGTATGTAAGAGTCAAAAGTGGGGTAACAAGTGAGGGTAAACCTGTCAGAAGCCATTTCCTCAAAACTGTTATGCAACACAAGCCAGGACATTCATTGGTCAATTAGATGTCACTGCGTACGATGCTGCCCTGGCACACTGTGGTTAGGTAAGGACTGTGAGTGCTTTACTTGGTTTTTCTATATATTCTACACTTCCTATCTTTAATTAAGAGTTGTACACACTGGCAAAGTGACTTATGAGTTTAGATCGGACATTTTGTGATCTTAGGTGCAACATTCATCAAAGTATCATCTACTAATATACATAGATGAGATATTCAGCTGTACGCTTGTAATAAAACAGACATATGCTATTGTTTCATACAGAATGACTGCAACTCTGTGGTCGAATCTGGCTTTCCTTGCAACAAGACAATATTTATGTGGAAATTATGATAAGATATGCTAGGATGGCTTGTTGGCTCTGCTTACATATAGCATCACAATGGAAGGCACCGGAATGTATTAGAATACTGTTATTCGTCCAGCACAATCACTGTAAACTATTTTGGCTCTATCACACGTGGTGGTCCTCAGACAGAGACTTCACTAACAGGTTGCCTTACTGGGGCTGTAAATGCTTTTTGTTTCTGCCCCTCCCCCCCAAGAAAATGCAAGACTCTGTAGGAAGGTAGGGACGCACCCATAGGTATTCTTCTCCTCTATGGGTGTCTACTGTTTTGTGAGATAACTAGTGGTTGGTGGCAGCCCATCTACATTCATGAGGTTCAGGCCCTGTTCCTCAGAATAAGAAGATTGCTGCTGGCTCTCTTGATTTGTATGCTTGATGCCCATACTGACTGGACTCTCTCCTTCCTCTCTACGTTTAAAAGGTGTATCTGAGGTAATAGTTAGACACAGGGTGGGCATACGTATGTATGAAGCCCATGGTTGAAGGTGGTACTGTGCTCGAGACCTGGTTGTTTGAATGAACAGATCACCACAAAGCATTTAGCTGCGCCCCGTGCCTTGAGACCCTCATGGGTTCTATGCGTGCTTTATAAATCGTTGATTGATTGATTGTACTATAGGCTTAATGTAATTTGAAATGTGCTGTCTCTTTTACTCAGTGTCCCCCCTCTGCTGCTCTCTTCCCCTCCCACTCCATGCTACATTCATTTTAGGCCAAGAGTAGGTTTCCTGTTTTGAAATTTCATCCATTAAATGGAGTAGGGAGGTTTTTGTGTCTGTCTTTCCTGGATCAAGCCAGTTCCCACAGGTCAACCTGTGGCATCTGAACAAAGGGTTCTGGTAAATGATGTGGCCCCACCAATACACCTACCCAGAGGAAAATATGGCTACCTGTTATTCTCCATCATCATCTTCGGCCCAAGAAGCAAGAGCCCAGCAACCGTCATTGATTGGATGGCGATTGTCTAGTTTTGTTTTAGATTGTAATAGACATTATGGGCCTCATTACGAGTCTAGCGGTCACTAAACCGCCAGACTCGCAGATGGTGGTTGGACCACCACCAATGTGGCAGTCTGAGCTCTTCATCACAAACCTGGTGGTCAGGCTGCCAGGGAACTGCCAGCCCCTGCCAGCAAGCAGCACTGCCCTGGGGATTACGACCCCTTACTCTGCCAGCGGTTTCATGGCGGTACCACTGCCATGAAAAGGCTGGCAGAGAACAGGTGAAAGGGGCCCCAGGGGGGTCCCTGCACTGTCGATGCACTGGGCATGGGCAGTGCAGGGGCAGCCCTGGCCAGCACCATCACAATTTTGCAGACAGTGAACATTGCGAGGGTGCTGGTGCATCCTGCACTACAGCATTGCCACCAGCTCAATTACGAGCAAGAGACAATGCTGTTGGTTGTTTCCCGCTAGGTCTGCGGGTGGAAACTCAGGTTACCGCCTTCTGACCTAGTGGGAAACTCTTAATGGGGCCGGTGGGGAGGTAGCCTGTGTGGCGGCAACCTCCCTGTCGGAAGTTTGGCGGACAGTGTAAACCATCCACCAAACTCATAATGAGCCCCTATGTCATGTTGTAATCCCCAAGGAAACCAAAAGGGCAGGGCACATTTTGGTGGGTCCAAACAACACCTCGTACAACACCATACAACACCTTCAGTAACAATGCATTTTATAGTAATTGACCCCTTCCAAATGTTTGGGGAAAACATTTAATTTGAATAGCTTGTAGACTTGGTCCCACGTATGACGGTTTGTGGATATAAGAAGATCCTGTGATCCAGAACAGGCTTCATCTTCTCACTTGTATTGTGCTGGATCAACTCACTGAGATAGCACTGCTGACCCACGGTTGCACCCCACAAGCCCTATTTGATGCTGGCATCTCAAACTTCACCAACACCTCCCTGACAATAAAGGATTTTAAATTCTGCCACCTGTCCCTCTGGTCCTTAAGGCTTCTTCCAACATATGTGTCACTGACATTCGCGACTGTATAGCCACTCTCTGAACTCTCCTGGAATTCACAACTTCTGCAACTGCACTAACTGTTCGCTATTCCCTGCACCAGATCTGAGTGACGGAGCCAATCATCTGGTTTGCACCTGATTGTGTGCACATTGTAAGTTAAATAAGGGTTTTGTGCAAGTACTCCCTTCTGAAACCATAGATTGTGCTCAGGCTACTTCCCATCACAGCCCTTCACTGATGAGCCTCCATTGCTGCGAGAACAGAGTGAATGGAGCAATGTTCCATAAAAAGCCCCCAGTCTAGATTCTGCACTGGAATGGAATATTATTGCAGTACACATTCTTACTAAGCGACTGAAATAATAAAAATGAAGTCTTGATCCTTTACGTAAAGCTATACCATATTATTGAATGCTATAAAGGCGGTCCAGCTCGTAAGGCAAAGGTGTAGCCAGAAAATGAAAATATCCCCGCCCACTCTTGAACCACCCTCACACCAAACATAGAAAGCAATGAAACTGACACTCCTTAGGAGTTCCTTAAAACCGTTCATCCTTAGCCCATCCGTCTACCCATTTATCCATTCACCCTTCCATCTATACATCCATCCAGGTGTCCATCCCTTCACTGTTCCGATCACCCACCCATTCTCATCCAATCGTACTTTTTTTGATTCATCTATCCTCCCATCCATCCGCTCATTTTCCACTTAAATCCATCCTTTAACTCACCTGCTATGAATATATTATTGTATACTTCCATCCTGTAAGCATCCATGCATTCACTCTTCTTCATCTGACCATTCTTCCATCCTCTCTTTTATATGGTGATGCTTTCCCTCCAAACCTTCACCCATTAACCTATCCATCCTTTTCCCTTAATGTTTTCACCCTTTCTTTATTTTTTTCGTCTTTGCTAACACATTTCAATCCTCGATGTCACTGTTCCTTCCTCCACTCACGCGTTGCCCTTTCTAGTTGTCCATCATTGTACTCTCATTCTTGCCTTTTCTTTCTCATCTTCCTATCTCATCCTCGATTTATTTTCTAATAGCCCCTCTGCTTGTGTTTTCCCCTTCCCGAGCATTCCCCTTCTTTGTTTCTGTCACTGTGCACGTGATATTAGTACGTACCTGCACACGTGCAGACGGAAGAGACCAATAAACAGCTAATTACAGTTTATGTAGGATCCAATTCACAAGCCCTTTGGGCCTAGTTGCAGCACCCGCTTAAGCTACAGGAGTGGGGGTTCCCAACGCCTCTTGTGTAAGGGTCCACCTCACAGCCGTCTGAAAGAATAGGAGAAGTATATCCAACCTCACTACCCACTGAAAGTCGCCCCTAAAAAGGGAATACTTGGGAAATCATCGAGCTTGCAGCAATGCATAGCTCCTTCGGGTCCATGGACAGCGGCAATGCCTGTTATAAGGATTACCTAGCTGTCCATGAGTCCCGTAGGCCCTGGGACAATTGTACATAGTGTATGGGGCATTGTTTATTGATACAACATAATAGCAGTGCTATATTAAGATATCACGCGTTAGTCAGCTTTCGTAGTACTGCGGTCAAATTCTAGATGTGTTCAACTGGAAAAATAAAAGGGTTTGCAGCGATGTATAGATCATTAGCCTAGTACAGTCTGGAAGTTTTGCAAAATATGCATGTTTGTGATTTACTATATTAATGCTATAGGTTCATCAATGTGAATAATAGGGTGCTCACTGTGAATGGTGCTGTATCAAGTTATTACTACTATATATTTAGTGTACTTAGTAGCACTATATTCAGGGCCACTGGAACTATGTGGAAGTGAAGCACCAAATTATGCGACCTTTGTTGACTAAATTATTCGGCATGAAAAGGCATATTATGGGGCATAATACGCTCCATTTGTTGATAGTATTACTTCATTTTTTTGACATTTTTACACATGGTAATACTGTCTGGAAAAAGATTTCACCTGTTGTTACCAGTCTAACAACCAAATACACAAATAAGCAGCTGAAAAATGATCAGTTAACCTTTGCCAAGGGCCTTGCACTCTGTACGAACACATTACAACATTTTTAGTAACTTTTGAACTGTTCAAGATAGAAACAATTTTTGGGGGTTAAAATCTGCAGATTGTGTAACAAATGACGCAGAATCGCATAGGTTTATTGACTCTGACTATAATAATGTACTCGTCCTGTAACTTCAGCATATTATGAATGATACCGAGTTACTGTACTATTGGTTCTACAGATGTGTCAGTGTGCGCACTGGTACTTTATTAACTGGTTTCTGATTTTTATACATATGTAACGTGCTACCATTGTAGCCTCAGAGCTCCGAAGATCACAGGGTGATTGAGTAGAAAAAATAGGGAATCCATGCAGAGATTTGTTAACAGAACTACATTTTTCAAGAAAGAAAATCTGGAAATGCAGTGCTTATGCTTTGAGCTTCTGAGGGTGTGTGGGCTTGAGGACAGCATTGAGAGAATACAAGACAATCAGAGCTGAGCTGCAAAGTAAATGGAACCCTAGAAAATATCTAAATGTCACCCAAAGTACGCACAGTGTGAAAAGAAACTATCTTCAGGGCTAGGCATAAAAACCAGTGCATTATTTTCCAGGAGCAGTAAATTATGGCTGCGTCTTTAGGAATGTGATGGTCCACTCCCTGATAGAAGAACACTTCCATAAAACCTTCTTGACTAATTCTTGGTGTCCTGTATGGCCAGTCTAGAGGTGATGGTATCATCCTATGCACAATGAAGGTTCTTCTTTAGAGAACTGTAAAATATGATTTCAAGTGCACTCATCCATGATTTTAGCTACTCTGAGTGTTGCCAGGCCCTTATCATGTAGCTGATTTGTGATGTACCCTATGTCAGAATCTCACTTCAGGGTGCTCAGATACAGAGCTCAGTCATCACATGATTAAGGGCGGTTACAGTGCACTTGGATGCAGGAGTGAGCCACTATCCAGAATTCTTCTGCCCAAATTGCAGACTTTCGGATCAATCTGAACAGTTCAGTTTTAAGGAATCTATTGAATAGTTTGGTGTTGCCTATAAGCAAGGGTCCAGGATTCTCTTTGGACTCTGCAATCCGAAAGACTCCCTACCATGTTTCTGCCATTTAAGTGGACTGGGAGGATAAAGTGAGAGGCAATTGATTGAAAGCAAAAGACAGGGTTGTGATGCTGTACGAGCTACTGCTGGGGTGTAGGTCAGCAGCTCTTTACCTGTGGCTCGTGGTTCCCTGGAGATTAAGCAGATCAATAATATATTAGCAGGTATTATATTATATTATATTATCAATTAAATATTAGCAGATCAATAAAGTATATACACAAAAAACAAAAATGTATGGTGTAAAATGGTCTGTAAATGTGAAGGAAATTGTTCCTAAAAGTGAATTGGTATTATCTTGATTTGTGGGAGCAAGGCAAATACAGCAAGCAGAATCTAGTGAGGTGATTAATGACCTCAGATGAAGCAGCAATGGTATGCACTGACAAAAAGAGAGCATGCTTTAGGAGCAAAAAAGAAAAGAGATGTCCTAGAACCTAGCATTTTGTTTTGTCTTTTAGAAATAAACCTAAATTTTGAAAAGCTTTAAAGTTTCCATTTAAATGTTGATCTTCATACTTTTTTATTTGTGAATTAAATAAAATATTTTTTAATTTGTGCGTCTGTTGGCAGTACACTTGTTTCTGTACTTTTGTGCATTGTTTTGAGGTTCAAATCATAAGAATTGTTTAGGCGCGGAAACTTGGCTTCCAGCAGCGATTCACTGAGGGTCCGAAGTAATTAAAAGGTTAAGAATTGCTGGTGTAGGCCCTTTGCTTCAGTACCTCTAGTGCACGATGTAGTGCCCTGAATTTGATCCTGGGCTCACTCAAGAGCAGTGGATGTTTTTCAGTGTTGGTTTCACACAGTCATGTTTCTGCAGGTTCACTCACCTCTTGTGGCTTGGTTTTGACTTCTCTGTAGATGGAGAACCTGATACCGACTCTCTGGCAAATGACAATCATCCGGACCTGCCTGACGCCTCCAGAATCTTCCCCTGCAAGCATGCCTAATGTCAGGATATGAGCTGGAGGATCAAGGACACTGGTGAGGGAAAGATCCAGAACAACGCGTCCGGAACCACACCTGCGTTGTTCACGCAAGCGGAACAACACTTGCCTGAACAACACAGGCCTTCTACTCTGCTGAACAACGCACATGCGTGGTTAAGGCTGAGAAAAAGGAAGATCATTCAGAAGAGGACACAGTCAGGTAAGTGGGGCTGGGGCAGGGTTGGAGGTAGTTTTTAGGGGTGGGGCGGGGGTGGAGGGGTTGGGGTGGTTAGGTTATTTGGGCCAGGGTTGGGGGACGGTACTATGGTTTTTAGGGCAGGGGTGGGGGTTCGGGGTTATTTTGTTTTTAGGGCGGGGTGGGGGGTAGGAGTAATTTTGTATTTAGTGGGGTCGGGATTTTAGGGGCAGGGGTTTGGGTAATTTTGTATTTAGGGCAGGGTGGGGTTTTAGGAGTGGGTGGCCAGGGTAATTTTGTATTTAGGGTGGGGGAATTGTTTAGGGGCGGGGCTTGGGGTAATTTTGTATTCAGGGCAGGTGGGGGGTCAGGTTTTTAGGGGCAGGGGTCGGGGTTGGGGTTAATTTTGTTTTTAGGGATTTGGGTAGTCTTATTTTTGAGGAGGTGGGGGTCTGTTTTAGGGCTTGGGTGGGGGGTATCGGGGTAGTTTTTAAAGCTAATTTTGTTTTTAGGGGTTGGGTTGTTTTATTTTTGGGGTTGGGGGTCGGTTTTAGGGATCCAGGTGGGTGGGGGGTATCGGGGTAGTTTTTAAAGGTGGGGGTATCGAAGTACTTATATTTTTAGGGGTGGAGTAGGAGGGTCAGGTAATTTTGTTTTTAGGAGCTGGGTTGTTTTATTTTTGGGGGTAGGGTCGGTTTTAGGGCTCAGGGTGGGTGGGGGTATCGGGTAGTTTTTAAGGGTGGGGAGTTGGGGTACTTCTGTTTTTAGGGTGGTGGGTGGCATGCAACAACCACGCATGCCGTTTCCACACATGCCTTTCCTAGGCATGCCTTTACAATGAAAAAACGCTGTAAAAGCATGCGTGGAAACAATGCTGTCATTGTTCCAACCACGTTGTTTAGGCATGCGTGGTTGCCGTATGTGTGGTTCCATCATACAACGCATTGGCGAGCACCAAAGACGCCTTCTTTGATCTCACCAGGAAGGAAGCACCAGTCCCCTTATGCCCTGTGAGTTACTCCTGATCCATCTCACCTACTCAAAGACATCTCCATGTTACTATGTGAATCTGTGTATTTTTTTGATCTCAACTCTAGATTTGTAACATGTTAATTCGCAATTTTGGCTCAAGGGCTACTTTGGTTGCTGTTTTCCTAGGTTTTTGGCGGGAAGTTGTGTCCCTTAAGAATGTGGCATATGACAGCAAGGTACCGCCTCAACGCCAACCCCCCTCCCACCCACCTCCGCCCACCCGTCCATCCCTCCCATATGTTTTCCCAACTGAGTTAGGAACATGTAAAGCACGATCTTCGGGCCACCTCAGGCAGTTCCCGGCGTTTCATGCGTGTCCGCAGAACAGGTCTCTTCGTGTTTATTCCCCCTCCTGCAGAACCCCGAAATACGACAAGCCAGTAGTTGCAATTCAATCTTATAGTAATTTTGTGGTGAGCATAAAGTTATGAAGTGAAAACCTGCAATGAACCTTAAATGAAGAAATCCAGCCAGGGGTCATTTTACACTCAAACACGAAGACAAAATGTGCATGGACTACATATTTGATTGATATGCGTTTAAAAAAGGGTTGACACGAACATAATATAGCTCGCGGTGGACGCAACTGTTGTCATGCCACAGCTGCGTCGCCGTGTTTCCTTGTTGTCCTGGCAGCAGTTATTGGAGTAACACTGTAATAAGAGTGCACAGCGGCGTCTAGCAGTACATTTACTCTTTTTTACGATTCGCTTTATTGCACTGACTGCACGTGCCCCGAGCTGCGCGGCATTTCAGGGCATTACCGGCTAAGGGATGCTGTAGAGCACGAGATAAGTGTCTGTCTCATATGTAAGGTCACGCGCGGGGCCCTCAGCAGAGGTCATTCCGAGCGCAGCCCGGGTCAGGACGAGACACTCCTTCACCCTTTGTATGATTACGGCAGCCGGGAAACCATTAATGGAAACCCATCCGGGGCATTAACTTAAACTAGATTAGATAAACGCAGAGATATGAAACCATAAAACTACATTTTATGGCCGTGTGCGTGAGGCTAATTTGCATTACATATTGTAGGGGCAGACCACGGATGCATCAGAGCAGGAAAAGGAATTCACTCACCGAAGTTACACCTCGCTGATGAGTCCCAGTTAGGTGGAATACGCTTGAGGGAATTGTTGTGCTATGATACTAAATCGGTTTTGGGCATGACTGCTGAGAGTAATGTAAGTCCTAACACATAGGGGGTTGCAGGCTCTGCTCATCCCTGCTTGCACGCATTTCTTCACGCTGCCTCAGTTTTGTGTGGTTTTGTAACGCTGGCAGTGGTCAGGTGAGTGGCGGTGGCGGGGTTTTTACCCTCTGTCACCTGGCCCTCTAGGGTGATGGATAAGACACAACGAAGCAAAAACCTGCAGGTGGGGCTGTTCGTGGTGTGTCGTTTGACATATCTAAATAAACTCACCCTTTAGAATAAATATATTCATAAGAGAAGCAGGCACAATCTGTAGTCTCTTTTTTCATTGATTTAATTTGAATTTATTTGGTAGTTTAACTTAATGGAGCGTGTTTTCATCGCATAAAGATGCTTTGAGCAGGTTGTGAGTAAACATGGCAGGACTTTATTCGCTGCCACAACTAGCACAGCTAGCGCCCGGTAAAACCAACTACCAACAGACTGTCATGGAATTTTTACAGTGTACAGAATAACATGTGGTAGCGAGTTACTCTCAGTACTCAGAAAGTTGTAACATAATGTAAGACACTGCACCATATAAAAGACATTACACCATTCCCATTCCATTCACGAATCTAAACCAGCACTGGCCAAAATGTTAAAATGAGCCTGAAATTACATCACACAAGTTAGTTCATCTAATGAGCCAAATACTTTCCAAGGAATTTGGGCAAATGTTCATTCACAGTGTTTTAGCTGTACCTTTGAGTAATACACCCGCACCAGCTCTATATTTCATCCAGCATTGTACCAGCTTACCTTCCTTCTTCTCGTTGTCAGAAATGATGTAATGCCTGTGATAGAGTTATTTTGTAGTCTGATGAGCCCAAATGACATCTCTCACCACACCATGCACAAGCTTTCTTTTCAGCACCACAATTTGTAACCTTACATAACATATTTAATCTTTCAGTTTGGCAATAATATCAGGGATTGCATGAAAATGATCTATCATGCTTGATGTCAATCTTTTACAGTAAATACTTCACTTTGTGAATATGATTAGACACCATCGTCCATGTCCAACTGGCTGGAATATTCTACTCCACTACTCCAGAACGTACATCCTGTAAGACTATCTAACTCTTTTCATAGTGATTTATAAAAAAAAACACCCACTCACTTTACATAATAATCGACCATGACCACAGCAAACCTATTCCTACTGTCCAAATAATTCAATGTGCTAATAAAGTCTATGCCTAATTTCACTCAAGCTTTTCCTCATGCATGTTCCTGTACTTGTGCTTGTTTCATGCAAGCCTTGTGTTTTTCTACCCACAATTACACCTCCCTAACAACAGACTCACCACCATACAATTCTTGATTTTTTGCAGAGTGGGTTCTCGATTATCTTGGTTTTTCACCACCGACATTGTTGTTGCCTATGTTTGGTTAATATTGGACCATGTTGACCTTAATGTGTCAGCTGTATCAATTTCTTTGTCACATCCACCAGCGGAACAAACAGCTTGCCCCAGACAAGAATGCTACTTGCAATATGAGTTTCTTGTTTTTCCAACCTAGATCCTGGTCAAAATCTGCCTCCAACTTCGTGTCAATCACTGACTGGCCTCCTGTTTGAGCAACAGGGACATAAAAAGTTCCAGAGACTTCCTTGCAACTGCCTAGCTGGTCTGATGCACTTGACCGGCCTGGACCTGCCTGAATTGTGATTGCTTCTGCTGAATTGAATTCCTGATCCCCAAGAGGTGCCCTGAGGTTCTGGACCATTGGTCTGGCATCAGCCGAACTCTTTCTTGAAGAAAATGATAAAATCCCGAAGTTTTGGGCTCATCCAGGCCATGATCCAGCTTCCTGCAGTGACCGCCAACGCGAAGCTCTGGTAAACCCAACTCTTCGTGCTACAGTGACTGCCAACGATGACCAGCAATGTGAGATCTGCACTTTGTGCTACAGCATCAATAGCGCTCAGGGACTGCCAATGTGAATCTCCAGAGACGACCTTCTGTGAACCACTGCCTGCTCTTCATGCTACAACGATGACTATCCACAATGCTCTCTCTGCTCCCAGTGGCCTCCTCCACCGTGAACTGGACTCTTTGTGTAGGACTTTAGAAGGCAGTTTTTTTCAGCAGAACTAAGCTGGTCCTTGTATATCTGGCCTGCACTCCATCTCAGTCAGCCTGAACCTGTGATTTTCACCCAGTCTCACATGACCAGATAACCACAAGTGGTGCTTTGTGCTTTAAGGTGCTAAATTTACTTGAAACTTGGAAATTGCATATCTTTGCTTCTACTGATTGAATTTGTATAGTTTTGGTGTCGAATTATGTAATACATTTTACTCTATTTTTTAAATCGGTGTGGATTTTTTCTTGTGCTGTGTTTTCACTTTATTACTGTTTGAGTGCTACATAAGTACTTTACACTTTGCCTCTAAGTTAAGTCTGCCTGCTTTTGTGCCAACCTACCAGAGGGTAAAGCACAGGTTAATTTAGTAACTTTTTATGGTTCACTCTGACAAGGATTGGGGCTGTTACTTGAGAAGTGCTCACACCTCTTCAACCAACAATCCAATTTCTCACTAGCGCCCATCGTTTTTTCTCATTTTTCTCTCCCTTGCCCATGTCCATCCACCAGCCTACCCTATCCTTAATTTTTTGTTGTGGAACCAAATAAACTGTACTTTACTCTATGTTTGCACTTGTAAAATAGTTTTCTTCTTCAGGTTTGATGTATGCTCAATTATATCTTTCTTGTTCTATGTTCAGCACGCTGGTACTCTTAGCTTGAGCATTCTATACAAGAATGTAAATATAGACAAAAAGATAGATAAATCAGTAGATAGATAGATAGATAGATAGATAGATAGATAGATAGATAGATAGATAGATAGATAGATAGATAGATAGATAGATTGGTAGATAGACCATCAACATGGAGGCACACTCTTGTTGCTTACTGAAGAACATTCCTTATATAGTTACATCAGCATCTGTACCCTTAAGAACCAATGTATCCCTTCTCAGTCATTTGTTCATGTGCATTAGGCCTAAAGAGATATAACTGCGACTTAGTGAGGAGAATATATTCAATGGTCAGATGTTAACTGGAAACCTTTTCAGTGGACCTTCTTAACTACTGGCAGTGCGCAACCCCATATTAAATAATCATGTCAATAGCACGCCAACGGCTAGGACAAAGAGCAGAGTAGTCACAATACATACTTTGGTGCCCCCTGACTGGGTCTATTGCTAACAAATTTAGAGCAAGTTCTATATTCAGGACTGAAACATTCTCAATAAGAATGCAGACACAAGTTACAGTTTGTAAGCTTATATATAAAGTTAATTGGCATAATACAAGAAATATACCACTAAAAGGTTTAGTAGCGAGGCATACAATTCATAAGAACAAAGGCCTTAGTAACATTCTACATGAAATCCAGTATAGGGTCACTTTTTAATGGTGGGAAACAGAAGTTCCAGGGTACAGAGAAAAGTACATCCTTTTACAGGACTTTTAACAATGACATTCATACATTACTAAACAGTTGAACGATTCTCAGAGGGTGCACCAATGAGGAACAAACAAGAAGAAATATTTTAATACAGAATACACTTGAGGATTCACTCACAGTAATATTACATTTACTTTTGTCACTCACATTTTATTTAGGTATGCTAGCAAATGCATTGTACAACAATACCCTGAGACAGTTTGGATGTCCTTGATTAGGGACAGAGTGGGTGAAGTCTCTGGGAATGTTCGCAGTTTATTGGTGTAAAGCTTGCAATATTTTATTTAGAACAAGAAACAACAGTGGTAGCTGTCACATGGTGTGTTATGACATCAATTCACAATGGAGTACAATGTGAACACAGCTTATGTTAGCGTAAGTTCTAGTTCTAAGGTATTTAAAGCGAACAAAAGGAAAAATAGTTCTCACACTTCTGTTGCAGCTCTCCACACACCATCTCTGGTTCTTCATCCTGCTAAGTGGCACATCGACCGAGCTGCAGTAATAGGCTGTTCATGCCAGTGCATTATGTTCACTCTTACATATTGCTTTGTGCTTAGTTGAATGTTCCACTATGCTTCAGTGCGCTGTCAGATTTTGCACAATCTCCCTTGACTTTTATTTTGTGCCAGTGTCTCTCATTTTTCAAATTAACAGCTAATACCATATTAAAATCACAACCTCTAATAGGCTAAAAACCAACAATCCCAACACCATGGCAGTCTGTGAAGGTGTCAGGTGCTGATTAATATGAGATTGACTCACCACTATTTAGCTTGATCAGGAACACCCTAAATAGGTTTGTCTCCATCTGGTTGGTGTAGTAGTTGCACCAACTTGTTGTCACATTGTTGTCCTCAGATAAAGAGGCTTGTACAAAGTTTATTCCCCACAGTTGGAAACAGCTGGTCCTTGGTCACACCAGTCACCCTATGGCAGTCATAGAATTCTTGCAGTGCAAAAAATAACACATAGAATATAGGAACCTCAGTCTTCCAAATATTAAAAATTGTGTAAGACACCACATGAAAGACAACACAGAATTGTTATACTGCAACCAGCTAGTTGTCTCAGAGATATCTGACAAAATGGTTCTTTAGAGGAGCTAAATGGAGCAGTTAACTGCTCAGGCCAGAAATGGGGCAAGATGTCAATAACAGATCATGAACTTGGAAGCAGGGGGTGGTGAGGGGGCATGATGTGGCATAAGCATGGAATGCATGCATTTAAGGTCATCTATATTTCAGGCGTCCAGAGATGTCTGGATAGATACACACAATGAAACACTTAGACACACTCATTTCATTAGGAGGCCAAAAAGGTAGTTCTGCTTAACGTGATATTTGTATCCACCAAGTTTCAAAGTTTTAGGGATCTTCCAATGCAATGCAACATCTCATCAATGGGTATTACTGTGTACACTATTTTGAAACAAAACACATTTTAAAAGATGAGCTGGTGTGGCTTTGTCAGTTTCAGAAAACCTTAATTTAACCTAAGTTCACCTTTCTCAACTTCACTAATTGCAAATATCAGTATGATACCAGAATAATATTGGCAGAAATGTTGTCTCCTAAATACAGCACACCCTGTCTTAATGGGCTGAGGGGCCATGCCCCCTCACCTTTTGACCAGCATAGAGAGTATCTGTCATGCTGAGCAAAGGTCAGCCTGACAGACATTCTTTATTTTCAGGTCAGGCAGCCAGGAGCCAGATATGCACTAATTGTGCAGGACTGAAGAAGTCACATCTCCTTTGGGTGTGACCTTTTTAGCCTAACAAAGCACCTTGAGGCCCTCCCCCTCATGACAAGGGGGAGCACCACTGATTGCCTCTGACCTGGGTGCTTCAGTTCTAAGCCATGAAGTGTCCAGAGCCTTTTGTCAATCACTGACACCTTGACACAGAGTAGAGTGGGGTAAGCAGTCTCACTGACCCCCTCCCACTCTGTGATGAGTGAGGACCTGCTGTATTTCCTCATTGGCTGACTATAAGTCAGCCAATGAGGAAGGTAGCAGTCCCAGCCCGCCTGGGATCTCCGAGTCAGAGCGCTTGATTTTATTTTTAATGTTTGGCGTGTGCATTAATATTTGGGAGTGAATGTTATGAATATATGTGTGTGCGTGTGCATGCACATGTGAATGCATGAGTTGGAGTGGGTTTTTATGTGTGTGTTCATCCCCCAACTGCCCCCTGCTAACAGTGCAGGCCTCCACTGCCTAAATATTGTTTATAAAAATAGTGCTCAACTGGAGTTAATAATAGAGAATCTAAACCCAATGATGTCCCTTGTTCTGCAACATATTAAACAAGATAAAACTCTAACTTCATCACTAAAGAGAACCAGTAAAAGGGTCTCCCCTTAAAGATGGATGGGATATTAGTGTTCTGGACAGTTTGCATGTATTTTGTAGAAGTTTCCTGCATTAGCTGCATTCTTGCCAACATCTGACAGGGACTATTTACTGAAAGCAGGATCCCTCTTGAAAAAACTGTCTTTCAACTCTATCAGCAACATATTTTGGATGATAGCCAAAAAACTCAATCCATGAATGTAATGCAGAAGCAAGGGCAGGGATGGCACATGTGAGTGCCATCATGGAAAGGTGCTGCTTACCATATATGACTGTATATTCTGGACAACCATTTTCTTTAATGCACTCTGTGAGAAAAATGAACTGTTCTTCAAATACTTGTTCTTGTCTATCCCTCTACATATAACATGATTAGCCAGCTTTGCTTCACAATTTGTTACACAATATGTGCATATCCACAATCCCAGCATACCTTTAACACAACATATGCATACCCACAATTCCCAGCACACAAAACATGTGTAGTTTATTTTGCAAGGAATGTGGTGGATGAATGTAATGGATTTAGGAGATTATTAAGGGTTTGCTGTGCATTGTTATTGAATGGGATATAGTGATGTGATGTTTTCGGTGACCTCAACATATGGTTTGACAAATGTAATAAGCCACACCTTAGAACCATCCTCACTGGCCTAGACGCAAATGACCTACAACAGCTCATTCTCAATCCCACACACATTGCAGGGCACACATTCACCAACCTTGACCTTGTCACAATCCAAAGGATAACTCCAGTCACATGGTCGGATCACTACCATGTTACCTTCCAACACAAAACCCCACAACTTATCCCTGCTATAATCATCTTGTTTGCAACTACATATCAACCTTGGAGCAAGCTGAATTTGGAGAAACTAGAAGACCAACTTACTTCAAACACAGATCTGCACACAATAAATTTGTATAAACTCTCTATGGATGGCTACAGGAAGATTTTGATCTCTTAATTCATCCAAAATCATCTACACATACCTAAAGAAAATGCACCCCTTAGATGAAAACACTACACTATTCCAGTCGAATCGACAATACAAAGCGTGCTAATCAAGAATTGTTTAAAATACTCACAGAAACTGCACAAACGCTCCCACTCCTATTTTCAAGATTTTTGTGATGAACTGGCAAATCATTACACAACCAAAGTGACATGCAGGATTATTACTTAATCAACAAAAAACACCACCCTTAGCCTGTTTGTAACAAATCCTTATAGGGCAAGGCAAACACTGCTTCTAGGCTCCTTCATAGAACTATCACAAACAGAATTTCTGGATCTTGTCAAAGTAAGCAAGCCAGCCTGCCTCCCCACTGACCCTTGCCCAACTTAACTATCCAAAAAAACTCTTCAGTGGCAGGCCGAATCTGAACACTCATAAGCAAAACACTACTGCACACAGAAGACCTCAGGAGCACAAATCTAACACACATAATCCACAAGGGAAAACGCACAAACTATTAATCTGCTAACTATGTAACTCTAATCTTATGTTCTGGAGTAGCATACTACTTGCCACAAAGTGCTTCAGTGAATCGTCAGGGGTATTAGGAGCTACATAAATACAATTTACAAGTATAAAGGAAGCACTCGTTTGTAAAAATGTAAGTTCTTTGGAGTGATCTTTTATTGCTTGAAAGTAGCATTGTACAACTACAAATCACTGAGTTAACACTTTATTTTGATTAATGTGTAATAGTCGAAAGCATGGTCTTTTGCTGCACTGCGGGGCAGACCTGCTGCTCAGCTCCCTCTTCCCTCTGTCTCTGGTCCCAATCTCTGCTCCATCTTAACCTACTCTCCCACCAGCTTCGAGGCTGGTCCTGGCTGACACCAAAGGAATTCACAGCTTCTGGAAGCCGCCTCCTCCTGGCCTTTCCTATCGCCGTCATAAGCAGGAACCTCTCCCTACTGAAACAGTGCAGTGTACGGCAATACTGTGCAATGTAACAACATTATACAATGCAGCCATACTACACAACAACAATCCTTTGAAGTGTAATGCTGTGCTGTTCAATGCAGTGATATTATACAATGCAATACTATACAGGACAATGCAATGCATTATAACAATTTGGAATAATCTTCAATTCAATATCATGTAATGTTATGTTACCAAATTGTACTACGTTACAAAAAGTACCACATATTGCAGAGCACTGAGCTATGTAACACTATTGTGCAACACATTACTATGCAATGCAAAATACTTTACAAACCAACAAAATGATGCAATACAATGCAATGCAATACTATGTAATGTAGTATGGTTCAGCGCAATCAAAACATAATACAGTATAACATTATATTAATTAATTATAACATTAATTCTGGTGTCTGTGACCTTAGTTGTAAGGACTAGTGTAACCCGTATGCATCCACCTCTCTACCCATATACTCACCCTTTTATTAGCCATTCAACTATACACTCACTTATTCAATCTCTTACTCTAATACATGCACTCATTCGCCTATACATTCATCTACACATTCAAATATAAATTCAACTTTTGACACATTCTCACATTCACCCACTTCACACAAGTTGCCAATAGCTAAAGAAGCACTTTTACCAGACCTATTGTATTTGCCAATGCCTGTTAATTATATATCATAGTTTGATTGGCTAGGTTGCAAATATTTTACTGCCACTTCTGCTGTTACGGGTTAGACACTGGAAGAATCGTGTGGCATATTTATAGGGATGTGGCGCAGTGCAGCTTCTCACCTTGCTGCCCTGCGTTGTGTCACAGGGAAAGGACGGAAATGCACTGTGTGCATCCCAATGCGGCACATTCCTGTCCTTTCCCTAGCGCTAGTTCACAATGGGCTGCCTATCTCCAATGCAAGCAGGATGGATTGTTTTTGTGCAGGAAGGAGCACCTTCCTGCACAAAAACAATTCCATGATACATATTTCTCTATATGTGCTGCACAATGCAGCACACATAGAAAGTGGAAGAAACGAGGAGTGGGAGAGGACGGTTCTGACTATGTGGTCCACCCTGATTTTTCGCTTTTGGATCACCTGTTTTTTGACTTTTTACTGTGAGGGAGCCTCACCCACAGTAAACTTATGGTAAAATGGACTGCGCGTGTTTACCACCGATGCCGCCTTACTAAGCAAAGCCTGCTGTGACGCAGCAAGGGTAGGAGGCCCAGGGCTGGTTACATGTGATCACGTGTGCACTCGTGGGTGCACCTGTGTGAGGGCTGTGCGGGGAGGATTTCTGGTATGCACAGCCCAAGAACTGCACTTAGGTAGCCTGATGCAGAAGGGACTACGCAGAGTGGATGGTGACCTGGAGTAGGCCTTGTAAGATGGGTGTAAACATGTGAGGGATCGATAGTGGGTGTGCTTACTGCCTTTTTATTGGAGGAACACTCCATTAAATGTCAATAGAAAATGCTGGCCTAGGCCACAACTCCAATCCCCTAGGGTCCACGGAGTCCTGAGTCACACCAATGTACACTGTAACCTGCATGAAAAGAATAATGCAGTAGGTTACAAAAACATAGTGGTACAACTTATGGGTCATACAGGAATGTCATCATTCTCTGACTCAGCTCAAGATAAGGGCCCAGTATGGCTCTGTCCAGCTACCTAAGCAAGGACTTACATGAACCAGCCAGCTGTCATCCCATGCCAGGAACTGGCCGGAGACGCCCTGGAAGGAATGTCGGGGAGGAGAGGCTAAGACTTTAAGAGCACATGTGGCAACTTACTCCTGGGCGACACAATTTTCAGCTATCCCAGAAGAATGTGCAGGAAGTAGGAGAACAGGGCAAGGAAGTGATATAGCAGATCTGGATAGGCCAGAGGTGCAGGCCTACGGGTCACTTCCGCCCCCATTAAAAAGGTCTTGCACAGGGGAAGTCTCCCTCTCTTGGCTGTGCTTCACTGCAGGACACTGGGACTGAAGATAGGCGTCATGGACAACTGGAAAGAGAATCCCCTGACTGCCCACCTGGGCAAGGATTCTGCCTCTGAATGACTTCAGACACAGCAAGGCCCATTCAAGGTCCAGGTAAGCTGGTCCCCCTAGCCCTCTGAGGGCCTGTAAGGGGAAGACTGGGCTGGCGCATTGAGAGCGCGCAGCCCAGAAGAAAAGGAAGGCACCCAGAAGGTAGGCTGGTGTAGGGAGTCAGTGGGACTGACTTCCTACCACATTGAGAACCTTCTAGGCCTGGAGGACTAAAGAAAGTGCTCCTGGTGGCAGGAGCGAAATGACACCAAGATCGTCCAAAACGCCCCTCGGGGGCCCAAGATATGGAGATGAGAAGGTCCATGACCTTTGACCTTATAGGAGTAAGCAGCAAAGCGTGTGGGGTTCTGCCACTGCTCCGGTCGGTGCCTTCATGGTGGGCCAGAGACGGGGGCTACCCCAAAAAAGTAAAGCCAGAGGGTATCATCATGCCCTCGCAAAGATGAGCAGAGTGGACCCGGACACCATCCAGGGGCCCCACAAGAAGCAAACACGGGGAGCACCATTGCGCTCCCTGTGAATATTTGGGTGTGGCTGAAGTAAAGTTGGGGGGCGCCATCTGGAAGGGGACACCATTGCAGTCCTGTGAAGATTGCCACCTGCTGAGCACAGGGCCAGTGCCAGAACAAAAGCTGGGAAGTGCCATTGTGTTCCCCATGAAGGTGTCGAAAGAAGGACCCCGGACCCCATCCAGGGGCCCCACGAAGAACCAAATCTGGGGAGCACCATCACGATTCCCGTGAAGATATGGGAGGGGGGGTGCTATCGCACTCCCCCAGGGTGTCCGGGATGGCTGGCACCAACATCACATCTGCCCGCAGGAGCGAGCAGACACCAAAGGAGAGATAGGGGAGAGAGAGCATACCTCCCTCGTGCGGCCTGTCCTTAGGCCACTTCAGCAGAGTCTGCCCACTGGAGTGGGCAGACCTCCAGAGACAGGAGGGCTGGCTGCCACGGGAGCACCACTAGGTGCTGGCCATGCAGGGAGCCACCAGGGAAGGCCGGGGTGGGCTCCTCGAGTCGCTTTCCAATGTAACCTACCTCGTGGGGGTGTCCAGGTGGGACCGGACAAACTGGAAAATGAGGGCAGCCAGGCGTGGGCTCCCCGACCTGCCCTCCAACTCAGCGACATCACAGGGGTGTCCGGTTGGGTCTGGGCACCTCAAGAGAAAGAGGAATGCGGCACAAGGCCAAATCTTGAAAAATAATAGGGACACGGCTCTCTCCAGAACAGTGGGAGGGCTACTAATCATATGTGCACGCTCCGAGGGAACGCCCCATAATGCCCTGTGGGGGCCTACCCACAGGCAGCTCATGGTGACCCCAGGAGAATAGGGTCACTACCAAATGCAAGAAAATGTGTAGGGGGAGACGCAGGAGCAGCACAGCCTCCCCAACACAAAGTGTTGTGCCCCCCTCTAGCTTGGGTGGGACTTGACAAGGATAACCCCCTCAAGGGTCCCAACATGTTTTAACCAAAAAGTTAAATAAGGAGAAAAAAGGGCGTAGGGAGAGAGGCAATTGAAATGGACAGGTGGGTTAGGGAGAAGAAAAGAAGAAAAGTAAGGAACTGAAAAAGAAAGGAAGTGAAAGAAGGGAGAAATAAATGGTGAAAGGAAAAAAGAAAGCGTTGATAGATGTATGATAGAGAGAGGAAAGAGGGAAGGATGCAAGGAATAGATGGTGGAGGGAAGAAAGGAGGAAGAGTGGAGGGAATGGATTGTGGAGAGAGAGAAAGTAGGAATGGTGGAAGGAAGAAAGGTATGGAGGAGAGAGGAAATCAAGGAAAGAGAGAGAGCAAAAGGAAAGGCGGTATGGTGGAGAGAGGAAAGAAGGAACGGTGGAAGAGAGGAGTGTGGCAAGAAGGAAGGGTGAAAGACAGCATATTCACTTACTCATCCACACACATGCTCACCTTAGTACTCTGATCATCAGATCTAAACATCTCTATGTAGCCTTCATGACAAACTAAACATGCCTGAGATGGACATTTCCTGTGATGAGTGGACGTTGGCACTACTGTCCCTGTGCAAGTTCCCTTCTGCAGTAAAATGAACCATACATTGTAGATACTTTCTATGAGAGAGAGAAACATGTTTTTGATGCTGCCATGTAGTTTAGTTTCAGTGAGCAAGGGAAAGTTTGTACACCTACTGCCCTATTTATTGCTGTTTGGTGAGCAAGGGAAGCTTGTACTGCTACTAGCAAGTTATATCTGCTCTAGAGGGAGGGAAGCCTACACTACTACTACGTCAGTGTGCCTTCTGTGTGAGGGAGGGAATCTAGATCTGTTGGTGTTCTGTTTTACCGAAAAGAAAACATTGACCTAAAACTTCTGATTGTCTCATCTTCTTTTTAGGTCGAGCTCACAAGCGCCTTGACCTGTTGTAAGTATTGTGGGCTTTTAACCATGCCCATCTCACCCCATCACTTTCACTCATTTGTGGGCTTGCCTTACAGAAATCACTTGATGTCATTGGTAAATGCTTTACATGTCCCACCGTGAGGCTGTTTTTGTCACGCCTTGCAGACTGCCCCTGTTATATAGATTATTGCATGATTGCTGATTTACTTCAGCCTGGGCAAACTATTTATTTAGTCTCTCGCCTTTGTACTGCATGGTGGCCATGGCACTCACACAAGAACAGGCACAAGAGCGTGAACTCGATCAGTGATATTGGAGCCATGGTCATATTGTTCACAGTTACCTAATCAGAGTAATTTCTTGTAGCTCTCCCCTTAAAACACTTGAAATTGGTGAATGCTTTACATAAAAACAGAAATCCTCAAAGGGAAAGTGGCTCTCCCAGAATAGCAGGAGAGCCGAGACTACAATACAGGGAGTGCAGAATTATTAGGCAAATTAGTATTTTGACCACATCATCCTCTTTATGCATGTTGTCTTACTCCAAGCTGTATAGGCTCGAAAGCCTACTACCAATTAAGCATGTTAGGTGATGTGCATCTCTGTAATGAGAAGGGGTGTGGTCTAATGACATCAACACCCTATATCAGGTGTGCATAATTATTAGGCAACTTCCTTTCCTTTGGCAAAATGGGTCAAAAGAAGGACTTGACAGGCTCAGAAAAGTCAAAAATAGTGAGATATCTTGCAGAGGGATGCAACCTAATGGTTAGGTATATGGTTACACTGTATTATTTATTGCCATTTTCTTTTTGTGTGGTTATGCTTTCTCGGGGCCTACTATATAGTTACATGAACATGTTTCTTACAAATGCTATCTTCATTGTGGTGTCCCCTAGCATTACAGCAATATCAACATATTAAAATATTCATGCACGGAAACGTGTCCCATAATGCTTTGCAGGGCACTACTTTTACAAAACATATTTGCCCATAACTTAGCATACGGGAGTCCTAGACCAATGGGATCACCTTCAAAGCATTGACCACAATGTGCTCTTTCTTTTTACACCATCACTGGGTCCCCACACTATGGTGTCATTATGTCCCTGGCGGACTCCTGACCGCCAGGGCAAATGTGGCAGAAAACCACCACATTATGAGTGTGGCGGGTTGGCCTCTACCAACCTGCCACTTCTCTACTCATACAGCCAGGGTGCTCGGAGCCGCTGGGCCTGAGAAGAGCATCTCCGACCCGGTGGTCCACAGAAGATCGACAGCGGTATTAGGAGCCGCCTTTCCACCAAGGTTTCCATGGCAGTAGTACCGCCACAAAAACCCTGGCAGAAAGGCTACAGATGACATGGAATTTCTTCCCTGCGACCAGTGGATGCCCCCCCCCAAGCAAGCACTTAACCCTCCAACCCCACTCCAGACACAGCGCCCCCCTCTAGGTACAGAGCCCCCCTTCCCCTCAGGTATAGTGACCCCTTCCAAGTACAGCACCCATTTCCCCACATATGTGCACATGCACACAGACACCCACACGCACCACACATACATTCATTCACCTACACTTACATACACGCATTCAGTCACATGCATCCATACTCACAATCACCTCAGCACTCATACACGCATTCAACCACACAGGCAGACACCCATCTAAACACACATATTCACACCGATCTAAAGCTTGCATATTCACACCTGTAATAAAGAGCTTCTCAAAGGTCACAATTCCAGTGGATCCTAGATTGGAAAAATATCCCATCCACACCAGCAGGTCCAACAGGTTTCACCACCTCCAACAGTTTCCTCCTCATCCACTCCAGTCTCCCTGAGGAATGTAGAATCCTCTTCCATTCTAACCCTCCAATGATGCAATACATCCCATCTTTCCAGCTACCACACACCTTCCCCCCAAAGAATATGATAAGTAATACAGAACAAGAAAACTATAAACCTCACTACAAAATATGATAATATAAGAATAATAATAATAACAAGAAGAAAAGAAGAAAATACAGAAAGTTAGGAGGCTTTCTTCTTGGAGATCACAACGCGACTGAGATTCCATATCCTCCCATCATTAATCATGACTGCGTTTCTGAATAGTTTGGTGACTACAAAAGGTCCCAAAAATTTACTCCCACTCTTTCTTAGAGTGGGTTTCTTAATCAAAATCTCATCTCCAACTTTCACACTGACAGTACCTGCACTCTTCTTTTTGTCAAAATACCCTTTCTTTTTTTTTATACATACCTTTTCACCCTCTCTGTCATATCCTCTCTTATCAGACCAGGAAACAGCGCCATTTTTATCCCAGGACACCCATCCAGGAGCTAACACAGTGTTTCCCTTCCTACCTCTAAACAATTCAAAAGGGACTGCTCCAGTGGTGGAATGTGGAATAAATCTATATGCCACAGGAATTTTTTTTAAACCTTCTTTCCAATTCCTCCCAGCTGCTAATTCCAGTTGCACACATTCCTTCACACACGTATTAAATCTCTCCACAGTCCCGTTTCCTTCAGGATGATACAAGGAACACAATTTATGCTTGATCCCCAGACTCCTAAGATATTCTTCCATTTCCTTGGAAATAAATTGCGGATCATTATCAGTCAAAATAGCATTCGGTAACTCTTCTCAACAGAAAAGTTCCTGTAACAGCCCAATTATTCTCCCTGTTTCAATGCTGCTGACAATCCCTATTTTAGCCCACCTGGAAAACTGATCCACCAAAACCAAAATGTAACTGCCCCCAACTTTCGCATGAATAGGTCCTACGATGTCCATTGCAACTACATCCCAAAGTCTACTAGGTAAATCTCTGACACACATAGATGGAACTCTTGTTTTATATATCTTGTCACTATTACAGCAATCAGGACTTTGCCTAACTACCCTCTCAATACTCAAATCCATACCTGGCCATTAATAGTTAAGACGGATTCTGCCCTTTGTTTCGCTCATACCTTGGTGTCCTGCATGTCCCAACTGAATAATTCTGTCTGTCAAGTCACTCGGGACTACTAATCTCACTCCCCGCAACAATAATCCATTAGACACAGATAATTAATCTCTCACCTTCCAGAACCCTCTAAATGCTTCATCTTTTTTCATCTCAGAATCCCCAAAACTTCTGAGTGAATGACATACACATTGCAACACAGAGTCATCAGCAACAGCTCTTACCCACTCATCTTGTTCAATAATTCCTTCTGTGACCCTACACACACTAAATCCATCTTCTTGACTCATGTCCAAATTTTCCTCCGACTCAGAAGTAAGTCTTGATAATCAGCAGTTTTGTTACAAGTCCCTGGCACATAAAACATTTTTAAATCGTAATCTTGAAGATTCACAACCCATCTACTGATCCTACTTGAAATCAAGTCAAGACCCTTTTTCATAAAAACTTCCACAAGGGGCTTGTGGTCAGTGTAAACATGAAATTCCCTGCCCCAAACGAAATTCCTGAATTTGTTGATAGCCCAAACTACAGCTAAAGCTTCTCTCTCAATAGTTGAATAATTAATCTCTGCTCCTCGCAACATCCGTGAATTGTACACCACTGGTTTAAGCCCATCACCATCAGACCTTTGCAACAAAACTGCTCCGAGACCTTTAGTACTAGCGTCCGTCATGATCACACACAAATTTCTCGGATCAAAAGATTTCAACTTTCAACGGTGGACAACTCCACTTTAATGCTTTCAAACTCCATTTCACACTCATCATCCCACAAAAATTCAACCCTTTTCCTGAGCAACTTACGCATATGCTACGTTTTGGAGGCTAAGTTAGGCAAACATTTAGCATGGAACTCCACCATCCCTAGAAAAAACAACAGCTCTTCTTTTTTTTCTGGAGAATGCAAGATTAAAATATTTTTAACTAGCTCTTTCTTTGGAAACAACCCCGTAGAGGTTCATGACCGAGGTACTCAATCTCCGCCTTTCCGAACGAACATTTCTTCAACTTAAGTGTCACACCATGATCTCTCATAATGGTCAATACTTTCCTCACTCTCTTCTCATGTTCCTTCTGTGTCTGAGCATAAACTAAAATATCATCCTGGAAATACTTTATTCCAGGTTCAGAGCCAAATAAATTGTACATCAGACGCTGGAACACTGAGGCAGCTGACACCAACCCGAAAGGCATCCTAACAAATCTAAAGGTCCCAAACGGCGTGATAAAAGTAGTATAGTCCCTCAAGTCAACATGTAAGACAACCTGATGGTATGCTGAGGCTAAATCTAAGGTGCTAAAATACTTTTCTCCATGTAATAAAGACACCATTTCAGTTATGTTTGGTAATGGGAACTGGTCACTAATGGCACACTTGTTGAGATTTCTCAAATCCACACACAACCTGATCTCACCAGAGGATTTACGTGCAACAACAATCGGAGAAACCCATTCAGAAGACTCCACCGGTTCAATTATTCCTTCATCGCACAATATCCGTATCTCCTTTTCTACATCATCCTTCATTGATATAGGAATGGGTCGTACCTTGGACACTACTGGCACAGCCTCTTCCTTAATCTTAATGCGATGCACATATTTCACTAAGCATCCCAATTTGTCACTGAACACATCCTTGAACTCATGAACAAAATAACTTTCCCTTTCTCCTTCTTCTTAGCGACCTCACATACATCTCGCAACGTTTGGACAAAATCATTCTTAATCATAACTGGCGTAGGAATATTTGAATCCAAAATAACTTTCAGTTCCTTTTGGTGTGGCCAACTCAAAACACTGTCACCCTTCACTGGTACATAAATTTTCCCCAAAATTGTATTAGTTTTTAAAGTAATTTCGGATTCAAAATAGCCCCTCAGTATATAACTTGTCCACCATAGGCCCAAGGAATCACATCCGGATCTTTCAACACAACACTTTGACTTAAATGTTTGTCAAATGTATCATTGGACAATAGTGTCAACCATGCCCCTGAGTCAAACAGGACTTCACTCTTAGTCCCACCAATAGTCACAAGATCTTTAGGATGTTTCTTCTTCTTTTCCTGTGTATAAACCGTTAAAATACAATCTTCCTCCAATCTCACAGAAAGAGAATTTTTGTTAGACTTGCAGTACTTCGCAAAGTGTCCCCGTTTGTTGCATAACTTGCAAGTTACATTAACAGCTGGACACTTTTTGTAAGAGGCATAATGTCCAAGATTTCCACACCGGAAACACATAGGGCCTGATTACAACTTGGGAGGAGGGTGTTAATCCGTCCCAAATGTGACGGATATACCACCAGCCGTATTACGAGTCCATTTTATGCTATGGAACTCGTAATACGGCTGGTGGTATATCCATCACATTTGGGACGGATTAAACCCTCCTCCAAAGTTGTAATCAGGCCCTTAGTGTCTTTGAATTTAGACCTCTGAACTTGATTAAGTTTACCATCTTCTTTTCCTCCTTCACAATCTTTGTACACATCGTGTTGCTCATTTTTCAGAATTATCTTATTGACAGAGGGACTTCTGTTCCTCTCCAATTCCTCTACACAAGCCAGAGTGTGTTCCACACCCTTAGCTACAGTCACAACTTCCTGTAGAGAAGGATCATCTTTACTCCAAAGTTCCTGTCTAATTTTGTCACTGGAGCATTTCAACATAAACTGATCTCTTATACGTTTGTCAATAGTTGCTCCAAACTTGCACGTAGCTGCTAGTTTCCTTAAAGCTGTAATATATTCCTCAATAGTTTCACCAGGTTTTGTTCTCTCATCCCAAAATGATAACGTTCTAAAATCGTGCTGATTTTTGGTAAGTAATGCAAGTCTAATTTTTTCAAACAGTGTTCAAACACATTCAAGTCAGCTCCTTCATCACCGGGCTCTGGTAATGTCTCAAAAACTTCTTGCCCCTCACTTTCCAAACAATGCATGAGCAGAGACGTTTTCCTCTCATTGGATAAGTTTGTGCCACACTCTCTAGTATAATGCAAAAATGATTTTTTCTATTTAGACCAAATTATTGGTGCTTCACCTGGAATTGTTAAAAAGACAGGAGGAGGAGGTATATTCTGCATGGCTTAGATATAATTAAGAACTTCCAACCAAGTAAATTATTTGTATATTGTAGGAAATCTTCAGTGTGCGTTCCATAAAACAAGCAGAGCCAAAGACAAACAAAACACCTCTGTGTTCCTTTAATAACGTCAATCCACTTCCTTCGATAATATGAGCAGCGAAAGTTTTTTTTTGGCAGAAAGTCCCCCTTGCTTTTATGTTGTTCCTCTCCTTTTTTTTTTTTTACAGTCACCAGTCGGGAGACGATCCAAGTGTAAGGAGGTAAGGAGATTTACCGGTGTGGGAGCTGCTCGTGTCGAGTGCGTTTACTTAACTTAAAAACGCCGGCAAGTCGGGTGCGTACAGTGTTGCGCGCTGAGATAGAACAAATCACGAAACCCCGGCACCAGACGGGCATGTGTATAAATGCCTGGAGAGCGCTGGCTTGACACACGCGCGTTCCTTTATCACGCGCAGAGAAAGGACAATGCTGGCTCAGGCGTGTGGACAATGCTGGTTTGATACACCCACCGTTTGAAAAATGCCAGCTAGACAGGATGCCAATGATAGTTCAAAACGCGTTCAAAACCAAACACGGAGGCACTTAACAATCATAGTGAAAAACAAACAAAATTTGCCGGTAAACTGAGGCATAAAAAGTAATGTATAGCCGTTTGGAAACATATTTGTAAAAGGGTTCCTCCTTCGCCAGTATCTATAAACGCACGTATAGACACAAAATGACTCACCAGGGAAGATGGTCTTTACATTAAAAGTTGATTTGGAGTTTGTAGTAGCAGCTTTAACAGGAAAAATATGGGAAGTGAAAAACAAAGTTGAGGTTGATGATGTTGATGTGTTAGGATATTCCAAGATCCCAGATCCTCGTCGCCAGTGTGATAAAGAGCTTCAAAAAGGTCACAATTCCAGTGGATTCTTTATTAGAAAAACATCCCATCCACACCAGCAGGTCCAACAGGTTTCACCACCTCCAACAGCTTCCTCCTCATCCACTCCAGTCTCCCTGAGGAATGTAGAATCCTCTTCCATTCTAACCCTCCAATGATGCAATACATTCCATCTTTTCAGCTACCACAACACCCATCTAAACACGCATTCTCACACCCCTCCAAAGACGCACACTCACGCCCATCCAAAGACGCATACTGACACCCATCCAAACAAGCATACACACACCCATCCAAACACCCATACACACACGCAAACATGCCTTCACCACAACACTCATACTTGCATACACACATACATACACACTTACATGCATGCACACACTCACTTCTACATTCAGACACGCATACAACCACACATTCTCACATTCATGCACACATGCAGACAACACACACACACAACACCCCGCACCCCCCACCCTCCCACCACTTTCCCCTGTCGGACAATCAACTTACCTGGTCCGGGGAGGAGGTGGTCTGGCAGGGAACGAGAACAGGCACTTCCACCTCCGGCAATGCCCCACCATTAGGATACCGCCATGCCGTATTATTGCACATAATACGGCGGGCGGTGTCCTTCTGGCGGAGCAGGCCGGTGGTGGAACCGACCCTGCGCCTCCTCCCACCAGCACGACTACTGCTGGATTTCCTCCCAAAGTGTGGCAGAAATCCAGCAGTACTTGTAATGTGGTGGGCGGAAGACCGTCAGCAGTGGCGGTTTTCTGGTGCCTGTGGCTTTAGCGGTCTTCGAGGAAGACCCCAAAATTCATATTGACCACCTATTTTAGGGGGGACTCTAACATAATAACCCCTACCACCATTCATTATATTTTTAATATTTGCCAAGGCTGGAACTTTTGTTTTACAGCTGAGGTAAGTTATGTTTTATGGGCTTTGTTTGTATTAAAAATTTAATAGTCTTTCTAGCTTTGAAAATGTGTAATGCACTATGCTCTCTATGGGCTACATAGATAGTTACACTGCAATACTTTTTCCCATTTGCTTTTCATGTGGTTATGCTCTCTGAGAGCTGACTATATGGTTACATGACGATGTTTCTTACAAATGCTATTTTTATTATCGTGTTCTCTGAGGGCTGTTCTGAGCATTGCAGTCAACATATTATAACATTTGCAGCACACAAACCTGCCCCATAATGCTTTGCGCAGGGTCCACACACTAGGTTAGTGGGGACCCCAAAATAATAACTCTTCCCACCATGGAGTGTCTTTTAAGTTTTCTCATGGCTACAACTTTTGTTTTACAGATAGGATAGGTTTGTTTTAAAGGCCTTGTTTGTAATATCATTGCAGTAGGCCTGCTAGCCCTAAAACTGCTCTCTAGGGGTTAAGTATGGAGTTACACTTCATTACTTTCTACTATTTTTTTCATGGGGTTATCCTCTTAGAGACTAACAAAATGGTTACATGACCATGTTTCTTGCAAATTATATTTTTATTATTGTGCTGTAGTAGGGGCTGTTTTGGGCATTACAGTCAAATGCCAAAACTTTAGCTCTGATCAAGGTTTATATGTTAATTGTATACGTTTCAATAATCTCCCTTATTACCATTATGACCATAATTAAGGCCAACTTAACATCCTTATTGCATTTTGACTGTTTGAACTCTTTTGATATGTTTGGGTCACCCTTCAAGTTTATTTCTCCTCTGTGGCTGTCTTGTGTCTTTGGGGGGGGGGTTGTGTAAGCCAGTCTGCAGCTCTGATGGAGGGATGGTGAAAGTGGTATTCTATTAAAATTAGCATGGCAGATTTAAATTGGGTTGCTAAATTGCAACATTTACATTTTTGCTGCGGATAGAGGAAGAAGGTAAATGGAAGACCTTTAGTTGTTTGCAGGGCCACTGGAATTATATGGCAGGAAAAGACAAAATTATGAGGCAGGGCTGACCAATTTATTGCCAAGAAAAGTCCAGTTATGAATGTGCAATGCCAATAGCTCTAACTCAACCAAATGCGAGAACTATTGCATTGCAAATGCTTGTTTCTTTGAACGATCCTCTCCTCACCTTCCATTCTCTTCAAGCCTCCTCTGTCTACTTACACTCTTTTCGGAGCCTTGTATATGTGCCTTAATCTATATTTTTGTGTTTCTGCAAATTTCCCACACCTCATCTCAAAGGTCACAACCTGTCCTATGAAAGTCATACCCAGCAAATTCAATAACTAATCTCCTCTAGCTCATCTACTAATCCACCAACAATCCGCAAGAACTTGCATGCCACCACTATAAAGATCACACTTAACTCCTACTAATTTTATCCACCAGATAGACACTAGAATAAATGCAAGGAGTGGCATCCTTGAGAGCACAAGACTAGCCCCAATACACAGCAATTACCACTGATTTAACCACAAATCTTGGATTCCGGAATAGCGTGCTGCACAGCCTAAAATGGTTCTGTGCCTTGTTAGAGGTAATTATCATTATATGGATACAATTACAATAACAATACAGTACTCTGTTGCTTCTCAATGTGTACCTATTTTGCGGGGAGAACAATTTGCACCACTTATGCATATATTGGCCCATATTTATGCCTTTTGCCGCAAAACTGCGCTAACGCAGTTTTGCGGCGAAAAGTTTAGCTGTTTGCATCATTTAACAATGTCAGCCGGGCGCTGTGTTTATTGAATGGTGCAAGCTGGCGCCAAACTTGGCGTAGCGTGTTAGAAGAAGACACTAACTGGGTGGGGGGTGTGTGGTGATTGCATTATCTTGTGTATCCTCATGGGGACATGGAACAGCATGACATCACTTACATGAGGTCATGGTGTTCTATGTTCCTATGAAGACGGTTGTTTTCCTCTGTGCTCCCGCTGTTAGATGACATCTCTTCTTTTCCTAGTATACCAATAAATGAAGAAAAATACTAATTGAAGTTTCACGTGTGCCTCACTTCAGTGGCGACGAGGATGAAACTCGCAATGAACTAAACCAAGGCACAGAGGTTTAGTTCAGTGAAGGTGTTTAACCGAGCCTCAGCTTCAGGAAAGCTCTTCCTGGCTACGCAGACCTGTTGCTGTTGATGTTTGTTTGGACAAGTCGGACGCTACTCTTTCAGGATGTTTACAGACTTTCGTAAGTTTTGTGGATCGCGGGGGCACAGAGATCATACATTTTTACAAGCGCTGTGCGAACAGCGTGACTTGTTAGTGCGAGCGCTCGTTACTTATTTACTAAGAGCGCTCGCTGTTTTTTTTTTAGAGCAACTTGCGTTTTTGGAGTTTTTTTTGCCGGCGCGTGGAACTGGCAAAGCTGTTATTCATACTTTTTTGGGCTACAGCGACGCACAGCAGACACGGCTGTTGCCATGACTCCGGCATAGCGTGTGTGAGAACTCAACCGCAGCTTCTTGCACGCGGCTCAGCGCGTGTCAGTACATTCACTCAGCGCATGTCAGTACAGTCACAGGTATATTTTTTTTGTCCATCAAACCATTTTTCTTACCGATTATTGAACAGTATCACCAAGAACCTTTTCCTGCTCTGCTCTCCAGAAGGATCTTCAATTTCTAACTCTCAGCTCAAAGAATAGAAATAGAAGACGGACTTCTGTTAAAAAAAAAAAATAGAAGATGGACTTGCTGTTTCGGTACTCAGTTCGGCCATTTTCTTTTGGGGACATTAACAATTGAGTACTTGAGATTTTAACTGCTCATTTGGTGCTCAGTTCGATCATTTCCTATTGGGGGCATTAACATTGAGTGCAACAACGTTAAATATGCTCAGTATTTAGTACAACAGTGAAAGTATTTGAACATTATTAAATGAGCATTTGTATATAAACAGATTTACAATATATACTGTATGATTTATACGTTCTAAAACATGCAGAATGTTATACCTCCAGCGCCCTTTCTACAAGACCCTGGGGATCCGCCTCTTGAATTGAAACTATGGTTACGGTCGTTTAAAGCATATCTGGGTGCCATTGATGGTTATAAGTTCAGACCGGAAAGAAAAGCTTATTGTATTATCATTTGGGAATTGAGGGCCAGAACATATTTGATCATCTTCCAGCCTATGAACTTGTTCAAGAGGAAGAATTAAACAAGTTTGAAATGACCATTGCTCAATTGGTGGTGCTCATGGCTCAATTGGATAAGTATTTGATTAAAACAAAGAATATTGTCGTTCATCGCTACAAATTCTTCACAAGGTCACAAGGCCCCAGTGACAGTATTGATACTTTTATTACTGCATTAAAGGTGTTAGCAGCTAAAGGCAAATTTGAGAATTTCACTTCTCAACTCATCAGAGATCAACTTTTTGCCAGGTGATCTTCGAAAAGAATCCAAGAGAAGTTACTGACATGCAAGGATCTTTCATTAGATAAAGCTATCGACATTGCCAAAAGCATTGAGTGTTCCATGGAAGATGCCAAACTATTAGAAGCTTCCAAGGCCAACACAACCATCTCTGGAGCAGTTGTAAATAAACAAAATGACAACAACAACAAGCGTTTTGAGAAAAAACAGGACAATTCATTCCTCAGAAGCAAGGCCAATCAGAAACTAATATGCTACAGATGTGGTTCTTCGGCGCATGTATCTTCGTTTAAGAACTGTCCAGCTACACACCAACAATGCAGAAACTGTAACAAAACGGGACACTTTGTGAGAGTGTGTAGAAGTGCAAAAAAGAACAATGTTCATTGTGTAATAAGTGACGACACTGAGAATGCTGTGGAAGAACAAATGAACGAATATGTGTTAGTGGTTAAAGATTCCTCCAATTCTAACAGAGTTGTTGTTGATCCAGACGTTGATGGAAAAATTGATGGAAAAAAAATAGATTATTAGTAGACACAGGGGCTCGTATAACCATAGAGGCTCAGGAAAAATACATGGAAAATTGGATCTCTAAAATTCTTTATCCCCCAGACTAGCAAAATTTATCTGATGCGTTACTTTTGGGCCTCGATAACCATTTCTGATAGAACACTATGTGGTAAAATCTATGTTGCAAAAAAAGGTATCAATGTTCTAGGTTTGCTTCATCAGGCTGAATTCAATCTGGCTATCAAGCCGGGTCGAGAAAAACCTGTAGTCATAGATGAAGAGGGTTTAAGTTCAGTTAACATTGTTTCCAATTCAGCGGAGGTATGGCAACAAAAATTTACCAAATGATTTCAGGAACGGCTGGGTAGGCTTACCAATTACTCTCACACAATAAAACTCAAACATAACGCTGTCCCAGTCAAGCATAAGGTAAGGAATGTACCTCTGAGTGTGAGGTCTGAATTATCTAAGTTTCTAAGAGATATGTGCGATATGTGTAATTGAAAAGGTTGAAGCAACATTATGGCTATCACCCATAGTTCTAGCCAAGAAAAAGTCAGGTGAGTTGAGGATGTGTGTGGACTTGAGAAGTTTAAACAAGGCGATTTGGGTGGACAGCTTTCCTCTCCCGAGAATTGATGATTTGATTGCAAAGATTGACTCTTCCCAGTGGTTCACCAAATTAGACTTAAAATCAGCGTATCATCAGGTAGACTTGGATGTAGATTCAAGACATCTAACTGCATTTGTTACTCCTGATGGTACCTAGCAATTTTGTAGATTACCTTTTGGCTTAGCCTCAGCGGCTGCAGCTTTCCAAAGACTAATGTCAGACATGTTTCCAGATAATTCTAATGTAGTAATCTTTCAAGATGACATTCTGGTTTTTGCCAATGATGAGTCAGAGCATAACAAAGCTTTAGAGCAAGAGTTGTACACACTGGAGAACAGAGATGTTACATTGAGAAAAGACAAATGTATTTTTAAGGTCGATTAAATTTAATATCTTGGTCATGTCTTCTCAAAGGACGGCATTAAACGCAAACCCAGTTTAGTCAAAAGCATATTGGAAGCACCCCCTCCCAAAACCAGAGACCAGCTGTTTTCGTTTCTTGGGTTATGTGAATTCTATGCCAAATTCTTAAGGAATTTTTCAAAAAATACTGAATTTTTTAGAGCCATATTGAAAAATCCTATGTTCCTGTGGTCTAATGAGTGTAATAATATGTTTGAACAAATCAAACAAGAGATCGTCAATGTTCCGGCTTTACAGCCTTTTTCAGAAAACAAAAACACCATAGTTATGGGAGATGCTTGTGAGTATGGTCTTGGTGCTGTCATCTCTCAAATGTCCAACGATGGGAAGGAACGTACGGTAGGATTTGCCTCAAGAACTCTAAGGCAGGTGGAACGCAAGTACTCAGTGATTGAAAAAGAACTCTTAGCTTGTGTGTGGAGTATTGAAAAATTCAAACAATACTTATGGGGTAGGAAATTTGTTTTGAAGACGGATCATAGACCTCTTGTGGATATTCTGTCAGGTAAGAAAGTGAAACGTTCAACGGCACGGATTGCAAGACTATCTGCTAAGCTGCTGGAGTTTACTTTCACAATAGAGTATATACCTGGTGGGAAAAATAGGAGGGCAGATTGTTTATCTAGGCTGCCCATTGATGACAATGATGAACAAGAATGGGAAACAGAACTTGAACAATGCTTTATTGCTTGTGTAACTGAAAGTAATGTGCCCTTAGGTGAAAGAGAATGGGTGAAGGCTGCACTTGATGACAAAACACTCTGTGAGGTAATGCACATGGTCAGATCAGGTTGGCCCAAGGAGAAATGGCTACCACCCCAGTTACAGTCCTTTTGGAAAGTATCTGATGAACTGTCCATTGAGGGAGACAAATTGGTTAGAGGCAAAAGGTTGGTTCCACCAGAATGTGTGAGGAGGAAGTTGATTGCTGCGTCCCATATGGGTCATTTGGGGTCTACAATCACTAAAAGAAAATTGAGATCTGAATTTTGGTGGCCCAGAATGGATACTGAAATTGAGGACTATGTAAAAAATTGCACAAGGTGTTGTACTAGTGACAAAGTGTTGATCACTGAAGGAATATCAGAAACATTTGCTCCTTCCCCAGTGAGTACTTAGCAAAAACTGGGTCTTGATTTTCTGGGTCCTTACCACATGTTACCTCCCAACATGAGATATTTTGTGGTAATAGTTGATCATTTATCCAGGTGGGTAGAGGTTGAGCCAGTCAGGTTTCCCATTACTTGCTTGGTGATAGATTGCCTAAAAAAAATCTTTAGCCGTGAAGGTTTTCTGGAACAGATCTTGACTGACAATAGTGTTCAGTTTGTATCGGCGGAGATGCTTCAATTTTTGGATAAATGTGGTGTGAAACATATCAGAACACCTCTTTACCATCCACAAAGTAATGGCATGGTTGAACTATTTAATCGAGTACTGGTAGACTGTATTCAAGCTTCATATAGAAATCACTTGTCTATAGACCAGGCTATTAAGGAATTAGTATGGTCTTATCGCACCACGCCCCATACTGCCACTGGGCAAACCCCATTTGAACTTATGAGCGGGAGATTGGCATCAACTCAATTGTGCCTTTTTTGGATGGTAAAGTTATCCCATGGAGGTAGTGATTAAAAGAACTCTGACGGGATGCAGAACATACCTCCAATGCTAGTGGACTGAAAAGAGTAACCGATGTAGGTAACAAAAATAGTAAGTTAAAAGTTGGTGATTGTGTGAGGGTGAAGAATCCTGTGTTAGTCAAAAAAGGATTATCTAAGTTCAAGGACTCTCAACAAATATGTGAAGTCCGATGGAATGCTGAGAAGTTGTCAGATGGGAGCTGGTGGAACAATTCACGTATAGCGCTGGATCCAGTTGCACGAGTGCAATCTGATGTTGCTGTTTCTGGCAGTGAAAATAAGTCGGTCATTAATGATAAATACAAATGTAGAAGTACTCAAATTTGTCAAAAGCCAAAGATGTTTCAAGATTTTGTTATGTCATGAATTTGTTTATTTGTTTCAATTTAAAAAAAAAGAAAAAAGGGGAAAATATAATGTGGTGATTGCATTATCTTGTATTTCCTCGTGGGGACATGGAACAGCGTGACATCACTTACATGAGGTCATGGTGTTCTATGTTCCTATGAAGACGGTTGTTTTCCTCTGTGCTCCCGCCATTAGAAGACATCTATTCTTTTCCTTGTATACCAATAAATGAAGAAAAATACTAATTGAAGTTTCACGTGTGCCTCACTTCAGGGTGGCGGTAGGGAAATCTGCATCAGAAAATAACGGTGGCCTGATTAGCAGCAAAAAAAATGCCTCTAACCAGACTAGAGCCATTTCCTGGTGCAGAACCACCAAAAACATGACACCTACCTGTGTAAAGTGAGGAGTCATGCCCACCACCCCAATGGCCAGCACAGGGGACAAGGGTCCCCTGGGCATGGCCATTGCACCCTGTGCCATGCCGGAGACCCCAAGTTAGCGCCCCTGATGGCAAAAAAAAAATGGGGATTGGGGTGGGCACCTGTGGGCCCATTCCATGGTGTTTGGCCATGGAAACGGGTCCACAGGTCCCCTAACACCTGGTCTGACCCAGGTGTTAAAAAGCAGGTTTAGCGCTATTATTTAGACCCACCCGTGCAACATTTTTGCCCCGGGGATACATATGGCGCTACGGGCTTAGAGTAATGTTTTGGAAGGGAAAGCCTACCTTGCATCTCATTGACTCAAGGTGGGTTCACGCATCCAAAAAAAGAAATTAACACCAATATTTTGATGCTAGCATCAAAATATATATATGGGGTTAAGTTTGTGCCATTTTTGCATTAAAATGTGACGCACAATCCACGTAAACAGAGTATAAACATGCCCCATTGTACTTTTTCTATGAAGGAGATAATCCTTTACTCTTGCTATGTTTTTTTCCTATTCTGTCTGTGATGGGAGGTTGTACTTCAACTCTTGCTGCTGACACCTGCTGCACACCATTGTGTGGGTTACAGAGGCTTGCACTGCTGCAGGCCATGCAGTTTCTATATTGTGTGTTAATGAAGCTTGATATAAATCTTTCCATTACATAAGGGATGAACACTTGCTTCAATGCATAATGGAAAGACGGAAACTCACAAAATTTGAACAAAACCTTTGGTTTTGCATATCAAACAAGCGGAAACAGCTTTCAAAATGGAGTTGAGGATTTTGTAAAATGTTTTGCCAGGGGGCTGCATACCATTTGTGACACCTTCAAACAGAACTGACGTTTTAGTCAGCATTACTCCACACGGCAAAATGTTAAAACCATGGTGGCAGCTTTAAAATCCAAAATACAATCCCCTGAATGCAACAGTCTGGTGTGTGAAAAGTGAAGAGATGCTGACTTGGGGCCACCTGACCGCAGTATGCAAAGTAAAGAAAATGCATTTAGGAAATGTGTGCCTTTTTGTATTTTCACAAACCCCTCCATTGTAATTCATACATTTTACGTTGGAAAAACCTTATTTTTTCACATTTTGCTATGAAATGTGAAAGTAGTTAAGCTAAAAATACTAGGTGACATCCCTAACTCTACCTATCTCCCAGCCTAAGAGGACAATCTGGCCTTGCTCTACAAAGACGCAAATCGTTTTGAAAAGCATCAATGTTTGGCAGGAAAACTTGAACAGGATTGAAGTGACTTTTGAAATGTAGATTCACGCATCTCACTGCTAATGAGCGCACTTTAACAATTTGTTCAGGAAGCCCGATTCCCCAGACCATGTGAACCTGTAGCAGTTTCGGTGGGGGATATAACACCACGTGCAAACCCAAACCCTTCTGTAATGTGGCTGTGTCTGAAAAGACACAGGAAATTTAAAAATAAAATAAATGTACAACAGGAAGGGCTAGTGTGCAGTTTGCAGTTTTTGCAATCAAAGAGGCACTTTTGAACCTCCAGGTGTTACCACCTCCAAAATTAGTAGGGGGACTTTGTCCACCCTTGTATACCCCTGACTTGAGCCCTGGCATAGTGCCTGTAAATCTGAATGTCACTAGTGGGCCTGCAGGACTGATTGTACCACCCACTTAAGTAGCCCTTTAAACATGTCTCAGGTCTGTCACTCCAGAGCCTGGGTGCGCAGTTTGCCGGCCATGTCAAGTTGGTATCTAAAATCCCTGACCAAGCCTCAAACTCCCCTTTTATTACATATTAGTCACCCCCTAAGGTAGGTCCTAGGTAGCCCACATGGCAGGGTGCTATGTAATTGAAGCATGGGACATATACTTTTACGTTTTACATGTCATGGTGATAAAAAACTCCCAACTTTGTTTTTCACTACTGTGAGGCCTACCCGCTCATAGGATAACATTTGAGATTCCTTATTACATTTAAGAACGAGTAATTCCTGATTGAGAAGGAATAGACCTATCATGTTTAGTACCTATGGAACTGTAATGATAAATCCTCGTTAATGGTAAAGTCAAATTTACTATTACAATTTTGAAAAAAACACTTTTAGAAAGTTGGCATTTTCCTGCTCTTAGCCCTGGGTGCCAACAGCCTGTCTCCAACACACTGAGGACTGAGGTGACAGCTGGTTTCCTCCATTCCCTCTAGACAGTCTCACACATAGGAAGTTGACTGAATGGCAGTTGGAACTGGGGATTTTCTTGAAACGTTTTGCTTTTTCCTCCCAGTTTTTGCTGAGTCTCTTTGCATGCCTTAGGACTCTGGGCACTTTCCCAGTGTACTGCAGTGGGAAAGCGCATGTGCCCTTCCTACCCATTCCAGAAAGGGGCACTTACATGATTGGTTGAGGTGCCATACCCAGGAGTGCCCTGTAAATAGATATATTGCATACCTGGAGCAGGTACAGCCCCGGCCAATAGTGGGTTGTTACACTGAGTGTACCACCCACCAGAATAGCCTGACCAACATGTATTAGGCCTGATAGTGCAGGCCTCTGGAGGCGCAGGGGTGCCTACGCGCAGGGTGGATTTCCCCCCAACTTGGTCAACCCTGAGTAAGCCTTATGCTACTCCTAGAGTACCCCCCAGAGGGTGGAATAGGTTTTAGGTAGAAGGCAGGGCACAAGGGTGTCCCATGCCCTGAGAGGGGAGAACCCCCCATATGGGTTTTCCTACAAAGAAGGTAGGCTCTTCCCTGAGATTTTGCTGATCCTTTTGGTGTGGCCTTAGGACCCTGGATGCTTTCCCACTGTAAGTACATGTAAGTTGATGTGCACATTGTTTACTATTATGGTTGATATTGAAGTTTACCTGTGTGGCCTAGGCCATGGAGTTATTTTAAAAGTGCTGAGATTCTCTGTATGTACACATTGCTGCTATTGTTGGGAACTGGGATGCATCCTAGAACTGTTTGATATTGAATTGAGGTGATTGCAAAGGTGGGTCTCATGCTGCCAATGTGGTTGCACTGCATGAGGGTGCTGGGAAGGAAAGTATTTTTTTTTCTCTTGTGTATATACTGTCATATTAACACAGTTGGGCCTAGTACTATTAGTTATATTTCTAAATGTGATTGGTGCCTAGATTTAAATTATGTTCATGTTGTGTTAATTAATGAGTGTGTTGAATATAAGCTTTATTTACATACACCTCATGCAAAGTCTCTTTAGTGTCGCTCAGTGTAATTGTTGTGTGGTAGTGCTGTGCAAATGCTTTACACATTGTCTCTGTGATAAGCCTGACTGCTCTGTGCCAAGCTACCCAAGGGTGAGCTTTGGTTATACAGTGATTATAATCACCCACCCCTGATGGGAGTGGTAGGTTCTGCCTGGCTAGGGCCTCGCCTCAGCCAACCAGAATGTGCTGATTCCAACAGCGACCATCTGCATGTTGATGTGTCATCATGTGAAGGATGGGAGGGAGGATCTGACACACCTGAATAGGACTGCTTAACCCCCTATAGTGGGTCTGAAGCAAGGGCAGGAAGGAAGGACCTCTGTGCACTTCAATGACCCTTCTTTGAAGGCATCCCCCGTCAAAGGCACCACTGAGTATGAGAACTGGATATCTGAACCTACCAAACCAGTACACTTCTGGACCTTTGGACACACTGCCAGGAAGAACGCCTGCTGTGCTGTTGTGCTGCTGAAGTGACTGTTACACTGCTGGACTGGATGTGGGCTTGGTGAGAAGGACTGTAGCTACACCACTTGAACCCAGAGTGACTCCAAGGGTTTGTCTGCTTGCCTCCTGTTCTGAAGTCTCACAGACATCAGAGGCATCCAGCAACTCTAGAACAGCACCTAGACTCTGCCATCTGTGAGTCCTCCCCTGCCAAGTGGGGATAATCCTGTCCTGGGGTATTGGAAGGGGTTTATGTGCTGAACAAGCAAAATCCACTCATCACCGATGGTGCGCCAGTCAGAAATGACACATATCTTTTGACGCTGCTGCATCCATGCTCGAGGACTTTGCATCGTCAGATGCACAGCTTGACAATTATGCATCGCCTTCATCACAAAGGGCTTGCCGATGATACATCTTCGACTGCGTGGATTGGGACCAATGCATTGCCTACATCCAAATGTATGTGCGCAGACACATTACTGTCCCTGCTCCTCTTATCAGGTCTTCTACGTCAGCGCATCCACCACCCATAGGTACTTGTTCAGCAGTACAAGGTTGGTCCCTTTATTTAACCAGCACTCCATCATGGTCGGCTTGATTTTTTGGATTTGACCCAGTCTAAAACGACCAGATAGCTCCGGTTTGCACTTTATGCTTCTAAGCACTACATTTGCAGATATTATTTAAAAACTAACATCTCGATTTCTACTTATTGGATTTTTGGCATTTTGGTGTTGTTTTGATCAATAAATTAAGATCTATTCTTTTAACCATGTGCGGTGTCTGTTTGTGAGGGCCTTTCCTGTTTTACTGTTTTAGATGTTGCACACATACTTTACACATTGCCTCCTATGTTAAGCCTGCCTGCTGTGTGCCACACTACCAGAGGCTAAGCACAGATTAATTTATGGTGTGTAACTGACTTACCCTGACTAGGATTGTGGTCCCTACTTGGACGGGGGACATATGTCTACCAACTAGTGACCCAATTTCTAATATGTGAAAAAATATAACTGCAGAAAACTGGCAGCATATTTCATGCCATGATCTTATATAGTGTCAAGTCCTATACTACCACAAAAGGCCAACTGTGGTCATTCAAGCCCCTAGCAGATTTATATGTTCACTTCCAAAGCTGTGTGGTGCACAACCATTCATTAATGACATGACCTTGGATCTTTCACTTCCAGTGATGACCCGGACGTCCTTTTTCAGTGTGGTTACACTGTCAGGCAGGCTGGGGTTTGGCAGGCCAGAGCAGCCAGGTTTCTAAGAGGCCAGCTGACATTCCTCAACACAAAGTACAAAGCCCTGTTAACCTGCCGCCTACCACAGGAACCATCAATGTCTGTTATAGCTACAGGGATACATCTCAACCACCAGAATTCTATATTTCATGAAAGATAATGGATATCTATAATGCAGGGAAATTCCCTCTAGTTGTGTTTTTTTTCATGCTCATCTGTTGTGAAAAAGACAGACGATGCCTTTAAAGATTACAGTTTGATACTTTCTGAAGGGACGTTTTATAGTAGTGGTAGTAATAATAATAATAATAATAACAATAATAATACAAATAATAATTATAATAATAATAACAATGTAGCAGCAGCAACAAAACAACAATGATGATGTAGGAAGAATTATCCACCCATTATTAAAAGTCACAAGTCTTTGATGAGCTCGATTTTAAATTGCAGAGGAAATGGCTTGTTCTTTAGCATATCCTAAAAAGGTAGAATAAACAGGCTACTCCATCTGCCATCCATCTCTCTCTTGCTTTCTCAGTCTCTAATTCCACTTCCCTTGTTGCTCCCTGTCACATCCTCTTTGCGCCTTCACTTCCATGCCAATTTATTCCTTTTCTTCTGCTTAATTTTTACTCCCAGCATTTTGAAAATTGAATTAGCAAGTCAGCTGCAGTTGAATTAAACTGAAAAATTTAAAGCAATACAACTTGACAGTTGTGTTCTTCCTGTGCTGCTTCCTGGGTAATTACTCAATTTGATTGTGGGAATGTCGTGGTAGTTCTAAGAAGGAGGTTTCAATTCCCAGCCAGTCATCCAGGACCAAGGGTAGTGTGGTCACTAATGCATGGGGTGACATTTACTGCCCTGGATGCCATATCCAATAAGGAGAGAACGTAGTTGGATCACATGAGCAGGCAGCCTTAACCATCTGGCAGCCTCGCTAGAAGATGAGAAAATATGGGTGACACGATGTCTAACAATAGCCAACTCCACAGCACCGGTGTGTATGCAATGCCACACTCATAACGCCAAACTTAAGGCTAAAAAAAAACACTAAAGAGCGATGAAAGCATTTCCAACTCAAACATAGGACTGAGAACAGTGTTCTAGGTTTAGCATCATGCCAATTACCTATTCCTGCTTCTGTAATATCAAGTCATATGTGCTACCTGTATTTTTCCACTTTTGATGAAGGCTGGGTTGCAGAATGCTTCATATGGCCAGTTGAATGTGCGGTTTTGGATGATGAGTGTACATTGAGTCCAATTCTGAGATGGCAGGTAATCGCAGGAGGACATATCGGGCACAATGTTACTGTTACTGTTTCTGTGTGGTGTCATCGCCTCAGTTATCGACCATCTTGAGGTGTCAACGCTATTTCAGCACAAACTGAACTCCATATTTATATTTTGACGCTAGACCCGTCTAGCGTGAAGATATTGGAGATAAAGTCATTTTTTGCCTGCAGAAAACTACCTAGCGTCAATGAGATGCAAGGTAGGCATTCCTGGGCAAAAAATTACTCTAAGGCCCAGGCGCCTTATTTATCCTCCCGTGCAAAAATGGTGCACGGAAGAGAGGTGGGCCTAAATAATGTTGCTAAGTTTGCCTGGGTCAGGGCAGGCATTAGGGGACCTGTGGGCCTTATTCCATGGTCAGAGACCATGGAGACAGCCAACAGGTGCCCTTAACTGGCGCCAGGGACACCCCACCCACCTCCACCCACACCAGGAAGACACCTAAGGATGGGGGAACCCCATCCCAGGTAAGTAGAGGTAAGTAGAGGTGAGTATATTTACATTTTTTTTAAGTGCCATGGGGGGGCCTTTACTTAGACAGGAGTCATGTTCAGGGGGGTTGTGTGCCGAAATATGACGCTAATCAGGTTAGAAAACATTTCTTGACTCTAACCTGACTAGCGCCATTCGTTGACGCATTCGTTGACGCACAACCTCCAATTTTCCCTACGCCTCCCCCACCCAATTGGCGTCAACTATTTTGATGCTAACCGGGTCTTACCGCCAGCTAGCAGCATTCCCATAAATATGACGCCCAGGCAGCGTCTTGGGATGGCGCTAGCAGGCGATATACTTTTTGACGCTACACAGCGTTAGCGCAGTTTAGTGTCAAAAAGTATAAATCAGGGCCAAAGCCTGCTGAATCAATACTTAATGTAAAATGTACAAAAAACATGGAGGGCAGGCCCTCCGTTTGTTGTGAATGATCTTTTGGAACAATTTAAACTTGAAAATGAGATCTCGGTGTAGAACACAACTGCTGGGTGGAAATGGGTACTCACCTGTTTGGTGAATAGGTCGATGCAACAGGACTCCGCCAAACCTATTGAAAAACAGCAAGCCATATTGCTCATTTGCACACCTACAGCTTCCTCCCCTTCACTCATGTAAGCTAACTTAAGGTGCTGGGCTCAGCTGTGACGGCGACTATTGTCAAGAGTTCTACATTAAGGTTTGAGCACCTGGTTTCACAAACAAGACTTCCCCAAACTACTGGGAGCAATTTTTAAGTTAACAACAGGTGTACTCACTGAAGTGCCTGAAAAGCAATATTTCCTGATTTTCAAAAATCTTGGGATTGACAACTATACGACCTTCTACGTTTTGACTTCCTCTGCAGCACCTTTGGAACCTGTAGCTTCTCTGCTAAAACAATGGGTACTAGTAATCGACCTTCAGAGGAGCTGCATTTTGATAGTCAAGCCAAGAAAGTGCATCACTAGGTGTAAATCTGCAATAGGTTTCATTTGTTTAATAGTAAGGAGCCACTGAATATGATAATTACCAGCATGCCTAACACAAGATCATTTCACTGGACATGGACCTGTGGACACTTTTTAGAAAATGAAAACATAACAGAATCATCTGCAATCACTGACAGCCAACTCTCACCGGCCTTGCAGGCAGTGACCACTAGCTGAGAGGTGCAGCATATAACCAAATGCTGCAACTGACAGCGGTCCCCAACTATTAGCATCAATCGCTGTGTAGGCTCTGACATGGAATACAGGGTGATCTCCTCACATTATTTATTATTCTGTGGGAGGAAGGGAGTTTGTCTTTACCTAGAAATGGGTGAAGATTACCCTGGACTAATAATCATTGAGTTACTAGAACGAATTAACCAGTGCTCCACTATAAAATTCGATCTTACCCTTCAGAATTGTTGAAAAGTGTTCCTACCTCTGTTATAGCGATGGATGCAGACTATAGGTATCTCTGCTGCAGTACGAAGAGGTACTATTTTATATCAACTAAAAAACTTACAGCAAATGTAGAAATATTTTCAATAAAAAGTTGTCTCAAAAATGTTTAATAAATATGAGGTGACTCACTGGATAGACAAACTAAGGGGCATATTTCAGAAACGTGGCGCTGAACGTGACACAGTGCAGAGCCACTTATCTTGTGCCCTTTACTCCCCCTACCGCCACAATGTGTGCACCATGTTTAAAATATGGCGCACCATGGCGCAGAGTAGGGGGCGATGGTGTCATTTTTATGTCCCTAATGATGTACTCTGCAGGAGAGTACATAGGGGCCCATCGTAAACAGGCGTGAAAAATACGAAAGCAAATGACACAAGGAAATCTCCTTGTACCATTTTTTCACCCACCCAACAGGGATTGCCCCTTTACATACATTATGCTTGGTGCAGGTATAGTGTAGCGTAAATGGTTACAGAGTGGTCAAATGCATGCATTGCACCACTTTGTAAATATGGCTCTGGGCTGGTTGGGCCACATTAGCATAAAAAAAATGAAACTAATGTGGCGCAAGGAAGCACTAGGGGCTTCTAAATATGCCCCTCAATGTACACATGTAGGAAAAACCTGGTTCTACTATTTCAAATGCTAAATGCAAATGCCACAGCCTCAAATTGTATATATTGATTCCCTGTAGTGAGATCGCATGAAATGCCCATGTATGTTATTGGTTAGAGCCGCCATGGCTGTCTGGTGATCTCCCAAGATAGCATTCATGTAAGAAATGTGTGTAATGCCCTGATCTACATTCCACACGAGGGCTGTGGAGATATGCCACATCCAGTGGCATAGCAAGGTTGCTACTGTATTTCCACACCCTGCACTGCAAGTTAAAGCCATAAATCTGAAAAGCATTACCAGAGTCAATAGGTTTGGCCCTTTTAAAGTGCTTACAGACAAGTACATGTCAAGCAAGGTCCCCATACTGATACTGCTTCCCTCACATAGGCTCTCACTCCTTACCCTGCACTCACACAGGCATATGCCTCACTCTGCACTCAGAAAGTGAAAAGCCTCACCCTCAACTCACACAGGCACTACTTTCAACCTGTAGACCACTTACCCAGCACTCACAAAAGACAATGTTAATTCTGTATTCACACATGCACACCCCTCACAACTCACTCACCAAACATGGTGGCTATCCTGCACTCACACACTCACACTGCTCCCACCCAGGTAAAGCACTCACTAGGAAGTAGGAGAGTTGGGACAGGTGGTGACATAGGAGTCATAGGTTTAGTATCTGGTGCATTGGACCACTAGTGCAATTCAAAGCTGTTGAGGAAAGCGACACTGAAAACGAAATGTTCAATGAGGTTATCTCATCTCCCATCAGCCACACTTGAACCAGCACTGCAGACTATTTCAGTCTGATCTTTGTGGACTTTTGCGTGGAAGACTCTTGGCATCAAAAAAGGCCATGTACTTTCAATAAAACAAGGTAGTGGGTTTCTTTGTAGTGAAAGAATAGGCTACAATAAATAAATAAATAAATTAGACAAACACAAGAAAGAACATGCCAATTCAGTCAGTCAGTCGAATAACTTTATTCGGCAATTGCCATAAAAGTGCAAACCAAAACACATATTACGAATCTATAAATAGTATAAAACACAATTATAAAACAATTTCTAAGAGCATCATATAAGCATCCAATCTAAAACCCCTTGACATATAGCAGATAAATATACTAAAACATAATAAAAAATCACAAAAGCACAAAATTTACAGATGTTATCTCAAAATAGTAAACTTTCACAAACATATAGAGATTAAAATATAGTAGACCTTTTCCTAATACTTAAAGAAGCTGTAACAAAATCTAGTACGTGATGAAAAGTTTGGATATCTGGCAGTCTCTGGAAATATAATAGAGCTTCCTTGTAGTGGATAGGTCTAAGATGACATAAAATGGGTAAAATAAAAGCCTTTCTGGGAGCAGCATATAGAGGGCAAAAAAGAAGAAAATGTGAGGTACTCTGATTTGATTTGGAATCACAGGGGCAGGGTGGTAGATCCTTTTTCCAAAAACATGGTTCAGGAAAAGCTACCTTAAAATTAATTAGATTGAATTTAAAAAGGGTTAAAAGAGAAGTTATTCTAGAACTTGAAAACCAGATCAAATAGGGTTCAAGACATGGAACAGTCACAATCCGAGTGTAGGGATCAAAAGATTTCAGTTTCAGGGAGCTATAAAATCTCAGCTCTGATACGTGCTCAGAATAAGTTAACTTCAAAACAGACCTAGAATTTGTAGTTAACAAATGGGGTTTGTCAAACATGTACCTAAGCCCTAGCTTCTCAAAGGAGTTTCGCAGAAACACAAGCCAGAGAATCCTATTTGAATTGTCTAATTGTAGGCAATCAGAAATGCAGTCTTGAACAAGTTTTGCCGCAGGGTTCAGCCAGCATCTAATCCAGAGCAGTAGAGGAGCAATGGAGACCCTGTCCTCCAAAAAACGCTGGCCGATTTCCTCATGGCTGATGATGTTTGCTATACATTTTGGAACCATCAGTAATCTACGCAGGAATTTATTTTCGGCGCTTTGGAGAGAGGGTATTTTGCTGTAGCCCCAAACTCCTGCCCCGTATAGGACTGCTGCAACACACTTGGAGTTATAAAGTGTTTTCATCTGTGCAGGGGGTCTGTGGCCTAATTTACTAGTAAAGCGAAAAATTGCTTTGTTATTCCTTGTCAACTGTTGGAGCTTGAAGTTAATGTGTGTCTTCCAGGACAGAGAGGAACTCATATACATACCTAAATAACAAAAATTATTCACCTTGTTTAAAATATGTCCTCCCATAATAAATTGTTTAGACTTTGTATTACGTGGGCCACATGTCATAACAAAAGTCTTGGGGTAGTTTACTTTCAGATCAAGGTTCAACATAAAATTGTAAAATAGGTCCAAAAGTCCCTGTAAACCATTTGCGGTACGAGCAATTAAAACTGCATCATCAGCATATAATAAAACCGGAAGCGGTCTCTGGCCCATCTTTGGTACATCCTTTGCATGTTTTACCAGCGAATCGTGGAGCCCATTTATATATATCAAGAAAAGAAAGGGCGCTAAGATACATCCCTGTCTTCCGCCCCTTGTTGACGAAATGGGAGAAGTTCTCTGGCCATATAAACAAGTCTGAACTGAAACCGTTAAATCTGTGTGTAGACGTTTAATAAGCTCCAAAAGGGACGTATCACAGCCTCAAGCTCCCAAAATTTGCCATCGCTTCGATCTATTAACCATATCAAAGGCACTAGTTAGATCAATAAATGCCATATGAATGGACTCTTTTTTGACTGTCACATATTTACTAAGTATCAGATGCAGATTTAAAACTTGCTCAACTGTGCCTACACCGGGTCTAAAACCAAATTGAATAGGGGATAAAATCTGGGTCTCGGTCACCCAATCTTCTAACCAGGATAAGATCACGCTTCCTAAAATCTTTGCCGTTGAATCAATAGGAGAAATTGGTCTGTAACAGGAAGGATCTTGTCTGTTTCCATTTTTGAAGATGGGAACAATAATAGATGATTTCCATGAAATGGGTACGTTACTATTTACAGCGCTATTCAACACATTTGTAACTAACGGACCCCAAAGGTCAATTTCAGATTTGAAAAGATCAGCGGGAACCCCGTCAGGGCCAGGAGCCTTTCCCTGCCTTAGTCGGTTGATGGCGCTTAAGACCTCATAGAGATCAAAGGTGATATCTAAGGCCTTAATATTTGGGTCTAAAATAGAATATGCAGTAGGATTATCTTCTCTACATGCCAATTGAAAGTGAAGGGCATGTGCTTCAATAAACAGGCAAAAAAGTAAAGCTTTGCACTGGTCGGCCATCGTGGAATAGTAAAAAATGACAGAATATGCAGAATACCTTTTAAAGATGGTGGGATGATTTCGAAGCTTGACACAGTGATGACTGGCTCTCTTCAGAATAAAGTTGTAGTCCAGTAGCAATGGCAGAGATGCTTCTGGTACCGTTGTTACTCAATTAGCACGAGTCTGCAGTTGCAGGTGAGCTGCTGGAAGATGAACTAAAGGAAATATCACTAGAGAGTGAACTTGTCTGAATGTAGAGTAATTAAGAGTAAGAAGGAAAAATACTGTTACTCACACTACCTGACACCCTACAAACCAATTGCTGTCTACTCTGAAAAGCCAAATAATGTCAACAAAACCAATAACTAAATGGGGGGGGTCCATTGAATGATACTGCCTGATGAATAATGGAAGTGAGCTTACAGAAAACCCATGTTTACTAAACAAGATTTTATATTATTTTTGAGGCAACGTAAGACTGGTAAAACAGATAAAATAGTCCTTTGGATAGACCTAAAACACACAGAAGTAGATAGAGCGCAGGGAGGAGGAGAGTAGTGTGTCCTTGGCTCACATGCATAAGACCTACAGCACTGGTCGTGAACATCACAATCTTCCTTGAAGGAGATAAAACAAGTGCGGTAGTGCAGGACCAATGAAAGTTCCTTTCAAAGACGCTAAATACATGTGGCACTGCAGTGAAAGCTTTCTTCAAAGACATGGAAACAAGTGTGCTACTGCAAGGCCAGTCAGTGCAAGCTTCTTTGAAAGGCATGGAACAAGTGTGGCACTGAGGGGTCAATGTAAGCTTCATTCAAAGACATGGACAAGTGCAGCACTGAGAGGCCCGTGGAAGCTTCCTTCAAAGACATGGAACAAATGTGGTACTGCAGGAACAACTAGTGCAAGTTTTCTTCCTGGACATAGAACAAGTGTGGCACTGGGCAGAACCATTTAACATCTCGGTTAGATACAACAACTAAGTAGTATTTCATATTTGGTACAAGTGTAAGAAACAATAATGGTGTCTATGAGTGGAAGCTTGACTCAGATATAGCAAGATTTCCACACACAAAACAGCTACAGAACCAGGGAGGAGCACATGCCACCCTCATACCCATTGAACACATACCAATCTTGCAAGAAAAAATGCAGGTTTCCTTTGCATGCACATGAAATGGACAGAATCTGCAGCAGCAGTCCAAGAGAGTGTGTAAACACACAAACAAGACAGAGTGTAAACACACAAACAATATGCGACATTTGGCAGCAGCATAAGTTCCTCTCATACACAGCACAGGTACAAGATGGTCAGCAGCATCATAAGTTAAGGTATTCTCACATAAAAAACAGGTATAGCACTGGCTTCAGCCTCTAGGCGTACTTCAGGCATACAGACTACTGAGAGTTAAGTATAGAGCTGTGTGAGCGACTGAAGGCTCAATCCAGATGCTGGGCTTCGGTTCAGCTCAAGGTGCTCTTCAGTCCTTGAGCCCAAAATGAGCTGCGTTTACATGTGACTTCTGCCTGCTGCCCACGCTCTAATCTCATCCAGCAAGAACGAAAGACAAAGCAATAACTTTGTTGTCAAAAGAGGAACGACAAATAGATACCAAGCTAGTGGCTGAATTACACACTGTGAAACCAGAAAACTGAGGATCAATCTCGACTTGGCAACTTGACCAAACTGTGTGATCCTAGGAAATTAATTTATTTTATCATGCCTCCTATTTTTTGTTACTATATATGAGAAATCCTTGAAATACTTGAGGATGTGTGCTGTACACAAATTTCTCTAGGTGTTTGACTTAATGCATTATAATGTTGCGCCATGTAAAACAAGAACATGACCCACAAATAGGGTGTACATGATAACTTACTTGCCTCTTAGTTCACCAATGATATTGTCATGGGGTGGGGAGCAGTGGCACAAGTGTTTCTCAGTTCAGGTTTTAAAACTATCACTTTCACTAAATGTCTCTCAAAGCAGTAATAGGATCTGATGTACTAAGGTGAAAACGTTGTTAAAGAAATATAATTTGTTTTCAGTCTTGAGGACACTTCGTCATATTTTTACATAATATATGTGTATGATTTCAATGCCAAAAACTCCCATTGCTCAGTTAGTGCCTGGGCTTTTAGAGCCAAGAGACGCTGATAGAGCCAAGACAGACCCTTGGTTCGGCTCTCCCTGTTAATTTGTTGGCTTGCTCATCTCTTTGACACTATGGTGTATAAAAGGTATTCAAGGTTCCCCTCTCTCAGTATCTCGCTCTGAGGAGCAACATCTTGTGCTATGAGATTCTGTACAGTTACCAAGGCCCTCAGAAGGATAGCAAGTTCTACGTCTGGTTTTAATGAGGAAGAATTGTGCACTACGAATCCCAAGAAGTTGTCTTAAAAACACCTGTAAATTTTTAGCATAAAATGAAACAAGCAATACCCATAAAATTAATTTTTCCCAGTTCCCCCACTCTGTCACGAGCAACTCTATTCAGGCTGAATATGGGGATTACTATGACTGTCTTGTCTTCAGAAGCCACACAGCAGAACAGGCATAACCTCTTCTTTGACCTCTGATGCCAATGGACAGCCAGGGCTGAATGGCACACTCTACATTTACAAAAGTGAGCAAGCACATTGCTCAGACATTCTGTGTGTGCTTAATGAGGCCTTCGCAGTGCCTCTGCAGGTGCTTTCGTAGGTTAAACTGCTTGTATTCTGTGCCCTGCAGATGTGGGAATCAGATGGAGCTACCAGCAATGTCCCAGAGCTGTAAGAGCTTCTGTGGCCCTAGTAGGCAGTGTTGCTGGAGCAATTGCCAGAGGGGGGTGCTTCCATCAATTTTACATCACTGAGCCTATTCAGGAGTCTGAAAAAGCCAAGCATCACACATGGAAGAAGTATTGCAAATAAGCCATACCCATTCAGTAGAAGAGTGGTAAGGGTAGTGTGTAGCTGGTTTTTGATGTCGGACCAGTCTGTCACAAATATATTACTAAAGCATGACATGGTAGCATACTGCCATTTATATACAGCAAACTTATCATTGAAATAACCACTACATGGTACTCAAACAATAATGTGCTGAAATTGGGTTTCACCAGATATTTGACACTTGAGCATCACCAGGTAAAGTGTCTTAATTTGTTTTGATCCTACTAAAATCTTTCTTTCCATCAAACTTCAGAATGAGAAAAAAGTCCTTAATTTGTGCTTTCCTAAGTACAATTAATTTATAGGTATTTAAATACTGTGTGTGTTAGAAGAAACCGACATCCTACAGCCTTTCATTTTACACCAGCAAGATTGTCACATAGTTCACTTTACAAAAACCTCACATTTTGCTGTAAAAGAAAGAAAAGTAAACACCAGTATCCATGTTAAAAGATTAACTAGCAATTTATTACAAGACTAGACTGACATTTGAACTCTGCGTTTGACCATACAGCAAATGTGACAAAACAAAAAACAAAATTTAAAGTCATCTTTGATGTTCATTCACTTTTGGTACTCCAGCATGTAGTTAGGCCCCCTCCTAATTCTGGTCCTGGTGCATTGCACCAGCTTCACCACTGGTAGCTATGCCACTGGCCAGATTTAATTGGTACTTCGTTTAATGGGTGAAATCACTTTTGAAATTAATGTAATAAACTACTGTGGTGATCCTTGCATACTCATTTACAAAGCTAAGCCCCTTAAGCTTCCCACTGCAAACATAAAACCAGCATTTGCAATGCAATAGATCTCACATTTACTTGAGTTGGAGCTATTGGCATTGCAAAGTTATAACTGAACATATTTTGCCACATTATTTGGTCAACCCTGCCACATATTTTGGTCCTTTCTGCCACATAAGTCCAGTAGCCCTGTATATATCTAAAGAGCTAGTAGACCTACTGGAATATTTTTTCAGATAAGGCCCTTAAAACACAAACAACTCCCAGGTGCAAAACAAAAGTTCCAGTCATAAGAGAGCTTACAAATGCACAGAATGGCGGGATGGGTTATTATTTTGGTGTCCCCAATAACCTAATGTGGGGACCCAGAGATGATCTAGACAGAAAGAGCACATTGTGGTGAAAACATTTTGAAGGTGGTCCCATTGTCCTAAGACCACCACAGGCTGAGTTATGAGAAAAAATGGTTTGTGAAAGGAATGGCCAGCGAATCATTATGGGGCAAGTTTGTGATTGCCACGAATACTGCAGTATGTTGACTGTAATGCTCAGAACAGCTCCTAGAAGACACCACAGTAAAAATAGCATTTCTAAGAAACACAGTCATACAGCCATATAGTTAGCGCCTAGAGGACATAACCACATGAAAAAAGAATGGCATAAAATAATGCAGTGCAAGCATACATTTAGCCTGTAGAGAGCATAGTGCATTAAACTTGACTTGTGTGTGTAAAGACGACCTTCCAAGGAGCAGACAATGGATGCACTGACTGCAGTATAAGTTGATACAAATTCATTACATGACAAGCCCAACGACCGGAACAGGAGAAGAGGAGCCAATCATCGACATGTGAACAGTGGACTAGTACATTCTTAGGTTTCGGGTTCTATTTTCATTGGACTAAACGTAAATGTACGATTCTTTGTCCAATAGTAATGCAGGAAGTAGTTTTTGGAAATCGAACTTAGCCAGAATGCACGGGGAGGAGAGAAGCCATTCCACTATATTCTTTTTAACCGTCCTGAGCGTTCAGATATTATTCTTTTCCGAACCGCATGAAGAGACTTTGCTTTCCTGAACCTTAATGCTGAATTTTGATACTTTGCTGACCAAGCCGTCGTCCAATTGACGAAGACTGTCACAGCTTGCTGAATCATACTGAGGTAAGGTATAAGGAGATGTTACTGATTGTTATTTCTATTTGCTTTTGTCCCTAGGTACCAACCGCAAATTGTGACAGAGCCATAGTTAGATGTTTTCCAAATTTGTGTTTACAAATGTTTTTTGTGTGAAGCCCAAACATGCTATTCTAAATTGAAGGCTAGTTAGGGTACTCACTGATGATGCTCGCTACATATAATAACAGTTGGTCTTTTCTTTGCTGAATCTAAATGTATGCCATTTCTCTTGTGCAGCTATTCTTGACATTGATTTGTACTATAACCTTAGAATGTGTAGTGGTCCAAGTTTTGATTAAATTGTGATTCTTTAGGAGATTTGGGCAGCCAGTATTGTTTCTGTATGCTTATCATTTGATTTTAAGACTAAGTTACGTAATATTAGCATTGTTAATATTGGGAAATAAACATTCTAACGTTTACACAAAGATGTGGTTATTACTGGCTGAGAGGTCATGGTGTGTGGAAATTACTGACTCTTATGATTGTTGATGCTCTTGATTGTTATTGCTATTGATTTGTGTTGGTACGGGGTCTCATGGTGAGAACTATTCTAAGCGCAATCAAAAGGTTCATCAACCTACAGACACATCCCCTTATACATTAATGCCAATTAACCAAATAAGGTCTGATGCGCTAACAGTCCCATTCTCCCAGGGCCTAGTTATGGGCAAAAATGTTTTGTAAAAGAATCCTTAAAAAGCACTATGGGGTGAGTTTCTCGAGTGCAGTGAATGTTATAGTATCCGCTCTCCCACTATGTCAGTAGAGCCGATGTGAGGATTTCTGTGTTTTTTACATAAAGCATTTATCAATTGCAAGTGTTTTTTTGTGAAAGCTATGGATCTTGAAGGGGAGAGCTAAAAGAAATGACTCTGATTAGGTAACAGTGTGAACAATGTGACCAGCACTTCAATATCGCTGATGGAGTTCACGCTGCTGTTCTGTGCCAAAGGCCACCATGGAGCACGAAAGGGAGAGACAAAAGAAAAAAAAATTCACCCACACTGAAGCATATCGGCAATCGTGCAATAATCCATGAAACATGGTCAGTCTGCAAGGCGATAACAAAACCGCCCCATGGCAGCACAAACATAAAGCATTTACTGACTACATCAAGGGATATTTGAAAGGCAAGCCCACCAACAAATAAAAGTGATGGGAGTGATATAGGCATGGTTAAAAGCCCACAGAATACTTACATCAGGTCAAAAAGTGCTTGCGCACTTGACCTAATGACACCAGTGTCCTTTTCCAGCTCTTTGAAGACTGGATGAGGATGATATTAGAGCAGTCCTTTTTGGGGTATGGGGCATCAAAAATGGAGCCCCATCTTGATCTCCAGGGCCAATGAAACATTGTAAGAAATACTGTTGGTAATGTGTGATCAACCATACATACTCTAAGAGGAATGCAATCCCCTGATGGGTTCACTGGAGAGTCAGTCAACCCAAACGGAATCATTGCTCTTCTACATTTTGTGGTGTCATGGTATCCAATCTGCTTACCTGAATTTGTGACTCCCAAAAATGGGGAAGACACTAGAACACAGCATAAAGATGCAGTGTCTTTTCCTGTGGGGGTGGGAGGTGAGTACCACTTCAAGACTATATTCAAGCCTTCCAGAAAGTGAGACAAAGAGAGGTTTTCTTCACAGTGCCTAATGTAATCAATTTCTGTCATTTGATTGCTGCATTGGACTATCTCCTTGGAGGTCTGCTACATATCTGAGATCTTTTCCACTCTGTAGTGGCCCATGGATCTATGGTTTCCATATGTCTGAGTGGTATATTGACCTTCTGGGCCTCTGGTGCAGATGTTCCCAATTCCTGACCTGTATCCATGATCCTCCAAGACCAAAAATACATTAGATTACCAGGGATTTCTATATTTGCCTATGGTACTAAGACACCCCAAACATGTGTAATCATAAATAGTTCTCTGCATGTCATAAGGCTACCAGTTAATCTGCCAAGATTCAGTAGTATATGCCTCTAGTCCCAGAAGCTTCCTTGGCTACATGAGATTTTCAAGGTCACTTGGGGAGCTGGAAGACCAAAACAGGGGCCAAATATAGTACATTTTTACTTTCTCTAATAATATTCCACTGCTAACATCAAATGCCATTTCTTCTTGAGCAAGCACAATATCATTTTTTAACATGGCTTCGCTGGTGTACTATAATGGATTGTAACATTAATTAAATCAAAATGCAGTTATTGCTTGTGAGTCTGAAGTTGAATGTGCGTACTTTCTAACTGGCACCCTGAAAAATCCAGGATGTGTGTTTCTTGGGTTGGTCTTGCAAAGTTTTCCTATCTGTAGTATAATTGAAGCCATGGCATTATTGAGAACCTGAAAACCTTTATCCTGTTTATGTCTGCAAAACAACAAAATACATTGCAAGGAGTAGATGTCTTACTTTTTACACTTCCTAGCTTCTTGCTGGGAAGGAGCAGATTGTTTAACATATGATTTTACTATAAACTGCAAAACATGATGGATGGAAATGTTTACATGTGAAAATATTTAAATAATTCTAAATTAGTCGAAAAGCTGGTAATTACTATGCATACATTCAATTCCATCACTCTTTAGTTCACCTTTGCTATTTTATAGAAGAACCAACTATTTGCAAACATCTTTCGGTTCTACTACAAAGG